>NC_045573.1:16543500-17175500 GCF_009819795.1 Aythya fuligula | reverse complement strand
AGATTATCCTTCCATAAAATAAAAAAAATAAAAAAGTTCAAATATTTTTCTTGTTCTTATGTATGCTGAAAAGCTCAAGTCACTACTAAAGTTTGTGGAGAGTTCAGCCACTGTGGTACAATGAGCCACAGAGTTGTGCAGAGGAAGAATTCTATACCAATGCCCCTGGCCCTGCTAACCAGTAATTTCACTGGTTTCATCAGGTATGCCTTAGGACTCAAATCTTCCTCTGTACTCAATGCTCTCAGTATGTTTTAAAGCCTGAAGGCATCATTGGCACACAGCATTCAAAAGGTGTAGTATGACAGGAAAATCTCTCTTTGAAATGAAACCGTGTTCAAGAATTTGTACTAGTATTTTGCCGGTGCTGCTGCCCTGACACAGGCTATCATGTTTAAGCATCATGAAACAGACTCTGCCTTTGCCAATTGTTGCTGGGATGTTATTTGTTTCTTCCCATGATTTGGTTCCTTTTGTGCTTAGAATTTCACCACAGATTGCTGCATTGATAACAACCACCATAGAGACAGAACAGCTCAAAATTGAAATAGAGATGAAAACCACTGGCAGTGCCATGGAAATTTCTCTTTCACTTCATCACGATGTGGGAGGACTGATTAACATCGTTCCATGTATACTACAGGCAAGCAGACATCCTGCTATGTGGTGTATTTGATCTAGCTTTCTGTTGTGTGTCAACTATTTGAATTTGTATCATGAGAACAAGCTAGCAGGTCAGAAGAGAGGGTGAATTTTGTCAAACAAAGCCACCACAGAAAGCTTAAGAGTTGTTTGAAAACATGCCTTTTGCTGCTAAGTAAAATGTGGTGGATGACAAAAGTATTAATGTAATGAAATCAGAATGGGCATATATCCAAAAGGGTGCTTGCCCAAGGCCAGTTATATGCAGCCCCATCTTGATAAAGCAGAGTTTTCAGGTGGATCACTTGACTGTTTGTGGGTGTGGTGGTGCTGTCAGAATGTCAGGTGCTGTCAGGTGGTGATGGCAGAATGAATAATAATAGCAGTAGTTTTCACACAGCCAACAGCGCTTCCCAAGGAACTCACTTTCTACATTTGGAACACTGAACATCTATTTGTGACAGTGCTACTTCCCATGCTGCAGATAAGAAATACCACGATCTCCTGCTAAAATTGAAAATCAGAGTACTAAAAAATAGTTCAGTCTAGCCAGTAGTGGTTTCCTATTGCTTGAAGATATATTTCTGTCTTTATCTATACTGATAATATTTTGGTATGATAATGTAAAACTAAAGGTGTGGTTTTTCCTTAGATCCACTAAATTGTTTCTTTTTGGAGATTTAAAAACTTTAATCTTAAAGCTATGCTTTAACATATTCATGCTTTTTATTCTGAAAGCTGCCTTTTTCCTCATTCCTTTGTATTTTAGATCTCTCTGCTTTTCTCCATGCTCTGAATGTGCTTTGTTGATATGCCAACAGGTTACTTGCAGCGGAGAATCTAACAAACAGGTTTCTGGCCTTTGCAATGGAGAGATTGCATTTCACCATTTTGAGGTACTGGATTCATTCATAAACCGCGGTCAACTACATCTTCTTGCAACTACCAGTAAAGGAATCTAAATGCTGGAAGGTGTCAGAGATGTAGAACTGTAGCTGGAAGTTTGACACACACATTAAGATATTCTTAGTTCCTTAATATTGACAGGTTCATACAGATCAGATTACTTGTCCATCAAAAACTGAGTAAGTCCATGGGGAGGTTTGCACTCAGTTTCATGCACTCTTGCGGAATGCAGCATATTTGTTTTTACTCTGTTGTTGAGCAGCCAAGCTGAAATGAAAGGAACAAGGGAGAATAGGAGACACAAGCTGAGGATTTCATAGTTTACTTCTTACTCTTTCTGCTCTTTCTTACTAATAATTTGTTTGTGAAAGTCCCTATGATACTTGAACTGTTACAAAAAGATACACTTTATAATCTGACATTTTCTTAAGAATGTGTTAAAAATGTCTCCTGTGACTGATGTTATATAAGATTGTTTGTCTCTATAAAGATAGTAATCATAGTGATGGAGATTGCCATGTTTCTTCTAATGGCAAAAAAAGACAAATGCATTTCAATTCTGCCCTCATGTAACATGGGTCCCATCTACATAGCACTACTCATTCCTGCTGAGGTCTGGGGGAATAGAACACATTCTCACATTGCTAAAGCTGTATTTGTTTATAGTAAAAACAGAAGTAATTATAACAAAAACAATAGTAGATGATTTTTCTCATACTAATAATTGTTTGAACAGGCTTCTTTTCTTTTCTTTTCTTTTCTTTTCTTTTCTTTTCTTTTCTTTTCTTTTCTTTTCTTTTCTTTTCTTTTCTTTTCTTTTCTTTTCTTTTCTTTTCTTTTCTTTTCTTTTCTTTTCTTTTCTTTTCTTTTCTTTTCTTTTCTTTTCTTTCTGTTATTGTTATTGTTATTGTGGAACTCTAACTAAAGGTTTTTGGCCTTTTCTCCATTTGTTTAGGTACTTATGAATATGTAGGGTGAGTACCAGTATGTTGGCAGGGTAGTGGGGAAATAGTTCTCTTTTAGTAACATGTACCTTTTAAAAAAATATATGACCTAACAGGAAAACAAATTTGACAACATTTTTTTTGGTAATTTTTCAGAATCCAACAAGGGTTTCACTGAATGGGTCGATGATTACCAGCGACTTTAGTGTCATCATCTTTGGACGCATTTCCTTTAATGACATGTTTGCCTGCCTGCAACTTCATGCCAGCAGTAACATCCAGCCTCATTTGGAAATTGACTTCTAGCATTCCTTGCCTCAGCTTCAATCTCTGGGTATTTCCAAAGAGAATCAAATGAAAGTGTCAGCTATCAGAAGTGACAAATATAAGGGGATGCTTGATGTCATCTTCGGGCCTTGCAGTTTCAAAGCTGATGGAGAAGTGAGCCTGACAAACAATGAAACAGAAATAGAATGGATACTTACTTTTACAAACAAGTGTGTCAGCCTAGAGGTAAGCATCAATTGTTTTCTGTATGGTGTTATAACCGCTCTATTTCAAACCATCAGGAATTACAGAGAACTCTCTCCTGATACAGGAGTATCTTTAATGACAGTTTTGGTCATTAAAGTAGTTCTGGTACAGCACTGAGTGTGAGTGCTTGCAGAGGGAGTGTATTTAAAGTTGAGAATTTAGGGTAGTACAATGGCAGATGTTATTGCTGTTGCAATAAAATAGTTGCTTAATTGTAGCTTTTTAATTAAAATAAACTCTTGTTTTGAAATCTAATGAAAATCCTGTACTTAAAATTCTGGAGGCTTTCTTTGGGGTTATGAACTTTTCCTTCTACAGTATTTCTTAAGAGGATGTTTTAGCTTTTTATTTATTCATTTATTTTTTCCATTCTGTTTATTTTGGGGGTAATTTCTGATTTCTCTGTGAAAACAGCTGTCTTGTATGGTCCTTTCCAAAAGCATATTGGTTCAGAAAGAAGAAATGCTTTCTGATTAATTAGTAGGACAGTTTTTTAAATTTATTTGCTTTAAATAGTGTCATCTTTTCTGTTGCAGAGAATGGGACTGCCACATGCTGTAGCCTTTGGGGGCTCATTTCAACAGAACACCTGCAATATTGACTTGTTGATGAACCTCCAGTATGATGGCAAAACAGTTGATGTGCAGATGGATACTTCCTGCAAAAACAAATATGCCTTCCAAGGGATGCTCAGGCATTCAGTTCCCTGGATGAGTCAACTTGGGCTGCCTTTTGAAAACTCTGTCCTGTTCTCTGCTTCTACAGTGTCCACCACTGGGGGCATTTTGTTGCTGCAGGCTGGCAAATGCAAACTTAAGGCTAGAGGAGATCTCTGTACACAGAATAAAGCTGAATGGACACGGGAAACAGAATGTCAGCTTCTGCAGGTATCTCTTGAAGGCTTTTAATGAGAGACTTGGGATCAAATGAGGGCCACATAGAGATTTAGCTAAAACAACAGTGAATGTTGGAAAACTACTCTAAAGACATATCTGTCTTACTGCATTAGGCAAAAAGGCATCTAAGGGATCCTGTTGTTTGTAGCTGTTCTCTGTAAGCTAAGATTATTTCAGTGTCTTTATTGCTTGTTGTCCTGGCAGGCTGAACAGCAATTTTAGTTTGAACCATTTGTCAGAGAAATGTTTCTCTATTCTATCTTTTTTTATCATAGTAGAAGTTGTGAAATTTCCTTGGTTTTCATATCCAGCATCACTGACTGAATTAAGAAGAAAGACTATTGTGAGATTCAGGGTTATTTCCAGATGTTCATAGGCATTTATGTTTTGCTTTTAGCTCATCAGTTTTAACTTTCTCAGCTGCAAAGTAGCAAGATTAAAATAAAAATGATGGGAATGTGTTTATCATTGTATTTTCATAGTCATGAAGAGGGAATGTAAACCACTTAAAATATTAAAAACAGTAGAGTTTTCAGTATCTTTGCAAATATTTCAGAAAAATGAGATGAAACGTTTCATTTGGGATGTTACATAGGACAAACCTGAAGCTTTAGAATCAAAAAATAAAACAAAATCTTGGAATGCCAGATGCAAGAATATATTTTAGGCCTATCATTTTGTGGGTGTTAATGTGTTCTGAAAATTGAGATTGGTCTGGTCTGAATGAAGCAGAGGAATGTCAATAAACCTTGCTACTCTGAAGAAAGTGGCATTTTGCATTTTTGTATTTGTGTAAAATTTCATATCAAGAAAGAATTTGTACATTTTGCAGGGCAGTCCAAAAATCTTCCCTCAGACTTTATTCAGGCCAAATAGTCACCTTATCATTGGGAGTGAGAAAAGCAGGAGTGCAGGGATTGCAGGCTTTGTCTCTGATTTTGTAGCATAAGATCTCCTTCCTTTTGTGCTGTAGGGAAAAGAAAAATTAATCAAAATTGACTCATCTCAATGTGTATGTATAATCAAGGGGATTTTTTTTTGTTTTGTTTTGTTTTGTTTTTATCTTGGTAGGATCTTAGTATTCCAACTCAGTCATGGCTTACAGGATCTGTTCAGAAAGACAAGTGCCAAGCAGAACTTCTCTGTGTCCTTGAGACAGAAGGCAAGACTGCCCATCTTGAAGTAAGAGCAGAGTGCAGACCAAAGATCACACTGGAAATTCAGTTCAGGCATGATCTCCCTCAACTGAAAGATGTCCCAAGGGAAAATAAGCTGTCCATAACTTCACGAAAACAGTTAAACTATCAGATCAGCTTGGGAGTGAAATCAGGTTCTTGTGACATTCAATAGAATGGGGACTTCCTCACTGAAAAGAAGCTTCAGTGGAAAATGTCTATAGAAAATAAATGCCAAACAATTCAGGTATAGGAAGGAATTTTTTGTATTACTCTTTATTTTATGCTGCTAAACCAGAATCTTTGCACCTACTAAAGTAAAAAGAAAACAGTCTAATGATTTCAGTGGTAGCAAAAACCAAACCAAAACAAAAACAAATCAAAACAAAAACCATTCTCTTAATGTAACATTTTACTTTTGGAACCAATCATTCACAGTAGAATGCCTTTAAAAGGTTTAAGCCAAATTTTACAGGAAACAGTGCCTATGGTCAATGAACTTGCTTGTACTATCTGTGGTGTATTTTTCTAAAAGGATGGCTGAGAAATCTGCTTGATTTTAATCTTGAGAGAATGAGTATTCAAAGTTGTCCTTG
Source organism: Aythya fuligula (assembly GCF_009819795.1). Lineage (NCBI taxonomy): Eukaryota > Metazoa > Chordata > Aves > Anseriformes > Anatidae > Aythya > Aythya fuligula. Next base: position 17,169,807 of record NC_045573.1, on the reverse strand, counting down.
GTTTCATCTGTGATTGTAATTTCACAGCAGTTTGACAACAAATCTCTATAGTAGTTTAAAAATATATCAAGTAAACTGGGAAACAAAATGAAAATATGATTTAAATGAATAATCTTAATGTCATAAAATTTTCATTCAGCTTTACAGGAAATTGAATTTGTTAGCAAACTGATGTGTAATGTATGAAAAACATTGTGTAGGACACACAGAGTGGAAAAAAAACCACAGCATTAAACAGCAGTTGCAATTTCCTGGGAGACCTTGATTGAGGAATATTTGAGGGGAATTTTGGTTGAAAACCAACAATGACATTTTGAACAAGCTGTTTTGGACTGCCCTGGTGAGGCATTTTCTGTGGTAATTCTTGAAAAGCTGACCATACAGTTACCCCTGAGCTGAATCTTATCATTTAGAGTGCCTGACTAGCACTGCCACGTCACACCTTCTGCTTCGTTAATGAGATTAAACTTCTGAGTGTGGTGAGAATCTCGCTATAGGCTCTAAACAGCAACAGTAGTATAAGAAAGTAGTAGTTTCTTTGTTGAAAATATTTATCTGGTAGACATATGTAATGAAAACTGGAGATCTGTGGAATGACTTCATATCACACATTTGAAATGTTGTCCATCCTTTGCAATACAGTCTCACTGCTGTACAAAACAAAGGAAGGTAAACCCCATCCTGGGGATAATCCACCTGGCAGGCATCAGACATACTGGGAGTCCTCATCTCAGAAGGAGTTAAAGTGCTGGTGCCTGGAAGGTGCTAAGAGAGCTGGGCAGTGAGGCAAGTTTCAAAGCTCCCTAGGTGAAGAAAGGCTCTGCTGTGACCTTTCTCAGCAAGTTAGTGTGGCATGCTGAGCACATTCTACCTTTTGATGGAGGTGTGAAAAAGTGGCACTTCTTCCCTCAGTTCTTACTTATTAGTTTGTTTTCTCAGACTAGACTGTTGTAGGAAGGTGGAGGGGGAGAAATTCTGCAGCAGGATTTCCTGAAGTAGCAGTTTTAAGTGTAGCTAGATAGAGCACTGAATCTTCAGACTGAAAATTCATATTGCTGTTTGAAATAATTGCATTGTTGTACTAGGCCTCTCACAGACCCCACCAGTTAGTGCTGCACAGCCAGGAAATGGAAGGGGCAGAATTGTGTGTGGGGAAAGTTTTAGTGAGAGGTTAACACAGAATGAGCCGTGGATTGAATATGCACATCAGGGAAAAATGGAACATATAAAGATGAGATTTACCTGCCCTCTCCTGAAAACAAAGCTGTCGTAATCAACCTATGTAAACTGTATGGTTTCACTGGATTTATGGATGCTTTTTGTCCTTTGAGCAATGCATAGGAAATCAATTGACACTTCACTCAGGTAGGAAGATCTGTCAGGTTGTCCTGTATCCTATTTATGGTAACTCTTATCGAAAATATGTCTAACATCTTCAGAAGAAAAAAGAAAAAAGTGGATGGGTATACTACCTGATGTGCTAGATTTAGAGCTAGGTGCTATTATGATTACTTAAAAGGAATAAAAACTCTCAGGTGCATAACACCTGTGGGTAAGCATAAAAGGGGTGAATTCTGGTGTTTTGTTTAGTGTGTATTTTTTTTTTTAATTATTATTTCTTTGTTCATTTTACTTCTACAGGATCTTGGAGCACCAGTAAAAATTGATGGTTCGGGCTATATTTTAATGGATAAAATGAACCTAGATTCACAGACCTTCATCATTGTTGATGAAAGTAAATTACAAGTACTCCTTATACTAAACATCACTGATGTAAGTGTCCTGCAGACTATTAGATTGTATGTGCAAAGTACTGGATGACATGCTCTAAACTATTTTATTGGGAACAAATAGACAAGCTTTAGTAACAAATGCCAGAATAAAAATTAAATCTTCGGAAATTTGACACCTGTAATATACAGTAAAATACATAGGATAATATGATACAGGCTGTGACACTTTCTGAAACATTTCCTTATTATGTTCTTTGTCTGCATATATTTCTTTATATTATACTATTTGGTATTCATTGTATTGTGCATCAAATACGATACAACATGCAAACACACAGGTGCCGATCACACTCCAGATATACAACAGGTCCTCCCAGTATTAACATTACTCATTCATAATGGAAATACACAGCAATGCACAAGAAAAAAAAAAAAAAGGCTGTGATTTATAGAGCGATCACTGTGATTCACAGTGCAAAATTAAAAGGCAATGATTAAATGATGCACTGCTGTTTGTTTCTTCAGTAAGACAACACAAGAAAGGCTGTGAATCTCTTGCTTTCTTGTTGACAATTGTTTGGCTTCTCTTGTCACCAGTGCAGGAGAGAGGAGTACATGCAGAGAGAAGTACATGAAATTCCTTTTGATCATTCTCTTGCTTGCCATAACTGGTAATTCCGGGGTATTTTGTGCTGTAGAGAAACAAATTGCTAGTGGAAGTTTTTGACATGAGAGGGAGGCATTTGCACTTTTTGTCTTGTAATTGAAAACTGTTTTTTATACTGTCTGTCAGGCTTTTTTTTCTATTCCCTCTCTCCTCCCCCCCACCCCCCCATCCCCAACCAGTGTAAATTCCTTAATTTCAGTGCAATTAGCTTTAATTAGTGCTGAGTGTAGGACAGACAAATATGCTAAATTCCTGTTTTGAACTATATATGGCAGCAAGCTTTGGAATCTACACATATTTTTCTATATATGTTGTGAAATTTTAACTGGAAAGACAAGAGCTGGATGTTGTGCTAACCCATAACATTCAAAAAGCTGCTGACATTGGAATTCCTATGAGGATGTTAGTTGATATAATATCAGAAAAAAATAGTTACTTCTATAGAGGACTGACTTACTTCTGTGTGAACAACAAGTGAGTATCTTCTCCGTGTTAGGAAGCTGTGAAATAGAGGTTAGCATGAGCTGATTGGTATGGTAGAAATTGCTTTTCCACTTGAAATAGCTGTGCTTGAGACTCTCCTAGGAATACTCTCCAGGGGCTGGTTCAGTTTTAAAGGTCTTACATGAAGCCACCGTCTTTCAACCACTCCTGTGACATCTGTTTTAGCAATAAATTTGACTTCAGCAGTGATCCATGATTCCCATTTGTAAACTGTATGTCCTGCTTTCAGTTTGGCTAGAGTTAATTTTCTTCATAGTAGCTGGTATGGTGCTGTGTTTTGGATTTTGGATGGAAGTAATGTTGATAACACGTGGCTGGTTTAGCTGTTACTGAGCAGTGCTAACACAGAGCCACTCTGCTTCTTGTACTGCCCTACCAGCAAGGAGGCTGGGGGTCCACAACGAGCTGGGAGGGGACCCAGCCAGGACAGGTGACCCAAACTGGCCAAGGGATGTCTCACACCATGTGGCCTCATGCTCAGCAGTAACACGGGGGGACTTGGCCAGGGGATTGCCACTGCTCGCAGACAGGCTGGGCATTGTTTGTCTGGTGGTGAGCAATTGCATTGTGCATCACTTAATTTTTAATATATATATAAATATATATAAATATATATATATATTAATATATATATATATTCAGTCTTATTAAACTGTTCTTATGTCAATCCGCAAGTTCTTGTGCTTTCACCTTGTTCAATTCTACCCCCATCCCACTGGGGGGAAGTGACCAAACAGCTGCGTGGTGCTTAGCTGCCTGCCAACTTAAACCACAGCACCATGTCAAACCTTTATTTTCATGCATCAGCACTAGGTGCCTCATACTCCCTATTGCAGTACAATGAAGTGACATAAAAAAATTAGACAATTTATCACCTTACATTTTTGTAATTTTACTCTAATGTGTAATTAGTAGAATAATTAGAAATAATCAGGGCAGTGTCAATATCAAAGGTGCACCACAGTTAACTTTTGTTGTACGTTTTTTGTGCATAACAGATTAGAGAAGAACTGAGCCTGGTCCAGAAGTTGGGTGTAGTGTCTCTGAACTACAAACTTACTCATAACATAGAGGCACTGAAGGCTTTGCAGGTAGAAGAGAGGACTGAGTTGCAGGTGAGTTATCAGACACTGACAGAGGAGACACGCACCTAGCCTGGAATCAGGTCAAAACATAGAAGCAGTAGCTGTGGAAGTCAAATAGCAGGGGAGTCCAGAAGCTCACTTTGTTCTTGAGGGGCTGGAAGAACAGATTGTTGGGCCCGAACTTTTAATAGGAATAAGAGCTTGGAGGCTTGTTACCAATCTATGAACAACCCAAGCCACAGGTGAGCTTGCCGCACTCCCTACCTGAGGAGGGCAGTGAATTTTAGCATATGCCTTATCTGTCTGATAGAGCTGCAGTGTGCCATGTATAGACTAGACAGAGTTGCGTACTAATTACAACTTCAGGGTTTACATTCCAAATGGTATTTTCCTTCCAGCCACTGATTATCTGACATATTTTTATATTTGAGATACACGAGCCTACAGCACAACACTAAAGCTTTATTAATCACATAACTGCTTGAATAGGGTTAAGGCATGGCCATACTGGAGAATACTTGTTAAAATCTTAAATTTAAAAATAACAGGTAGCTTTCTTCAATATTTCTAACTAGTCTGTGTTGCAAAATGATATGAATTTTTATTTACACGTCTTTGAGATGATGCTACCTAAACCAAAAATAGAAACCTGACAAACATGAACTTTGCATTTTACAAAGCTGTGTTTTCACAAATTACCATTGTTGCTTGCAGGCTATTTTGAACCTGAAAGTGATCAAGAGCTTGAGTATTAAAGTGCTTTATGGTGCTCACTTGACAGTTCTTGAAGAAGTCTGAACTTCTTCAAGAAGTTCAGAACTTGAACTGATAGTTGAACTATCCAGGAGTCTGAAACAAGTACCAATGTAACAGGAAATTTCAAGCATACTTGGCCATGGTTGATACAAGCCAGAATCCCAACATCTATACAGGTAGTTTCAAATAAATATATAAATAAATAAAATTATTGTCCTTTATTGTAAAGTATAGACCATGGCTAAAATGAGAATTACAATTTTGTAAGATGAGACTTTCTGATATTTAATAATATGGATGGCTAAAATCTGGGCTACTGAAATAGAAAATTTATTATTAACTAATTTCTGGACCAGGTTATTCCATTCTGATCAGTGTTAGTACAATGTGTTTTATGAATATTGCACATCAACGGCAGTATGGCATCAGCACATTGCATTGTGAATTGGAATATTGCTCCTGATTTTGTTAATGGGAATGTAATACTTAAAGAAATAATTATTTAAGTACTCTTTCAGGGAGGTACTGGAGCACCTATTCTCTGGTAAGTTTACGAAGAGTTGGAGATGCCTAGCCCTGCAGTTTGGGGCATGCTTGTCTTTTTGCCTGCCCCCACAGCATCAAAGTGCAGCAGACAGTGAAATAATGCAGGAAACTGAGCAAGCTGAGCAAGACAAGAACTTAGAAGTATACCTTAACTTGATGTTGCTCTTCAAATCTTAAGTCATTCTAGCATAATTGAACCATATAAAATAATGGAGACTCTCAGTTTTGCAAATTTTTATCCGTAGGGTTTATCCGCGGTGCTTTATTTCCCTATTTTTTTCTTTTAAAAATAAAAGTTATTTTAAGAAATGAAGAATGAATAGAATATGCTGCAAAGTGTCTGATGATCAATGCCTAAACAGAAAAATTTGGTATAGGGTATATATATATATACACATGTATATATATAAACACAACTTTGAGGATGTTTAAGAGGTGTAATATTTTGAGCTTTACAGTATTTCTGGTATTTCTAGATTAAGTTTGTAGCAAAAGACCTTTGTGCTGAAAAGTCTTGTAAATTCTGTTAAAATGTCTAATAATGGTAAATTCTAAAGCTGGAAACCATGGCAATGCTTGCAAAGTGAGATTCGTATATATATATATAATTTAAAAGAGCTGATGCATTTACTATGACGGCCAAAGTAATTTTTGATCCAGCAGGCCACACTCTGTCCTTCAGATACATACATGGGTTTTTCACTGAGGTCAGAGATGGCACTGTTCTTTAGTTTCCCTTCCCTTTGTATGAATACATCAAAAAATGTGAGCTGGGTAAACTTTCAGTGGAAGGTACTGCAATTTTTAACTCTAATAGCTGTGGTAGACTCAGAGACTACGCAGCTGAACTTGTGTTGTCAGTGAGAGCGGACTTTCTTATATATTGTTGAACAAAAGTCTGTTTCTTCCCTTTAGTGAAGAGTTGAATATAAAAGCACTCCAGAATCTCCCCTTCTTTCTACAGTGCAACAGAACTATCTACTAAGGTAACTATGTGCAAGTTATCTATCACACATCACCACAAACTAGACTTAACTAGTATTTTTGGAGTCAAACTGTGTTATTTCTAGTGCTACTATCCCTGGCCTTCTTGTTGTTGAGGACATTGATGTTTTCAAAGATGCCAGCAGTCCTAATAGAAAAGCTTTGTTCCATTTGACTCACTTCTGTGCATCTGCATAAATGACGACTTCTGACAGAATCTCCCTGGAATATTTTTTTAATTATTCTGGCTACTAAGAAAAGAGAGACTGGGCAGAAAACAATTTTGGATATTGGCTGTTTGCAGAGCAAAAGTATACAAGAGTCAAGGCAGATGAATGGGGTTATTTGTTAGTCAGAGAATCACAGAGGTTGGAAGGCACCACTGGAGGTCAGCTGGTCCAACCTCCCTGCTCTACAAGGCCAAGTAGAGCAAGTTGCCGAGGCAGCTTTTGAAGATCTCCAAGGAGGGAGGCTTCACAACTCTCCGGGCAACCTGTGGCAGTGAAGTCAAATGCAGAACACTGTTACTCCTGAAATAACTGGTCACATACAAACAAACAAATTTCTTATGCGTATTACTCAGTATATACTATTTTGTACCTGTCTTCTACAATGTGAACATAAGGGAAATTGACAAGTCAGATCTGTCTAAGGTCTTGAGGACCATAACATAATATACTGTGACAAGAATATGAGCACTACATTCATCTCTCTCTCTCTCTCTCTTTGGGAACTTTAAAAGGTAAACTCTGACATGAGTGAAGTAAAAGGCAAACTCTACCTCAGCATAGAAAAAAGGGATTTTAATGCTACAGCTAAGCTAACTTTCACTGGAACCAGCTACACCAATGTCATTGAAATAATACAGACAATGTCCCAGGTTGGTACCATCAACTCAAATGGCAAAAGGCAAGCTGTGACTATCTTATTTCTAGAGCATGGCAGTCAGGATGCTGGCTGCCAAACCATGAAGAGCAAGTACAGCTCCAGTTGCTACGAGGTGCTTTGCTCTTGATTTCTTCAGTAGCATGAGCAAACAAAAATTTGAATGGCTGGATTAGCTTGCCTGAATGACAAATGATATAAATCGTCATTTGGTTTGATATTTGTGTGCTCCTACAGACAGGGTATGTTAATACACAGATACCTAGGAAATAAGAAAAATCATATATTAAAAACTGAACTGTTGATATTTATTTATTTTTTTTATTATACAGGTAATAAAAGGAGTGATCAGGCATTAGGGTGTCATTGTGCTAGACTTTTTACAAACACATTTCTAAAGCTAGATTCTAAACAGGTAATTTTGGGTATAAACTATAAACTCCAATAGGTTTTTAACTTTTCAGAGAACTTGGGATTTAATGTTTGTCCTCTTTTATTTTTAGTTTAAAAATCTTCCAGTGCAGCTTGTGTTCATGACAGTTTACCAAAAAGGCAACAGAACACGTATGCTGAGGCAAATTGCTCTGTGGGATGGCAAAGAGGTAAAGATAACAGGAACTTACACAGGACTCTTTCCAAAGTTGCATGGAGGTTATGACATTCAGGGTAGGTTTCTAAATTCTTTTGTTGATAGCATACTATACAATAAACTAAGTCATATAAACCTGATTCTAAAATCCATATTCAAATTGTCTCAGTCCAGGCCTTACAAGATCTTATTTGCTTCAAATTCTTGAGAAGTTTGGCTGTTAGAAACGTCCACTTCAGAGACATATTTCTGCTTTGTGAAGCATGTGAAACTTCAATAACCTTTAGTAGTGCCAGGAAAAAGCTTAGCCAGACTGAAAAGTCATCAACAAATACAAATGTCTATTACTATTTTACAATAAATTTCAGAAGTTCTCTGAATTAAATGAAACATTTAATCTTATTTTTATGTTTGCTTTTGAATATTTTAAATATTTAATGAAGAACAAAAAGATAGGAACTAGTACTGGAGACATAAACAGACTTAGATACCATTTGTAAACAGAGAAGAGCATTAAAATATTGCAGCTACTTTCTTTCTAGCCAGGGCACTAGGATACATAGCTTGGAGATGGCTGACTGAGGTTTGCATCTGCATTCTGTCTCATTCAGAGTAGTAGATTTGAACTAGAAATCCCTGTTTAGATGTGGGGCTCTTGCTCTCTTCTAATTTTTCAATTCTAATTTTTGTTGGTTTATTGTCACATGCTTCTGGGTCTTTTGTCAGAAACTGTAGTGAATTCTGTTACCCTAGTGCACTGGATTGCTGCAGGAAGCACCGGTGATACAGGCCACTACCTTGAGGTGCTAAATCTGTATGCTGAGGCTGTGTTAACTGAAAATAGAGAAAATAACTGCACTTACTTGTTTGAGAATTGTAAACTGTTACATAATGGTAAAGTCATCTCAGCTCCATAAAGATGACTTTCCTGGCTGTTATTGTGGGAAGTTGCTTTGGGTGTAAATATCAATCTTCTGATTATTAGGGATAATTACTGATTTGCTAGCAACTAGAAGACTCCTCATTTCCCTTAATTTTTTCGTATTCTGTAGAAATCAGCACACTGAAGTCACTATGGCTGTTGGGTAGGGGTGCATACATGTGTGTGAACCAAGACCATGTTTTTTCTCTGAACCAATTGTTGCCCCATTCCCTGTGGGAGAGCATATCCTGTACCTTCTTCTTTATCAGGAAGTAAACAGTAATGATTCATGGTGAGGAGAACTTACTTGTGTTTTTATTGTTGTTTTTTTTTTTGTTTTGTTTTGTTTGTTTGTTTGTTTGTTTTTGTTTTTCCCTTGCAGTGGAGCTTTTCCATCCTTTTTCCATTACCTTCCCGTGGTATGTGAGGGTGAAGTTGTATATGAAGCATTCAACATGCAGTCATTGGGATGACCTGACCGTCATTTGGAAGGAAAAGGACCAGGTACAGCAGCCCACAGAAGATATGTGTGGGGGGAATTACAGGAACTATTAAGTTTGTGGATTTTTTTATTTTTATTTTTAAGGCAGTATTAAACAAGTCAAAGAATTCAAGTAGGAATTAAACTATACTTCTCAGATGCATAAAATGTTGTGACTATGGAATGTGAGCAAGCCATATACTTGTTGGGAGTATTTTCAGGCCATAGTATTTTGTCTGCATTAACCCCATAGGCTGCTGCATAACCAAAGGTAATAAAATATATATTTTAACTAACTATGCCAACTTACATGCATGTCTGAAATACAGCATCTTGACTATTACTTTTTTTTTTTTTTTTCTGAATAATGGAAAGAGAAAAGACAATGTGTAAAATGTGTTACCATCAATGTGTTAACATAAATGTGCCTGCAAAAAGAATCAGAATTCCTTTAACAGTATCCATTTACAAAGTGCTAAAATCCCAAATTTTACTTTAGAATTTGTATAGAATGTATTTTTGTGCTACTATTCAAATTACCAAAAAAATGATACCTTCCAGCAATATTATAGAATTTAGTTCCTGACTCTGCAAATATTTTTGTTTGTGCTTGAATTTGCAAGATCTGACTAATCATTCTGTGGCAGTGGAGCCCAGTGATGAAAAAAATCATCTAAAGATGAGATCAAACTTAGGCCTCAACAAACTTAAGCATGGTTCACCATCTTCATAACAGGCATAGAACAGTATTACTTTCAGATGTGTCATGTAAGAAATTCAGGTAGCAAGAATGTCCTTATTTAAACATCAATTTGGCTAGCTACTTTAAAAATGACTTTCTTAAGCAGACATCTCAGGAAAAGGTACAGAAATATCTTGCTGGATGTATGTTTGAGGTCAATATATGAGAGGTATTTTATTTCACAAGCTTCTTTTACATCTGTTTATATTGATAAGGTATCAGTGTTATCTTCTCTGAAGTTTGGAAGAGATCATGTGAATTACAAAGCCACTGTTGCCCACCCATTTAATTACACTTTGAGACTACTGGAGGTTCATTCCCTGTCAGAAAGAAGAGCCAGAAAGTACAACCACCAGGTGAGATAATGTGTAAGGGCTACAAAATACAAAGCTGAAATACTATATTGACTGTTAGTGTTCTTTTCATCTCAAAGAATTGCAGAACCAGATATCATCTCAAAAAACTGAAAAAGCACCAAGTGGTATCATCTACTTGTGTTCAAAACACGAGTGTTATTTCCATTTGTAAGCATAACTGTTGCTAGCTGACAGTATCTGTCTTGCCTTAGCATTGACCCACTTTGGACGGTAAGAAGCCAGAAACACACAAGAGCCAACCTAGCAACGAAGTAAGGCAAATTTTGATGAACAAACTCCCATTCTTACAAACAAATAAATAAGCCAGAAAATAAGCCAGAAACCATTTGATAAGGTTTTTTGTTTGTTGGTTGGTGTTTTTTTTTTTTCTGATAACCTAAATTTCAGTACCATGTAGGAAATTGCAACACGAATGTGAAAATGTGTGAGACCAGAAAGGCTTTAAACTAAGATTGTTATTTATGCTTGCAAAGCATGAAGGGGGCAAAAAGATGAAGAACTCCTCAAATCATCCTTCAAGTTCAAAGATGACAGAATGCTTTTTTATCTGAACATTGTATGCATAATGCAGCACCTGTATGGCATGGGCCTGGACACTTCAGTTGCTGAGGCTGAAGACTTTCTGCTCAGTAACAAGCTGCACACTGTGCAATGTTCTGTTTGTTCATGTGAAATATTTTGGTTGTCATAGTCATGCCACTGAGAGCTCTCAGTAAGTCAGTATGTCTCAAATGTCATTTTCAGTGTAATAAATTCTTTTGTAATGTCATTTACTGTTACCATTAATTACTGTTACCATTAATTGCTATGCATGATGGACCAAATGCAGCTTTCTGAGAAAATAACAGAAAAGCTTCTGTTGTTTCAGTTGTAAAAGAGCAGTTTCTCTGTGCATTTTGCTAAGGCCTTCAGCTTCCAGACCGCATACAGTTCAATGGAGACTTAACACTAGCAGTTTTAATTGTGTTGCTTTTTTTCTCCACTGGATGGAGATCGTTCTGCTACATTGCCATGAAGGCTCTTCTGCTAGTTCTAGTCCTGCTTCACTAGACAAATCCTTGTCTTCTGGTTTCAGCTGCAGCTAACGTGCAATGGTGGGCAGCCTACTGACATCCAACTGACCCTGGAGGATAAATCAAGGACAACATCACTGCCTGGAATGGGTGTGTGTCAGGCTCTTCAAGACAGGTATGAATCTTTGAGTCAAAGAAGGGCAGGATGTAACTGATACTATTTTTCTGTTTCAGAATGATTTTTTTCTCCACCTGTTATTATACGAAAACCTTTTAACTTTTTTTTTTTTTTTTTTTTTTTTTTTTCCTGCCACTGCCTCAGAAGAAAAATAAAAGCTCTGAAGAATTCTGTTTCATGTTGCCAGGTGTTTTTGTACTTGGGATGTAGTTTTTCCCCAGGACAGAATCATCAACCTCTTAGAGACTAAAAGAGTCTTTTATAGATATAAACTGTTCAAGGCTTCTCACAAGGATGTATTTTGCCCAGAAAGCATAGTCCTCTAGAAAGGCCAATAATACTGAACACTTTTTTTTTTTTTTAATTACTAATGTCTTTTTTTTTCCCCCTCCTCCAGCTTCAAGAAATATTAAGTATAGAACACCTTCATGCATGTGGGTCTCTAGAACAAACATCAGCATCATTTAAGGAATATCTAGATCTGAACTGGGATGACAAAAAGTTCAAACACAATTTAACTTATGAGGTAAAAGAAGGCTGGTGTATCTGCTAACTCACCACATTTTTTCATGGAAGTTGTTCTTAAAGGATGGAAATTTTGAATGGCTTTTAATAAAGCTTATGTAAAGCACCATGTTCTATGAAATACCACTATTTCATTTTATCTTTTATATTTTTCTCTCCATAGGAAGAAAAATGAATGTAGCATAAGTAAGAAAAATTGAGTTCTTATAAGCCATACACCTCACTTGTACCCTAAATTTGCAAAGCTGTTGAGTTAATTCAGTAGGATGGGGCCTAACAACTGTGCTGATACACCAAAACATTGCCAGGTGGAAATGTTATGTAAAAACACTGAATCTGAAGTTGAGAGCTCAGGCAAAAGGGTCACTGAGGAGTGTCTAAAGTTCTGTTGTCATATTTTAACTCTGTTTTCTTGTTTAATTGCAGAAAAATAGATTCTTATATCCTGATAAATTTCAGTTAGAAGCTGTTATGGAAAACATTTTCCTGACTTCATGCACCAAACAGAATATTCTGGGTAAAATAGAAACAAACTATTCATTTTACCTGGATTATTACATGAGCTTTGATTTCTGCAACATTCCAAATGTAAGTCTCACATAAGCATAATGAACCTACTTCACTTTAAACTTAATTTCTGGTTTGAAGACTGAATTTTCCTCAGCTGCAGTTTTTCACAAGAATTGCCTTACTTATGTAATTTAAAAAATCATAAATAAACAACGCATTTTGATGGACCGCAGAGGAAGGTTATGTTTGCCACTGTAGTGTTACTTCTTCTTAGTGTTACTTCTTGGGTGGTTGGACCCAATGATCTTTTGAGGTCCCTTCCAACCCCTACAATTCTGTGATTCTATGATTCTTTTTCTGTAGGCCCTATTATGGTTGTAAACATTCCCGTCCTCTATGTTCTTTCTTTTCTATTCCTCTCTCAAAGGTCTTTTAAAAAATTTCATGTTTCTGCAGAATACTAAAACAGGCTCATGCGTGATCAAAAATGAAACTAGGCCTTACCCTGTAGTCGTTTATTTTTTTCTTTTTTTTTTTTTTTAATGCCTGCTTTGCTGGTAGTGGCGGACTTTTGAACCTTATAGTTGTCATTTATTTTTATATTACTCAGACAAATAGAGAACGCTTCCATGACCTTGCTTAGGTGCAAGTTCTTACCCCAAATTGCCCATAGGTAGTCACAACAATAAAAATATTTGAACTTGCAAGACATGTGGTGCTTCTTTCCAGTTGCCAGTGGCTAAAACACATCTCAGTTTCCTCATTTACTGTCCGAGCATGTCACACCCATTCAGGAATGAGAAACAGCTGACAAATTCTGATGCCAGTGAAAAACTTTTTCCAAGATCAAGATGTGTTACTGCTTGTTTATTGTGGGGAAAATGTATATATGCATCACTTTAAAATCATGTGTCTCTTTATTTTTTGGATCCTTTTCTTCAAAATACCTACATAGGGTAGCTGAGAAGCAAAAAGGCAAACATAAATTTGTTTTTAATATGGTTTTAACAGAATTCAGTTACAGTACAGCTGTTCATCGTCTGAGATTGTAATAAGTGAATATGCATTATTGTACCACAAAAACTGAAGATGTAATGAAGTAAGCACTGTGAGGAGGAGGCTGTGTTGATTTCTGAAATTGCAAGTTTTGTTAATAACTACATTGTGTAATTTCATGAGAATGCCAACACCCATGTACAGCCTCTTATTACTATATGAAGAGCCCATTTCTTTGACGGAATTAAGTTTTAACTCCTTCTTTGGTTATACTTAGGTAATTGTTTTCTCTGGAAATCACCAGCTCAACAAAGAAGACATCATTTTGCAATTAGAGAGCAGATTCCACTTTTCTGATCATGGAACAGATGAGGGATTGATTGCATTATCCTTAAAAAATTGGACCACAGCTGATGTGAAAAACTACTCTCTGGAAATTGAAGTGAGTTTTTATCTTATTTTATTGGTAGTGGATTTGCAGGGGTTTTGTTTCCTAAAGACCTACTGCCATCTATCTTCCAAAGTGCTCAGGTGCAGCCAGTGGCTTGTAAAACAGCAGGAAAGTACAGACAATATACAGCATTCCTGATTTCTTCAGTTCTAATTTTAAAGGAGCAGTTATGCAATGTACAAGCAGTATTATCAAGACAGAAAGGAAGGAAACAACATTAGTTATCTGCAGAGCTCAGTGACAAATGTAATAAGTGTATATCAACTGGAGTATATAATTTTTTCAGAAGCTGAGTGTTGTTGTAGCTCACCTTCTTCAGCATGATTGGGCTGTTTGGTAAGGCATGTAAAACCACCATAGCAAAAACAAAAAAATAAACCAACCAAACAAAAAGAACTAAGATTCAAAGCATCATTTGCTAGGAAGAAAAAAAAAAAAAAAGAAAAAAAAAAAAAAGAAAAGAATTGGCCTTCTTAAAAAAAAAAAAAAGCACAGAACAACTAATACGATGCTCATCTTGAGGCAAATCTCTTCCTCTTTCTCTGTTCTGCTCTGTCTTTACTCTTAATTTTCTGTGATATGAATAACATAAACAAACTTACGGTAGCAAAAGAGTGGGACAGAGGAGTGATGTGGTCAGCACTGTCCAAACTCTTCATTAGGAAGAATGTGGGTAGTTAGTCATAATTAACTGAGAGAATAGGCCATCCTTTAAAAAATTATCATGATTTAATAAGTAACAGGCTAAGACAAATGCTACATAATTTTTCACTCTCTATAAACTTGCTCTGCTTAGCCTTTCTCTATTCCTTGTTTTGGAATAAATGGAACAAATTAGCAGCCTTACAGGGAATTGACTGTCAAAGTATGTTTCTTTCATTGCTACCATTAAAGGATTGTCCACAAGCCTGGTCATTCAGCTCTTGAGCCAATCATCCTCATGCTTGTGCCTCTCTCAGTAACTCCTATGTAAGCAGATAAGCATTGGGAAACATTTTCCCCACTACTTACCCCTGTGTGGAAAGCACTGATAGTTGGGCATCATCTCTGAACATGGCTTCATTAATTCTGTGTGGTGGCTTTGAACAAATGTGTTTTCCCTTTATGGCTGCAGTTAAAAGGCTCTGAAGACACTTGGCTAGGCCTGACAGGAACTGCTACTTCCTCAGCTGTTCAGAGCCAAATCCTGTTGGAGGGGATTATTGATCAAAAAGAGAAAGTAAAAGTAGCTGCTTCTAAAGGAAAGGAGTGTTTGCAGTACTACATGGGGTATTTGAAAGGTATGTACCTTCAGAGCTACCAATGGTATGAAGAGGCAGGAGGAAAGGTTGTGTCTTAGTTTCTAGGGCCAAGCTAGCTTCAGTTTCATGGCAATCCAAAGCTATGGTCTTTCACATGATGAAAAGCTGAAGTTTAGTACTTGTTACACAGAGGTCACTTTGGTGGAGACTTTTGTATGAGTACTGCCCAGGGAAGGATTATAACAGTGACTGAAGGTAGGATTCGTTTCACTTTGATTTAGCCATCTTAAAATTGTGTGCCTCATTTAAGATAGTCATTATATTCCAATTTCAGTGAATGGAAAGAGAAAGGCACTTTTAAGAGGTTGGCTCAACCCCCATGCTGAAACAGATGTATGAAATCACCCTCTGCAGGTCTTCCAATCAGACATCATTAGTTCTGACTGACCAGAGAGAGGAAGCAGGGCTGTTATCTCAGACTGTGCTTGGCTTTTGGATGACTGAAGTTAGGTGAAACGAGACCTGCTGCAAGTGCTTCCTGTTGTGACTTATCCAGCTTTTGGACTGTATTAGATTTATTTATGTGCAAACCAGGCAGATTTGGTGGTGTGATAGTTGCCTCAAACTCATTTTGGTGACTATCCCAGTCCTAGTTTCTGTTACAGATTTGCCTGCACACGCTTCTGTTCACATGTTTCTGCAATGTAAATTTCTCTCATGATCATGTCCTCACTTGTAAGTGCTGTGATCCATTTGTGATGAAGACCATTATTTTATGGATTGTTGAGGTCACAAGTTTGTAGAAGTAATTCAGCTCAAGTCTCTATACCCAGATTCTGTGCACATCTCTCCATCTGTTTCTGCTTATTAGTACTTGGGCAGAAACAACTTACATGTGTGACGGGTAGTTGACTGATAATTTTTAATTTATCACTTTTAAACTTCAGCAACAAAGAATAGTGGAAGATTAAAGGTTAAAAAAAAAAAAAAAAAAGCCTGTGAATCACTGTCTGAGAGGATTATTTTGCTTTATAGTAATTAATTGCTTTCTTTGCAGTAGCAACTCTGTACTTCTAAACCATTCACAAGCCACAAAGAGGAGAAAATCAAACATTGATGTTGATCTAATTTTTTCATGTTTATCTCTTTTTTTTTTTTTTTCTCCCATGAATATCTAACACTCAGATACTGATTTATCAGCTAAGTAATTAAAAAACTGTCTTTGAAACAATGTCTGTCTGTGTTGTTCCTGTAAATGAAATGCTCTCTTTTAATTCTCCAAGGGGATCTGGAAGAAGGAATGGAAGTCAGTGCTTGTACTGATGGGCAACAGATGGCTGCCATTAATAGCTATCTCAACATTAATGGTGAAAGGCAAGAAAATGTGGGACAAATTACTCTAACAGCTGTTAATGAAAGCTTAAATTTTCTGGTTCATGGATGTGGGGATACAGTTTTTAAGGCAGTTCAGTGGCAGTTAATTGTGGTGTGGCTTTTCCAGAATAGTGTTTAATCTTTCAGTTGTAGCATCTTCTAGGCAGGCTTCAGTTGTGAGTTTTGGTGAGTAACCAGGGGAATGTTGGTTTAAATTTTTAATTCATAATAATATTATTTTACAATTTGGTGTGAAAAGATATCATGTTGAGAATTAAATAGTTCAGCTACACCTAGAAAGCATAGAAAATATAGTACCCTCTCTTAAAAGGTCTATTCTGTGAAGAGGGTAAGTAAAGTGAGAACAACACTAATTTGCCAGGACTGCTCAGGACATTGGTTACAAAACTGGGATTAGAATTCTAATAGGGTTTCACATACCTACTGCTTGGAGGAGGCTTTACAATTTTTCATCCTTAGACTCTTCTGATTCCATTTCTAACCATTGAATAATGCAAAAGTCATTTCCCCTAAGAAATGGGAGGTCACTGTGGATTTTTGCTGTTGTTGAAACTATTACAAAATTTAAGTGATTTAGACCCAGTACAAGCAATTCTAAATCATAAATTCAAAGTATTTGTTCATCTTCTCATAGGACAAAATTAATGAAATTGGGAGCATTCTCAAAGCCAGACTGATTGAGAAGATAAAGAAGCTTGATGGATATATCTGGAGACTCAGGAGATCAGTAAGCACCTGCACAGCATTTGTGACAGTATCATGAAATGTTCATTCAGTGTTAATAAAGAATCATTAGGTTGTATACAGTTGTTTTGGTTTGCTCAAACATTTAAATGCCTAATCTGGTGCTAAACTGGAATTCATACATTGGCAAAAAGAATGTTTCTTGGTCAAGACCTTATATCTCTGCACCTAACATTGAGAAGTTCAGAATTGCCTTGGAATGGAGTTAAAGTTTTGCTTGTGATCACTGTGTATTTTGATAGTTCTTCTTTTTTGGGAACCACTCCAGGTGCAGCAAATCTATTTTCTGTCTGAAGCAGCTGGCTGGCCTTCAATAGCCTCACAAAAGATAGCAGGATTCCTCCACGGTGTGGGTAGAGCTTTTACCCAAGTGTGGAAGCAAAGTGAAATCAAGCAGATACTAAGAAGCAAGCTCCCACTTTACCTGAAAAAAATTCAAGACGCTGTCCAGCAAATGCAGAATGAATTGCAAAGTAAGTAAAACCATGCAAAGCAAGGAGAAAAACTGCACAGGTCAATGACAGTGCAGGGGGGTGGGAGGGAAGGAGTATAAAAGTTGGTGAACTGCAGATATTTCTATTTTGATCTAGCAAAAGTAGTGACCTTTGCTCTTACATATTACAGAGAAGGAGCCTTGATGCAGTCAGCTCTAAGTAACCCCAGCGTGGCCATCCTTCTAATGAAATCACTGAAGAAGCATTCTCGTGGTCACAATGGTCACAAGAGTCTGGGTTCAGTCAGATGAGAACAGAGACCTAATTCCTTAAGCTGAAGCAGTTATGGTTCCCTGGCAAGCATTCCCTCCCAAAGGGCTGTTCATATCCATCCTTGAGTTTTGAATGCTTGTACTAATCAGATTTCACTTGACCTGTTGTTTTCAAGTCTATCTAGTAGCCAATATTTCTGGATTATGGCCCATATTGAAACCATTGAGAAAGATGGTCAGCCATAATTATCTGTGAGATCCTTCAGTTCTCAAAATAAGAGTAACATCTCATTTTGAAACATCTGACACTAGACTCTTTACACTCAAAAATCAGATTTAGTTGATATACCTAATATAAGTGGAACAGGGTTACAGCTAAATGCCTGCCTCAATTTTTCATGACACGGTATCCACACACACACACAGATGTGAAATATGCCTAACTGCCTTGAAGATAAAGCTGTCTTTTCCTGTTTTCTGTGTCCCTCCTTCACTTATGTTGGAAGCTGCAAGGATTTAAAATTAAAAACCAAATCACTCTTGGTTATCACTTTGTAACATATTATTTAAGGATTGTTTCATGTAATGTTTGCTTCAGACCCATTAGCAACTTTGAAAGATGCCTACTATGATGTAACCTTGAAGCCACTGGATGAAGTTTGGCAGGAGAAGACAGAAGAGTACATGAAAAAAGTCCAGGCATTTTTGCCCAGGATTATAAAAGATGTTTGGCTAATGGAGCCAATCCAGACGACATTAAGGACTGTTAAAACAGGCTTGGATATGGTTGGTATAAATAATTTATTAATTTTTAATATTTTGAAGGAAAAGGCTTACAAATTTAAGTCTTAGCTTTGAACTGTGGATACACAAAAATACTAATATTTATGGAAATTCTGTGGTTATCTTTCTACATAAGAAGCTTATGCACAGCTAGTGTACTGTTCCTGAAATATCTAACTTGCTTTGACAGTAGTGCTTCAGTAGGACAACAGGAGAAGGATTTGCTTTACTGGTTTGGTTCAAATCAACAGCAGTGAACTGCTGCCATCCATGTAGCTTTTGCATTTTCTGTACAGAGAGGAGGGATTGCGATTCCAATGAACAGTGTACAAACAGCTTTGGACTCCTGTAGTTGAAATGATAAAGGACATATCATGACACAAATTTATATTAAGAAAGATATCAATCCCTTTGTAAGCCCCTGTAGCACATTAACTCAGTGAAGTATTGGTGTACAATAAGTAATGTTCTTTTAGGAAAGATATATATTTCTATCCACTTTTTTTTTTTTGCTGGAACAACTAAAGTCTGTCTTCTGGATACTAACCACTAAATGACAAGGTGCTGTCAGGCGAGTGATAAATGCAAGAGAGGTTAAAGTGCAATTTCACTGATTGTTGCTTTAAAACTCATTATCAAGTACTGACCCCACACCAAAGCTGTACAGAAGAGTTTTGTAATCTCCTTTTCTGGCTCTCCAATAGACCACACAGCAGATGCTCAGGTGGGCAGAGGCCATGGTTTCTAGAGCTGTGAGCAAGATCTGGAAGCCCTTACTCAACCTTTACAGATTTTCAGCCAGGTAATTGTTTTTCTTTGGAGGACTTCTGCTGCTGGGTACCATTCTAAATGGATATATGTGTTAATCTTATATTATATGTTAATCTTCATATTAGCTTATATGCTTCAGGCTGAAGATAGCAACCTGGCCATTCTCTTCTGTGGGCACATCATATCATGATGTTTATGTTTGTTGTTCACTAGGATAGCCTGCATTTCAAAGGAAACTACCCAGCAGCAAACAAAATAGCAATAGCTATGATAACTTGGCCTTATATGGCATGTTTTTTTTTGTCAGTCTTAGCAATTGTACATCTTTGTTTTGCTATTCTAACCAGACTACAGTTCTTATGAATATTTCACTTCCACATTTCTAATATAGCAACTGCATTTCATCAGTTTAGCAGTTAAGGAGCACATGTTGTTTTGCTTGTATTCTGCAGGAACTGTTCAGTGGCAGTGAAACTGCCAGTACTTCCTAAAGCATACTGCTCTCTGGATCTGGCAAATATTACTAATTATCTCATTGAAGAAAAGCTAATGAGGCCTCTCAAAGATCTCTACAACATCAACGTGGTTGCAGAGTATTATAGATTCAAACAAAGGATGATGGAGAGTCCCTTTGAACATAAGCCCTTTCAAAGTGATGCTTTTGTTTTTAGCTGGGTCAATTTCCAATTCATTCTAGTCTGCAAATCCTATCTGGAATAGTGGTTTACATAGAGATGGTCACTAATTTATACTTTTCCTTTAAACTTCTTTGTATACACTATTTCTTCTAAAACAGTGATTGTATGTATGATACTCACATCGTGGCTAAAACTGTCATGCAAGAAATGCTCCTCTACTTAACAGTCATGCAAATCTTGCAACTCTTCACATTTCCTACTGTTGAGACTATAAATCAACAGGTGGCATTTAGAATCATAGACTGGTTTGGGTTGGAAGAGACCTTAAAGATCATCTAATTCCAATATGTCTGCAGGGACCCCTCTCACCAGACCAGGTTGCCCAAAGTCCTATCCAGCCTGGCATGGAACACCTCCAGGGATGGGACACCAACTTCTCTGGGTAACCTGTTCCAGTGCCTCACCACCCTAATAGTAAAGTTCTCCTTGATACCTAATTTAAATGTACCTTCTTTTAGTTTAAAGCCGTTATCCCTTTCACTACACTCCCTGATACAGTCTTATCTATATGCTCTTGTGATTGGATTCTCCAGTTCAATGCTAGTCATAGAGTCATAGAATGGTTTGGGTTGGAAGATAATCTAATTCCAACTCCCCTGCCATGGGCAGGGACACTTCCCACTAGATGAGGTTGCCCAAAGCCCCATCCTGCCTGGTCTTGAACAATTCCAGGGATGGGACATCTACAGCTTCTCTGGGCAACCTGTGCCTCACCACCCTCACAGTAAAGAATTTCTTCCTTATATCTAGGAAGAAATCAATATCAATTCAATCTATATCTACCCTTTTTTAGTTTAAAACCATTACCCTTTGTCCCCTCACTGCACCCCCTGACAAAGAGTCCCTCCCCAGATTTCCTGTAGCCTCCTTTAAGTATTGGAAGGCTACTATAAGGTCTCCCCAGAGCCTTCTCCAGGCTGAACAACCCCAGCTCTCTCAGCTGTCTGCACAGGAGAGGTGCTCCAGCCCCTCAGTGGTCTTCATGGCCCTCTTCTGGGCTTGTTCTAGTATCACCATATCCTTCTTGTGCCAGCGGCCCCAGAGCTGAATGCAGTCATACCTTTTGACCCTGGGCCTTCTCGTGGAGGCTTTATTTGTACTCTGAATTGGGCAACATCACTTCTGCTGAATCTAGGATGAAAAAACAGCTCTACCAAATCTTGAGCAGCAGTATTGCCTGAAAAGCACTGCTAAATACTAAAAGACTGCATTAACAGTCCCAACTGTCCCTTGTAGATACTGGATCTTCCAGAAAGACATTTTCAATGGCTCCCTTCCAGTAAGCAGACACAATGGAGGGGACTAAGAGTGGGTCTTAGTGACCAAAGAGTCTAAGTAATATATCAGGAGTTCTTCTGGACTGCAACTGTGTTTGATACTCTGTTTTGTCAGGGTATTTTTTGATACAGTTAATATTCTTGTTCTTTCCTGTATAGGAATGTGTATGTGGGGGAGGGGAATGAGGCACTATGATTATCAAGTAGCATGACTGTAAATCAAGGTGAGCTTTGAATCCTAACTCATATTTGTCTAAACTTTAGGGCACTCACTTGGCTTTATAATGAAAAATAAATCATTAGATCATTTTCTTTCCTGGAGAAATTTTTGTTGCAGAGCAACTTTTGGCTAATTAAAATGTAATAATAGCTTGGAAAAATCTTTTATGAGTAAACTGGTGAGAAGCCGGTCATGTTGCAATATGCAAACAGCAGCAGCACTTGCTGCTCTGTGGACAATTCACTGACATTTCTTCTGAAATATCTTTATCTAGATCATGCTATGTTAATGGGTAACAGGCATGTTATGACTTTTGATGGAAAAATTTATGATTTGGCAACAAAATGCAGCATCCTTCTTGCCAAGGATTTTCTTCACAATACTTTCACTATTATACTAAATGAGGAAATCAGTGATCCACGATCGCTGTATGTGGAGATGAACCAGAGCGCGATCAATATCTATCCAAGACTGAAGGTATGAGGGCACAGTCAAACATTGTTCCTTTCTAGACCAGATATTATCTTCCACCCCTGCCCTCAAAAAGTCTTCAAAGTATTAAAGCTCCAAACATAGATCAAAATATTTCTTGGACGTAAGTACCAGGAAGTGCACTGATCATTAATCAGGAAATAACTCCCCAAACCAAAATCACTTTTAAATCAGGGGCTGCCTCTTTTCTCTCTTGGTACTTAGAAGGAGAGAGGCTTGGTGAACTTTTCAGCTTTTCTCTTACCTGGTCTAAGAGAGTAGCAGTTAAAGGGTCTGATGGACAAACTGGGCCCACATCCTCAGTATACATGGGAGGCTGTATGCTTTCCTGCTCTCTCAGAAGATTAACACAACCCAATTCTTATTCCCTCACTCTGAGCTAAGCAAAATTGACACCACCTAACCTGCAAACACAGTCTGAGCATGCCTTTCCTTGGACTTCCATTGTGGCATATTTGAAATTGCATTTTCACTTTAAAACAGATGTCTAAAGTATCTGTGGTAGAGAACTGCCAAGGACTGGATCAATCCCTTGAAAAGAGTACCAGTGATTCAAGGAAAGAAACCAACAAAATAGAAATATCTGATCACAAAGGAGTTTCTGTCTCTTGTGACTTTCAGTATGATCTCTGTACTGTCACTCTGGCTGGATGGCACCATGGTGAGTATAGTCAGCTTGTCAGCTGTATTTTTCTGTACCTCTGGAGTGTCCTCACCTGTATGGGGGTTGTCTTTCCTTTGCTTCTCCCCATTCATTTATATAAGCCCAGGAAATGGCATTCAGCATTCCCAGTTATTACCAAATAAAATACTATATATTTTATATTATAATATATACATATTATATATATATATAATTATATTAATAATTAATAATGTATTATTATATATATCTACTTTTTGGAGTTCTGCTATACTATACTTTTAGAGTTCAAGATGGAACTTGGTGGAAGAAGTAAGGCTAAAAGCAGGATTGCAACCCTGGACTTTTGGAGACCCAACTTCGACCACTTCTGGGACCTGCTTGGGAGTATCTCATGGGCTAGGCTGCTAGAGGGCAAGGGTGCATGTGAGAGCTGGGCTACATTTAAACAGCATTTCTTCCAAGCTCAGGATCAGTGCATCCCTAAGAGTAGGAAATCTGGAAAGAGGGGCAGGAAACCTGCGTGGATGAGCAAGGAGATCATCGATAAGATCAAAAGGAAGAGGGCCTGGGAAGGAACAACCACATGTATCAGTACAGGCTGGGGGATGACCTGCTGGAGAGGAGCTCTGAGGAGAAGGACCTGGGGGTCCCGGTGGACAACAGGTTGACCATGAGCCAGCAGTGTCCTCGTGGCCAAGAGGGCCAATGGAATCTTGGCGTGCATTAAAAGGAGCGTGGCCAGCAGGTCAAGGGAGGTGATCCTCCTCTACTCTGCCCTGGTCAAGCCTCACCTGGAGTACTGTGTCCAGTTCTGGGCTCCCCTGTACAAAAATAAAATAAAATAAAATTCTCCTGGAAAGAGTCCAGCGGAGGGCCATAAGGCCACAAAGATGATACAGGGCCTGGAGCATCTTCCTTATGAGGAAAGGCTGAGAGACCTGGGTCTGTTCAGCCTGGACAAAATACTGAGAGGGGATCTCCTCAGTGTGTATAAATACCTGAGGTGTGGGAGACAGAGGGATTTGGCCAACCTCTTTTCAGTGGTTTGCGGGGACAGGACAAGGAGTAATGGCCACAAGATGGAGCACAGGAAGTTCTGCACCAACATGCGGAAGAATTTCTTCACGGTGAGGGTGACGGAGCACTGGGACAGGCTGCCCAGGGAGGTTGTGGAGTCTCCTTCTCCGGAGATATTTAAAGCCTGTCTGGACACCTACCTGGGCAGCCTGCTCTAAGGAACCTGCTTTGGCAGGGGGGTTGGACCTGTTGATCTTTCGAGGTCCCTTCCAACCCCTTCAATTCTGTGATTCTGTGATATGTCCCTCCAGTAAGGACAGCAAGTATTTACCCAGGTTACACTTTTTCAGCTCAACAGAGCAGCAAGCAATAGGGGTTAGATGTAATGCAGCCAGCCCAACCTCAACCTCAAACTTTCCTGAGACTCACTGTTCTATAGCAGGCTTGTCTTGTCATACCTGTAAGAGCACAAAAGAGGGAGGCCTAACATTCTCAGGGTTGGGTTGGAATACATTCCTATCCACATGCTTCACTCTATTCTAAAACTCACTCCGCTGAGATTAGCAGAGAATTAACATGATGTATTTATCTGGTCAGGAGAAGCAACTGAACAGCTAACAAATTAAATGCCGTTGCAGTTTGAGGAAAAATCTATAATGGATACTTAGGCATAGTTATCCTCTTCAGTATTGCAGCTGAGCTCTGCTGTGTGGAATAATCAGAGCCCAGAGAGAGCTTCTGAAAGTTTCCTGTGTCTACACGTGACAACTACATTTTACACCTTTTCAATTTAATTCCAGGTATTTCAGCTGGACTTTTTGGTACCAATGATAATGAAGCTGGAAATGAATGGATACTTCCTAATAATTCTTTCACTGATAATGTGCAAGAGTTCACACAGAGCTGGCAGGTAAGGAGCTGATTTTTTTTTTTTTTTTTCATGCAGATTACCTATGGTATTGGAGCACAAAGGACAACATTTTACATGCTTTACATATCTTACCTAGATGAACTGAAGCTAGACAGAGAAAACAGCAGCATACCCTAGATACTTCATTTTTCTATGTTGAACTAAGGCAGAAGTTGCACATATTTGCTAAAAGCCATCCAAGAATAACCTGTGCATAGGTATTGAGCATTTCTGGCCTAAATGGTAAGGTAAAATATGGAGGTTGCTTCTGCTGTTAGAAGAAGAAACTGATGTTTTAACCAAGTATATTTGATGTTTTCCTGTTTACAACACCTTTGTAGAGTACACAGCCAGGTGGTACTAAGTTTGCTGCAAGTACCACAAGGCTGTGGTTTGTACCAGGCGCCCTCTTATATGATGGGTCTGAAGTTTTCTCCAGAGCTGGATGTTGTCGCTGGCAATGCTGAGACTCTTAATCATTTTTTGGTGTTCCTGATTCTCATTTATCAAGAAACAAAACTTTAGAAAACAGTAACTGGTAAAGTTGTTCTCTGCCCATGTGCCATTAAGTGCTAAATTTTTTTCCAGCGGCTTAGCAGCTACTTCAGTTATTAACTTACATGAAGGAACTTTTTCTATTTAAGAAATTATAACATTAAGTAAATAAGTTTTACTCTTTTACCAGTAGTTTTATACCTCTTTGTGTCAAGGAGACTTAACCTTAATTCATGTAATGTATCATCAGATAAAAATAATCTAAATATGAAAAAGCCCATGTATACATGTGAATGCAAATGACCAAAATAAAATCCTAGCCTTAACACGCTCTTAAGCCGTGTTGATAGTTCTTCTAACTCCCTTCATGCATAATTTGAGAATCTACTAGAAACAAAGAAAACATCATATTGCTATTAAGATTTTCTGATTCTGTTTACTTTCAAGAGAAAGAACACCAGAAAGTGTCCCAGTTCTGGACACAGAAATACTACTATTCTCATCTTTATTTCAGTACTTTATGTTAAAAACAAGGATTGCTTCAAGTCTCTTGTACTTTTCCCTGCTACTGGCTAGTTATATCTAATAAGTTTGCAGCCTGTACTTGTGGGGCCATGACATGACTGACTGTTGATGTAATTTTCTTAACTGCTACAAAGATTAACTTCTAACATATTCATAAAAATGCAACTATCTAATGCAAAAGTACCTGGAGAAGTTGAACTAGAAATAATAACCAATTAAAAACAATACCTAATGAAACTTACTGTCATAAACAAGCTGGGGAGTCATGGATGACCTTCTTTAAGTGGCTGATGGCATAATGGCTGTGCTTATGCTATTGATTAGTACATTTTATTTATAGGCCATGGCACATCTGAAGTGCTGTATACTGCCAAGAAAAATTTATAGATGACTCCAGCTGAACTCTGTGCTGTTTGCAGTCATATCCCATTCAGTAAAAATGTAATAAAAGGACTGACTTGCCGATAATGTACTAGCGTCATACATCATTAAAGGAATGGCTGGAAATACAAATGTGCCAAGTCAGGAATTCATACAAAGTCTTAGACACTTTTATAAGGAGGTAAAAAGAGATGATATGGTGGAAATAACCAGTTAAAATAGCCAGCTTTTGCAGATGTGCTGATAATATGGAGCTTGCAGAAAATCCTTCCTGACCAGAAGTTCTGGCACAGCTGTACGTGATACAGAAAGCAAGCAAAAGAATCAGGTTAAATCTGACCAGGTAGAAAAGCCTGAAGCAAAAGCAGTCAGTCACCCTGAATTCTTGGAGTCACCTCACATTGCACTACAAACTCAGTCTGGAAACTTACTACCAGGAGCTTTGCTACAGCTACCTCAAAACACCACGTTGCAGATAGTCAATGAAGCTCTTGTATTACAAGACCAGTGGCTGTCCAAAATGAGGGGATTAGTAAGTCAACTTTACAAATGTGTGACTCCTGCAGGAAGAGAGATTAAACTTGCAGTTTAATTTAATTTTATTTTTTTTCAATTGAGTTTGTTGCTTAAAGAACTTCTTAACTCAGAGATGTGCCATCTATGGAAATTACTGATTAAAAAAATGTGTAAGTTGCTGATTTGATTACAAGTCCTAAAAAGTGTTTGGTCAAAACAAATCATAAGAAATGTTAGTAAATGCTGTTCATTAGCAGTTCTGTTAATATTTAGTGTCATCAGTTTTTGACTGGGACCATATTTAAACCATGTATAACAAAAATGCATTCGCATTTTGTTGTCCAAAAATGCTCATTCTTGTAAGGAACTTCAGGTGTGTTGTTTTTTTTTCTCTCTCTCTTTTTTTTTTTTTTTTTTTTTTTAATTTCTTCTGTTTTAAGCCTTCTTGCTGCTTATTACGTATGAGTAATCCAGTGAGGAGATTAAGATTCTCCCCTCTCTACCCCCCCAATCTAGTAAAAGCACAACTCAAATCTGTCATATATAATGAAGTTAAGACAAGCCAACTATTTACTGTGTCAGCAGCCACCCACTAGAATCCTTTAGTGAATAACAAAATCAATAGAAAAAGGAAACAATGTCTATAATCTGTAATATTTATAAGACAAATACTTTAATTTATGAAGAGTACAAGGTGCTTCACAATATTAATGAAAAATGGATGTTATTCAGGGCAGTGTAGTGAGCTGCCCAAATCTTCCTTCAAACCACTTCACACTGTAAATCTGAAGAATTCACACTAATATATATATACACACATCAGTATAGATTTCCTAGGTGAGCAAGTGCAGTCTCACACAGAAGAATGTGAAGCCATGTCCAATTACAGATAAGGAAAAAGTCTGTAAGGAGTTTTTTGAAGAAACACATTCTTGTCTCGGGAACTGCTTCAAAGTTGTAAGTATAACTGTGTCAACCAAGGACTACCCAAGTACTCAAATGTCATACTTCAGAACAGTGCACAGAATTATTGCAAGGATATAAAAGTTTACTTGCAGATAACTTAAGCCTCAAAGCCTTAAATTCAGGATGAGAATAAAGATTTGTGAACAGTCTTTACAGGGTAGAGCTGGGGGGAGGGGACAAAATTCCAAATCTCCTTTTCAATTCTCTTCCAGGTGTATTGCTAGATTGCTCTCTCTAGAAAAGATTTATGCTTGTACCCCTTACACCAAACAAGTAAACAAACTCCCTTTCTGTTAAAGGTGGACCCCAAACCATTCTACATCATGTGTATATATGACATGTGTGCCTCAAAGAAGATGAAGGCTGCATGCAGTTTAGCAGCAGCTTTTGTTCATTTGTGCAACTGAAATTTTGTTCCTGTGGAAATTCCTCCTCAGTGGTAAATGTCTTCATTCTGAATATTCTGACTGCATTGTTCCAATGCTTTCATATCTGATATTCAAGATCACACAAGAAAATGAAACTAATGAATCTGACTATGGCGTGAGTAAAAACAGTCTTATTCCAGAATTAATTCTCCTTGCTCCTTTTCCATCTTATCTATCCTTTCTGCTGCTTACTCAGAAGCACAGCATAACCTATCTGATTCATACTCTAATGTCTTTCTTATTTCCTCCTAAATTGCTTTGTAGAATAAAGCAGAGGGGATACTTGTAGTATATAAAGGAATTTCATGAGGAGTTCCAATTCGCAGATACTAATTTTGTTTCAACCATTTTTTGGTCTAAATAATGCATGTGGATTCATAGTAACAGTATTATTGTCGTGGTTCTGCTCAAGTGGGCAGCCAAGCTCCACCACAGCCGCTCTCTCACTCCCCCTCCTCAAAGAGGAATGGGGAGAAAATATGTGAAAAGGGCTCAAGAGTTGAGATAAGGACGAGAAAATCACACAATAATTATTGTAACGGGCAAAACAGACTCAGCATAAGGAGATAGTAAGATTTATTGCTCATTACTAACAAGCTAGAGAAGTGAGAAACAAAGGAAAGAAACCAAAAGCACCTTCCTCCCCCATCCACCCTCTTCCACCTCCTCCCCCTGAGCGGCGCAGGGGAACGGGGGAATGGGGGTTATGGTCAGTCTACAGCACTTCTTCTCTGCCGCTCCTTCTCAGTCACTCTCATCCCCTGTGCTGTGGGGTCCCACCCACAGGATGCAGTCCTTGATGAACTGATCCAGCGTGGGCTTCCCACAGGCAGCAGCTCTTCCAGAACTGCTCCAGATATGGGTCCGTACCACGGGGTCCATCCCTCAGGAGAAAACTGCTGCAACCTGGCTCCCCTACGGGCAGCAGCTCCTGCCAGGTCACCTGCTCCTGCGTGGGCTCCTCTCTACGGGCTACAGGTCCGGCCCGGAATCTGCTCCGGCAGGGGTCTTCCATAGGCGGCAGCCTCCGTTGGTGCAGGGCCACCTGCTCCACCGTGGTCTCCTCCACGGGCTGCAGCATGGAACCCTGCTCCACCGTGGTACTCCATGGGCTGCAGGGGGGACATCCTGCTTCACCATGGTGCTCACCACAGGCTGCAGGGGACTTCTGCTCCGGCGCCTGGAGCACCTCTCCCCCTCCTTCTTCACTGACCTTGGCGCCTGCAAGGCTGTTTTCTCACTCCTCTCACTCTCCCGGCTGCTGTATGTCGCAGCGTTTTTTTCCCTGTCTTAAATATGCTCTCACAGAGGCGCAAAACAACATCGCTTATTGGCTCAGCTCTGGAAAACAATGGGGCCCTTACCAAACATGAGGCAGCTTCTAGATCCTTCTCACAGAAACCACCCCTATGGCCCCCTGCTACCAAAACCTTGCCACGCAAACCCACTACAATTATATAAACATACTAAATGTACTCAGTGACATAATTTTGTACTTTTCATTCTCTTATGAAACAATGTAGAACGACCTATTGTCTTTAAACTTACCCTAGAATTTCAAGATTATACTAGGTATTTTAATGCAGATGTTACCTATCTTCAGGGAATCTGAAGTTAGCAAGCTGAAAAGCTTGAAAGAACAGTAATTTTAGTTTGAAAATTTTGGCATTGCAGTCATTGCATGTTTCTTTGTGCATTGCTGCAGCATCTAGATTTAGGACAGTTAGTACTCTAAAAGTGACTGCAGTTGTGTTTTGCTAACTGTACCTGTATTATTTGGTAATTATTGATAAGCACAGAATTCTTGTTAAGTAAAGAAAAACCCGTGTAAGCCCACAATCCAAAAATATTGTTAGTAAGAAAGTTTAGTCCCTTCCTGTTCACTTTCTTCAGAGTTACTGCATTACAGTAGTTACTACACCATACAACCATACAGTTACCATTTCAGTATTATCCTATTCCAGTTCAACCTAACTATTTTGCAATATACATATCCAAAGAACAAACAGCAGTCTATGCCAGAGAACTGCAGTAATCAGAAACACTTTACCATACAAGGATTACAGCACCTATACATTTAGGCATTATCTGTATTATGTATATTCACTAATTTGTACCATACATCATTCCCACATTTTTTTAACCTCTCTCTCCATAGGACCATCTTTGTTGAATTCTGCTATTTCTTGACTACTAATTGTGATAGTATGGTATATTGACAGTGATAGTTTGTACTCCTTGAGCAATATGTGATTAGTCAACAATATTACTGTCTTAATAGAAATTACCATAAACTAAACTTATGGTCGTGAACATTATGATCAAAACTTGCTCTTTTATTCACCCATGCAACATTATTCCTTAGTTTAGACAAAACAAAATGAAAGGACAAAGCCTTCTATGAAATTTGTTATATGCTTTTATCTTTGCACTGAATGAGAACGTTGAAAGAAACACACACATTATTGTCATATTAATTACTGCCACATTTGCCCAAGTAATAATTTAAGACATATTTTTACAAGACTGCAATGAGAACACTTACTGCAAGTGACGGAACCATGCAGATGAGCCAATTACATTCTTGATAAAAGCTTAAATTCGAGTGTTTCAT
The DNA here is from genome assembly GCF_009819795.1 of Aythya fuligula. NCBI lineage: Eukaryota > Metazoa > Chordata > Aves > Anseriformes > Anatidae > Aythya > Aythya fuligula. The sequence goes on along the minus strand of NC_045573.1, from coordinate 17,139,038 downwards.
TTCTAACTTCGTTGTTTTGATATACACAATGCAATGTTATTCCTTTGCATTTGTAAACAGACCACTTCAAGAGAGTGATTTGGTGACTACAAGCATATTTGTAGTATACTAAAAACTATTTACAAGTGCTTGCTGGATCTTTACTCACTATCAAAGGGAATGACTACCAAATGTTTGTAGATAATTGTGTAAGCCATAAAATATAAGCCTAGAAATCACACATTCAGTATACATAGAAGTGCATTACATATATACACTCTCATATGCAGTAATAATGCCACATGGCCTTATTTACTAAGTCTACCCTGTGTATAAACAGTAGATGGCCATGAAATTTCAATTTAGGTAGTATCTTGTAAGTGGTTTTAGCTCTAACAGTTTATATAAACAACTCACCAACATATGAATACAACATAGAGACAAACCAGGATGAGGAGATTGATGAGGAGTTCTACAGGCAGCTGACAAAATCACAGAATCACAGAATTTCTAGGTTGGAAGAGACCTCAAGATCATCGAGTCCAACCTCTGACCTAACACTAACCAGTCCTCCACTAAACCATATCACTAAGCTCTACATCTAAACATCTTTTAAAGACCTCCGGGATGGTGACTCCACCACTTTCCTGGGCAGCCCGTTCCAATGCCTAACAACCCTTTCGGTAAAGAAGTTCTTCCTAAGATCCAACCTAAAACTCCCCTGGCGCAACTTTAGCCCATTCCCCCTCGTCCTGTCACCAGGCACGTGGGAGAACAGACCAACCCCCACCTCACTACAGCCTCCTTTAAGGAGAGCAATAAGGTCGACCCTGAGCCTCCTTTTCTCCAGGCTGAACAAGCCCAGCTCCCTCAGCCGCTCCTCGTAGGACTTGTTCTCCAGACCCCTCACCAGCTTCATCACCCTTCTCTGGACTCGGAGTTGCAAAAAAAGTTGCAAAATTGTCAGTGCTTGTTCTTGTGGGGGACTTCAATTTCCCAGATATATCCTGGAAACACAACACAGCCCAGAGAAAGCAGTCTAGGAAGTTTCTGGAGAGCATGGAAGATAGCTTCCTGACACAGCTAGTTAGTGAGCCTACCAGGGGTGGTGCACCACCAGACCTTCTCTTCACAGAGACAGACTGGTGGGAGATGTGGTGATTGGAAACTGTCTTGGGCAGACTGACTGTGAAATGGTAGAGTTCTCCATTCTTGGAGAAGCCAGGAAGGGGACCAGTAAAACTGCTGTGTTGGACTTCTGGAGGGCTGACTTTGAACTATTCAGGAAACTGATTGGCAGAGTCCCTTGGGAGGTGTTTCTGAAGGGCAGAGGAGTCCAGGAAGGCTGGGTACTCTTCAGGAAGGAAATCTTAATGGTACAGGAGCGGTCTGTCCCCACGTGTCCAAAGATGAGCTGGTGAGGAAGAAGAACCAGCCTGGCTGAACAGAGAATTGTGGCTTGAGCTTAGGAGAAAAAAGAGGGTTTACAATCTTTGGAAAAAAGGGCGGGCCACTCAGGAGGACTATAAGGATGTTGCGAGGCAGTGCAGTGACAAAATTTTAAAGGGCAAAGCTCACCTGGAGCTCAATCTGCCTACTGCCTTTGAAGACAACAAAAAATGTTTTTACAAATACATCAATGCAAAACGGAGGACTAAGGAGAATCTCCATCCTTTACTGGATGTGGAGGGGGGAACTTAGTTACAAGAGATGAGGAAAAGGCTGAGGTGCTTAATGCCTTCTTTGCCTCAGTCTTTAGTGGCAATACCGGTTGTTCTCTGGATACCCAGTACCCTGAGCTGGTGGAAGGGGACGGGGAGCAGAATGTGGCCCTCACAATCCACCAGGAAATGGTTGGTGACCTGACACAGAACTTGGGTGTACACAAGGCGATGGGGCTGGATGGGACCCAACCAAGGGTACTGAGAGAACTGGCAGAGGAGATGGCCAAGCCACTTTCCATCATTTATTGGCAGTCCTGGCTATCGGGGGAGGTCTCAGTCAATTGGCAGCTAGCAAACATGACACCCTTCTACAAGAAGGGACAGAGGGTAGACCCGGGGAAATATAGGCCTGTCAGTTTGACCTCAGTGCCAGGGAAGCTCATGGAGCAGATTATCTTGAGTGTCATCATGCGGCACTTGCAGGGCAACCAGGCGATCAGGCCCAGTCAGCATGGGTTTAGGAAAGGCAGGTCCTGCTTCACGAACCTGATCTCCTTCTATGACAAAGTGACGTGCTTGGTGGATGAGGGAAAGGCTGTGGATGTGGTCTACCTTGACATCAGTAAGGCCTTTGACACCATTTCCCACAACATTCTCCTCAAGAAACTGGCTGCTTGTGGCTTGGACTGCCATACACTTTGCTGGGTTAAAAACTGGCTGGATAGCTGGGCCCAAAGAGTTGTGGTGAATGGAGTCAAAGCCAGTTGGAGGCCGGTCACTAGTGGCGACCCCCAGGGCTCGGTACTGGGGCCAGTTCTCTTTAGTATCTTCATCGATGATCTGGATGAGGGGATCAAGTGCAACCTCAGTAAGTTTGCAGATGACACCAAGTTAGGTGTGTGTGTGTCGATCTGCGCAAGGGCAGGAAGGCTCTGCAGGAGGATCTGGATAGGCTGGACCGATGGGCTGAGGTCAACTGTATGAAGTTCAATAAGGCCAAGTGCCGGGTCCTGCACCTGGGGCGCAACAACCCCAAGCAGAGCTACAAGCTGGGAGATGAGTGGTTGGAAAGCTGCCTGGCAGAGAAGGACCTGGGAGTACTGGTGGATAGTTGGCTGAATATGAGCCAGCAGTGTGCTCAGGTGGCCAAGAAGGCCAACACCATCCTGGCTTGTATAAGAAGCAATGTGGCCAGCAGGGCTAGGGAAGTGACTGTCCCCCTGTACTTGGCTCTGGTGAGGCCGCACCTCAAGTACTGTGTTCAGTTTTGAGCCCCTCGCTACAAGAAGGACATGGAGGTTCTCGAGCGGGTCCAGAAGGGTGACGAAGCTGGTGAGGGGTCTGGAGAACAAGTATTATGAGGAGCGGCTGAGGAAGCAGGGATTCTTCAGCCTGGAGAAAAGGAGGCTCAGGGGCAACCTTATTGCTCTTTATAAGTACATTAAAGGAGGCTGTAGCGAGGTGGGGGTTGGTCTGTTCTCCCACGTGCCTGGTGACAGGATGATGGGGAATGGGCTAAAGTTGTGCCAGGGTGTTTTAGGTTGGATCTTAGGAAGAACTTCTTTACTGAGAGGGTTGTTAGGCATTGGAACGGGCTGCCCAGGAAAGTGGTGGAGTCACCATCCCTGGAGGTCTTTAAAAGACGTTTAGATGTTGAACTTAGCGATATGGTTTAGTGGAGGACTGGTTAGTATTAGGTCAGAGGTTGGACTAGCTGATCTTGGAGGTCTCTTCCAACCTCTACAATCCTGTGATTCTGTGAAACTTTGTTAAAACTGTGAGCCTGAACATTCAGCTGATGTTGTGTCAAACAGAGTTTTAGAATGGCTTGGTAGTGAAAAGACTGAAGTCAGTCAGTGCTACTGGTTTACATCATCCCATTTCTAAGAAAAGGATTGGAATTACCGTGGATCACAGGCTCAGTTAACAACAAAAGTATGCTACTAAAACAAGTAGAATATACTGGGATGCATGTATGAAGAAACACATTTAAGATAAGAAATAATTACTATACAGCTTATTTTATACATTTGTTTTTGAGTTAAGTTGTAGACCAACTGAGAAAAGACCAGCGGTCTCTCTGTGGGGAAAAAAGAATGAAGAGCTGAGGGAAGACATGAGTTAAGTCTTTAAATATGTAAACAGGCTAAAGAGAAGGAAGTGTAACAGACCAAACTGCAGTAAGGAAGAATTAGGTTGGATACTGTGAAAGAGATTTAAGGGCCAGGCTAGTCATGCATCATAACAGCCAGCCATCTAAGGTCACGAGAACAGAAGAGATGATCTCAGCCAGTAATAGCCGTATCTGCACTCTTTCTTTTAGAAAAAAAAATCTTTCTTGTCAAGGGTATTCCATTAGATAGATGAAATAGTCTTAACAGTCCTTATTCAGACCCCTTAAACCTGAGTAATAATGCTTTTCTTTTCCCCCTAACTGTGAATGTATCATCAAATATGAAGAAAGAACCTTACATTTTTATTTCAGTTTGGTGTATCTAGACAAAGCTGTAACTAAAACACTAGAATATTTTTCCACAACTTCTTGAAAACATCATAAATATATATGGTTCTATTTCTCCCTTCATAAATTTCTTGTACTTCAGCATAACAACTTGCATTATGTATCATTTGTTAATTTCTATCCTTTAAGTACCTACCAAAAACTTAATTGGATTTCATCTCTTCTTTTTTTCAGCTTGAGCCTTTTTTGAGTGGTAGATACCAGCCCTGAAGATGGAAGAACCCCTTCAGCATCCAAAATAAAATAGCTATTTGGATAGCAATACTAGGGAAAACAAGGGGTGTTAATGAGATAGTGTTATGATGATGAATATAATAAAGCACAAATAAAATATAAAGCATAATAGGGCATATAGTATAAAAGGAAAGCCTTTCATCCAGAAACACCTGAGGCCAGAGTAATCACTTCAGTACAATGGAAGAAATTATAATCAAGCAGAAGGTATTGTATATGAGAATATCAGTTACTTAAAAATAATAATAAAAAAATGTTTCAGCCAGTAACAGCATTATTTCATCAGAAGCCTTGAACCATAGCATGAATACATTTAAAAGATGACAAAAGATCTTTTCCAGTTCATATTAGTACAAATAGGCTACTTTGTGACAGCAGTGTATGAGCTTTGAACCTGCGCAGAGACGCTTACAACTTTTTTTCCAGAACTGAAAATCATCTGTTCAATACATTCTGGAGAAATTAACTTTTTTCCAGAGAAGTGCCCCAACACACACGAGGTCTAAGACAAAAATAAGATGGCTAAAAAGATGCAAAGGAAAGCACTTAATCATTTTCATGCTGGCTGATTTTTCCCTTATCAATGTACTCATTGTTAAAAGAGAAGAAGCCTTCTTGGTATCTGCGCACCAGTTTCACATTCTCCCTTTGTGTCTTTAGAAGTCCCTTCTTGGAAGTTAGTTTAGACATTGGGAAAAGGTCACTGATAGCTCTGGTATTCATAAAGTAGTCTTAAAGTGTTATAGATCCTGTTGTGTAAAAGTGTCTCATCTATTGAATTATTTTCTATATTGCAAGTCTATTAATTAAAAAATGCCTACCAGGAATGTGATTATTTTGTGAAAGGTAACATTACAAAATCCTTCAGCTGTCTTTGCTTAAGAATATACTAACAACAAAATAACAGTGTTCTTAACTATGAAATGTTGATAAGTAGTTAACTTCTTCATTTTTATGCTTCCCCAATTTTTATTGATTATTCAAAGGAATAACATTGAACAGTTAGAACTGGCTGAGTTTAAATGGTTCATAGAGACAAAAACAGCAGCTGGCTACACTTACCTTGGGTTTGGAATGCAGTAAATTGTTTAGTATCATCATCAGCCAGTTTCAAAGCTGCAATCTGGAATGCACCTAGATGTGCACACAGCAATTACATAGCTGGCTGAAGGTAACTGACAAAGATGTGATAATTAGTGATAAAAGCACTAATAAGCCTTTAAAACACGAAGTCCTTTACTCTTTCTCAAATTAGGCCTCTCAAAGTTGTTTTCACATGCATAGCATGCGCAGAATCTTCCATTGCTTACTAGGAGCAACAGTTCCTTTTGAGTACAACTAGTCCAGCCACTTAGATGGGTGCTTTAATAATGTTATCAGCTGGGGTTACATACAAGATGTTGCAAAGGGTACTGAAATCCAGAAGGCGCAGGTGCATTCACTAAGATTGATAAAGAGTTAATTCACAGCCTAAGAAAAAAAAACACTCCACAGAATAACTCACCATCTTGCAGTGTTTTTCAGATAGGGGAAGAAACTGCTGCAGCAAGGTCCTGTTGGCACAGGGAATTCCTAGATGCTCCTTGCAAACACGTGTGCTTTTGCAACTCTTGCAGCTTTTGCTGCAAAAGCTCTTGCTTCACTCACTCATTTGAAGGCAAGGCAATACACAAACTGTTTTCCTACAGAAAACGTGTACAATCCATTTAAGAAATAGCTCATTGCTCTACATATCAGACAATATAAATGACTGACCTTGCCTTCTGGCTCACTGGAGACCAGGAGCTTCTGCATATGTAACTCCTGCAGATCAGAGCACACAAACACACACACCAACTGTCCTTGGAAGAGAATAGAGAGACTAAGTCGTTCTTCCAAGCACAAGTATTTCTAGTGCCTACCACGCACCTTTATATAGGTCTTATACGGAGACCTATACTTAACTCCAGCTCTACAAGTTCCCAGATGTTTATGTGTACCACAAGAACCCTTATGCCCCAAAACTTAGTAGCAGAATTGAGGTTTTGAGCATCTATCAAAGGCCGAGAAAGCTGGAAACACACTGGTCTCATGTTTCTGCTGGCTGAGCTCAGTGCTCAGATAAACCCAGATGTGTTCGTTATGGCTGCTAACATGATATGCACAGAAGCCTTCCAGCCATCTGTCCCTGTCAAGGCCCAAACAGCCAAGCACTCAGAACAAGATTCCAGCTCTGAGCTCCCCCTCCGCAAGGCAGGGATGGAGAAGCCCTACAACTCCTTTGGTTATGTACTCTGCTGTACAACAGCCACAAGCCCACTGAACTTGAGACATGAGTTGAGCTGTGGAAAAGGCAGGATCTGCAGGCTCCAGCAGAGCCCTACAGCGCCTAACAGCCTCCTTGCAGAGCTGCCACAGGAGCGAGCCCATCCCTCCACCGGACAGGAAAGCCAGAGACAGGCATTTTGAGCAAAGTCTGGAACCTAGGGAGCCCGAAGTACCATCAACCATGTGAGACACAGCACAGCTAAACACCAAGTCACAGCTGTCACTGGAAGTCATTTGTTTGCAGGTTCAACATTCAGCTTTGCTGAGCTTCTGCTTTGAGTTCCTAGGAAAGCACTTTTTAAGGTTAATCGTCATAAAAGCATCCAGTCTTGGCTTTTAAATCCTTAGAAGTTACTGTTTTTACTAATGTAAGTGTAATCTTTTCTGAAGCACTGCTTCAGCTAAGCAGCAGATCTCTAATCAACTGCCAAGTGACATTTATAGCTTTAGACTGATCAAATATGCAAAACTTTCCAGAAGGCTGGAACCAGAGTTTATGCCTGGGTTTTTAGTGTGTTTAGGTATATGCTACGGAGCCAAATAGATACTGAAACACCCTAACTCAAGTAATGAAGAGATCTAGGTTTAAGTAGCAGCAAGCAATTGACTGTTAGAAAGCAAGCAAAGAAAACACAGGTACTTAATTCACTCATGAACCTCTGGATAGGGCAGGGTGGTAAAAGATGCAAAGAAAACCTTTACAAATCAAATCCAGCAATATTTAAATCAACCCTAGGTAAATGCAACTATTCGGACATGTTCAGCAAATACACATCACTGTCTCACTGCCAGATGGCTCAACAGTAGGTTAATCCTCTCCTCCTATTTGCTGTATTGTGTACTCGTTATGACAGGGTCTACAAGCCATATTTAACTGCTGATTTATTGGCACAGGCAAGGATGCAGCAGGGCTTTTAGCTCGTATTTCCAGGGTTTTATTGCCTAGTTAGAAAGCATAAGATGAACTTAATTGGAATGAGCTTCAGGTTTCTGGCATGTAAAGCATTCAGATGAAAGAGTATCTATCACTGGATGAAGAAGGCTGCCAACCAACGTGTCACCACATGGATCATTTCTGAATTCCTCAGTGGATTTTTCCCAGCACTGAAAACAGAAAACATACCCGGGCTGTCAAAACCCTGTTTGCTCTGGCATTTCATCAGCAAGCTCTCCGAGCACAGGACCTCCATTACACCGCTGCCACTGATGTTGCCTCATTTGAAATACTGAACTGAAGGACAGAATTGCATACCTCTGAAATTCATCTCTTAACCTGCAAAGATCTCACATCAATATCTACTTAATAGATAGTATTTAATTTCCATACACTGTGGAATTGTGTTTGCAGCTTTAAAATGTATTTATTACCAACCACTGTGTTCTCGTCTTGAACACGGTGCACCGATACATGTACTTATATTTCCAGTAATTTAGGCACAAGAAGTATCTAGGGGATGACTCTCGTCTTGTAGAGAACATCTTTCTTTCGTATATGCAGAGGAAATGTTAATTAACATAACTCGATTGCTGGACAATACAGTCCCAAACCACAAACCTACACCATATGGATAACGCAATGCTTTCTTTAGGACTCCAATTCTCTTTAGACAAGATGGGAAATAGTAATATTTTTCAGAGAGTGCTTTTTAAGGGTTTTTGATTTGATTTAGCATTTTTTTCAGGAGGAATGATAGATAAACGTAACTAGAAAGATACCTAAAAATAGCATACACTTGAACAAGAAAGGAAACCTTCAAACAGACAAATGCGCTTAAGAACAAGTTTTCATGAGGTGGTGAAAGTATTTACATTTTGAACCTGGAGAACCTATTCCAAGGAATTCTGCATCACATCTTTTGAGTTAATTTCACTTCACTGGAACACATGGGTTATTACTGTACCACTTTCACTATTTCAGAAACACAGAAACCAGAGAAGTATTTAAGTACAAGATTATGCTTAGTTAGAAAGAGACATCTTTCTTACAAGTAAAGTTTACTGGCATGGTTATTACTGAAAGAGAAAACACAGACCAAGATGCTATTTCCAGACACATCTAAATGGTCTAAAACAGCTTCTGCTTTCATTCCACGTATCAAGCTCACCCTGGTAACATGAGTTGTATGCAGATCTTGCTGCCGCAAACGCATCACTGGGAATGCCTGCCTAGGCACGTGCTCCTAGAAACAACGGCTAACACAAGCAGAAACATGTTGCATTCATAACAACACTTCCAAGAGCATCAAGTGTTTCTCAGATAAATGTAGTTTACTCTGTTGGTACAACTGTGAAAGAAACAAGCACCGTGATTACTATCACATATGCACATTTCCCTCAACTTAAATCTGAGCCCAACAAAATCCAAGCCCCTGCCAAAAAAAGCCCAAGTCTTGTTATACTCCAAGGGTGTTGTTTGAAATCACAAATAGCCAGAATGGCCCAGCGCAGCGCACCAATACATGTACTTATATTTCCACGTCTTTAGGTGCAAGAAATATCTAGGGGATGACTCTGTGTAAATCCTCCACTTCGAGGCTCCACATATTCTCATGCACCGGATTTTCAGAAAGATCCGTCATCTTTATTGCTCGCAGCACAGGCTCGGGGCTGCAGGACCGCACCACGCCCATCACCATCACGTACTTCCCTGAGAGAAAATACAACAAAAGCAGCCAGTCTGAGGCCCCCTTGACCTTTATGTCTTCATTTCATTTCTAAGGCGGGCAGCGAAGCCGTTAAGACCACGCAACGAGCCCTAGGTACATTTCGGGACTCCGGCCCCGCTCTGCACCCGCCTCCCCGAGGCCTCAGGGGGCCGCCGAGCGCCGCCCGGCCCCGGGCTCCGCGGTACCTGCGCTGAGGCACGGCCGCCCCTGGGGCACGGCCTCCACCCCCAGCACGGTGAAGGCGCCGCTCGCGTCCCTCAGCCGGGCCGAGCCGCCGGCGGCACCGCCCCGAGCCACCTCCAGCACGGTGCCCTGCATCCACGCCGCCCGCAGGCGCAGCGGTCCCCGGCCCGCCTCCGCCAGGCCCAGCGCCCACGTCCCGTCGGCGCCCCGCACGGCGCCCCGCAGCTGGGCCGCCAGCACCTTCACCGGCGGCCCCGCTGCCTCCCCGGACATGGACATGGACATGGCCCGGAGCCCGCCGCGCAGCCGCTGAGGAACGGAGCGAGGGGGAGAGGACGGGAAGCGGCGCCGCAGCCCCGCCTCTGCCGCCTGGCGCCGCTCGGCGGCCAGGGCCGCGCTGGCAGCCCTGGGTCAAGCCGAGGGGGGGAAAAAGGCGGTGCCCGGCCACGCTCCGCCTGCCGCGGAGCGGGGCTGTGGAGTTGTGTGCGGGGAAGGCGTTCCCCATAGCAGCCGGCCCGGCTCGCCCCGCTGGTGGCCGCCGGTCAGTAGGAGCCGGTTCTCGCTCCGCCTCAGTTCACTAGCTCCCTCACCTGCTCCCCTGTGGTGTAAAGACAGAGTGTAAGACCCCAGCCCGTGCTTTGACCGGAGCACAAAGTGCATCCCCGGGGGCGGCACCCTCCGCGGGATGAAGCCGCACCGGGTGGATTCGTCCTGGCCCCAGCCCGGCTGTTGTGGGCAGCCTGGAGCCGGCCCGGGTGCCGGTCCCCGGGGTGTTTGGTAACCACTGAGCCGGAAAAGAGAAGGTTAATGGTAACTGTGCAGTCAGCGTCCTCTGCTTCGTGAGAAAAACACGCTGGTTTGCTCAGGAAGGCTCTCAGGGTAACACATATATACACACATATACATATATGTATACATACAGATATGTGTGTATACACACACACACCTGTGGAAATCTCAAGCACTATGCACAGAAAGCACATGCAGCCGTAAGCTGGGAGCCTTTCAGCATTACTTTTCAGTCTGTTTATATTCCAGATAGGCTAATTTGCTTCACTTCACTTTGAAATCCCTGAAATGCTGTGGTCTGTTTCAGGTGGGTAGGTTGGCACTTTATTTGGAAAATATACCAAGAAATAGGCCAATGGAAAAACAGGAGAATGGGACAAACAAAAGTAAAAGAATCAGGAAAATTGTGGGGACTGTTTCCTCAGGTTCACAAGCTTTCTGTTACCTACAAAAATGCAAAATGTGTAAAAATACATAGAGAACTGACTTCTCTCCAATCACTCTCCAAAGCACGTTTTGTTCTCCATTAAAAGAGCCATTACTCTATTTTAAAAAATCCAGTTTCAAGTAGCAAAATACATTGAAAGACATTTTTTTGCCTACTCATCCATGAATTGCTTATTCAGAATATCTTTTCTCCGGAGACATTTTCCGTTTAGAGACATTCTGTAAATGGGACTTTATTCCTTTTTTTTAGAGTAAGGAAGCAGTTAATGTTTTGTTACCATTTACAGTAAGAATAAAAGATAATATTGGTAATAAAAATAAAAACACTGACATCCAAGTACACCCATTTCAGTACAGAATCATGTAATCTGGCAACCAAATCATATGGGTTACAGGAATAGAAAGACATTAGATGGTTACTGTATATGAATGCAAAATTTGAGCTAGGCTCACTGAAGAATATTTGTAATTTACATGTATGTCCCTAAGCTACAGTCTCTTGACAGCATCAATATTTAGTTTCACATTAAAAAATAAATAAATTGTGCCAAATATTGATAAAAGTATTGTATTCCTATTTGTTACTGTATAGTAGGAGGGTCTAATACTTATTAAACCATTAAATCTACAGATGAAGGCAAGACCCCTACAAGAAAGTAATCTGCAGGAGAGACTAAAAGGTCACTTTTAAAAGACTTTCCTTGGAGAAACTTATGAGAAGAGGGATGGAGTACTGGTGATCTCCACCAAGTAATGGTTTGTTTTCCAAAACCAGAAAATCCTTTCCTTTCAGCAAAAAGCAAAGCTATTCTGAACTATCTGCAAAGTTCTTATCAAAGAGCTGGCTCAGTACGGAGACACAATCTGGGCTGCAGGAAGCACGTCTGATGCCTCAGCAGACAGTGGTGTTTGGAGGTGGTCCCACAGCTGTTGCACCCAGGTTCGTGGCAGCAGAGGAAGCTCAGCACAGTCTTAGGATGGGAAAGGCAGTGAGCTGGTGGCTGGCAGGCTGTAAATTACACTGGATTAAGTTTGAGTGCACATGCTGAGAGTATGCTGCTGAATGAGCCAGTTTTGGTTTGTGGGGAATAAAATTGAGTCAGTCTTTTGTCTGCAGCTGCAACAAGTGCTTTTCTTTAGAGCAGGACATTACTCCTTTCAAGGACGTTACTCCTCACGCTGACATGCATGTGAGAGGTGCAGTTACAGCGTGGGTAAGAAAAGGTCAGACAGCACACTGATAAGATAGCCCGTAATGGAGCCAGGTCTCCCTCTGTTAGGCTGGCACTGGTTTGTTTAGTCTCAGGAAACTTGGAAAAGAATTTGACCCGAGTGTCGCCTGAAGAGATTTCCTAAGAAGCAGCAACTCAAAATGTTATGTCCAGTTCGTACGTTGTCACTCTCTCACTGACACTGTGACTTAAATGGAAGCAATCCTCTGCTTTCTGCCTCTAATTTTAGTGAAAGGCTGCTATTACACAATAAGGAAATTCTTCTTTGCAAAATAAATAAATAAATAAATAAATCTGCTATTTTACAGTCCTTCACCCTACCCAAAAGAATTTTAAAGAAAAGCTCTGTCCCAGTCCAATGACTGTCTAGAGAAAAGTTTCTTCAGTTTCTCTTTCGTAGTACTGAGAAATCCCTAAAGAAACTTCAGACAAACCTTAACGCTGCTTTCAGCACACACAAGGAACTGTCAAGTTTCACCTTTGAGAGATCCACCATAGTTTATGCTTGTTTTCTTATATTGCACACAGAACTACAAAAGGCAATCACGAGACTATATAAAATTCAGTAGTTTCCTGTTCTTTGTTTTGTACCATATAAAAGGTGCAATGTGGACATGCTGACATAATTAATGATTTTAAATTAGCAGGCTAATGGGTTGGAAGTAATGGGTTGAAAATCAGACATATTTGCATCCCTAGCTCAAAGTTCTGCTGCACGCTTTGGTACTGACCTGTCTGGCAGGTGGATGCTGAGTTGTTTCACCAGCAGTTTCACAGGGCTGGGAACCAGACAATGCTGAAACAGGAAAACTACAGCTGGGGCCCAGCAAATTTAGCAGGTTGCTGTGGATACATGTAAGTGACGCTTTAGAGGTGACTTGAACCTAGACATCATGAGCAACAGATGTCATCAAAACACTGCTGATAGCAACGAGGGTCTGGGCTATCGTGTGGTGATGTCCTGCCAAAACTGCGTGGCAGTCACCCCAAGGTAAAAATGAACTAACTTATCTGGTGAATGCTGTCAAGTAAAGCCTTAGTAAGGCACCCTTTGTGTTCTTTTTTTTCTGAGAGATCCTAGCACAGGTGCTATGCACTGCATGTGGGTGTATGCTTAGCAGAGTCAGTAGAGGGTTTTGGTCAGAATACCACAGCTGTGAAGGAGCTGACAGCTGCACCCTATGTATGGCAGAGGGAAAAACAGCATTTGTCTCAGGCACCTCCGCAGGGAGGGTGAAAACCTCAGCTTGTGCAGCCAGCCTTAACACGGGAAATGATTCCTTTGCTCTCAGTGCCACGCAAACTTACCCAGTGCCTGTCACTCAGCACGCATCCCTACCGCTGGTAGTCTATGGGCGATGAAAGCAGCGCAATGCTCTCCAGCTTAGCTGACTCATTTCATTTACAAAGAATACTTAGAGGAAATGCTTAGAGAGCTCCAGTTGTGTTCTGCAGAAGTGGGTGTCACCTGTTTATTCCTTTCTATGCTACAAATATGCCTGGTGAGTAACTGAAATAAATCCACGTACTATGACATGGTGAAAGAAGAAAAAAAGGAATAAATCACTGTATTTACAAGTACTGCTTGCTGCCCTGGAAATGGTCTGTGAAGCTGGCTTCCAGATGGGCTTACACAAACTTCTGCATCAACATAAAAAAATAATAAAAAATAAAAATAAATCTTTAAAACAGGAAATATGAATGGCATCCAAAGCATTAGATCTCAGTACTGACTGAAGTGAAGCCAGTAGCTAGGAGACTTTAGAGGTTCCACTTTTTTGACTTCACTTTGCTTCATAAAAGAGCTGGATGTTTAGGAGCAGCTTAACAAGACTGGAGAGCCCCTGTCAGCAGTGCAGGGGAATACAGATTGCAGCATCCTCCCTGGACAGCTGCTGCTGGCATGCTATAAATATTCTCCCATGAGCATCACCAGCATCCAGCTTATCCACTAAGAGTGAGAACAGAATCATTTTCCTAAAGAAAAACAACAAGAAGAATGACATTTTATTTTCAAAATCTTAAAATCTGCTATGTCAGATACTAGAAAAATACATAAAGGCCAGTGAGGATGAGAAGTTACATTCAACATGGAGCACACCTTGGCATGGTTCTACAAGATTCAAGGTTTGTTCAAAAGGTCATGAAATAACTTCCTTGAGCCTCTAGGGAAAAGTAAGACCTTGAAAAATTGTTGAATTTTCAAGCAGGCCAGGGCTTTCTCAGGTCCAATCAAAGACAATCTCTACTGCTACAAGCCTTACTTTGCTTAAACATAAAACTTTTCAGCTACATCACCACTCAGGCTAATTTAAATTGGTACAATGTTAGAACGAGATTAAAAGCAGGTCAGAGTCTTATTATAATGACTCAGGGATTTTAAAGCCATCTCACATTCAGCACATACCTGCATTAATTCAAGAAAAAATGTTTTGGAAGTTTAAGATGAATGTCAAGCTCTTTGAAGAGGAAAGTTTGAAGCGAGCCTCCATAGAGCCTGAATAAGAAGCCTGAACAGAGGAAGCGCACGTGTCTGTTGCTGCATCAGGGAAGATTTTTGCAGAGTCTTCAGGAGACACATAAAGCAGACACCAGGTTCGGTACCTGCCAAGCAGACCAGTCAGCTGGTGTATTATCTCGTTCCTCGTCACTGAAAAGTTGTAGAAAAAAGTTAATACTCACTAGTCTCTGTGCTTTAGCCAGTGTTTTGTACTTGTATTCCCATCTTGAAGTAGTGAGTGAAACTAATTTTTTAAGTGACCCATAGATCATGGAGAAACATCTAAGTCACAAAATGGGGTGACTGTCCTTAGCTAACCACATTTTGTTCTGAGGTCAGAGCATCTCCATGTAGAATGTCTGCACTGATTTTCTATGGAGCTGTGACTAAAGCTTTGCCTGTGTGATTGCTCGGGGATGCCAGACAAAAAGGACCCTGCCCTGGATACTGGTATGAGCAGCTCTGGAGTCCTCTTTGGAAACTGTTCATGAGGGACTGCTCTCCTGACTCCCCTGGCGCTGGCAGTGATACTGGCAGGAATAGCAGAAATGGCCTCGTATGGGAAGAAATGTGCTAGGTACAGGCTATACAAAGCCTATTTATCTCTTAATATGTCTGAGAGAAGATACAAAATGGTAAATAAACTCACAGATTTCTTTCTAAATGATAACATACCGTGTGTAGTTGCTGAAATATGTTTTCACATTCTAAGGCTTCTTTAATTTATTAAAAAATCAAAATACATGAGATCTCGTAAGCCAACTGGGAGACATCCCATTAGTTCAGCTTAGAAAACCTCTGCAACTCATGTGAAAATGTCACATTTTAAAATATAATTTGACATTAAAATGTCACAAACTGCCTCCACCTCCTGATTTAAGTCATTTTTGTTCAAAGTTTCAAGTTTGTATTCTGCACAGCACCTGACATTAAACACTATACTGAAACTCTCTAATTAAGACCCATCTTTTTCCACTAGGTCCAGAATATACAGGTTCAGATATGAGTTTGAGGGAATGAAGGTCAGACTTTTATTGTTGGCATTTGAAATCTTGCACAACCATTGCTGACAACTTATCCATAAATACCTCATCTCATACATTATTCAGAGACAGGAATTTGGGGGATGGCACTCAGTTTCACTTAAGGTAGATATATTTGCTGGTTTTAGAAGATTTTCATCAGCTCATGCCAGTGAGACTCTATAACCCATGTTATGAACTAAGTAGGAAAACAAAATGAACCAGAGGAACATAAACAGAAATTAAGAGGACCCACTTCAAGGGAAAATGATAAAATCACTTATGCACAGGCGAGCTGACCTTTCTGCTGGTTGTGATGAAGACTGCAATGAGGCAACAATATAAACGTTGATTTATCTCAATAAATGTCAAAAATTAATAATGAATGGTATTCAAAAATGTTTGATGGTTTTGCCAGGTGGTTAAAATGTACGCAGTATTGTAACACAGTGGTTGTTTCTAAAGGCACCTCTTCATATAGCAAACTAAATAACAAAACTGGGACTTGAAATTCAAAGATAATCAAAAAACAGAAAGTGATTCTTCAGGGATTCAAATATATTGAATCCAATAACTAAGCAAGCCTGTCATGAAAAGCAGCAATAGATGATAAAGACAAAACCAGTATGCCTTATTTTCACAACCTGAAGAGGCCATAAAACCAGACTTGCAGTAGAGAACTCCATTGCAAAAGCCAGCAGTGCTCATTAATTCAAAACAGAAATTGGCAGTACTTTAAGAGCCAACTAGGAGATATCAGCTTGGCATAGATGATATCTAAGTTCCATGGAAATGTCACATAGAATAAAGTGACTGTGCAGAGCAGGCATGAAAATGTGTGCATGTTTTTGCTTGCACCTTTGGAGTTTTGATGTTCCAAGCATCAAACACTTATATTCAAATAATTACAAATATTGTCCAGGAACATCTGAAGCTCTGTGGCTCTGCTACAATTTCAGCCAGTATGAATTTCAGACAATAGACACTTTAGAATGGAAAAGGAGAGCACGTGACCTTGGATTTGCAAGGTGAAGCTCATCAGAGTACTCAGGCCTCATTGCCGGTTACAGCCTCATTTACAAGAAATGCACAGGGTGAAAGTGAAAGGTGCAAAGCAGTTTCTTTCTCTTACCCACAGATCTCTGTACTTCGACTATGCTTTACCTAAATTCTTTTAAAACACAGTACAGCGATTACTAGCAAACAATCTTAACAGATGTGGGTTAGATATTTTCATTTTCATTGTTTACACAGATTTTAAGGCAGAGGGAGAATTGTGATCTTCTAGTTGAACCTATTGTTTGACAGAGACCACTGGTTTATTTGCATTTGGAGACCTCTGATTCTTACTTGGCTGGGAACTCAGGGGTTTTGGTCCACACCAAACCATGAGGGCCCCAGCTGGGCCCCAGCAGTCACCAGTGGGAGTAAGGAAGAGAGAGTGCAGTCAGAATGGCCTTCATGCTCCCTGCCATTTGAGCCAATCCCTCTTACACTTTCCTTGTCCGAAGCAAATAACTAGGTGAACATCTGGGCAATGGCAAAAATAATCATCTTTTTTTTTTTTTTCTTTTCCCTCCAGCCAGAATGGTTAACTATGGTTAACCTTACCGATAAAGGAATTCATAGTTCAGGGCAGACATAAATGCCAGTAGGCTGGCTCCAATCACTCCCAAGTTCCACTGCTGCACCTTTCCTGGTAAAATTAAGCATTCAGTCATACAGGTTAGATTCAACATATATAGTAATTTATGGATAGAAGAAAAAAAAAAAAAACAAAACAAACAAACAAACAACAACAAAAAAACACTTTGGCTAGCCCAGTTAATTACAGTAAATGTTACCTGCAGAACCAGCATTGCTTGGTATCAATCTACTGATTGATTCTTCTGCCTTGGGACCTGTTCTGACAGCTAAGCAGTGCTGAGAGATGCTACATACTTTAAGCCATCTGTGGTATCAGCCTGACTGAGAGTTGCAAGTGACTTGCAAAATCAAGTCTGGTAGGGACACTTGTTATTAAGAAAGTCCCTAAAGTCAGAGGAGTGAGCATTCAAGTAGCAGCACATTTGGCTACTTTCCCTTCTGTTTCTTATAAAGGTCATTGTACTACCCTGGATTCCATCTGGACACATTATCTGGGGAAAACAGAAATTCCACCAAAGGAAACAGAACTGAAAGCAATTAGAGAATCTTCTTCATTCATCCTGAAATCTGTGAAATAGATTGATGTGTTTCCTTCTGAAGGCTGCATTTCTCAGCTTTAAAACAACTGTGTTCACTCCACCTGTGTGGAGTGGTCTTCATCACACAGCTGTGGAGCATTGCCAGCTGATAACATTTGTAAAGACCGCTTGCAAAGTCATGAAAGAGGCAGTGTTGCATAGTTCTTACTCCTAAACTGTGGTGGAAGTTTAAGATTCTGTTTTTGAATTCAAAGGGGTTTGCATGTTTTGCAAGCTGCAGTTTAACTTATCTTGAACTATAGAGTTTATGGTATGTAATTGTACATTTTATGGCCTGTAATCTTGCATTAAACCATGTGAAATTCCTGGTACATGAAAAGGAAAGGGTGCATTGTTGCTTTGTTGCTTAATCAGTATAAAGTAACAGACAGACTTTAGCAGAGCTGCTTTAATCTTTCCTAGTAGCCCTCTCTCTTGCAGGGAAAACTGAAGGATCAGTTTCCATCATAGCTTCCATTTGCTGGATTGCATTCACACTGTTGTATTATCTATAAATGTCTCGATTATACAGCACTTCAACCTAATATCTTGGAAGTCATACCTTCTTGTTGCAGCTCTAATTAAGCAGACTGTGCATTGCAGAAGGTGAGAAATGATCAGGCTCTGCAAAACAGTCCTGTGGCAGGTGGCAGGTCACATCCTGGGGCAGCCCGGTTGTCCACCTAGCTCAGGCAGGAGAAAGCTGCTGCCCCCTGTTCCCAGCTTTTACCAAGTGCTACAGCTTGAATTGCCAGTTTGGCTTCTGTGGAAGCAGGTTAGCTCTGATCATAAAAGCACAAGGTGAAGGTGGGATGAGGCATCTGGATTGCAAATGCAGACCTAGAAAGCTCTGAGCTTTGTCTAAGCTTGGCCAGATGCCTCAGGAGGAAGGAGAGCTCCCCTGATTGCAGAGCAGACGCTGATCATGCACTGCTTGGGACTGAAGTACTTGCTGCTTCCCCCCCCCCCCCCCTTTTTCTTTTTCTTTCTCTTTTCTTCCCTCAGCGCTCACAGACCCTGCGATAAAGCGGTCTCATTAAGAAGGAAAAGGAACTCTTTTCCCTCTGCTGCAATTATCAAGTGACAGATGACTTAAACCTGGGAGGCAAGGCAGCTGCATATTTCAACAGACAGGAAATGTTGCATGGTCGCACAACGTTGCAAACACAAAAACTGGGACTGCTTCTATTTAAGCCTCTGCCTTGGTTCTGTGAAGAGATCAGACATAAATCCTAAACACAGGCTTGATTTGCTAACTTCCCTAGAGCTTAGAGATAGACTTCTTTCTTGCTCTGACCTGTTGTCAATTTTAGCATTTATTGGCTGTTATAGCAAAGACTGAATACTCATTTAACCTCACCAGGATACAATCTGTACTTGCACTATATTCCAGGAAACTGTAGTTCACATTTTCACCTTAAATACAATTACCTATAAAGCATTTTCAACATAAGACATTAATTCAGTATGTTTTTCTTTCCCGTAGTTTTGCTACAGTTTGATCTTTATGGGACAATTGTCACTATTTTTGCAAACTGAATGAAATATGGTGCTTTGAAAAAAAAAATCTGGACCTTGCCATAAGCCTATAGAAGGAAACATAATCTGGTTATCCTGTGAACTTGCATTAGTGCCCAAAAAAAGGCATTTGAAAGTCCTTGAGCTACACAGGGAAAGAATGGGACTTTCCTTCAAGCCTGCAGGTTGGGGCATTGATTTGAGAGAGGTGAGGCACTGACTCCTGGCTCAGTTTCAAATACCACTTATGTACTTTACCTAATAACTGCTTAATGTACAATATGTAACAGCACTCAGAAGAGACACCAATATCCAGTGTTTCCCACTCATAGGTGAGCAGTCTACCTGTTAAGCTCCAAGTTTCTCTTGGCTAACAAATATTCCTTCTTCCCTTTTGATGCGAACTCTGCTTTGAAAGTTAAGACACTTTCCAGAAAACTGACATTTTGCCTGCCATTATGCTAAGCAAGGACAGAAATCTCAGTTTTCCATATACTAAAGAGGTCTAAGTAGTAATAATCTGCCCCAGCAACATTCTCTCAACTTGCTTGATTTTTTCAAAGACTGCCATTCTTCAAAGACTTCATTTTGAAGAACTTAACTCTCGAAAACTATGATTAACGTGCATAAACTGAAAAAGTTTCAGGCATACCTTTGTGGGCAATAATACCTTACTGACTGCTTGCACAGCATGCTGGCTGCTTTGGACCTGCTGGTAGAGGAGTTCAACTCTCACTGTTCAGTGCAGCAGTCCACAATACTGCTCCAACACATTATCTCAGGAGCTTCACAATTTTATGCTCAGTGTTATGGCATGCTCCTTTCTTGGCTTTTAGCCTGGTTAATTAGTGAAAGGTTACCAGGCAGTCTGTTTCAGAGCTGTGTTTAAATCTGTGTTTTTTTAATTCTCATTTAGTGTCCAAGCAACTAAATGTGTCTTCCCTTGCTAGGCTTGCTTCCCAATCTATAAATGTGAAGCTGGTCCCTGCAAAAGGTTTTGTCATACATGAATGAAAAGCATGATTTAAACAGCACTTGGTACTGTTTATCACTTAGCAAACTTCCCTTGTTACACTTTACAGACAAGCAATGCTGGGCTTCAAATGTTGAATTGCCCAGGAAAAGCATGTGTGCTTCTTGGAGTCAGATTTTGATTATTTCCTGTATAGACACACTATGCAAGTACACTCTAATTGCATGCAGTGAGATCACTGACAAAATTGACAAAAATATCTTAAATAAGATAATAAGGTGACAGGATGAATTTTCAACAGACTGACCGAATGCTCATACAGATGGAGGGATTTGAACACATTTGCAGTGGTCATCCCAATTGTTCTCTGAATCAGATTAACTCATCATATAATGATAGATAACAGAAAGATATTAATGATCTTATGAACTTAGAGTCTGTAATCTTTTTCAGTCATAATCTGTAATGCTTTTACTAGATGTCTTCTGCATGCAGGGATGGAGATATGATTTTTCCATCCAGCAGAGGGGGCTTGGCAGCAAGTTTTTTAAATACAAACACAAGTGATTTCTTTGGAAATTGAGCAATACTATAATTAAACTGGCTGTTATAGGAACTTGCATAGTATTAAAGATAAAAACAGAACTTCCTATGAACAAGAGACACAAATATAAACAGACACAATTCAAATTGAGTGTCTTTCTTGCTATCTTTGTTTCCCTTTCTTCTCAGTGTGGCTTTTCTATTTCACCAGAAAGCCCTTTCAGTTATACCTGACACGCATAGTGCACAAGAGAAAAAGGGTTTTCTCTTAATTCCTTTGAAAATATGAGTCCAAGTTAAACCTGTCCCTGCAAACTACTTCAATACATATACCAAACAAGACAAACAAACAAACAAAAAAATTAAAATGGGCTGGCTAGTCTTCTGATGTAATTCCTCTTTTTCATGATTAATTGTCCTCAAACCTGTTTGCTAGTTTGATTTCCATATACCCGGAAGAAAAGTGCAGGGAGGTGCATGCTTGAATACCTGGGAATCTTATTCACTTTATTCTTTCTGATGAATAGAGCGATAACTGTGCATGAGCACTTGGATAACAATGCTCAGTAGTGCTCAAAATCTGATTTTCTCCACTGAGAACCATCTCCAATTTTAATGACAGACTCTGGCAAACGTAATTATTGTCAACTTTGTGGCTCCAGCTTCTGGTGAAGGAAATATTGACAATAACGATGCACTAGTAACTTAAAGTGAAATTCACGCCAGATTTAGCAGGAGGCTCAGATGACTCACCATGGCCAACAAGGGTGCAGTGATGTCCCTGCCTGATGTGAACACGGGCTGTCCTGTACTGGTGCGGCAGCAGGCACCTTGCAGGGACGCTGATGGGTGCGGTGCTCTGAGCAGCCCAGGCTCTGCCTACTCACCCCGCCACTTGCTCTGGTGAGCTCTTCTCAGAAGGCAGGATCTCAGCAGCATTGGCAGGGTACCGGGGCTGGCACCCACGTGGGCCAGCACCCACGTGGGCTGCCACCCACGTGGCCCAGAAATTTTCCTCAAGTATTAGTATACTTAAAAAAGTAGTGTGTGGGGGAAGAAGAGGAGGAGAATTCTAGTCACTTGGTGAAATGAAGTTTTCTTTTAGTGTAGTGTGGATATCGGGTTGTCTGCTAAAATTTCTGTTCGGAAGTGAATGTACGATATGTACTGGCAGTATATACCACCGTATTTCTGACAGAAGAAAATGTTGGGCTATGAGAGTTCTGAAAGTTCACTGGGAGGAAGGGGATGCAGCAGGACATTGTGCGTCCTCAGGCCCAAAAACTAAGCCCTGGCTAAGAGCACCAGCTCTGTGAGATGGTGATCCTGGGCCCCCTGCCTTTAAGCTCCCTCACCCATACCACATCTGCAGCACTTCCACCCACTGCTCTCAGTTCCACCATTCCTTGGACCCAGTGTCTTCTGTATCCTTCACCCCACTTCTCCAAACCCATCTCAAAGACTTTACCTTCTCTGTAGAGCTGCCTTTCTCCTCACAGCAACAAAGTGCCTTCCACACCAGGGCATCCCCTCCCTGACCTGCCCTTTCTGCCTGTCAGGAGAGCCTCACCCTCACTTCACAAAGTTGCCTTCTCCAAACCTTCAGGTGCTCCCAGCACCATCCCTGCCTTGTGGCTAGCACCCCACCACCAGGTCCCCCTGCTTCATCCCTCCCCACACTGCCCTGTTCCCTTTGGCCTCTGCCCTTTCCTGGCACCAGCTCCTTGGGTATCCCCTCCTCATGCGCACTGTGTGAGACCCCTGACTCCTGCTTTTCACACAGGAGCATTTCAGAACAGAGCAAACCCTCCACTGGTCACAGCTGCAAGAGCAGCAGAAAGAGGATTTGTAAGGGGAACAGCAACTCTGTGGTAGCTTTCATAAAACAGAATGAACTGCATAGCACTGCTGTGTGCACTGGTGGAGAGGACTGAGGAAGAGAAAAGAGGAGAAAGGTGGGTATTTATGGGAATTTGCAAGAAAGAAAGAATCCACTTTGATGTTAATGACCTGAGTCAAAATATAAGGAGGCTGAACTTCCCAGAAAGGAAGTTCACTAAGAGGGAACCACAGATAAGCTTCAGAAGCTAAACTGAAAACTGGAGGAGAAGGTAGACTTAATTCTCAGAAGAAAAAAAAAAAAAAAAAAAAAAAAAAAAAAACCAACTGTCTGAAGTATACTTTATTGAAGACAGAGAAAGCAAAAGACAGAGAGCAGCTTGAAAGTAAAAGAGGTATTAAACAGAATTACAGGAAGCAACTAAAAAGCAGCAGGCAGAGAAAAGCAGAGCAGAGTAAATTTGAAACCCGGGACACTAGGATTTGTTCACACAGGGAAAGGTCAGATGGCGACAAAGTTCCAGGAGTATCATGGAACAAGCCAACAAAGAATTAGCTGACACTAACACATAGGAAGTAATAATAATAATAAATAAATAAATAAATAAATAAATAAAAGAATTATGAGAAAAAATGTGAACTGGAGGACAAGGAGACAGGCTAGAAATGAGAGATGAAAGAAGAGACGGAACAAATACTGCATGGGATGAGGAGGGGCAAAGAGCAGAACAGCCCATTCTAGCTCAGTTCATAGGAACTGAAAATCTCCCAAATCTGCTTTATTAATTGCCAATGCCAAGTTTAAAGCCTTATGGGTACAGAACTTTTTGCATAGAGAGGCAACTATCTGTGCAGGTTCAAAATGGATATGGGAAAGTGTTAGCTTAAATAACAGAGCAGGTACCGAAACTATGAACCCGGAGGAGTAAGGAGATGATATCTGGCACAGCTTCAAACAAATGTTCTAGGGCAAGTGAGACTCTAG
The DNA here is from genome assembly GCF_009819795.1 of Aythya fuligula. Taxonomy (NCBI): domain Eukaryota; kingdom Metazoa; phylum Chordata; class Aves; order Anseriformes; family Anatidae; genus Aythya; species Aythya fuligula. The sequence goes on along the minus strand of NC_045573.1, from coordinate 17,115,411 downwards.
ATGCTGCTGACCTAAAAACTACCAGACATTGCTACTACTGTTATTTTGCCAAGGGCATAGCTTCTTCCAGCTCAGCTAATATTTCCAAAGAGGCTAATTCCTTGAAGGAACAGTAGGTACATTAGAAAACATATCATAACCAAGCCCTTAATCATCTCCTATCCATCCAGCATATTCACACACACACATTTTAAAATAAAAACCAACCATTCTTCAGTCTTCTTGCACATGAAATGAAAACAAAGAAAATTCCATCTTCAGGCCAACGACAGATGCAGGTAAGAGTCCAGTTAACGTACGTTAATGTAAGTCCTGAAAACTTTCATGTGAAAAATCTAACAAAGATCCGAGCACTTAGACTGTTTTACAGGCATGGGTCACTGACAGTGAAACAGTTTCATAAGAAGTCCAAGCAGTCTAGTTGTTCTCCTGTAAGATCATTACCTTAAGACATTAACAAATATTGGGTCATATTGTCAATTCAGTTCCTCCAGGGATGAATGGAGCCCCTCTTGATATGGTGCAAAAGGAGAAGTAAAAATACGCAACTAGAAAGGGTGTCTGCACCAAGTTCCCAGTGACTACAGCGGCTGAGTCACAGTGGGTTCTTGGACATGTAGGGGAGTTTTAGCAGGAAACCGCCTACCACTTTATTTACAGCTCCACTTCAACTATGCCATTCGACTCAGCTCAGTAGATGATTTTTATCACAGTAGATGTTGGGGATGCATTTGCAGAGACACTTTCCAGAAGGTCACACATGTGCAGCATTGAATTTATGTGAGCCTTCTATGTTTTCACTTTGGATGGGAAATACTGCCCCTTCTGTCCTTCTACACCCCAGTACAAGGTAGTACTTTTTTCCAACCACTCCGATTTCTTTCTCATACCTAGCCCGTATGAGTATTTTGCATTGCTGGACTCCTAGAAACCAGCATGCTACCATAGTATGCCTTACCAGCATTGGTACCTACAGTGGCACGTCCAGCACCTGGAGACAGAGTATGCTGCTCTACCACACAACACACTGTCTTTTTCTGACAGTTAAAGTAATTAAAACAACAAGTTCATATCAAAAAAAGCTATGCTGGAACTCTAGCAAAGCTTCTTTTTATTAATGTCTTCTTTGTAAAGTATAGACCTCTATAGAAAATATATATATATGTATTTTTTAAAATGGTAATTATTTGCAAATTTTAGCCCTCGAAAGTTAGAAAGGGCCTTCCCTGTCTTTTCCTGCAAATTCTGTCCTAGTTTTGTGAAAGAGTTAAGATCACACATTCCACCAGTACCCCTGCGTCACTCGGCATACAGATGCATGAGTGGGCAGTTTTCAGGTTGCGTGTGCATGTAAATCTGATATTGCCCAATTTTTCGGTTCTAGGCTTTGTAAACCACATAGCATCAGTGCAGCATGTGTGCCTGGTACAGAACAGGAGGCTGGCTGTGGTGTGCAAGTACAAACTGCTAATTAATTACTCTCAGGAACAGTGATATTCCTGAGCCTCATGACTGCACCAAAATCCCAGTTTCAGAAGTGAATGGCTGCTGAATCCCAGTGTGAAGGACTCATCTGTGTTCATGGAGGGCTTCTTGGCAGAGCACGCCCAGACAAGGACAACACCAGAGCCCAAACCCTCTGACCTGCATCTCCCAAACCTGCTGCTTCCTGCACAAGTCTAAGCCCTGAAAAAGGGGGCTGGGAGGTGATACAAAGACAAGAAAACATGTCAGTTGGATCTGCTTCTCTCTGTTTATACCAGTCTACAGAAAAGTTTATGCAAATTAAAACCAGCCACAGGACTGCTGGGAAGCTGCCAGCTACACTCTTGGTTAGGGAGGGAGTGAAGTTCAGAGAGGGAAGTCTCATCAGGCTGGTTCCCAACAGCCAGCAGAAGCATCCAGTTCAGTACAGCAGCGTGGGGGTTGTTGCTACAAAGAAGTAACTACATTAGCCATCCATGCTGGTAGCTTTTTATGCTCGTGTTTTTATTTTTTTACACCCCAGCATTTTTTTTGTGTGTATGTGCTGCACAACGTTCTTCTTGTGGCTCATTTTTTAAAAACAGTCAGCTCTAGCCCTCCCTTTCAAGTACACACTTGAGAGCTCATGCAGAGCAGAGGAAAGATGCTGAATGAATCACAGGAGACTATCTACTGGCCAAAAATGTGCAGGATTTACAATTCTTGGTATTTTAGGCAGCAGGTCTGTCACATGAAGAGGATTCATTGTGATCTGACCCAGCTGAACGAGTGTAGTGCTGTAGAAATCAATGGGGTTATCTCGCTGGTCTTAAGGCAGTGTTATTATTTCTGTCCCCTCCAAATCACTGTCTTCCTACCTGTCTACCACCACCACAACCACATGTTGGCACAAGATTAGCAGAAAATAACCACACTTTGATCTGCCTGCCACCCATTAGTGGAAACTGGGAATTCACTGGAATTCAGGGAACTGGAGACAGGTCACAAGTTACACTCTTGGTACCACAGTTTATCTGCAAAGTTGATATTTTAGAGTTTCATGTGTATTGCTCAGTTTCCCTGAAATTAACCTTTAAGAAAAGAGAAAGAGAGGAGAAAAACAAAACAAAACAAAACCCACAGCCTTTCAGGGGGATCAGAAACCAATTTCAGGAAACACTATCAACTTTGATGGTAAACACAGCCACTGAAAGTAAATAGTAAATGCATTATTTTGTGTGTGTGTGTGTACTAAATTAACTTTTTTTTTTTTTTTTTTTTTTTAGTTTCATACAGAAACAGAGAAGGAAAAGTGCAGAACACTATGTAACACACTGCTGGGATACAAGCTATTTATTGCAGACTGATCAGGGGTGAGCTATTTTTAGTATGATCCATGAGCAAGCAAGAAGCTTAAACCAGGTGAGATGCTTTATCCAGTGGTGTCACCTGGGATCCTTCCATGCCATTATCCCATAGCATCACATCCCTGGCACATGCACAACCTTGATCTTGGGCTTCTCAGCAATGCAGCGCAACAGTTCAATGGTTGTGCATGGGAAAATGGGACAGTAAGAAAGTAAGGAGAAAATGTGAGAGGAATAAAAAGTCAGGGTGAAGACAGGAAAATGAAGGGAGCTAAGTGGTACCCTTTCAGCTAATTCAAAATGTGTAACACAAATGTATCCAGACGTGAGCATCACATGTCTATGTTTCTGTCTCTTAAAAAAATAATCTATTTTTAGCAGGAAGGTGGTTTGGACCCCAGTGGTCTGTTCTAGGTGCAAGTCTACTTCCCATTTTGCTAGCAACAGTGATTGCCACAGTGCCACCAGCAGCACTTTGGATGCTGAAGTAAAGGCTAATGTGAAGCCATGGCACTTGCATCCCATTCCTATTAAAGAACCAGCACACACTACAGAACAAGGTCTTAATCTTTTTGGATGAAGGAAAAAAAAAAAAAAAAAGAGAAACAATCTGAAACAATCTAAGATCACAGACCTTGTACTATTGTTACTGGGCTACATACATACTACATTGTCACATACTACTATAACTCGTAATCCTCAGAAGGGCTCTGATGAAGCTCCTGACAAGCCTATAGCAAAGAAATCTAACCTAATTCAATATTTCCTCCTGAGCAAAGCAAGTACCCATCTGGGAGGATACATAAGCATTTTTAATGTAGCCAGACATTCTGGGTCTCTGGCAGGCCTCCAAAGACAGGAAAAGCTGTTAGGGTGTGTAGGATCTTACCTGTAAGTCCTCCACCTCTGTTGTGTTGAAGTCGTGGCATGGTATGAGCACCAGAAAGGGACAAAGCTTTCACTGACTGAATGGAAAATCCATATTCCCTGTTAGTATTCTAACCTTTCCCCATAGACTCAGGGAGAGAGGATGTTCACCAACTTATATGGGAAATCATTTGAAAGAGCATGGGATTTAAATTCACATTCATCAGTTTATTGGGATTTCTTTGTATTATTGTCACTAGGTGCTTAATTGCATCTGTTTGCCCATAAAAAATCTCAAGGGAAAAAGCCCCATTACTTGATGTTTGAAGAATTATATTTGCCTTTTCATTTTTTTTAAATTAGAAATTATCACCCAACAGCTAATCTGCGTTTTGAAAGTGGTGATTAGAGAAATCCAATTACAGAACTTCAGCATAGGTATTTCCTGAAAGAGCAGTCACTTGAAGGCTGCAGTAATTTACGTTGAGTGGGGCTGTAATATCAGGAGCATACAGATAATTCCGTTTAGAAGTAAAACCAGAACGTCATGGACCATAATTTTGGTACCATTGCAGAAACTGAGAGGTTACTCAGGCCATGCTCAGAGTCGAGGTATGAGACAGGACAGCTAGAGTAAAAAACTAAACAGAGGAACAAATCTAAACTGTTTGTGGATAAGAATAGCTCCAGCTACCTTACCAGAAGGGTTTTCTGTGAGTACAGTTGTATTAGAATGACTTGGAGTTTGAGATCATCACATGTCACTACTAATATGGTCAAGTTTTTGAAGGTTGTCTTGGCAAGCTCAATTCAATTTATGTGACTAATCCTAATGCTTCATCTAGACTCATCCGAAAATTTGCCAGTATTTTGATGTTATTATGAACTGAAATGGATTTGCAATTGAAATACAGCACAGAATTTCTTTCCTGTTTAAGACAGCTGATAACAGGAGTCCTCACAGAATTGGAGGATTAAGTTGCCCTTACAAAGTGAGTCACCACAGACGTCAAACCTCCCAACAGCAATTCAGCGAGATGTCTATAGTGCTCCTGGAGGAAATCCTCTAAGATGAGCACTCTTCCCACTTTCGTATTCTCAATTGCCTAATTTACTGAGAGGGGACATCAAGGACTGCATGCTATGATACGCTAATTTTACCTAACATAATATTTCTTCTTAATTAATCCACAAGCATTTGTGGTGAGGTCTGTATCTAACTAATATAAATATTTCTAAACTTAGAGAAGGCATCATTAATATCTTTGGATTAAGTTTCTGATTTATCACTTTAGTTACAGATGCCAAGAGTTCTACATGTAAAGTACTTTTATCTTGTGTCAGAAATAGCCAACTTATTTTCCAGATTCCTAGAAATTCTGCAGTGTTTGGAATATGATGAAGCTAATTTATTCTGTGCACAGCTTGTCGACTTCACAAGTAAAATTGGCCAGGGTTTGCAATAATTCTGGAGAAGGATGATGTCTGAAATAAAATAAAACAAAACACTGTTAATTATGGCAGTGGTTTTGGCTTTTATTTTTTTCTGTTTCTTGGCAAATGTGGAATTAATATTTCTGTTCTGAAGTAGACTGTTGAGCCACTTATCAAGACCTATTATTTTTCAGGAAGTGAAGAGAGAAGAACAGAAATCTAGCTAATTTCTCAGTAAATACATTGAAAATTGAGAAAATAAAATTAATATTACCTAGTTGTTGCCTACATTTTTGCAGACATAAGTTCTATAATTATCCAAGGCCAAAAGACAGCATTAAAATCCATACAGGATCTATCTGTGTAGCAGAATGAGATGTGCATTCACTAGTTCCTATTTGTTGTATATATGAATTATTTGCTACTGCAGAACCCAAGGTCCTTAATATTTTTTCACCATAAGAGGTTGGGTAGTTTATGATCTTGAGGTTAGATTGTGACTGTAAAAAGATCAGTTATTAAAATAGCAATCACAGTAGGAATATAGAGGCCTACATATCATAGCAGTAGGAAAACCCACAAAAATAACTTTTTGTGGCTGAGTTTTAATGCTGATTTATTCAGATTGAGGCTTGATGATTTCAAGGATTAACAATCCAACCAAGTTATCTGAAAACGTCTCAGTGCATTGTGAAATAAATAGGATTGTCCACGTAGATCTGGATGAGAAGCTGATTTACAATGCAATCACCTTTTGATTTTTCAGCTTCCTGTGTGCTACTTCTGGATTCTCTAACAGCACTGTATCTGCCTTCACTCATTTAAAAAGCCAGCCCACTTTTTTTTTTCAATTTAATTTGAACGTAGATAGACTCAACAGTCCAAAGAAATAAAAATGAGATTTGGGTCCATCTGACAATATTAAGAATGAATTTTCATCTGTTTCTGTGGACTGAAAACCAAACGTGGGGGAACATTTGAGTCATTTGCTCCACCTCACCCCAACCATAAAAATCTCCTCATGTTGGTTGTGCCTGTGAATGAAATGTATCAGACAGTGATGCCGCAGCCTTTGAATTACTTTAGCAGAAGTTATTTGTGTGTGGTTTTAATAGATGGAATCATGAGAGCACCAGAAAGGGCATCAACTCTGTTAATCTGCAGCAGTAAATGCAAATCTGTAATCTTGTAAACCATGCAGGACACAGACTAACTAGTCATTGAAAGCACATGGAAGTGACAGAAAATGACTGTTAAGAACTGAAAACTGTAAGAGCAGAGGATAGTAATAGCACTAAAATAGTGACAAAGACACTGCAGGCCTTTTTGGATTATGAATGGATGTTTTGTTTGCTACCCTCAACACCCCCATTTCACAAATAAATATCCCCCAAAACTTATGACCTCTCCAGCATCCCCTTCTGACATTACATGAAGGACTCCAACTGCGTGTGTGAGCACTAACTTCAGCTCCAAAAACTACAGCAGAGTTCAGTGCTACAGCTGATTTTCCTGTGCCATTTTACCACTCTCCATTTGTCAGCCTGGGATCTGAAAATAACAAGAATGGGGAAATGGAGAAACGGAGAACGTAGCTTCAAGAGCAAAGGAGAGAGCTGCTGGGGTGGTAATGGAGGCAATGGAGAGGGGGTAGAGGAATGCAGTCTGTTCTGGCTTACTTCTGAAAGGATCTGTCAGGTATCATGGGAACCAGATGAAAGTAAAATTAGCAACTGGCTGTGAAATTCAAGGTACATGTTCCTCCAGCCACCATTGAAACCTCTGCAATCCAGTAAGTGGAAGCCAAGCTACCATCATATGGTTCTCCTTTAAAATATCCAGTTCAGTTTTTACTGTGGTAGTTCTCCTATCTGAAAGGCAGCCTACTACCTCTGCAATTATCACCAGCATTATTGTTGGGGACCTAAGATTCCTCTGCCAATTGTGGAGTTTGCGCATACAAACAGGCCCACACCCGCGCTATGCAAATCTCTCATTTGTATAAAGAAATTAAAAAAAAACAAACACCACCAGAAAGCATGCTGCCCTTTCACAATGCTTCTACCAACAACTTCAGTCCTTCCTTTTTTCTCTTTTTACTCAGCTAATTACCAAGAAGGATGTCTATACTGAAATGTAGTCAATCCAAACCACATTTTTGTATAGTTAACTGCTTAGCATTTGAATTCATAAAACTAACGCAGATCTTTATTTGACTTGATTAATATCAACAAAGGAGCTTCCACTGAAGAGCAGGCAGAGTCCAAGTAAACCAACATTAACTGCTCCAGAAGAAGAAACTAACAACATTTTAAATAAACTATTCCAAAGTAGCCAGCTTAGGGAGGAAAGGAAAAAAAAAATTGCTTTAGAGAAATTAGGACTTCTTTAAAGTATAAAAGTTTATTTCTCTTACAGAGATATATCTCAGAGAATTTGTCTGGAATATTCAGAGCAACTCATGAGAGGGAGAGGCTCCACTCTTACTCAATTTTAGTATGCTCTTAAGCTTAATTACTTTAACTTCCCAAAAACACAGCTTTTCATCCTAGCCAGTAGACATATGCACATCCTCATGGCTAATACTGACAGCAATCCATGTTAGAAGACAAAAATTAAAATTTTCTATCATCCATCCTAGCTGGATGGAATCTAAATTGTACATTATCTGCAGAACAGCTTGAAATTCAGCTCAGAATACTGCTTGTGTACTGACTGGCCACCCCTAACCTAGGTATAGAGATGAAAACAATCTGAAGACATCTCAAACTCTATTTTGTTCTTGGCATAATGACTTATCTATGCTGCCATGGAGAAACTAATACACCCAGCATCCTTGAGTGACACATAACACAGGCATTACTATCATTATAAAATGAGTCATCTTTATAGCCATTTTGCCTAAAGGCAAATGCCTAAAAGGTTAAGAGAATAAGCTGTACTGAGCAGGCTCACTTTATTACCTCTTAACCTACAATACAACAGTATGGATAGTATGGAAATGGAGGTATATAAGGAAATGTCTAATCAGGGTAGTTAGATCTTTTGGGCATGTCCCATTTAAATACATCAAGCTCTGCCCTTAACACCAAGTTAAAGTGGGTGACAGAGGTTCACACTTCTCTCAGTGCTGCTGGTTTCAGTGCATCTGAAAGCAAGCTCAGAAACAATGTGGTGTCTATTTTACTTGCAAAATCAAAGAATTCCGATTTCAGGGGTTTCATTTAAATGAAAATTCAGATTCTGGAGAAGAAAACAAAACCCACTAAAACAGGAAGGATGGTATTGTGGTTAAGTTTCTAGTATGGTGCTCTGAAGACCTGAATTATGTTCCAGTCCTAGCCCTTCTGCAGGCTGTCTCACTCTCTGACTTAAAGCAAATCACTGAACTTCTTAGTGCTTCAGTTCCTCTGCTCTACAAATCATGCTGCTGGTTTGGGCAGTTTATACAATGAGTTCTTTCATCCAAGGGATACCATCTCCAACAGCAGGACAGGGGAGGCTGTAACCTCAAAACACTAGTAATAACATATGTGACCCTACTTACTTGAATCATTCGTACAAGAAAACAACAATTTATTAAGCCTGGGAAAAATATTTTAATTATTCATTGCCAACTGTCTTAATAAAAACAAAACAAAAAAAATTAGCTGATTTAACATTAATATATTAATTCCTACACTGATCATCCACTTCCTATACCAAACTCTAACCAAAACACCATTCCACAGACACGTTGGCCTACCAATTAATTCGGCTTCCTATGAAAATCAGCATCTGCATCTCGTCTCAAGAATAAAGAATGCAGCTGAAATGGGGAGTGCCTGCTGATTTTCTAATTGTTTTAAGTTATTTGCATTTTTTTTTCTTCCCAAGGACTGTCCCTGAAGGGTGGATGAATTCAGTAGGGTGTGGAGTGCCCCAAGAGGGATTTTATTCTGGGGAATACCATACATGGTATCAGAGCCTCCTACCCCTTGGTGGTTTCACAGGGTGAAGAAAGGCTTGGAGGAGTCATAAAGGAAGCTCTGCCTACCTTACACTGCTGCTAGCATGGCTCATGGTACGTTTCCCTGTTTTTCTAGATTCTTTTTTCAGAAAACATCACGTATTAACCCCAAGAGACACAGTGCTCTCCCACCTTCAACACCATCCTCAGATCTGTGCTTTTTCCCTTGCTGCCTCCTGGCAGACCTCCCCCTATATCCAGTGCATTTCTGGCCCGTGAGTAAACCATGCTCCTGCTGTAGAAACAACTGGAGTTTCCTCTGATTTTTTTTTTTCCTCTCATTTTCCAAGCCAATGTTTGTGAACTAGGAGTCAGGACTCTTACACTAAAAAAAATTGAGTTTGTTCTTTATCCAAACCTTAGGAGCTTTACCTATACAATCCTTCACATCCAAAGTGTTTACATTCCTGCCCGAAGAAACAAGGTAATCCTTTTTCTTTCACCCCAGACTTTGCCTTTATTTTCTGAGACCATCAGCAGGGAAGAATGGGAGCAGGATTTTTTTTTCTCCATGTGAAATAGCGCTTTGTGGAAAAAAATAAAAAATCCAAACAAACAAGAAACCAACAGAAGGTCTGAAAGAGTTTCCAGGGAAGGCTCTACTTACCAGAGACACTCTAAAGAGTGCCTAACTCACCTTGCAATATGCAACGAACCCTCATTAAGCTGAGCTCATTGAGCAGAGATCAGAAACACCTGAGTTGGCAGCAGTGCTTCAAACTTCAGTCATTTCAGGAGACCTTCTTTCCATGTGGGCTCTGCTCAGCAGCTCTCCCTCAGCTCCAAATTTATGCACTGCCCCCTACTGGGTAGAGTAAACTCTTTTTGTCTAAAAGTAACATCTTTTTATCCAAACCTGCTGGAATGGTTGTCTTTGGCAGGCCCAGATAATGGGGATTTTAGGTACAGGGAGAGGGGGTAAGGAAGTAAACAGAAAGCTGAGGACAGGGCCTTGCAAAAGGAAATGTGTGAGGGAAAATCAAGATATCCCAATAAAACTCAACGTGTGAGACCCTCAAGTCTAAAGCCCCAACTCTTCCTACCACAAAATCTTCACCCCCTGTAAAAGTCCTTCACATGTCACAACTAAGCCCTGCTTCTCCTGGGCAAGCCTTTCTAGGACAATTTTATGGAGCATCCCAGACCACTCTCACTGTGATTCATGTACAGATGACAGCAAACATTAAATCAGCTACTCAGTCCATGGCAGCCAGACAGCATGTGCACCCAGAGGAGCTGCTTTCCCTTGTGATTCTACAAATTAAAAATGAGGTGAGAGTGTAACAGCTTTCCTGGCATGTCTGTGGCAACCAGCAGCCAACCTCCATCTCACCTGAGAAACACCTGCAGCACCGTGCTGCTGTATGGCCATGCCCTGCTCCACTCCTGAGAGCCACAGTGATGGCAGAAGAAAGCAGTGCTTCAAGCCAGGCTGGGAGTTAGAGGATCTGAGCTGCATTTTTTGGCTCTGATTTGCCTTACAGTCAAAGCACTTCAAATCTCTTCTCAGTGGAGGGGAGGTAGAGGACTTTGTTTTATTTAAATAGGTTAAATGCAGTCAAGGGCAAGGCGTGGTCCTACTGCATCTGAACAGTGCCTTGTATGAAGCAGCCCTTGAAGCTACTCACTGCATGGAGCATACCACAAAGCAAAGCAAATAGTGGTAAAAAATTTCTCACTATTGCATGTTTGAATTCTAAAGCAAGTTTCAGTTCCACCATTCCAGAATGCTTTTGTTTTACAGAGAAAAGCAGCTGAGCTTCCCTCCCTCAGTCGCTCATAATGAACCTCAGCTCTAGCTCAGTCACTCAGAAATGGCCTGAAAGAGATTTCTGAGCGAAAATGGAATCTCTATGCCAGTTCTTAAAATTTATGATGAGCTCCGTTTCTTCAAATTCACGACAGCTGTACTACATGAACAGCAAATTTCAGTGGCTAGAGCATCATCAGAAATTTCCAGGTTCACCTACTGTACACCAGCGGCCCATCACTGTAGGTCACTGTACCACCACGAGGTTAACTAACTCATTCTGACCACAGCGGCTTTTGAAAAGAATATAGAGCCCCAAAGCAGCAAATACATCCCCTTGACTGCATCCCAAAGGGCAACTCACAAGTCCTTTCTGGCCCCCAGCTCTTAATCATCAGACAGAAATACTTCCTTTTCATTGTCACAAAACACCACGTTGACTGTAAGGGGAAAACATCCTCTCTCTGCTCCTCATGTAAAGCAGTCTGGCTCCAAAACTCGCCTGTCATACTGCATGCACCTGACCACATAGAAGAGACAAGCTTATGTATTGATTCCAGAGTTGAGAGGCAGTGAATTCCTCAAACCTTTTGGACACACTTGGGAAGGTGAATGTCTGCACTAGGTTAGGGCAAGTGGCTTCCAAAAAGGAAGAGTCAAAAGAAAGATTTCTCAGCCTTTTAAACAGATGTTGGTTACTGCTTTAAGTGGCACCCTCTTTGAAGGAAAGCACACTTTGCTGGGACCTGCCTGAAGGAGCAGATCAAACATCGGCTTGATTACTTAAGGCTGACAAATCTCCCTGTGGGTGAGCAGAACAGCATCCCAAGCCTCCTGCACTGGCTGCTGCCAAGGTCATAAATACAGCTGGGGATTTGAAGGTTACTTGTAAGTCCAATTGCCCTAGAGAAAGCCCCGAGGAAATTCTCTCTCAAGAACTCTAAAACCAGTGCAGCGTCTGTGCCGTCCTCCGGGTGGAAGGCTCACAGGTTTCTCTGAATGCTCTTCCAGCGCAAAGCCACTGCTGCTCCAAGTCTGCACCCCTTGTTGGCCATTCCACAGCCAGGCACGAAGCCCCCTCCCGTGCCCTGCCCGTGCCGCCCCGCTCCCCTCGGCAGGCCGTTTGCCCCCTGCTCGTCCCAGCCCCTCATCCCGGCTCTCCCGTCGCCCCCCGGAGGCGGGCACACCGAATCCTGCGCCCTCTGCGGGCCGCGGCGGGGCTCCTCTGGCACCCTTCGGGCGGCTTTCAGTGCACAAGGGGATAACTGACCAGCGGGGCTCGGCACGGCCCAGGGCAGGGGCTGGGGCAGTACCAGCTGCCCCCGGCGCTCCGCTGGGAGCCAGGTTCGGCTCAGCCCTGCCCGGCTGGGCTGAGCCCCGGCGAGCCGTGACTCATTGGGAAAGTGAAAGTGAAGCGGGGCCACGTGTTTTCGGAGAAGGCCTGGGAGGGGCGGGCGGGCAGAAAAGCGCCGCCGCGTTAAATAGAAAGCAGAGGCGATGAGAGGGCCCAGAGCGCTGGAGGTGCCGCCCGGGGCAGCCGCGGCTCGCAGCGGAGCCAGGCAGGGGGGGCCCCGCACGGAGGATGCTCCGGAGGCCGCCCGGGCCAGCACCGCGCCCCCGCCGCCGGGCGCGCAGCCCCTGCGTACGGTTCGCGCTCCGGCCGAAGGTAAGGGGGTGCTGCCGTGGGGGTGCGGGCACCCTTCCATCTCTGGATCGGAGGTTGTGCTCGCTGTGGAGTCTCGGGGGGGTGTACGAGACGAATCAGCCGCCGTACCCCTCCCAGGGCCCCGCGGACCGGGGCAGGACCGGGGTAGGCTCCCCTCCGGGACCCCGCAGCTTACCCCGCCACCGGGCTGCTCTGTGCGGGCAGCCCCGCGGCCTTCGGGCTCGGCCGTTCTTTGTCGGCAGCGTGCGCCGAAACTTAATTTTTGTGTTAACTTGAAATGCCGAGCGATAATCCTGGCCCAGAAACTGGAAAAACTGACATCAGTTTTCTTGTCCTTGTGCAAGGAAAGCCCGGCGCTGCTTTCAGCTTGTTATTTGCCAGCAGAAGGATTTTTACAAGCCACTGTGGTGTTTCAGGAGGGTAATATGACCTAACTGAAACCAAACAGCAAGCTGTTAAATTAGCGCAGACAGGAATCCAGCGGTGTACTTTCTTTGAAATCTGCATTAGCATGTTACCCTGAACCGTAAGATGGCTGAGGGATTCATTTCTGAGAACCCTTCAAGGTTTCTCAACAAGCTGCAGATCTATATCTGACTGTAGGGATAAATCCTAAAATCTATGCTTGCCAGTAAGGTCAAGGCAGCCGGCAGAGATGTATCGAACCACGCTGTCAGAGGTAGATGTTTCAGGCCAAGCTCATTCCTGGTGCAGCGCTGCTAATTCCTTTGAAGTAACACGAGGGATGAATTTAGTCCCTCATGCTGAAAGATATATCAATAGGAAGCAATTTAGATTGGGCCACTTAGAGTGCATATAATACAAAAAAGAGAGAGACAGGAGTAATGCTTTAAGGGTTCATAGAGGTTGATTTGTATAAGCTAGTGAGGTTGGAGCATTGCTATCCCAAGGGAAAGTTGGGGGAATGGGAAATAGCCTTTTATGGCTGAGCCTCAGGTTAACAGGAGAGAGGGAAGGAGTTTGAGGATTACTGTGTAAATTGGCAGTGCTGCAGGCTGCCCTTCCAAGTTATGCCTCAGTCACACAATGGCATCTATTCACTTCGCCCTCTTCCCCAGTCACCTGCAGGCTCGAGCCGAGCTGCAGGGGCTCTGTTGCCTTCACCCACTTTCTCTTTTGCACCTAGAGCACCAAATGATGCTGCCTGAGTTCTGACAGCACTTAGCACTGGGGGAAGGGAAAGAGGGTAGTGCAGAGAAAGTGGCTGGAGAACCTCCTTGCTTTGTTATCTGAAGACTTGCGACTCTGTTGGAGTAAGAACCAGGTAACCTCTCAGTGAGAGGTTCCTTCCATTTGGGTCACTCCAGGTCCTGAGATGCTTCTGCAGGCTCATGGCAGGGAAATTGCATTATCCTCTGTAGCTGTTTGATCCTTGCTAAATATTTTTGGAGCTTTGGACTCTGCAGTAGTAATAGACTGCTAATCTTGTCCAAAAGCAAGCAGTTGTTTGCCCAGTGTAAATTGTCAAATGAATATTTTATTATTTGATAATGGGTGGGAGTCATGTGAATGGAAAACTTGGTCATTCAGAGATTGCAGCCACTTTTCCCTGGGGATCTCACTTTGTGTCTCTTTGGCATTTCAGAATAACTGCTGGAAAGCTGCCCTGCCGTAGCCACTGACGCTATGGAAGACCGCATCAGCTGGTCTAGGCTGTAGGATGGTAGCGCACAGCAAGGTGTCAGCAGATAATGCAGTTGCAGCAGACCCAAGATGTCTACTTGACCCTCCAGCACGGGATCGTTCACAGGCTCGAGGCTACCACGGCCCAGGCCAGCCTGGCACTCTGCAGGCACAGAGCAACACGCACTTCCGAACCTTTCGCTCGCAAGCGGATTTTAGTAGCATCACTCGAGCAAGCAGCTTGCTGGATGCCTGTGGCTTTTACTGGGGACCTCTGACTGTTAGTGCTGCCCACGAGAAGCTGAAGTCTGAGCCCGAGGGCACCTTCCTCATCAGGGACAGCACGCAGAAGAATTGTTTCTTTGCCATCAGTGTTAAGACTGCAACTGGGCCCACCAGCATCCGGATAAACTTTCAGACTGGGCGTTTCAGCCTGGATGGCAGCAAAGAGACTTTTGACTGTCTCTTCAAGCTGCTGGAACATTACTTAAGTTCCCCGAGGAAGGTACTGGTTACCCCCCTGCGCAAAGTCCGCGTGCAGCCCTTGCAGGAGCTCTGTCGGAAGAGCATCGTGAAGACTTTTGGAAGAGAGAACTTGAACCAAATCCCTCTCAATCCTGTTTTAAAGGACTACCTGAAATCATTCCCATTTCAGATCTAAGTAGAGCATTAACTATATAGGGACGTGTGAGAGATGCATAAAGAAATCCAGCCTTCTGGGTTTTTAAACATGTTTGACAGCAAACAAACTTACTTTTGTAGCAACTTACTGTATTTTGGGATGCAACTTGAACACTTGACTTCTTATGTTTACAAAAACTGTTTGCACAAACCTGGGGTTTTAAAACCCCGGCATAATTTTTCTGCCAAGCAGAGTATTTTATTATTTTATAATATTTTTAATGTTATTAATGTAATAAACTTTATTGTGAGAGTTTTTAAAAAAGAATAGCATTTCTGTTTTCAGTACTAAGTACTCTGGTACCTATCCTGTTAACAACCTCTAGCTGCTATGTATGTGAGTGCAGGTGATAGGCAGGTCTCCATGGGGTCTGACACCTTGCCTTACTGAACAAGCTGTTAGAGCTGGTCCAGCAGAGGATTCCTGCCCTAAAGAGCCTCAAATGAAGATGCAAGTAGACAGCATGCTCAGGATGAATTTGCTTAAAAATCTCTCTCTTAAATATGCAACAGCAGGAGCAGTGTGTTTAAGACTACAATACTGTCTAAGTTTTGAGGAGGTGGATTAAACCCCCAGTTGAGCTAATTACACCAGTGCTGGCTTGCCTTGTATGTATTAAAAGCAACAAGTCTTTAAGCAAGAAAAGTTGCTGTCTGACATAACCAAACCACATGAATATCAGTGAGGAAAAATAAAACTGTCCCAAGCTACTATTCACATGCACTTCATAAGGCAGTGGACACTATCATTATGATGCACTGTGGGAATGATTTCTCTCTGTAACTCAACATGTGCAAAAACAGCAAAGATGCAGGCATCTTTAGACTTAAAAAATGTATTTCTTGCCTGAAATTGCTGATGTTCTACAGGGTACAGACTCTATAGTTGAAAAGAACTTGTGATTTAGCTCCTGATGACAAGGCTCAGAGAGCACAAGCCCGTAGATTTGCACCTTCAGTTTCTAGTGGTTGAACTGCATTCAGAGAAAGTTAAAAATACATCAGGCTGTTTTGTAATACCACTTATAGGAAATTGGTGAAGGCACCACTGCATTTGTTTGCTCGTAAAACGTAAAATCAGTGCCCCACAGCGCTGTAGCTGTGGGTGACTAAGATGCTTAATTTGACAAAACATGATGTGTGATTTTTAAAAAGTGGTATCACTTTTGATAAAGCAATTCTACAATCCCCCAAACATTTATTGAAATCTGTGAAAAATAGGCTTAGAAAACCAGCTGAACCAAATCACTTCAAAGAAAGCAGTGTCTTTCACAGAAATGTCCTCTATCATCACGGATCTATAGTGCTTACAGTAACTGCAAGCAGTAAATGAAGTCATCACTAGAGTTTCTAAGATAAAAGGGCTCTCTCCATACTGTAACTCACATTCCTTTTAAAACTACAGCCACTTTTAAGAAACGGACTGTTATATAGTCTGCTGTACAAATTAATTCAAGTAAGGCACAAGTTACTTTACCAAGTCAGCTCTTCTATCAGTGATAATTTGTCAGAAAATAAATAGGTTTCATGCTCAAACATGACTAAAGATCACTCACAGTGCTTTGGCCATTGTGACAAGGAGAAAACTAATGACCATACAGGTATTAATTATAATATGACTCTTTACTGTGCTGCTTCCCTAAAACCACTCTTTGGTGTGTCCTGCTAAGCAGTCTCCTGCTCCCTTGTCAGCCACCCCTGGCTGAGCCCACCAGGCAGCATTTCTGTTATTTCTGTTTAAAGCTGGAATTAGTTGCCAAACACTACTTTCCCACAACAGTGCATAAATTGGGGAACCCACAAACACCACGAGATGCAGCAGCTACAAGAATGGAGCAAAGTGACTGTCTGAATGCAAACAGTTTTAAGAAGTTAAGCTGGAAAAAAACTCTAGGGTGAAGTCTGCCAAACTGGTTTGCAGTCAGCAGAGATTATTATCCTGCTCCCTGTCCTCCTTTCCCAGCCCCATTTGTATGGTATTTTAACCCCTCAGGTCCCAAGTGAATGACTCCTACCTTTTTATATAAATGAGTGCCCAGGTAACAGCGGTAGAACAAGTCCAAGGTGACTTGAAAGGTTCTCCAGCATCCCTGAGGAAAACAAAACTAGAAGTAGATTTATGGTAAGAGGCTTCCCAATGAGGGACATGGAATGAAAAGAATAAAGACTGAGCACATTTTGGTTTCTTCGTGACAGAAGTAAACCTACTTTCTTTCAGAGTACGCTTAGGAGAAGTGATCCGTATCTTCCCAAGTGAAATGCCTAAATCCCTTCCTTGTGTCTTTAATGTGAAATGCAAACCTGAGGTAGCTCAGAAAAAGAAAGTAAAAAAAAATAAAGATGTCCTTAGAGAAGAAGAAGGCCAGAAGTGGCTATAAGGTCTCTTAATAAAAAAGGAGATAAAGCTGGCCTGTGTTTTTAAACTACCTATCTTTCCACCTCCCTTGCTCTTCCCCTTTCTTTCCTTTGCTGCTCTCTCTCCAGCACACAACACAGCTGCCAGGCTGATCTCTGGCAGGTATCTGTAGGCTGCTCCAAAACACAAAATCATAGAATCATAGAATATCCTGAGTTGGAAGGGACCCTTAAGGATCATCAAGTCCAACTCTTGACACCGCACAGGTCTACCCAAAAGTTCAGACCATGTGACTAAGTGCACAGTCCGATCTCTTCTTAAATTCAGACAGGCTCGGTGCAGTGACCACTTCCCTGGGGAGCCTGTTCCAGTGTGCAACCACCCTCTCTGTGAAGAACCCCCTCCTGATGTCAAGCCTAAATTTCCCCTGCTTCAACTTAACCCCGTTCCCGCGGGTCCTGTCACTGGTGTTAATGGAGAAAAGGTCTCCTGCCTCTCGACACCCCCTTACGAGGAAGTTGTAGACTGTGATGAGGTCTCCCCTCAGCCTCCTCTCTCCAGGCTGAACAGGCCCAGTGACCTCAGCCGTTCTTCGTACGTCTTCCCCTCCAGGCCTTTCACCATCTTCGTAGCCCTCCTCTGGACACTCTCCAACAGTTTCATGTCCTTTTTATACTGTGGTGCCCAGAACTGCACACAGTACTCGAGGTGAGTCCGCACCAGCGCAGAGTAGAGCGGGACAATCACCTCCCTTGACCTACTAGCGATGCCGTGCTTGATGCACCCCAGGACACGGTTGGCCCTCCTGGCTGCCAGGGCACACTGCTGGCTCATATTCAACTTGCTGTCTACCACGACCCCCAGATCCCTCTCTTCTAGGCTGCTCTCCAGCGTCTCATCGCCCAGTCTGTACGTGCAGCCAGGGTTTCCCCGTCCCAGGTGCAGGACCCGGCACTTGCTCTTATTGAACTTCATGCGGTTGGTGATCGCCCAGCTCTCCAACCTGTCCAGATCCCTCTGCAAGGCCTTTCCACCCTCATTTGAGTCCACAACTCCTCCAAGTTTGGTGTCATCAGCAAACTTGCTCAAAATACCTTCTATTCCTACATCCAGATCATTTATAAAAATATTGAAAAGTACCGGCCCTAAAAGGGAGCCTTGAGGGACCCCACTAGTGACCGCCTGCCAGCCTGACGCAGCCCCATTTACCATAACCCTTTGGGCCCTGCCCGTTAGCCAATTGCTCACCCATCGTATGATGTTTTTATTTAGCTGTATGGTGGACATTTTGTCCAGTAGGATCCTATGGGAAACCGTGTCAAAAGCCTTGCTGAAGTCCAAAAAAATCACATCAGCTGGTTTCCCTTGGTCCACCATACGGGTGATCTTATCATAAAAGGAAATCAGGTTAGTTAGGCAGGACCTACCCTTCACAAACCCATGCTGGCTGGGACCAATGACTGCTTTGTCCCCCAGGTGCGCCTCAATAAGTTCGAGAACCATCTTCTCCATGATTTTACCAGGCACTGACATGGGACTGACAGGCCTGTAATTGCTAGGGTCTTCTTTCTGACCCTTCTTGAAAATCAGCACAACATTTGCCAGCTTCCAGTCTACCGGGACCTCTCCAAATTCCCAGGATCGTTGAAAAATGATCCTTGGGCAGTTTGTGCATTCACAACTTCACTCTGACCCACCGTCTAAGGAAGAGCTCTCTAAAGCACCTGCAGGCACTGATTTAGGGACTCTGTCACACCTACAGGCACAGCAGGCATCTCCTGAAGATTTCTGTAGCAATGCCAGCTGCCAAATCTCTCATTCTCTGTTTAAATAAAGTACCAGCATTGTCAAAGTAACTGCATTTCTCCCCCAGAGCAATGGAAACACATAACAGTGCAGTGATTTCAACCCTCTCTGCTAACTAGCACACTAAGAGTGGTGCTTGTAGTCCCTCCCCTTCCTGCCCAGCTCTTTTCTCTGACCTTTTCACTCCTGGCTGTGGCTAGGAAGTGAAGTAAACATTCAATCTGGGGAAAGACTGTGGAAGAATTGGCTCTGTGCTCAGGAGCAGACCTAAGCTCTGGAAAGAGACTGCCGTGCTGATAGCCAGTGGGGAAGGGACAGATTTGAAATAATTTGCAGCACGAATTAAAGCCATTTGCAGCAGGGCTGCATCACCCCCAGGGTGTCTGTCCCTCTGCATCCCACTGGGGCACCCACCCCATCCCTGCTCATGTTCAGCTGTACAGGCAGCAAGGCTAGGGCTTCCTGGCTTTTTAAAGACTGAAAGACACGTTTGCTTTCAGGGTAAGTTAATTTACATACCATGCTGCAGCTGTAAAACACTTGCTAACGACTGGAGCTAATTAATACAACTGTAGGTGTCTGGTTAATTCAGCTGCAAAGGGTTATTGGATGCTTGATAGGAGCTGCTTGAATGACAAGCATAACCTCACCCGCTGCGAAGCTGTGGTCACACTAATTCTGTTATGATTGAAGTCATTTACAAGAAGTGAGGCTTCAGCTGCAGTCAGCACTGATGCTATTTTCAAGTCAAGAAAAAGGTATCCCCTAGGGCAACATGCTGACTGTATCTAGCCATCAATGCTCTTCACCCAGCCCATACTTAATCCTCCATTGAACAATGCATCCACCTCCTGCACCTTGTTCAGATCCAATGCCATCCCTTCCCGTTGTGCTCTCATTCAGCCCCTGGCTCTACTTCTGCCCCTCCATTCACGGTGCTGGCAGCTGTGTAAGCAATGCACGCATTCATTTCTTCCAGCTTTGAGACAAAGGCTTGCATAACAGCAACTTAGTTGGGACTCCATGTTGCTTTCTTTGCAAAGTGTAGGCTACCACCTGCATGTGCAGAGGGTCTCAAGCATATTTTGACTGCTAAGTGCCATTCAAGACCCTTCATTGTTGCTGACTTAGCTGATGTACTGCATGGTACTCAGATCCTGTCCCTGGATCTGACTTTCTCCTCTACAGCTGCTTCTCAGCATGGCAGACAGATTTGCTGTGCCTGGCCCCAAACTGTTGTTTGTGCCACCATGGAGAAACAGAAACGCAAGCCAGCAGGGCACATAAAGAAAACTCTATCCCTCCCACCCGTTTCTGCATGTCCTTACCCTCAAGGTCCACAAAGCAGCAAAGGCCAGAGAATTAGAAGACAGATGGGCATTAGCCACACACCAAAAGTATTTCCCCCCATGTCTGGACCTCAGCAACATGTTTTGGATGTGAATTTTGAAGACCAGAACAATGGAGATGATGCTTGTGCATAGCAAAGCAATTACCCAACAGCCTTCGGCTAGGATAAGACAGGGTATCATGAGGATAGAATAGAAGCCAGGCAGGATAAAACAAAAAATTAACTGTCCTATAAGCCATGTTTGCTCAGCTACCTTCACTCTACTTCTCTTGATAAGATTATCAAGGCAAAGTAGGATCATCTTTCTGCTATTTTAATCTCAGTTATAGGTATTTTTTGCTATTATTTTTATTTTTTTGTAACTCCCAGCCATGTAGAAGTTTAATAAATCTACTCATCACCCTTAATGAGTTCCATCTCCTGTGAATCACTACTGCCTGGCCTGCTCCTGCTCATGATCACAAAAGTTCACCTTCACTAACGGAGTTCTGTTTTGTTTGTTTGCTCTCTGTTGCTAACTGTAACAAAGCAAGTGCAAGGATTTGTTCATTTTTCACCAAATAAAGTCCACTGGCTGCTGTGTGGTATTTGTAGGCATGCTTGATCCCTCCAGTCATGGTGATAAAGTCCTGACTGCATGGTAAAATCACTAATATACCACTATAATGTCTTTAACCAGAGGCTTCTTAGGCACTCATCTATTGCCAAACACTTTCATAGAAGTATTCACTACATTTCCTTCTTTCCAACATAACTCATTCTGTTTTTATTCTATTTTTGTTACAAGAAAGGGACATGGGTTTAATCCTAACCAAGTCCTTATTTGCACGTGGCTGAATTCCACAACTGGTAGTTATCCATATTGAATACAGTGAGCCAAATGTGCTCAGGTTTGCAGGGAGACACTCCACAGACAGATTCAGAATATGCCAGAACACCCAAGAGGATGCTCTGACCCAGACACCTCCACGCTTACAGCATTATATGTGCTCAGGACATACAGACCGTGCTGTTAGCCCAATGCAACTTGTGGACCAGCCCTAGCAATGATAAGTGTGCCATTAGTTCCTAATGGCCCTTACTTACATTTTACAGTACCTCTACATGCTAGAAAGATTTGAAGGCTAAGAGAAACCAGTACATTCATCTAGTTTGACTACTGATGTGAATAAGAGAATGAAAAGGCTTCTGAGTTTTCACCAGGAATTCCTCACACTGTGTAAGTTAGGCTTGCAAAACACATAGTTATCCCCGTGTAAGTGAATGCTGTCAAAGCCAGGTATGTGCAATTAAACTTCCCCAGAGTTTTTAGGCAAACATCCAATCTCAGCTGAAGGATGTCAAGCACTGAAGAACTTACTCCATGTACTCTTCCACCAGCTAACACACCTTGCAATGCAAACTTGTCTTTTCTGACCATCAACATGCTCAGCCAGGCACCCATGCACAGTCCTCTTTCCAGTATAAAAGCAGCATAACATGGCTGCAGGTGCATTGCGACATAAATTCTAAAGCTGTGTTTCTGAAATGGTGGCAAGATTGTGATAAAAAAAAAAAAAAAAAAATTAATCCGAGCAAGATGCTATGAACTGGTCATCACAGCATTGTGAGGAAAGAAAATGTGGAGGTAGAAGAGTTGTGGGAAGTATAACTTTTTTAAGAAGCAGAGAAGCCTCAATTTAATGCAAAACTGAAGACCAGATCCCAGCACTGAAATACAAGGAGAGGCTTGAGTCTGTCATCAAAGGAAAATAACATAAAGATGATAATGGTGGTAGATGTGTTTGAAATATTGGAGAACAAATATGCAGCTGACAAGTTTTTACTAAAAACAAGGGGAGTCTTTGTAACTATGAGCAAATTTCATGTATTCTGCTCTGGCCAGAGCAAAGGTTGTTGAAAGTAAAACTCAGCTTGGACAGTGGCAGCAGAGGAAAAAAAACCCTAAAGCTGATGTACATTTTTCTTCCTTACCTGACAGTATAGGAGCGGGCACAAGACTGGGTAAGGTGAGCTAATAATCACCCACTGCTTACTGAGCTTGGTAACAAGTAAAGAAAGAGGAAAGCCTGGATCACCAGTCTTAACAGAGCATATGGAGAAAGGAAGGAACTTGAAGTCTTTATGAAGAACTTACAGTCTTTATGTTCCTCGCTCTTTCAGGCAGTGGAAATGAAGCTGTAACTACTGTACTGAAATAAGATGTGCAGGCCACACAGATAAAAGGCCCGGAGAGGTGCACCCAGTTGGATAAACAGCTTAGGCCTTTATTCAGATGGTGTCAGAGCTCTTGGCATTTCTTCACTCCCTTTTATTTCCTTTTTATAATGCAACTGAACATCCGGGTTCTGTTAAAAAAGCAAACAATCCTTTGGCCTTTCTTATTCCACTGCTAACTGGTGTTCTGACACTCTCCTGAGGACTTTGGGTAGAAGAAAAGAGATCAATGGTTTCAGTAGTCAGGACACATGATGTGTACACAGGTGAGCATGTTAATGATGAGAAAGGGAAAGAACAAACTAAGTAGCAACCAAAAAATAACAAAATATGAGAAATAATTTGCAAATTTTGAGAGGAGATGGTAGTAAAGGGTGACTGTACTATGATGAATGCTGGGACATTTAGTGGTGGTGGCAGCAGAAGCAGAGAACAGGGAATAGGGACATAGCTTGAGATGGGAGGTGGAATCAGGTCCTGAAGTCCACACCTTCTTTGTAGCTGTAAAGCAATATTTTAATTTGCTCACGATGCTCCTAGGATAAGTCAGGGTAGAATAAAAGGTTTCCAGTGTGCTGGAGGATGAAAATGTTTTCAATGGAAATGAAGCCTCTGAATTCAGTTACATTCACCTTAGGCTGAAGATCTGGGATAATTTAATCAATCCCCTCCTTCTTTCACAGGATTTAAGTAAAAAAATAAGGTCTGTAGGTCTAATAGGTACCATGCAGGCAGCATGAGCACAGGAGAAGCCACCTCCAGCTGCAGGAGAGTGGAAGAAGCCCCAACGTGATATTGCCCCCACAGGTCCTGAGCCCAAGAACACTCTGTAAGACACAGTGTGAGTGGGCAGAGAGACCCACTGCAGACCCATTATTTCTCCTGGTAAATCTGTTCTAGTCACAACTTATGTGTGTGTTCTGGGAAAAAGTAAAATAACCATACCAAAGGGGCTGAACAAAGGATCAGAATATGCATGCATCTGGAGTGAAAACATGGTTCCTGTGTGAAATCAGTTTCCATGGAAGATCAATGTTACTATAGATAATATTTTTAAATAACAGTAAGTGTTATCTTAAAATGAAAGCTAACAGCTATGTTTGCATCATGAAGATTTCTTATCTGATAGAGCTCCAGCTAATTCACAGGTTGAGGGTGAGGTGAAATCCTATCTATGCTCTTCAGTTTTGATACCGAAAGTGGGTATGCAAGATCACGGGCAATTTCCTGCCCCCATTCCTTCTAGCTCTGCAGAGTATTTGCAAATCTCCGTTTGCCCTTCAAACTGAAACCAATACCTACGTTACATTTTTGCCCTAACCAAACTTTCCCCTAATCAACTTCCCTCCAGCAGAAACCAATTATTACTGGAATTTGAGTCAGATTGAACTTTCAGGCTGAGATTTTACGTATCCTCTCAGGGATTCAAATGACTTCTGGTTCCCCAACAGAGCACTGAAAACAGAAATGAACGTAAAGTACTCTCCCAGTAAGTTGCAACAGACAGTGGACTAAGGCTTAATGACTTTGTAACATTCAGTGGAATTGTCCTGTTTGGTTATTTCTTGACCTGCCCATGTGCCATCACTGTTCAGGCAACCTAGAGAGACACAGAGCTGGAGACAGCATATCTCTTGGTACAGAGGTGGAATAGATAAGGTCTCTAACATCACTGGTATGAATTTGGGAGATAATTATGCTACAGAAGGAGTAAGACTACTAGCTACTTCCATTGTTCTCCTCAGACAAAAAACAGTAACCCCCCTTGCTAGACCCCTAGCACATATTTAAGTAGATAGCTCTTTCAGAAAAAGTTTTTGCCAAATACTTCAGAGATTATTTTTGGTTTTCTGTCCCCCTTATACTTCCACTTACCCTCATCAGGTAGGCTGTTGATTACATCTACTTTAGACCTCTGACAGGTGCAAATCAAAAGCTTTCAAAGGCCGATGCCTAATTGCTAATGGGGCAATTAGATCTCTAAATTAGATGACACTGTGTGGATGGTTCCCCTGGTTTGTCCCTGTTCACAAGGAGGCCAGCTATCTGAAATAAAACAAAGCAAGCCATGAAAGTTTTACAAACACGAGATAGCTATTACCTTCTGCTTAAAACAAATTCACCTGTTCAGTACCTCAAAGCCTTTTTCAGGCAGGAGAGAGGAATTTCCCTTTTCAAGTACAAGGACCTCCTCTATCTAATCTTGCACAGTTACTCAGTAATTGTGATTAATGAAATATCTATCACTGTCCTGTAAATAAATGTACTGTATGCAAGTTGCTGTCTTATGCAAATGTGGGTCTATTTGACGTGGAAAACCAGGAAGAAAGGAGAAGCAGGAAAAATTCTGGTTCTGCAGGAAGAGAATACACTTGTCAGGCCAACTTTACAAAGTCAGCAGCCAAGGGATGATTTTCCCAGACAAGAAAGTGTAATAGCCAGAGAGCAGGTGTGGTGCTCCAGAGCACTGGCTGCACTTGTTTGGTCCACAGATCTGCAGCATATCATGTAGCTATCACCTTTGCAGGCTTGGAATGTACTATATTTGTATAATTATACGCAAAATAGATGGTGCCTTTCTCAAAGGTAATAATTTCAGTTCCAGTATTCTCAGCCCAGCACTCTTGGTAAAGTAATGTGATTTCCATTTTCCTACAAGAGTTTCTGGCTGCTGTAAGTTTTCTCATCTCATCACTGCTGCTGCACAGAAAAAGCCAGTGACTGGCTGAGCAGTGCTAACAGAGCGTATGACCAAGCAGCTGTCCAGCTAGCATTTACAAACAATATTGTTCTTGTAATTGGTCAGCTTTTTTTTTTTTTTTTTTTTTTTAGTTCAGTATGGTCTATCTAGAGCTGCCCTGCTGAAACCACAACTCCCTAAAGCACACCTTTCTGACAGTAGGATAGGAGTCTCTCAATATTTCAGCCCTCAGTCCATAAACCTCCCTATGCCCTCATTCCCTTACCTGTGCTGTAATACACACATATATTTAGGAAGAGTCTTGGGGTATAGAAGTACAAAGGTCTAGGTACCAAGAAGTATTTGCTGATTATTTTCCCAGATGTCTAATTATTGTTCGACATCTACTTTTAAAACCAGTGTGCCTAATGAGGAAGAAATTTTTCATGTGAACTCTGTGAGTTGTACAGTATATCTTTTTATTATACTCTGGAACTAATAAAAACCAGGTAATCTTTCTTCCTGATGTGTGTAATTTATGCACTGCATGCAAAACTACATAAGCTCCTTTCCAAGGTTAATATAGCAACAATTTCAATCACAGGTTGAAATTGTTAGTCCCATGCTATTGAAATAGGACTTCCTATTGGACTTCCATGCCATTTCTAAATCTACTATAAAAGGCACAAATGAGGACAACATGTAATGCTATGTCTATGTTGAATATAGAGTGAGGACTCCACAGTCCAGGGCTTTGAATGGCTTGCTCAGCCATCCATATTATTTTCTCCTTGCTTTTCTACAGATTTCATTTCCTTTATAATTTCAGTATAGTTTTTAAGAACACTGTCATTTTAAAAAATGCAGAAGGTCTCCCCTCTGTCCAAAATACATCTGGAGACTGGAAGCCCAGGTGGGTTTTAGCAGTGGTATTTCTACTGGTGATGAATAATCTCTCTTGACTCCTTAAAGTTTACAGCACTGCAGCTTATCCTCCCAACCGGAGCTTCTGTTCTGAGTGAAAGGAAAAGCTGAATGCTGCATCCTGGCCTGTTGCAGCTACATAGTATACAAACCGTTATCTGTTAACATTGTGTACAAACACACTGAGGATAATCAAGCGTAAACGCAAAACATGACCCATAGGCATATGCCAAGGTGGTGTAAATGGGCTTTGAGTCAGTTTATAAGCACATGCGTATATCTTGAACACTGAATTGAAATGCCAGGTTCAAGGAACAGACAGAGGTCTTCAGGGTTTCTTAAAGAGAGTAATTCAATCTCTGCCGAAGTCAACAGAAACTGAGCTGAGCTGAAAACTAACCTTGAGATAAAATATTCTCTTTCTAAAGGAAAAAATTGTGTGAAATGTGGGGGACTGGAAAGCATCCTGGAAGGCTGAGAAAGTTTGGAAGGAGGTGATGTGTTTGAGAGATCCAGAGAAAACATGACCTGGATTTTGAAAGAGGGATCAACAGCTGTGAGGACATACAGCTGGCAAGGGAACTATTATTAAAAAGGAGCACCAAGTGCAGAATAACTATATAGCTAATATAGAGCTGTTTATTCCAAGATTAAGATGTTACACATATCAGTACACTCCAAAAGCTGCTCACTGTCCACTGAAGAAAGGTGAAGGGCCTGAGCCCTTATTGAGGACTTGGAGAAGTCCAAAAATTAATTGCCATACAATTTATACTTCTGGTGGTCCAAATTTTTCAAGCTTGAATTTAGTGCAGGTCAGTTTTAACAGCCTTTAGTGCCTGAGCAGAAATATGCAATCTCTTTTATTCAAGTTTAATCCACAGTAAGTGCACTATTTTGCAATTAACATAAGATGCTGATTGTAGAGGATAAAAAGGGAGTGGGCGGAGACATCTATTAAACACCTGCATAACATAGTGTCTTTTTAGATAATCAAGGGCAAAGTATTTATGAACCTCCCCTAGTCTGAGTCATAAAGTCCTTATGTAGCAGGCAGATTATGAAAGTAACATGGCCTCACCAGCTATAAAATTTACAGAAGTGGCTGAATTTTAAACACTGTGCATTGAGTTAGGTGGTCATTTATTCCTTTAGATTAAGACAGTTTTGGCCAAAGTTCACCTCAGGAAGTTCTGTAAAATAGCACCTTGCAAAGTTCTCACAAAATAAAAAGTTTTGACCTGAGGAGACCACGTGTCACCACAGTGAAACAGAACAAGGGAAAAGAAACTAAACTCAAAAATAACTGCACTCTATTCACTTTTACTTTAAACTTCTGCAGGTTTTACTTTTCCTTAGTTGTATAATGAGAAACACAGATTGTACAGTATGTCGTTGCAGCTCAACAGGCACTGGCATTCAAAAGCAAGAAAAACAAATCCATTCCTTTTAATTCAAGTCCATCCTACTTCCCATGATTTCCTGTCCTCCAGTGCAGTTCAGTTCCTAGGAAGAGTTGCACAATACAAATACACTGTTGCCTGTGCTAACAAAATAATTGACCTGTCATGAAAAAGCTGGCATAAATACTATCTTCTCTTGGTAACTCCTAAACAGCTAAATTGCACGTGGTAATGCTGTTTGCTATTAATGTCCTTTTAAAGAGACATAACGGCCACAAATCTAAGCAGCCAGCTGCCTGCTCCACACAGGGTGTTCAACAAATGGCACATTTTACTGTAAAACAACCACACCTTCACACCGGAACCACTGCAGTTAAAGAACATATCTCACAGTCACAATCCTTTAAATTCCCCCTTCAGGTACAATTCTCCAGGAAATTAAAGGCTGAGAAGGGGAAAAGAGTATCATCAAACAATATTTGCTAATATTATTAATGAGGGTGGCAGGGGAGCAATGAGCTTTTCACTGAACTCAGTTTTTACTTTACAAATCAGTTCATGTTTTCTGCTCTGGACGGTTCAATATTAAGAGTTTTGAGGAGGATGACCTAGTCAACATTCCACATCTGGTCCAATCTTATTTTTTCTATAGGTTTAAAAGAAAGACGTATTTCCATATGACCAAGTTGGAGCTGAGACTTGCACATGCTAGCCCTGCTTTGGGAATACTGCAGTCTGTGATCTCTGCTTCATCCACTTTAGGAAATGAAGCTAATAGAAGCAAGTCTAGGAAAACGAATCCAGCCTCTGGAGAGTTATGTGCACACAGGAGAAAGAAAAGGAAAGGAGAAGGAAAATAGAAGGAAAAGAAACTGTGAATGACTAAAATCCATCAATAATTCTGGAGCAATGACTAAACTGCAGGATTTCTCTAGCCTGGGGAGTGATCTAGGCAGGGGGTTGCAGACCTCCCCTGCTCAGACCAGCCTTTTGCACAGATCCCACCTCTCCTCCACAGAGCAAAGCCCCTTCCCCTCCACCACAAAGCCTCAGAGTGAGGCAACAAGGACTTGAACCTCTTCCTCTCCCAGCACCATGTCTGGCTGGAAGCAAGTGCTCTGACCACTAGACCACTGGGGAGGAAAAAAAAAAAATTCTTGGCAAATACAGCAACTTCCTCGGGACTTTGATGTTTGATTGTGGAAGGCTGTGAAAGGGTGAGGCCATCCATATACCTAAGGCAGTCAGGAGCAAAGGCATGAAAAGGAGAGTTTTTTTTCAAGAAACATACACTTTTGTGATTTTTTACTGGAGTTGGGGGATTTTTGCTATTGATCATAGTGGTAGCAAAAGCAGGACTAGACTGTGCATATATCAGGCTGATACAACAGAAGTTCTCCCACCTATGGCTAGTCAAAAGCCTTGATTTCAGTAGAAAAGCTTACTCACCATACAATGGCCCATCAAATAATGCCACCTGGCCTGCACTAATCAGATCTGACTGTAAAATGTATGAGTGGCTCTGACAGTAACAGAAACAGGATGTTGGTGGTTGGCAGGAAGTTCAGGTGTTAGAATACAAGAAAGTCAGAAGTGCTTCCTCATCGGCACTTGGGTTTACATCTATCAGAAAGTATTTGACCTAATTTAGGAGAATCATGCTGCACATCAGGTTAATTGGCACCTCATCAAAGATAAATTTGAATTTGCTTGCTCTTGCACTTCCTCAGCTTGCCAGTGCTCAAATATTTAACAGCTCCATTCTGCTTTTTTTTTTTTTTTTTCCTCCTCACAACATGAATAACAGTGAGGTTTTTTGAGGTGAGGATTTTGCTCTTTCCTTTGCTTTATTTAGAAAAATCCCAAAAGACATAGCTAACCACCATGGCCATATCTGATTCAGGATTTTCACATCTGATTATCAATTTTCTTGGAAAGATGATTTGCTTGGGAATTGTATTGTTTGTACAGGCTTTTGTTAGTTTTACTGAGGGCTTTTCCTTCCCTTCTTCTGTTCCTCTGTTTCACAGAAGGCTCCTACATAAATGCAATCCTTTGATTCTCCATTTCATATATGACTTTCCTAATACACAAGGCACTTCAGGCTTAGATATGGTCATTTGGTCAACTGCTCTGACATGTAATCACATGTAAGACCTATTGAATGTTGAGGATAAGGCCTCCTCTATGTAATTCTTGACTGTTCATCCCTCACAGAAAGATACCATATATTTATGCTGCTCAGTGCAGACTTACTTCTGCCCTGTGGCCTTATACCTAGCTATGGATGACTGTGTAATGAAATAACCAGACCTGCCCCGAGCTCTGGATGATGGATACGTGCTTCTTACAGCCTCTGTTTTCCAGCAGCCTCTGTTTTCCAGCAAGCACACAGCAGCCTTGGGTGAAGACCCTCCACCAATGCCAGAACTGGGCACGCCCGGAGGACACGTTGTTCCATGAAGTATGCTGCTCACTCTTGTTGATGCAGGGAGAAGAAATAAGAAAAATGCTTGTATATTATATTCCACTAGTGCTCTATAAACCTAATAGCTGGACTTTGACCAATATTTAGCTACCAGTTCTCATGGAAAGGGGTTTGGTTGCTTTGCATAAACAACCCAGGCTTTGCAGAGAGCTTTCTACAGAGGCAACAGAGAGAAATCACATCACAAAACCATTCACTCTTCTTTTCCACCCCAGTGACACTTAAAGAGTTTATTTGCACTCGCACACAATCTGTGGGATGGGAATCCCGTTTAAAACAACTCTGCAGGCTTCAGATGCCTTGTAAAAGTGCTGCACTAGTGCTTTCTCTGCCTTGCTGCAAGTGAGCAAGGCAGAGAAAGGACAGAGAGGAGGGCAGCTATCCAAGCTCTCGTGCTCCAAAAGCCGGAGAATCTAGAACTGGAAGGGCTGTGCCCTCACCTGCAATGACTGGGGATTTCCCTACCACTTCTGAGGAGAAGTCTATAAGGAAAATATCATAGCATTTACCTATCTATGTCTTGTGTGGGATTTCCAAAATGGTTGTTAACACAAGTTGTGAAATCTGCCCTGTCCTTGCAGAGGGATAGGGAGCAAGTTTGGACCTGCTTGAGCCAGATGAAAGCAGAGGACAGAGCTAGGAAGGTATTCTCCCCCTGTGCCTCTATGGGCACCTGTGGGAAGTTTTGCAACACAGGACGGGTTGGCTCTGATGCAGCTTGCTCTGGCTACTAGTAATTTTGTCTCGTTAATGGTCTAAAGGCAGCCACCCACCTACTGGCTGGCAAGCTTGAATCTACCTGTCAGAGATATAACTTCTGAGAGCAGGAGTCCTGAGAGCTTGTATCACTGCCAGCAAGTGGGAGAAAGCGAATGAGAGGAGGTGGATGTGGTGTGGTCTGCACATGCAGACACAAAATAGGCTAATGAGTCTTTCCACATCTGGTGAGGTAAGGGGAATAGACTCAGCTAAGTGGGAACAAAAGCAGAGATCAGTGGAGTTATTTGAAAATAATAACAGCAAATTTGGCATTGGGAGGGTGGTGTACATTCACTTATTATGGTATTGCTATGCAGAATTTCCATGACTTCCCTTAAAACAGTGAGTTGACTCTTTGAGGTATGGCAGATGCATTACTCATGTGGAGTGAGAAAGAATCTCATTTAATCAAAAGGAGCTATAAAGCAATTGCTTTCACCATACATACATGACAGATCATGCTCCTCTTCCCACCAATACTAGAAGTTCCTTCCACCTCCCTCCTGGAGGTACACGAACACTGAAGTGCCTTCAGTACATTTGTGTAACACACATATTGTGATCCTCCAAACTGAAGTTGATGAGCAGGTAAAAGCAGACTCACTGAAAAAGCAGACTGACCCATACTGTGTATGTAATCCCCGCATGAGGTATTGAAGGCAGCCTGAAGGACTTAGTCCAAATGGCTTGTCCCCCAACAGTTTGGGCAGTATAGCCCTTCTTTGAGCTGCTCTAAATAAAAACGTGCCCCCTCTTAGGACACTGGGCAAGCTTGGTATGTAAAACTTGTCCCAATCTATATTTTGCATTCCTGAAGGCAGATTTTTCTCAACAATTTTAGCTCTTTCTTGTGAGCCAGTAACAAGAAGGCTGACAGCTGTCTACTTTGTGCAATAGAAACAATATAGGCAGGGTGTTTTCTAAACAACTCAAGGGTATGGTGTCACACACAGCTGACACAATCCAGTAACTCCCCCACACAATCTTGGCCGTTCTTTTTATCCATCACTGTGCCTGGGCTATAGAATCCCACCTCATCCTTTGTACTGTCTCTTAAACCCTTCCAGAGTCAAGACTACTTGCTAACTTAGAAAAAAGAAAAAAAAAAAAGTCAAACCATGTCACATTAGGGAGCTAAAATGGCTAAAAGAAAGATCCAAGAAATGTCAGAAACAGTGCTAACCTATGGCAGGAATATTTGGCTGGGATAGACTGTAATTTTTCAAGATTTTATGACAACTCTTTGTTCTGTTATTTGTGTTAACCTCCATAGTGCTGAATATAAGAGACACCTTTGTGTATTAAAGTACAATGAGAGCTTACAGCAGATATCAGCTCCTATTTGTTTACCAGATCTAGCAAATCAGTCCTGCAGAACATCAGTAAAAGACAAACTTCCCAATCTAGACCCGAGCCACTGAACAGCTGTCACAGGAGCGTACTGTTGAGTTTGGCAGGATCAAACTGGAAATGAAATGTAGAACTGATGGTGTATACCCAATAGCTGAGAGAAATCATTCAGAGTCTATTAGTAATGTGGCAGGTAGGGCCCACAAGCAAACACATACAGAGCTTTGCGAATTCTGCCACAAAAAGGGAATGGCCTTACTCACAATGAAAAGCCTGCCAAAGGAAGAGATGAATGCAAAACTTTCTCTCCATTAATTGTCCAAGGAACGTAAGTTAAATTTAAATGCTAAATTTAGATTTCATTGGAAAAAAAAAATCTGTAATTAATACTGAATATCTATGGAGTAAAATAAAAGATGGAGAGAAAGAAAACATGCCAGTGACTAATCCAAGAACATTACAGATTTATAGTGAACTGCATTAGTAAGCAATTCAGAATCAAGGCCTCAGATTTCCCCAGTCTTTTTTAGGCAAAAGCCCCATAGAAGTTGCAGCAGGAAGTTGACAGTGACTGCAAAACTGAATTCAAAAGAGATCTCAGAAGCATTTGAGTTTTTGCTAAAACATAGGAAATCCCTTTTGCACAGAAAGTAATTGGTTGGAGAAAAACAGCCCATTTTATTTACCTAGTTATGTCTATGAATATGAATTCAATAGCCTTCTGCATTGGGTTAGACTGAATTTGTGCTTTCATGGGTAGGGCCGTCAGATGTTAGCTTTCAAGAAACTAAAGTCTCCTCTGGGGAAAGCCTGCAGCTGAGTAAGAGCCCGAGGATTCCATCCAAATGGATGGGAATGGAGGGAAAGTTTTCACTGATCTGTGGAGATTGGGATCTCAGCACAGGAAAAAAACAGCAGAGCCTTTTCTGAGCCTGCAAAGAAGAGAAGCTTTATGGCCAACTGCAGGCACATACAGGGATTGCCACACGGCTTTGTTTGGATGATTCCAAATGTACACTGGATGACACAAATGTACAGGCATATAAGACAGTACTGAGTTCCTGGAAAAAAGGGACGAGGAGGGAAGTGGGGGGGACAACCAACAGCAACTTTTATTTTTCTTTTTACTTACTGGAATCCAAAGTTATCTTCACAGAAAATGTGGTTGGTTACTACAATTTAGAAGGTAATCATTGTAATCTGCCTGTTGGTAATTCCCTGAAAAGAAGAGCAGGCTTTTGGCCAGTATGCTCTTATTTTCTTGTACAGGAGCTATTAAATCCTTCCATCTTTCTTTTCTAAAACTTCTCTAGAACTTTACCTTTCTCAGCATTTAGATCGTACCAGAGGTTGGAGTGTCAGAATAGGAGTCCCAGGGCAGCGATGAACATCTCACCAGGGGATCTTCTTCCTCTGGCAGGGAAGCAGCAGGGAGGTGTGGGCTGAGACTGGATGCCCGTCTGCTGCACCATGGTTATTCCTCCTGGGTGAAGATAACATAGATTTAATGAAAGGGGAACAAAAGTGGCTGCAAACAGTTCATTGTATATCCATCTCTGTGTTTCTGCTTGTAGCCGGACTTCACATGTCTGTGTTTTCTAAAGGCACTCCAGATCTAGCAGCCAACACCTCAGCTCTCCTAGGACACACCAAAAGGGTATAAGACAGGGATTTATTTGAGCCCATATACATACAAAAATTGACAGCTCAATCTGTACGAGGAGGAAGCAGTGACCTACAAATCTGAAATGAAATAGGATACAACCATACATCATCAGAATGTTCCCAGGCACAGCTCTGGGTAAATGCTCAGCTAGTGAAAAACATTAACTGGATTTGCACAGCTATTGTCAGATACACTCAAAAATGCTTGAAGAGAAACAGACAAAGTCACACAAGCATGTTCCAGTGACACCCTTTCTGCACGCTGATAATGCTGTAACAGCAAAGGCCACTAAATAGCTGTTTTTAAAGAGATACAGGAGGACAGCCCAACACAAGAGATGACTCTTTCAGTAAAGTACCCGCTTAGTGAACTGAGACTAGGATATGCTGTGTTTTTGTAGTTCAAAGGGAGCGTCTCTCTCTGTGTGTGCTTGGCTTTTAACACCATCCCTCCATGTGATTAAAGAAAGCCACAAGAAAGAGGTTTCTACATTATTATCTCTTCCTGGAAAACAAACCTGCCTGTTTCCCTGAAGTTTGCTGGTACAGAATTATGCAGCTTTAAAGGCACCCAGACATTTTGGCTGCCCATCCACTCGCAGTCGTCATTATTTCTGTTTTACTTGACCTGGAACTTAACAATCCCTCATTCTCTCTCCTCCTGGTTTTCAGTAACTCTTCAAAATGAAAATCAATGGCCTTCCTTTTACCCCAAGGTATGGCCTTTCAGATAATCATGCCCTTATTGTGCAGCAGCTGCTTGGAGACTCTGCAGGAGAAATAGCTCTTGGATTAAAAGTTTCCAGTAAAGTAGCTGCTTTTTTCTAACATTTCACTGTTTACTTGTAACATTGGTTTAGATCAACATCGAGTTTTTATCTAGTGATTCAAGTGATATGTTAATGGCATGGTTAAGAAAACTCAGAAAGAGTTTTTTTTTTTTTCTTTGTTGTTGTTGCTGTTTGTTTTCAGTTACTTCACATTAGAGACTCTAAATAAACTAAGACTTTATGAGTCAGTGGATTTTGTTCCTGTCAAATGGGACCTTGAATTTAAAAATCAAAAAAACAAAAACCAAAACAAACAAACAAACAAACAAAACAAAACAAAAAACAACAACAACAACAAAAAAACCTCAAAGCTCTCATTAGCAGAACTGCATGTGTAATTTCAGTTTCTGTTTTGCTGTTAGCAGGCTTGTAAATGTGTTATAGTAATTCTACTTCTGTTTTAAGAAACTGTCATCATGACAGATAAATGAGAGGTCTCAGGAACCCCCTTCCTGTCCCCATCCCTCCTGACCAGGAAGTGTCAGGTCTATGAGGGAGAGCTACACTGCAAAACCCTGGAAATAATTTCACATATTTTCTCAGTAGATAGAGCCAGAAGTGCTGGAGCTGTGCAGCTGGATGGCCAGATCCTTCCCTGGAAATGCACAGCACGAACTCAAAGAACTGAGCACTGAAAGCAAAAGCGCTATGGCCGATACTTCCGATAATCCAAATGACCTGAAATATCAAACTACCTCAGAGAGAAGCCAAGCTGCTCAATGCACAAAACTTGTAGGGATTCAGCATTGTAAGCGACACCTGGAAGAACTGGGAGCGGCATATTCTCAGAAACAGGGTGACAGGGCTGCAGGAAGGGAAGGTGTGGGCACAGGACTGCAGTGAGGCAAACTGTAGCACTTCGGGCCTTTTTTTTTTTTTTAATAGAAAATTTGGCTCATCTGCTTTCTGAAGTGTTATGTATATGTTTATGCTACAAATAGGGCAATGACTATGTGGTGTATTGCAGC
Organism: Aythya fuligula; assembly: GCF_009819795.1. Lineage (NCBI taxonomy): Eukaryota > Metazoa > Chordata > Aves > Anseriformes > Anatidae > Aythya > Aythya fuligula. Next base: position 17,079,732 of record NC_045573.1, on the reverse strand, counting down.
ACCATAATACACATGCAGCTAACTGCCCCACTGCCCTGCCCATCAGACAAGGCACCCTACTAAGTATTTCCTATTTCCTCATCATCAACACATGTGGGCTGTTTCATTAATTTGCCTTTCCTTAAAATTTGATTGAGTGATCTCTCATAACCACAGAGCAAAACAGCAAGAGCAGAAAGAGCAGCAAGAGCAGAAATAGCAGCTGAAGACAGGAATTTTAATCATATTAGAAGTGTAAAAGACACAGAGCTTTCCTTTAAGAGACTCATAGCCACAACATGGTTTGTGATTAAGCTCTTTTGGGTAATCTTAGAAGATTTCTGACAGGAAATGATTGTAACTTTCCTTTTCCTTCAGAAGCTTCTGCTTTTGTGTAGAGGAAAAGGGGGTTTATAAGCAAAGGGCTACAAAAATAAATAGCAAAACCGGTCAAAAATCTCAAGTGTGTAGTTTTGCCAAGAGACTGCCTTCAGTACCAACAGGCGTCCCAAAATCTTCTCCATCATTCCCAGGCTAATCACAGAATCATAGAATTGTCTAGGTTGGAAGAGACCTCCAAGATCATCTAGTCCAATCTCTGACCTAACACTAATCAGTTCTCCACTAAACCATATCACTAAGCTCTACATCTAAACTTCTTTTAAAGACCTCCAGGGATGGTGACTCCACCACTTCCCTGGGCAGCCCATTCCAATGCCTAACAACCCTCTCAGTAATGAAGTTCTTCCTAATATCCAACCTAAAACACCCCTGGCGCAACTTTAGCCCATTCCCCCTCGTCCTGTCACCAGGCACGTGGGAGAACAAACCAACCCCCACCTCACTACAGCCTCCTTTAAGGTACCTGTAGAGTGCGATAAGATCACCCCTGAGCCTCCTTTTCTCCAGACTGAACAAGCCCAGCTCCCTCAGCTGTTCCTCGTAGGACTTGTTCTCTATGCCCCTCACCAGCTTGGTCGCCCTTCTCTGGACCTGCTCAAGCACCTCGATGTCCTTCTTGTAGCGAGGGGCCCAAAACTGAACACAGTACTTGAGGTGTAGCCTCACCAGAGCCGAGTACAGGGGGACAATCACTTCCCTAGCCCCGCTAGCCACACTGCTTCTTATACAAGCCAGGATGGTGTTGGCCTTCTTGGCCACCTGAGCACACTGCTGGCTCATATTCAGCTGACTATCCACCAATAGAATCACAGAATCATAGCATATCCCGAGTTGGAAGGGACCCATAAGGATCATCAAGTCCAACTCCTGGAGAGAGGGATCTGGAGAGAGGGATCCCACAGAGAGGGATCTGGGGGTTGTGGTAGACAGCAAGTTGAATATGAGCCAGCAGTGTGCCCTGGCAGCCAGGAGGGCCAACTGTATCCTGGGGTGCATCAAGCACAGCATCGCTAGTCGGTCGAGGGAGGTGATTGTCCCGCTCTGCTCTGCACTGGTGTGGCTTCACCTCAAGTACTGTGTGCAGTTCTGGGCACCACAGTACAAAAAGGACATGAAACTGTTGGAGAGTGTCCAGAGGAGGGTGACAAACATGGTGAAGGGCCTAGAGGGGAAGACATAAGAGGAGTGGCTGAGGGCACTGGGCCTGCTCAGCCTGGAGAAGAGGAGGCTGAGTGGGGACCTCATCATGGTCTACAACTTCCTCATGAGGGGGAGTGGATTGGCAGGTGACCTATTCTCTGAAAACACCAGCGGGAACAGTGTTAAGCTGAGGCAGGGGAAGTTTAGGCTGGACATCAGGAAGAGGTTCTTCACTGAGGGGGTGGTTGCACACTGGAACAGGCTCCCCAGGGATGTAATCACTGCACCAAGCCTGTCTGAATATAAAAAGCGATTGGACTGTGCTCTTAGTCACATGGTCTAAACTTTTGGGCAGACCTGTGCAGTGCCAGGAGTTGGACTTGATGATCCTCATGGGTCCCTTCCAACTCAGGATATTCTATGATTCTATGATTCTATGACCTCCCCAGGTAGGCTCACTAACTAGCTGCATCAGGAAGCTATCTTCCACGCTCTCCAGAAACCTCCTAGACTGCTTTCTCTGGGCTGTGCTGTGCTTCCAGGATACGTCTGGGAAGTTGAAGTCCCCTACGAGAACAAACACTGATGATTTTGCAACTTCTGCCAGCTGTCTGTAGAATTCCTCATCCATCTCCTCATCCTGGTTCAGTGGTCTATAACAGACCCCCACCAGGATGCTTGCCTTGTTGGCCTTCCCACTGATCCTAACCCATAGGGACTCAAAAGCTCTTATTCAGAAAGTTGCAGTGAAGAGTTGGAAGAGGCAACTTTTTGTACAAGAAGGGTCCCAAACCCTGGTGAAACTAGACCTTAGTGGGACATATGAGGACTGCCCTAAACCGTTTGCATAATGTCAACAAAACCAAAGGCTGGTGAGAGACTGGTGGCAGTTCTCAGACACAACTCTCCCTCTGGAAGGGAAAACTACAAGTTGATCTTGACTGGAGCAGTAGTGCATAGGCTTTCTTTTCCCGGATCTATAGGAATGGTCCAACGGAGGGTGAGAGAGCTTTCCTGCAGCTGTGTAGTGACCACTTTGTAACCTTCCTTGCTGCCTACATGAAGGATAGGTCAGCAGCTACAGCAGTCAATTTGGATTTTAAGATGTCTTCCCCCACATACACCCACTGCAGTCTCCCCTTAGCACAGAATCACAGAATGGCTGCCATTGTAAGGGACCTCTGAAGGCTGTCTGGTCCAACCCCTGCTCAAGCAGGGCCACCCAGGGCTGCTTGCCAGGCCCACGTTCAGGCAGCTTTTGAAGATCTCCAAGGAGGAGACTCCATATCCTCTGTGGGCAACCTGTGCTGGTCCTCCATCACCCACACAGCACAGAAGTGCCTCCTGGTGCTCAGAGGGAGCCTGCTGTGCTCCAGTTTGTACCCATTGCTGCTGGACACCACTAAAGAGAGCCTAGGGAAACAAGGCTGTAATCCAGCTGTGGCATCCAGGGAGATCGTAGCCACTTTAAATCATCTTTTCCAAGCAGATAAAGAGGGTTCAGGCAAAAAGCTTGAGAACAAGAGAAAGAAGGAACAAACATCTCTCTAGCCTACACGCAGGCTGCTTGTGCAATCAGAAATGTAGCAGTCAGTCACTCAGTTGGGTGTCGGTTCATTCAAACCTGAATTACTCTACATTGCCCACAATCCATTAGAGCCAGAACTGCTTAATTGAAAACAATCTGGTGAGAGAATGATTTTGCCCAGAAGTATGTGGCTGATGAGCAGGAGCTCCAGGTTCCAAAATAGCTCCATTAAAACTCAGTAAATGAAGCGAGCATCTCTATGTGTTGATTTCTGCAAAGCACAGGACTCTAAAGTCACCTCAGCTGGCAGCTTTCTAGAACTGCGATGATCATTGTGAGCACTGATTGATAAAAATATTATTTCCCCTGCTCAGGAGATAAATACGGCATGGAAAGAAAAAAAATGTACTCCCAGTATGCTGCAGGCTAGTCTGACTAGGGCAAAGCTTTTCGATGCAAGTTTTTAAGATATTAATTATAAGCTGAAGTCTTTAACCAGGACTTGAGTCCAGATTTCTCCAGACTATTTGTGGCCCATATCCAAAATCCATACCTCATTGAGTGATTCTATGCAGTGTCCAATCATTTTGAGTAAATGCCACCTCCACTAATGTTCAAAAGTAGTTTACATCTAACTTATGTTTGCCTTTTTTTTCCTACATTCAAATTCCCTGTTCTAACCGCCATTTTCAGTTAACCCTTACTCACTTCTGGAGATGTTCTCTAGTCAGAGGGAGGAGACCCTGGACCTAAGCAGCAATGCCACTCAGTAACAGAACAAAGGTTTGTTTCATGAGAAAAAAGAGCTAGCCTGAAAAAGAACATATCCTTTGTGATACTGACTCTGTGATAAAGTGTCAGAAGATAGCATTGTTCTTCTCACATCATTCTCTGAAAGGCTACTAAGATGCTACAATTCCAGTGACAGGAATTGGCAATGGCTAGAAACACAGTCCACATTTTAGGAACATGTAACAAAGTTCAAAGGTCACTTATGCATTTGTGAGTTAATAGAGAATTGGAAGAAGGAAATATTTCATTCATCATTAAAGGACAGAGAATTTCCTTCAAGCCCTTTTACAGGAATATACAGAAACATATACTGCCATGCCATAGGGCTGAGCCCAGCAGAACTTGTACCATTCTCACCTAATTTGCAACACAAAATTATCTACTTCAAATTACAGCTCATGCAAGTCTGCCTGTCTGCCATGCAAGTTCTTCAGCCAGGTGGATACCAACACCACTCAGTAACCATCCAGCCAAACCAGCTTGTTGGTGAGATGCAGTGGAGATGCTGTGTGGGTCTAATTCTGGTTAGCTGCCCATTCAGATGAGCACCCACCAGTTGTGGGTTGGAACTCCTCTTGACTACAGAGGTGTTTTTTCTTGTGGCCAAATCCTCAAATCCTTCTGATGTAGTACAACTGTAAATACTAAGCAATAATCAGAACAGATGGTCAGGTGGAGAGATTAAACAACAATGGAATGGTAAGAAAAGAAGAATTCAACATCACTAAAGTTAAAAAATAAAAATAAATGGCACTGAGCTTAACTAGTTACAGAAAATCTCCCAGAGGAATGAGCCTTAACTGGCAGTAAAAAATTATTGAAAAAAATAGTAGGAAACATGCTGGAGGGAAGAGGAAATCCTGCTGCAATGCCATGGGCAAGTTGAACATCATGTCTCTTTTTTCTCCAGTTGCAGGAAGCCAAGATGCTGTTTGTGCCACTTACTCTAACTGACACACACACACATCTCTTCAGTTAGTATCAAGATCATGTTCACCAGAAAACCTGCACAAAGCCTATCTCTGGTAAATCACAAAATTAAGTCACCCATATGGTAAATACATGTATTTACGGCTTCCTGAGTATGTCTAATATAGGTGGATATTTATAGTCCTGTCTGACAGATCTGAATTTCTTAGCTTACTTATGCTTCCTTTGGAAAATGCTATGTTTACAACAGCTTTTTATAGAACACAGTCAATGAAATTAATATACAGTACTTTTAGCTAACTTATATCTAAAAGGACTCTGCTTTAATATTTTAAGAGCAGTGGAAATACACTTAGGTTCAGAGAAGCAAAAAATAAAGGAATGCTTGAAGAGACTGATAATATGGAAAAGGGAAGATTTGAGCTTGGAGTGTATCTGCAACAAACCACAGAGCAAAAGGCTAGATGGGACTGAAAGAGGATATTATCCAGATATGGTCAAAATAGGGGTGAGAAGGAAACGAGAAAGAAGATATGGAAAAAAATAAAGTGCACAGAAAAGAAAGAAACAGCTTCAAGGAACACAGCCATTATAAAGCTGTTATCTCTACTTTACTTCGGCATCTTTACTAGATACAATCTGGCTTGAGATGAGGAGGAATTTGATATTAATCTGAAAATACTCGATAAGATCTGTCTATGAATCATAAAAGAACTCCCATTCTTCTTCATTTATGTTAGTATAAACATGTTATATTATTATTATTATTATTATTATTACTATTATTTTGTATGAAAGAAGGACGTGCTGCAGAGTCCTGGTAGAAGGTTAACATAACAGAAATTTTCTGTTGCTGAGGCCCAAAGTTAAAGGCCACAGGCACTTAACCAGACCTAAATTTGGTGTTTGTGCCACTCTTTCCAACTGACACTCACACACAAACACACCCCTTAAAGTTAGTATTAAGATTGTGTTCAACAGAAAACCTGCACAAAGTATTAGGTAAGGAACATTTAGAAGTTTCTAGTGGAGAGAATATTATTGAATATAAGAGTGCAATTAACTGGATTTCTGGACTGCTAACTGGTACGACCAATTAACATGTGTTTCCAATTACCAGGTTTTGCAAAAGAGATGTGCTGAATGGTGAAGTCTCTTAGAAGCCATATGGTGTTGCAGTTAATGTAAGTGATCATATGTATTTATGTAACTAGCACACATGGAAAAATAGCATATCAGCTAAAGATCTATTCTTTGGTCAAAACTCCCCTTCAAGCTGCATGCTTGATATGAGTTGATCTTTCAGACAGTGACTTTATTTTTATCACTGCTGTAATTAGTTTAATGGGTTGGTCTGAATTGGACAAAAGCATAAGCCTCAGCTCTGGAATGAAGTAAGAAAACATTTTTTTCCCCTTAGTGGAGTATGTTGGGTTACTCTGATCTGTATCACAAGACAATGTGTGTTGAGCCAGCAGGTCTTTAAAGCCCTGATTCATGCACGAGCCTGCTGAGGTTAACTCTGACAATTGCTGAGCATGCTCTGCTGTTAAACAAGCAAGAGGTTGCTGAAGTCATAGGTAGTAAAGCATTTTTTCTCCTTTTAGGCATTTTTTTTTTCAAGACCCACCCTTCAAAATTGGTTTACACTCCATCTTTGGGCATAAACAAGGTCTTGGCATAATTCCAATCACATGCCAGAAACAGCCTGGGATCTAGGGACCCTGTTCCTGGCCAACTGCAGCGAAGAACACAGCAGAGCTAGTGTGCAAGGGCAAATCATGAATGGCTTCTAGGGTGGCTGCACACAGGCACATATCTTGGCTTTAGTCATATTGTGCACTAATCAGGCTAGCAACCTGCTCTGCCTGCATTTGACGGGGACAGACTGACTGCAGACCTGTTAGTTGGCATCAGGAACAGTATCATTTAGCACACATACAGGGATAGGTAGCTTAATGCATCAATGAAGAGGATCCAACCTTTGATAACAGCAGCAGATCCTTCACAAGTAGCACTGAGGGCTGTTGCTTTAGGCTAAAACAAATGACATTAGTAAACCATCCCACTGTTTAGAAAGTGTACACTCTTCTGTTGATATTGTGTGTGAAGAGTTAGGCACTAGCCTTCCCACAGTGAGATCAAGCTCGTTATTAAAGGCTTCATCTGTCCTGGGATTTTAAGTCTTACCCTCAAGCCAAACAGCTCCTTTCATCACAAGACTGCCAACTAGCAAAGGGCAAGTCAAAATTTTGGTCTTTAATGAAAAGTGTATAAGGGCAAACCATGACGCAGCACAAATTTCACACTCAGCTGTGATGCTCTTCTTCAGCTTTCTGCTCTCAGCCCTGTCTCCTGGCAGCTTTATATCTTGTTCCTTTTCCAGTGCTTTAACCTGGGCCTAACCCATCAACAAACCAAAATCTCCTCTGTGCCTTGAGGAGAAACACAAGCAAGTATTTACACCATTTTAGTTGTCTCAAACACAAGAGCATATCAAAAATTTGTCTAAACTAAGAATACATGAAGTTCTTCCTGTCTTCTACATCTTTGACTGTCAGCCCTACAACTGTCCCAACAAAGGAGACAAGCAGAGTGATGCCCAGTATGGAGTCAGCTCTCCCCTCCAGTTGGAATTAACTGTTCTAGCCTGAGGCACAGCCAGCTCAGTGCCTTCCCAATCACCTGATGCTGCTGGACTCCATCACAACCCTAGAATCACGAACAAGGGCTTCTCCATTTAGGCAGACACCAGTCTCTACTCCAGAACATGATGTAGACACTAAGAGAGTAACAGCTTTATGCTTCTGATGAATTTCATATCTTCTCTCATATAAGCACACTTCTGCTTTTTCCTTTTAACCACTTGGTACCAATTTGCTTAAACTAACAAAGGAAGGGCTTTGTACTTGCAGAATTAAAGAAATATGATCCTTAGGAAGAAAAACCACACACTTCCCCACATCCTGGGCAGCTGTGAGATCCTCTACATGCTATTAACTCACTTTCTACACAGTTTACTTTCAAACTCAACCATTCATGAAGAACGTCCTTGTCTTAATTGCCTCACATCAACCTGAACCCAAAATTTTCTCAATGCCTCTTACTCATGTGTTCCAACGTAACTGTGGCAGAGACTGCTGACATCTTCTTTCATCAGCATGAAAACAAGTTTTGTCTAAAGGCTTATGGCACCAGTTTAGAGTTGTTTGCACATCTATTTATGACAGCATTCCATGCATCCTTCCTCAAGGTTAACTGGAAAATCCCAGAAACTAAGAGGTGCCAGGCAGCCGCCAGCTGTCCCAGCAGGTCAAATCTTCCAGTACATAAGCACCTCTGTGGCACACATACCAGTTTGACCTACAGGAAGCACAGATTGTTCCCAAATTACAGAAAGCTCAGCTGGTACTAACAAGAACTTCAGCCAGAAGAGTACACTGTGTGCAGGCAACAGCAGCTCACTAGATGTTGCAGCACTCTTAAGAGATAAGATTAAAGATATCACATGTGCTTTGTGCTAAATGATTTAGTCAAATGCTCGCAGAAAACCGTTAACTCTTCCCTGAACATTTCCTGGGAAAAATAGCCAGCAACTCAGAGCAGAACACTTCAAGGCTGCCTCCATATGCCAGCTGCGGCTTTGCTAGTAGCACAGACAGTGGGAGTTAGTTTGTATTCATATTTAGTGTGCTCCCACATAATTAAGGAACTCTACAGAGGAAAGACGTCTATGAGTAGGAGCAGATTAAATTCTCCAAGCAGAGCTTACTATGAGGAGTTAAAAACAAACCCACAAGCTCAAAGGGGAGTGAAGAAAGCACCCCAACAGACATGACCTGTCCTGGTGCCCACTCCAAAGTGGTACAAGGTTCTGGGGAAAAACTCAGTACTCTCACAGCCTCAAAATTAGGCACTTCTTGCTGATTTCAGGTTATGGCCTCTTCTCTCTCACAGGACTTTTAGCACATGCAACTGTCAAAAATCTGAGGATATGGAAAACATCTCTTCTGCATTAGCTTCTCCTTCAGCTTGAATGCATGGGTAGGAAGAACTGAACTAGTCAGCTGAGCTAGAACTATAAGCAGCTTCTCTGCACTGCAATTGCTTTTGTGGTCCTTGCTGCTTGTTCTGTTTGCTTTTTGCTCAGGTGATAGGAAAGAAATGAAAGGAGAGAAGATGTAACCAAAGGTGTTTGCACTGAGAGGCTGTTCTTTCTCATGCATTTTTTTCATATCATCACAGCATGAGATTTTTCCAGCAGCCCACTATGAATGTTGTAAATCCTTGCGTTAACAAGGATCAAAGCTCCTGCAGCCCTAACTGACAGGCCTGGAAACACTATCCCATGGGACATTGCACAAGACCACAACCATCAAGTCCTATTTAAACACTGATGCTCCGACAGGTGCAGACCATTTTCATGCTTGTGGTATAACATACATCAGCTTGATGCCATGTTGCTAAAACAGCACAATGCCTGCTAACTGTGGGCCCTTGGAACATGCAGTTACCCTGCCATTCAGGAAGAGGTGAAAGGGCAAGCAGTCCTTGCAAATGCCTCCAACAGTGAGATTTATGATTCATGATTGAGTATGATCTTTCCCTTGTGTTCATCCTGCACCAAAAGTTAGAACTGTATGAGAAAACTAATAATCAGATATCCTGCTATATCATCTGTCATGCATGGAACTGAACATATATTTTTTATCCAGGACACTACCAGCACCTCATTTACAGACAATTCTAAAACCAATCAATCACTGAAGATGAGGAAGTAGAGTTCTTCCTGTTATAAGCCAGGATGTTCCTGTGGGGAAACCGAACCTTCCAACCAACAGAGAACTGCATGGCAAGAGAAGAATTTGACAAAGCTGCGGGATGAATAAATGAAAACCATAATGTTTTTGGGTATGAATGAGCATGGATGAAAACAGCAGAATGGTTTCAAAAGAGCTAATCTGCAACTCATTAACCATGCAAAAGCATGCACAGCTGCCTCTGGTGACCTCAGGTTTGAGAAGTAATCCAAAAATGGGATAGAGTAAGACATGAGAGAGAAAAAAGTCAAGGGGTGACCTTGATGTGGCTTAGCACTCAAGAAATAGCAGATGAGGCTAAAGAACAGTCCACATCTCTGGATCAGACCCTAGAAATTGACAGGATTGAGTAAAAGTTGTGAAACTTAACTTTGGATCCCGCTGGTAAACAAATCTTTTGGTCTGGAGTCTCAAACTTCATGGCTTGCATTTGCCAGCTTTCTTTCCTTCATAAAACTTGTTTTTGTTTGGGGTATTGGCTGTCTTGTTTTTAAGAACAGACTAAGAATTTCATATCAAAAAATATTATGAATCCGTAATGAATCTCAGCGACTTGGCAACATTGCCACTGCAATCAGGCAGGGTTTCTGCTGAGCATCCTGTTCAAGCCATCACCCATGCCTTTGTCTGAGTGCAGGTATGTGGAGGTCCAGCTGCAGCACTCTGGGTGCTACATGACTTCCTGGTGCTTCCAGCTGACCTACCCTTGCTTTCCTTTGAAGAGACAAGACCCAGGAAGCAAACTCTGGCCAGCTTGCTGCCTGTCACCTCTCTTACCTGCCACTGTCCAGGGGGCTGTTTTGGTGTGGCTGCTAGTGAGGAGAGGAAACTGCTGAGCAAGGAGGAAATCTTAATGTCCTCTATTCTTTCCTACCCTGAGACAGTAGTAATGCTCTGGGAAGAGAGGGGTTAGCTGCTCTCTGGATGAAGGAGACTGTGGCCTGTAAAGAGAGGGGTCTCAGACTCCAGCTCCAATCCCTGTGGCTGCAGATGTTGGACAAGCCCTTGCCAATTAAAGAAATGACACAACTTCCTATTGCAAAAGAGTCCAAAGGTTAAAAAAGAAGGCAAAAGTAACATAGGATAAGAACACTGCACACAGCCAAGTCCTGCTGTAGCCAAAGTAAAACTTAACTAAGTTAGAGTCGTTACAAAATCATAACGTTATTCCACTTTACAGACTGGTAGGTGACTTGCTCAAGTCATCGGGTAGGTCAGTAGTACATGTAGACCCAAACTGGGAGGTATCAGTTAAATATGAACATGCCCAGCAGACCTGGATACTAAAGAGTCTAGATGTGTTTCACATTTACTAAATCAGTCTAAAACAGTTTGGGGGATTTATGCTCTGAGTGCTCATTTTTCCCCACAGAGGGAGCTTTGGGTACACAGGTCCATGCTGTGGACAGCTAATACTCAAGGAGGGGAATCCTACCTCTGCTCTCCTGCATCCAGAAGCAAGGCACTGTGTGAGGGTGCCAGCTCCCTTCAGCTGCAATTTTTGAGAAGGAAAAGAGGAAAGGGGGTAAAAAAAGCATGGGGGTGGGAAGAGGGAGGCAGTTTCCAAGAAGAAAACAAAGAATCTATTCAATCAAAGGAAAAAGCAAAGAAAGAAGTAGCCCAAGGAAAACTTGGCTTCTGAAAAACAATGGACCAGGCTGAAGAAGGAAAACATGAGTAGCGTAGGCATATGGTTTACTTCTTTTTTTTTCTTTTTTTTCTTTTTCTTTTTTTAATGTTAGAACAAATGATTTACTGGATTTTGAATTTCCTTTCAAAGGAAGCTGCTATTCCTATCACTGCCCTCTCTTAGAAGCTTCCCAAACTGATGGCAAAGAAGTGGCAGCATCCTGTTCCTAAGTCAGCCCCTCCAGATGTTGTTGATACCTTGCGTTCCTCAGAAAGCCATTCACAGGTACACACAAAGCTGCCTGCTCTCTGCTGCAGGTGGTACACTTACATTCCTTCAGGTGACCTGATCAGCTCAGCTCCCGGCTTGGTGCATTAATCCCCAGCAGCCAGCCTCTGCATTTTTGGGAGGAGGGAGGAATAGTTAGTTTCTGCAGGGATTAAAAAAGAAGTTTGGAATAAGAAATTCAGTTCCCTTTTCCTTCAGCCTTGAGGTTTAAGTTGTGCATTAGTTATGATGACACTGAGTCCCAAGAGGAGGCTTAGCAATAAGCCACAAATGAGCAGGGAGCAGCATGACCAATGCGCCAGCACAGCTTTTAGTGCTCTGCAAGGAAATCTTCCATGTGCAGTGCTTGAACACATTCAGCAGCAGAACATGGCATGAGCGACGGGGACCTACCACCGCTGACATACAGTCAGCAAAGGACACTGCTTTGGTAATTAGCTGATAGCAATTTTGTTATTGCCCTGTAGCATACTGCTGCGGGTGTCTGCTTAGAATCACAAGTTACCTTCACCAATCACGACAGGCATGCTTAAGCAAGACAGATAGGATGTTGTAAACCTCCTGTTCCTTGATTCCTTTTCAAGCTTGATTGCTCTAACTGTTGTATCCTGCTGTGCTTCCCCAGCACTCTTGCTTTCATCTGCATTGGTAATTTTGCATTTGCAATATCAGTCATCTTATTTTTATTTCCTTTACACAAGTACAAAAAGAGTGCTTTATGCACAGCCCTTGAAGCTGCATGAGTTCACCTTACGAAGTTTTGTAGCTGTTCCAGTTCAGGTGACCTGGACGCAAAAACATGTGCCATGATTCAACACCCTGATGCGTAACACTTCACTGTCACTGTCACCTCACACACACTCCAACCCCATCTCAGCCTCTTTCTCTCCAGAGAGGGGTGATGCCTCTGCAGTCTCCAGCACAGCCAAGATGACACACACAAATGATTTTATGAATGTTATTCATAAAAGGCTCATCAGAGTCTCTGCATCTTTAAATTATGATTTAAGGGTGGGGATGTTATTTCACTAGTAAATAAATCACATGCTATAACTTGATGGCAGGTTTTAAAAAGAAACCACCCTACAGCACTTGGAGCAGCTGTCTAGCTGTTTTTCCTCCTGAGCTTGCATGCTGGCCCCAGAAACAAAGCTGCTGAGCAGAGCTGAGCCCATGCCAAGTCATTGTTATGCCAGGATGAACACTGAGTTCTTCTCTGCTCCTGACATAAGGCAGCCCTGCAGTAACATGACTGTTTTGCAAGTCCTTTCCTACCCAAGAGAAAATCCTGAAGCAGCTGGGATCTCCATCACAATCAAGCTATTTCATTCATGTGACTGGAGGAGATTTGTGCTGGCATTTTGGGGGAAAATGTTGAAGTTCTACTTTCTCCCCACAAGAAGTATTTAGCTGACTAGATAAGACATACAAAGAGATCTAAGCGAGTGTTGTTCCTCTTCCCCCTCCCCCCCAAGTCATTCTTGCTCACAGCACCTGAATTTGGGCTGTTTTCATTCCCATGGATGATGTTTGGAGTGCACAAAAGTGCTTGTGAAGAATAAGGGAGAGGCTACAGTCTTCTGGGACTGAGCATGGCAGAGGACCACCAGTGCATTGCTCCTACTGTTATTTGCGGTCAGCGGGTAAAATCAGCATCTTGGCCAGAGCTCTTCATCTGCGGGGCTTGGGTTCAGGAAAAAAACAAAACAAAACAAAACAAAACAAAACAAAACAAAAAAGGAGATTGATTTGTAAATTTGAAACATGAGGAGGAAGTTTCTGCTCTTCACATATGCTATGAATGAGAGGTTCCCCACAGAGCACAGCCAGCATGCGGTAAAGGCAGGACGCTTACCTGTGCCCTCCTCTGGGACAGCATGCACAGCAGCCAAGGCCAGCGTTTTCCTCAGAAGATGGGCCAACAGGGCCAGAGCTTTGAACCAGCGAGAAGCATGGTGTCAGTGGTTGGTGTGGGGGGAGATTGCTGAGTGCTTAAGGGTCATCAGGATGAGGAGTCATGACTCATAAGAGTTAGTACACCCCTCATGACAACTCTAACATAGGAAGTGTAGAGGAGTATTAGCTTCACTGATCCTAGCAGTCCTTGACTCACTGTATCTGCTGGAAAAGATGGCGGAAAGAGACTCCGTCCCAGCCTGCTTGTTCTCCCTGGGGGTCAGCTCTGACAGGATCTGCTGTCCCACTCATCCTTGAGTAACTCCAGCAAATTCGAGCAGATAGACTTGGCATAAATCTAATGCCCCGGCCTGGAATAATGATGTAGCTCTAGTATGTGTGCTCAGATGAGGTTCCCAGATGGGAGCAGCCAGGCCTGACATGCTTCTCCTCGTAGCCCAGCTCAGCTCCCAAGAGAGGGGCTGAGTCAGTACTAGGACCTGTCACACAGCAGGGCCCCACGGCCTTCATGCAGCTGGTGTCTTCAGCACCAAGCTCTCTTCTGTTCTGAGCTCCACTTGCAGCTAGATGTTGAGAGGAGCAGGACAGGAATCAGAAGCTCCACTGTGTGATTTTTGTTCAGCTTGGCACTTGTGCTCTATAGCTTCCCTTAGTGAGATTGGCATCGAGTCTTTCCTGAAGGACAGGTAGCAGGGAGGAGACTACTGCACCATTTCTCGCTCCTTCCCAAGTTAGTGCAATGTAGCAAGCCAGAAATAATTTGACTTTTGTTCTTCCAAAGCCTACCAAGCACAGAGAAAGCTCACAATGAAAGCCCAGAATTTGCTCTTGGTTCAGCTTTTTTATTCCAAGCCTCCTGTTGCCATTCGTCAGATTTTTCCTCCACCAGCTTGTTTATTTTTCTTAATTAAGCTGTCACATATCCTCGGTTTTGGGGGTAAAGACTCAGCCATAGGCCTTCAGTAACTCTTGATACAGACACAGACATCATGGCTTATCCTACACATACCACAATAAACCACTAGTCACTGCACAGACAGATGTATGTGTCTCAAAAAGTGTTGTATAAATACCAATAAAATTCAAGTAAGTATTTTATGTTTTGAACGAGCATACTACTACTTTTCACCATGGGAGCTAAACTCCTTGGCACCTGCTAATTAAATCCCATGAAATACCACACCTGATCATGGGCAGGGATTTGGGAGCACTTGAGAAACACTCTGAGAGGCCTAGTCTTCCCTGGAAGCTGAGGGTGCCAGCACAGAGCCATATTCCAGCCCCTGGAGAGGTCCCTGCTGCCTGTGTGCCCAGCCTTGTCCTTGCCCTTCCCAGTGCCAACCACATGGCCAGCACAGCATCACTGGGAAGCTCAAGAGAAATCAAGACAAATGTACTTTTTCTGCAGCCCACCCTCCTCGTCACTGCTGGTTCTGTCCATGCCCAACATTTTTTCTCCCTCCAGAAGCTGGAATGGTCCCCTTTCCCTTGGAGAGAGAGATACACATGAAAGCATAATTTTGCTGTCCCATTAGTCCACTGCTTTAGATAACTGCTTGGTTTATGCCTGAACATGCCCCTGTGAATATGAACACTTTTAGCCAGGTATCGAAGATGCAAAATATGAAACAGAATGATCCCCCCAAGAGCCAGTGCCCAGGTAGGGCTGTAATAGAATCCTAAGGGTCCTGATGTTCAATCATCTTTAACACTACTTTTTACTGTTATCCTAAGTATATCCTGCTCACCAGATTTCTGTTAACCTGACCTCTCTCCAGTTAGCTTTGCCAAGTCTTTGAAACCATGCTGATCTAATTTTCCATTTCTCATCTGCAAGGCAAGTTCTTTTCAGGTGAAATCGTTGCACAGAAGTATGGCATTATGGATTTAGGTTGGTTTTCACAGCACAATGCACTGCTGTGCTGAAAAACATGTTTCTGAGGTTGCTTTCAGGTGGAACTATTTAGCTTAGGGGAGAATTGTGTTACTGCACCTCATTTTTCTCTGTACGTCTCCACATCTTACCTCATAGTCCAAGTTTAGATGCAGAGAACATTAACTTTTTGGAGGATGTTAAATAAAAATAAAATGTCTCCACTAAATTCTCACCCTTTCGTTAAGAAAGTTTAATTTATAAAGAAATGTTTCTAGTTACACATTTGGGCTTTCATAAGGGAAACAATAATAAGGAACCTTGTAAAACATGACAAGCTGCAGCACACCTGTAGGCCACTGCACCCAAGGCATTTCTGTAATTCATTCTCATTTCCAAGAAGTGATTATGATTTTCTATGGTTCGTTCAAGTACTTCTTAAAAACCAGCAGTGGTTTTAATAGAAATGTGGTCTTATTAACACATAACCAAGGCAGAAGCTCTCTGACATGATAAGCATGCAAAAGGGAAAGGGGAAGTGGAAGATGAAGACACCAGAGTGATGGAGCTCACTGTGGCTGTGCAGGTGGCACAGGAGCAAGCACCCAAAGGCAGCAGTGATTGCTAATGCAAAATAGCAAAGGATACAAAGTATCTCTTGTTAAGACACTGCAAGGAGAAAAATGCTGCCTCCTGCAGGAAAGCTGATCAAAAGCTCTTTGATTCCCAGAGGTTTCTAAACTCTTTGATGCTTTGTTTCCTCACCTAGAGGATACAGCCATAAAATCCCTTTTTTCTTTAGAGACCATGGCACTTTCTGGCACCAGCGATGCCAGCATGGGAAGCTGTAGAAGTCACAGCTTCAGAATTTAGCTTGTATTTACTACAGAAAATCTTGTCATATGCATGACAAAAACTAAAAAGTACAATCTATTTTACTAACGTATATAGATCACATCTTACACAAGCACCTGAATATCCCCTTTCAAGAAATCCAGCCTAGCGAACATGCCTGGTTCCCACAAGATCATGTCAGTCAGGATCAGCCTTCGGATTCCTAAGCAGAAAGTAATCTCTGTTCCCTCTCTCCTGCCAATAATAACATCACTTATATCTTATCAAGCTTTAACAGTTGTTCAAAGAAATACAGTGTGTAAGAACCTCCCAAGGAGTAGTCACGCTTGACCAAACTGATAAGCTTCTTTGATGAAATGACTGGCTAGGAGATGAGGGGAGAGCAGCAGATCCTGTCTACCTGGACTTTGGTAAGGTTTTTGGCACACTTCCCCCACAAGATCCACATAGACAAGCTGCTAATGTGTGGGCTGGGCAGGTGGACAGTGAGGTGGACTTAAATTGTCTGAATAGCTGGGGTTAGAGAGTAGTGGGCAGTGGAGAAAGTCTAGTTGGAGGCCAACAACTAGCAGTGTACACCAGGGATCAATAAGGGGTCCAGTCCTGTCCATCATGAAGGCCCATCATTAATGATGGACATTAACGTCCATCATGTCTATCATTAATGGTTTGGATGAGGGGTTAGAGTGTACCCTCAGCAAGTTCAGAGATCACACAAAACTGGGAGAAGTGGTTGACATGACAGAGGTTTATGCTGCAATCCAGAGGGACCTGGAGAAATGAACTGACAGGAAACTCATGATGTTCAACAAAGAGAAGTTGCAAAATCCTGCACCTGGAGAGGAATGACCCCATGTACCTGTACCTGGGGGCCACCCATCTGGAAAGCAGCCTGTCAGAAAAAGACCCGGGAGTCCTGGTGGACACCAAGTTGAACATGAGCCAGCAACATGCCCTTGCCACAAAGAAGGTGAATAGACTTCTGGGCTACATTAGATGAAGTGTTGCCCACAGGTGGAAGGAGGTGATCCTTCCTCTCTGCTCAGCACTGGTGAGGCCACACCTGGGTCCTGTGCCCCCCAGTATGAGAGAGATCTGGGCATACAGGACAGAGTCCAACATAAGGCCACAAAAATGATGGAGGGACCAGAGAATCTCTCCAGTGAGGAGAGGCTGACTGAGCTGGGCCTGCTCAGCCTGGAGAAAACTATACTCGGGGGATCTCACCGATGTCTGCAAATCCCTGAAGGCAGGGTACATAGAGAACAGAGCCAGGCTCTGCTCAGCGGTGCCAAGGACCAGGCCCAGAGGTAGTGGGCACAAACCAGAGCACAGGAGGCTCCCTCTGAGCACCAGGAGGGACTTCTGTGCTGTGCAGGTGCTGGAGCCCTGGCCCAGGTCGCCCACAGAGGCTGTAGAGTCTCCTCCTCGGAGATCTTCCAAAGCCACCAGGACACAGGCCTGGGCCCCCTGCTCAGGGTGGCCCTGCTGGTGCTGGGGGGTTGGAGCAGATGGCCTCCAAAGGTCATTTCCAACCTCAGCCATCCTGTGACTGTGAGAAAGATGTCACCAGTAACACTGGCACAAACATTCCTTTGCCTAATCTGATAATCAGCAGTTGTAAGCCTAATATCCAAACTTATACATATTCTAAGCAAAGAATTCTTCCATTCAAATTCCATCAAGTCTGAACACATTTCTCTTAACTAGAACCATGTAGTGAAACTGTTTCTCCATGAACTTAAAAGCTAATTTTCATGTACAAATAGAAGTCCATAAACAAAAGAATAGCAATCTGAGCTGTTTTCAATTCATTATTAAAACAGTTGTCTTACTGCCAAGGGCTGGATCCAAGACCACAAAGCAGCAGATACTGAAACCAATTTCCTGTTTGCATGTAAACATCTTATTTACATACGTATTTACTTTGTCATCCATAACAATCACCTTTCTATATAGCACAGCATAAAAGACAAGGAACAGAAAATCCACGAGTGAATGGCATGGCTGGGACTAGTAGATTTTTCAATTCCCATTGCAACAGACTGTTTTACAACCCAAAATGCCTAGCTTGTATGACTTCCATTGTTAGTGCATGAAGGAAGCATTCAGAAGGGCAGCTATTTTAACAAGATGGCAGCATCCAGCACCCAGGAGACATGAAAGACTAGTGAGTCACATTTCACACCACTTACAGTAGAATTCAGTGTAATACGTAGCAAGAAACACACTTACTGGTTGAAGTCTTGGGCTGGCAGGGCTTGGCACCTCTGAATTTGCTGTAGATCACTATGTTAGGAACATGTTTGAATTGCAGTGAAATTTCTTCTTCCCAATGGAAAAGAGCTCACTTCAGTGACACCACGAACTGTAAATAATAAGAATAAACCAAGGTTGCCTGAGACAAAGTTACTTCAAGTCTATAAAGGTAGATCTAACAGAAAGCACTGAGAGTGTTATACACCTCCCGGTTTGCTATGGGCAGAGATCTCTCTTATCAGAGAGATACAGAGATATCGTGAGGAACCAATTCATCGTGGGCTGCTTTAATTTCCCAAATAGCTGCTATATAGCAGATGTTTCCAGAAATGACAGAGCCCAAATATTTTTGTATGGTACAGTTAATATTTATTTCAATTAACAGTTAATGGAGTATATAAATGACATTATTTTGGACATGTTTTGGTAACTATGAATGTTCTGCCACTTACTTTCAATCTCATACTGTCGGGCGTCCTTGGGGTGGTTCCACATGACAATTTTTTCAGCAATGGGTTATTAAATTCTTTTTTTTTTTTTTTAAAAAAAAAAAGCCTTTTCCTTCCCTGTGCAGACTTTTAGCTTTGGATCCTGAGAGTTGCATCACACACTCTGTTGCTCTGCTCTGTTCTCCAACATTTATGGCAGGCTGCCTGGTAACATACCCTGCCCTGCATGTACCCAGATAAATATGACATAACACTGCTAATTACAGGAAAAAGCACCTGTATTTAGCCTATTCTGGTCATTATTTAAACAGGACGGCAACGCCTACACAACACAATCCCAGGAGAGCAGATGCATGTAAGTGCTGACACACATCATAATTATTAGACTACAAACAAACTATTCTGTATCTTGATTGTACAGTGTCACCAAACTTTCTATCAAGCTTCTCAGGAAACTTCTCCCCAAAACAGCATAGAGAGCCAAGAAGCGTAATCATTTTCAGAATGAACTCGGTTTAAAATACATATGGGTACTGCTCAGGCTGAGAAGCCAAACTCCGTAAATCTAGATATCTTACAGCTATCTCTAAGTGGGTAACAAGCCTGCATTATCTTCCAGGGGAATTTCATTCAACTACTAGTATCCTTAACCCAGAAACATTCTTCTCTGCAGTAAAAATAGTTCCTTGGGAAGGGAGAGCTCTTTCAGAGGCTGCTGGGTGGCCCCAGAAAGCAGTGGAGTGGCAGCTGGCTGTGAATACAGCATCTCCTTGTCTGATCAGAACACTTTCTTTCTGATCAAAGCGATGGGCACTTTATTATAAGAGGCTTTTTGCAGTTGTCTGAACAGTCTCCTAGGCTTTTTTTAATCAATGACTCAATCAAAGACTAAATGAAGAGAGAGGGGCAGATACTGATCGGTTTTGAGGCAAGTAATTAAAATTAATAGACTAGCCATAGTGTGTGAGACAGTAGTCAGAGGACCACCAAGCCACTGTGCCTCATGTCCACAGAGGAACATTCTCATGAACCTTAGCTCATGCTAACTTACTGTGCAGTGTGCTGAACCCAAAAATCAACGTAGGCTCTACAGAATCCATCTGTGTGTGGGATACACACATGGTGATGCATTACAGTCAGCACAGCTTATCCCAAACCGTATAAAGCTAAGCCTAGAGTGAACTAGTGAACTACACAGTTTGCACTGGTTTCTTGACTGAGATATCGCAGCTCCCAGTATGTCAGGAGGAAATAACTCCCATTGATTTCACAGGACTTGACTCGGACACCATAAGAGCATTTAGCATAACTGAGGCTAAAACTAGAATAGACACTTTTCTGTGGACTTAAATAGAAGCAGCTAAGCCTCTGCTGACATGCAGAAAGGCTCCATCCTGATAAATGGTTCAAAGAGAGAAAGGAGTTTTACTGAGTTTACAACAAGATATAGTGTGCAGCAAGCTGCCCACTGACATCGCTTTGTAGTTTACATGTATCAGTTTTACTGTTTTTTCCCCCAAAGACACTCCCCACAGGAAGAGGTTTGCTTAAAAACATTTTGAAACAGAACTTTTCTATTCAAATGTATTTAGATTTTTAAAGATTAAAAAATTTCAGTCTGAAGCAAATAGCTTCTTCTTGTTGTTTCCATTTAAAAAAATATGTTCTGATTTAAAGTGAAATTAGGCATCCCTGTGCCTTTTGGTTCAGTCACTAAAGCCAACAAATTTTCTGGAGTAGGCCAAGAGGCCAAGTTCTTGCAGTTGGTTAGTCCAGGTTCACTTAAGTTTTCAGTGGAAAACACCAATTTCAGTTTGTTGCATGCTGGCACAAACTTCCTCAGGAACACGTGTGGTCAAGATGGATTTTTCATTATCTCAGCGTGTGTGAAAAATCTCAGTCAGTGTTTATGATCAAGGAATATTTCCTTACCCCTGAGGTCCCTGCTCTACCTGCTGCTGTGCAGCTCCCAAGAAACACAACCTTTTGACCTGGAAATTTGTGCAACAGATTTATTACAAAATTTGTGATAAATTTTTCTTCTCTGTACTTGCCTTAACCATTGGAAGAAAGTAAGTATGCTGTATATGAGACAGCACACACATTCAGAGAGTTGGGGGATGTTGTCATGCCTCTCACAGACTCCAGTCTTACTCATTATTTACCCCCAAAATACCAGTCTGAGGATGTTCTTCCAATTTAAATTCACTGAAGTAGTATCTAGTTAATGTTTCCTCATTGGTATTTTGCTCCATCAGCGCAGAGTTCAGCTAGGCTGTGGTATACTGGATGAGCTTTCTTTGAGAAGCTACAGGAAGTCCCATCAGAGCCTTTCTCAGTAGCTTTTTCTGAGCTTCCTGGTTTCCTGGTCATCTGTCATGTCCTACTGCCCTCTGAATGCTTGCTGCCTTCTTGCATAAGTTTCCTTCTAGTCATAATTTACTAAAATGCTTTCTCAGAAGAAGTGAGAGCAGTATATACATATATATATAAATATATATACATTTTATATGTTCTGAACTGACTCATGTTTTTCACTCCCCAGTAGTCTTTCTGGCACAGTTTCTCTCTCTCTCTCTCTCTCTCCTAAAGAAGTACCTGGGAAACATCCTTTGTCTTATGGTCTGTCATTTTCTGTTGTCTTCTTTCTAATATTGAAAATAGACAGGGAAATAGAGAAGAAAATTGCCCCCTGCCCTAGAATTAATTCCCTCTTTTGTCTCCACCTAACCTGCAGCCAATACACACATCAGAAAGTGAAATTATACCTTGTGAGCATCTGCGTGGCTTCTAAAGTGCAGTCAGAGCCCAGGCAAGAGAAGGAAAATTCACCCTTCAAGAGACAGAAGATTATCGGGGCTGGGAGGATCCCAAGGCAGTCTCCAACATGCACAGTATTTTATATTATCTTGTGAGACATAGGAACCTTTCTCCTCTCCAAGTCTTAATGCCTAGACTGAGCTCAGCCTCAAAAGCAAGCAGATAAACCTGCTCTTTTCCTGGACAGGGATTGCTTTAGTCCAAATAGCATTAAAGGGAATGTTCCTATCGAGGCATTGCTTTACACAAAGGACAGCTTCTCTGTTAAGGGTTTCACTCTACATGTTTTCTGGGAAGTTGCAGGAATTGTGACTTATTCTTGTTCCCTTTTCTATTATAAAAAACTGCTGGCTCTAGCCTCCAACTGTTATTTAGCAGCCAGAGCTCTGTGTTCCTAAAATGAAACTATGTCTCAGCATTGTTCTTGCAGCATCATGCATGATTACAAAACCCTGAGCCATACCAGCTTTAACAAAGAAATCTATTTCCTTATCTCTCCAGGAAAAGACTGTCTAAAACTCCACTAATTCCCTGGCCTTGTATTATTTGCTTATCAGTGACCGGAGATTTGGTTACAAAGCTTTTGTAGTCACCTTTTATTGCCTAACAGCAATTAAGAAAACCAGATTTCACCACCTGATGAATCATATACTTCACCAGTGTTTCTAAATGCTCCACTTGACCAAGGAGTTATCTGCTCATTTGAAAGAATTAAAACAATTAGCAGAAACCAAGTGGATAATCCTTCTTTGGGAAATGTTTCTTGGGGAATTTTGGTGATGATATTAACCAGAAAGGAGGAAGCAGCAGCAATTTCAAAATCATGAAGAACTATGTTTATACATTAGGGAAGCCTCTGCTGAATATAATCCTTCCTTTTAAGGAAGATTCACAGCAGTTATCCATGACTACTGTAAGTCTCTTTAAATTGTGGTAAATCTCCAAATGGCAGACCAAGCCATTTCCCCAAAATCTTTACCATCTGGACATAAGGATGAACCTATCTTTCTCCAGATACTTCTCATCCCAGCTTGTTATTTCCATATTCTGGCTCCCTTTAATTCTGTTCCTCCTCCCTCTATCACAGAGCAACCAGAAATGCCTTGAGAAAATACAGTATAGGTGATCATAAAATGGTTCAGGTTGGAAGGGACCTTAAAGAACCACCTAATTCCAACCCCTTCCACTAGACCCAATTAACTCTACTAGATCAATTAATTCCAACACCTCCCACTAGACCAGGTTACTTAAAGCCCCATTTATCCTGGACCTGGACACTGCCAGGGATGGGGTACCCACAACTTCTCTGTTCTAGTATCTAACCACCCTTAAATCTGTAAGGTAGATCTCACTGCTGTGTTCAAGGTGTAAGTAACACAGCACAATTACTTTGGTACAACCAAAAGATGGTACAGGGGAAAGAAAAGAGATGGCAGCTCATATAGCTCTGGCTGGCCAGGATCACACTCTAAACAACAGCATGGCTGGACTCAGATAGGTCCTTCTGTTGTCATGGGACATACGGTCTTCTTGCTCTCCAGTAGTAGTTTTCGTAAGCTGATCCCATTTAGATGTGATCAGAAACCTCCTGCAATCAAAAAACCTCCACAACATGCTGGTCCTTGACTACACAGAAACACCTGCAGCTGGTGTAATGCTGCCTTCGTAGTCAGGGCAAGCTATATGGAAGGGGAATTTATAAGCAAGCTTTACAGAACCCATTAAGGGTTTGAAGGTGCTGGGCAACACATCACCATATGGCAGAACTGATTTGATTTGAATGCAGACACTTAGTGTTACCTTATTTGTGCTTCAGAGTCCTGTTTTTAATATGAGGCAGTAAATGAGGAGTTCAAATTTAAACAAGAGTTACTGACTGTGCCCAAATCTGATTACAGTGTAATGACTGACTTAGTGTTTTGTGTTTGATTTTAAGTGTTTTTTCTTTCTCTCTCTTTTATTTTTTATTTTATTTTTTTTTTTTTTAATTTCCTGGAGTGTGTAAATAATTATTTAAGTTTAAAGTGAGCTCTCCCCTACTACAAAAAAGCTCTCCCCTGAACTACAAAAATGAAATCATTTTCAGGCTGGGAACAGTTTGGAAAGTATTTGTGTCATTTGCTCCTTTCATATTTTTCAAAATAATTAAACGTCATTTATGGGAATAGCTAATGGAAACCCCAGCTAAGCTCGAAGTAACAAAAAGAGATCAGAGAAGGTATCAGATTCATTTACTTACAGATAAACTGCTTGAGTGCTAATACCATTGCACTGTATCTGGGCAGACGAGCGAAAAAATTCCAGCAACTGAGCAATAATTAACTTTGTTACTCTGTCTTTAATATTTTAAAGTGAAAGATAGCTATTTTCACCAAGTCATTGTGGCCATTTCCCTCTAATTAAGAACCTCTGAACTCAAGAATCTTTGAAGATGTTATTGCTGTGATTCTAACACATGCTGAAGTATCACTAACTAGATCGAGCTGTTTCAGGCAACCAGGGAAAAAACAGGACAACATGGTGGAGAATTAGTGTTTTTTGGATGCCTGGCTGGACAGAGCTGGCTACTGAGCCTAGATCTTCAAATCCTAGGCACGGACAAGGAAATATACCTAGCAGCAGCAAATTGACCAAGTGTTTTCATACAAAAATATTTTCAACCATTAAATCAACACTCACTTGTATTTTCCAGTACGCACCTAGGCACAGAAGTCTTCTGCTGTATTATTTGTGAGCACAGAAGCAGTTACAATAGCATAAAATATCCATCCTAAAGGTAAACACCACAAACCCCCTGGCTTACCAGGCTTCCCATTTTGACTCTGGAGTCACAGCTCTAGCATCTCCAGGAAGATGTGAGCTTAGACCCAACAGATACAGAGCCCCAGGAAGTCTCTGATTCTAGCACATCATTACATGGGGCTATCATTACATAAAGAAAATCCTAAACCTGTTTTGGGCTCTAGCTGCTGCTTTGCATGGCTGTGGCCTATGTAACATTAAACAGCTGTCCACAGCTCTACATAATCTCTGCTGAGTAAAAGGGATAGAAAAGTGCTTTCAGCTGCAGTGTTAAAGTCTGCCCATGCAGCAAGATAAAATAGTCTCTGTTCCTTGCCCTTTAAACAGCTAACACAAGACAGTGAGGTCTATTTTCTTTCTTTTTTTATTTTTTTTTTCTTTCTTTTTTTTTTTTTAACTGACATCAGACTTCGGTTTTTCTCAGGGAAGTTCAGCACTGACTTCAAGCCAATAGGGCCTTTCTGGACAGCTGCCAGATGACCATATCACCTTTCAAAAAAGGTTTCCCTTTCCAGCTATCTCTGTTATTTATAGACAAAAAGCAATGGATACAAAAAAACTCATGGGAAAAGGGATGGGATAGTGTCAAGCTACTAGGGACTTCATTCAATTACTGCCTAATGGAGAAATATGTGCCAAGGTCTCTTTGAATAGTTTTTTAAAAAAGTTTCTAGTATGGGGGAGTAGGGTGGAGAAAAGTCCATTATTCACAGATCTGGCAGCGTGAAGATAAGGAAGAAGCTTTAATTTCAGAACCAAAGGACACTCAGTCTTAAAGCCACCTGCAAAATACTCTGATTTGGAAACTGAGAGGGGAGGTTTTCTTTATTTTTTATTAATTTCTGGAAATGTTAGCTTATTTTAGAAAGAGCACCTAGGAGGGAAAAACAGCTGGAAGAGAAATCCATTGAAGGCAGATTTGTGATTCCATGGCATGGCCAGGAAATTTTGGTGGAACTGTTGCTCTACTTTAAATGAGACTGCACATTGCAGAACATTTGCGAATTGCATTGTTTTCTTCTTTTGGTTTCTAAGAAAAAAGTGTGCCTTACTATGCTGCCTCATCCTCCTCCTGTTCCTACCATAAAGATTTCATAGAGTTGGTCAACTCCAATCCAGTCTGCTATAAGGCTCTAAATAGTGGATATCTCTGCTACCTTCAGCCCCTTGGAGACCTGCAGTTGTGAAGAGAAAGGAAACTACTCCTTCCTTCTCTACCTGCCCCCTCTCAGAGGGAAAAACGAAAAACAGATCGGCTTAGCTGTGCTTGGCATGAGCCAGATGTACCATGAGCAACAACCAGCACCTGTCTAGTTGTTATCCAGCTGTAGGACATGCTGCCAGCAAGCTCAGGAAAGGCAAGTGAGGATGCGTTTTGGGGTGGCTTTTTTGACATACACATGTATGTGCATGCATGGTGAAAGTATGAACTGCTGAGATAGGCAGGGAACTAAAGGTATGTCTGTAGGGGTTTACAGAAGATTTGCAAAGCTTTGAAATGCAGAACAAATCCATAGAAAATGCAGTTTTGCAAGGTCTGCTATAATGGCACAGCTACTTTCCCACTACACTCATCACCTACAAGTAACAGAGCTCTGTTTCTTTCTTAATTAGTATGGAAAAATTAATGATCTATCACTTTAACTTGCTGTATTACATCTTCCATTGATAAACAAAAGATTGACTACTTGGGGAACAGCACTAGTGACAACTGACTTATTTCAGTAATCATAAAGAGATAAGAATTAAAAACTAGCACTCAAAGCAGGTTCAGTGTGGATCACCTCAATATACCTATTTTAGGAGCCCAAGAAATCCTCATTTGCCATCACAAGCAATTAGTCTTGGAATCAGCAGAAACATTAGCTAACTCTACATTTGAAAAGTCTGGAATCCACCAATTTTCTCTGTGATGTTAGATTTATATTCCCATGCTTTTACAACATCATAAAACAGAAATTAAAAGCAAACATCAGAAACAGAGCCATGGAATCATCAACAATATTTCTGATAAAGGCACAAAAGTCCAACAGAAGCAAAAATTCAACATTTTACCATATAAGTTTTGATTTAGCCAGTTATCCAGAAAACAATAAAATGTATTGTTATTGTAAATGGCCTTTTCATAGCAACCTGTAGCTCAGTTATCTTGTTTTGCAAGTACAAGGGAAAAGTGGCAAAGCAGATATAATATGTTGGTAATTAACAGCAGGTTCGCAGGTTTAAACTCCCAACCTCAGTAAACAAGGTTTGCGTTTTAATTTGAATGCTAAAGGTCTTTGCTCATTAAACTGCTTTTAGAATTAATTAAACCCCTGTAAGATCAATTCTTGAGTCAAACCAGGCAGTTTCTGGGTTTGGACAAGTCTAGCATTCTTTCATTTGCAGGGAAAAAAAAGCAGAACCACAAGAACCCATCCATGCAGCTGCTTTGCATCATCTCCTGGAACAAGTAGGAAGAAGCTGCTCACTACCCTCCCCAGATCTCTCTTATTCCAGTGACTACTGGTTGTTCAGTGGGAGCTTTCCACAGAGATTAACTGGCCTTTGGTCAGGTCCAACCCGATTTCTTGCCAGCAATTGAACAGAAATGCCTTTCTGCAGCCATGTCTTCAGCCATTCAGGCCCAGAGCCCTGGCAATATCTTAAGTGTATTGAATTTAGATCTTTCTGAGAATTTTGTATATTATTCATGAGAACATATTGATTTTTCTCTTCTGTGAGGAAATAATATGGTGTGTAATAGGGGACTCCTCCCTCCCCCTTCTGAACTGCTGGTAAAATAATTCCTACACAAACACCGGTGCATCACTGCAAGGAGCACTGCATAGTTTTAAAAGACTGCCTCATTTTGTAGCTCCTCTCTTTACTAGTGATTCACAAAGAACTCACAGAGAGGGAAAGACTGGGTGCAGAGGAAATTCACACTTACCTTTCCTGCTTGCTATGGCTGTTGCAGTACAGTGTAAGGTTAAGTTCTCTAGCTGCTCACTTGCTGTCCTTCAGTCACACCTACATGTAATTATTATGCACATATTTATGGCCTCTTGTTCCAAAGCACGTTAAAATTGAAAAGAACTGAAGCATGGAGAAGTATGGTAGTAGCAGGTCCTTTCTTCCTCTCACTATATATTATGCATGTTTGTTTTTTCCTAGCTTATACCAGACAAATCAAAAAGACTTACACAATTTATGTTCATGCTGTCCTCTCACAGGACGAGGTTTCCATTCCCACAAGGTGCTTTAATAAAACATCATACAGGATAAGAAATATAGGCCTATGAAGTGAGAGTACTGAAGAATTGGGGTCATTACTTTTCAAAACTGAGCCTGAATGTGTGATCCTGCTGACCTATTGTTGAGCCCAGGAGATGCTCCAGCTCCAGAGATCTCTTTTGGCTTGTACATTTTAAAGACAGAGTGCTGAGTTCAGCAGCTCTTCAGACAGTGCTGGGTCTGGATCTGACTCTTAGGGTGGGATTCTTGCAGAGTTCTGAATTACAGAGTTACAGCTAATGCTGTCAGGGTAGCAGAGGTAGAATATTTGTAGCTAGCCACAGGTGGATTCACTCCTCTGGAGCATTTGGTTCCCTCTGATCTGTTATTCATCAACCATTTCCCAGAAGGAGGTTGTCTTAATTCAGAGAAGTTTTTTCATCACCTCTTTTGCTTCATTGTTTCACTTAAAGCTTATTTAGGTATTCTCGTAATGAGGTGGCCAAAAAAAAAAAAAAAAAAAAAAAAAGGAAAGATTTAAAATTCCAATTTCTGCCTCGGAGTTCAAGAAGAGTTCTGTTTAAGCCAGCACCCTACCATTCCCTGCAGCAGGGAAAGGCAGGGAGTCCAAGAACCTGAAAGAGAAACTCACGGCCTCATAAGAAATTAAATGAGTCCACAGGACTGTAGCTCTCGTGAACCACTGAAGAGAAACAGAGGCATTTACTAGAACAGCATCACGCTGGTTTTGAAGAGCCACACATATACAAAACAGCTGCAAGGCTCACATGCCTTTCCACTCCAAAGCTGCTCAGAAAGGAACACCTTGAATCAATTGGAGGGGAAGAAAAAAATGTTCAGTGGAAAGAAAAACGAAAAGGAAAAGAAAAAAGAAAAAGGAAAAGGAAAAGGAAAAGGAAAAGGAAAAGGAAAAGGAAAAGGAAAAGGAAAAGGAAAAGGAAAAGGAAAAGGGAAAGGGAAAGGGAAAGGGAAAGGGAAAGGGAAAGGGAAAGGGAAAGAGAAAGAGAAAGAGAAAGAGAAAGAGAAAGAGAAAGAGAAAGAGAAAGAGAAAGAGAAAGAGAAAGAGAAAGAGAAAGAGAAAGAGAAAGAGAAAGAGAAAGAAAAACCTTAATTTTGGGAAAAGCTCCTGTGCAGCTATAGCCTTTTGCCTGGTTGCTGATGGAGAAGGGTGTTACAATTTGCATGGACATAACTCCAGCATCAAGATCAGTTCAGCTGCACCAAAGGCACAACCTTGCTTGCACACATTGGTTACCAGCAGCCTGCACGACAGGGGGGCTGTTCTGCAACCCCCAACATGGCTGCTGTTTATATCAGAGTTAAAGCAGCATACTACAAGAAGTTGCTCCACCATCTAGGACCACACCGGATACTCAACAGAAACAATAGAGAACTTCATGAATTTGTTAAAAAACAAACAAACAAACAAAAAACACTAAGCACTGTTTACCTGCATGGTGCTAAAAGGCCGGCCTGTAATCACAGCGCCTGTGTCATTCTGCCGGGGTGTACTTGGCCCATGCTGTTACTCCTGCATGTAAAGTTTTGCAAAATATTCCTATGGCCTGCTGTAGCATGGCCCAGAGCGCTCTGTCCTTCCAAACACCCTGGGACTGGATCTGTGGGCAGCATGGAGCTAGAAATACTGGCTGAGGCTCAGAGGGAAAGGTTTGAATGTAACTGCATGGCCCAGTCCCACTGGTTGCATTAGAACCGAGATGAGTGTTTGCAAAATGATCGGTTTTGCACTTGAAACCGAGGCCCTGGGCAAGCACCCTGTGCCTGCCTGCCAGCATCTTCTCTCTCTGGACTCTTCCTCATGCTTGGCAGAGCAAACCGAACCAAAGTAAAAAGCAGAAGAGTACAGACTTGGCTCTGATGCTGCATGCAGTGACTCAAAAATTAGGCATTCTGCTTTCTCCTTCCCCTCAGCCCCTCCCTTTCCCCCATTCCAGGCATTTAGAAGAAATAAACATTTTGTATCATCTGAGCCTTTGTTTTGAATGGGAAGGATACTGTCATCAAGCTGTCAAGGAGAGCTTGTGAGCACAGCTGTGATCACTCACCAGTGCAAATCCCACAGATCTGCTCAGCAACTTGCACATGACTTCGGACCAAGAACAGAAATCCTGCCTCTTGGTACAGGGACATTTATAACAATAAAAACAAAAGGAATCACTAAATCACAGAATTGTCTAGGTTGGAAGAGACCTCAAGATCATTGAGTCCAACCTCTGACCTAACACTAACAAGTCCTCCACTAAACCATATCCCTAAGCTCTACATCTAAACTTCTTTTAAAGACCTCCAGGGATGGTGACTCCACCACTTCCCTGGGCAGCCTGTTCCAAAGTCTAACAACCCTCTCAGTAATGAAGTTCTTCCTAATATCCAACCCCTGGCGCAACTTTAGCCCATTCCCCCTCATCCTGTCACCAGGCATGTGGGAGAATAGACCAACGCCCACCTTGCTATAGCCTCCTTTAAGGTACCTGTAGAGTGCGATAAGATCACCCCTGAACCTCCTCTTCTGCAGGCTGAACAAACCCAGCTTCCTCAGCCGCTCCTCATAAGACTTGTTCTCCAGACCCCTCACCAGCTTCGTTGCCCTTCTCTGGACTCGCTTGAGCACCGTGATGTCCTTCTTGTAGTGACGGGCCCAAAATTGAACACAGTACTCAAGGTGTGGCCTCACCAGAGCCAAGTACAGGGGGACAATCACTTCCCTAGCCCTGCTGGCCACACTGTTTCTGATACAAGCCAGGATGGTGTTGGCCTTCTTGGCCACCTGAGCACACTGCTGGCTCATATTCAGCCGACTATCCACCATCACTCCCAGGTCCTTCTCTGCCAGGCAGCTTTCCAACCACTCATCTCCCAGCCTGTAGCTCTGCTTGGGGTTGTTGCGCCCCAGGTGCAGGACCAGGCAATTGGCCTTGTTGAACTTCATACAGTTGGCCTCTGCCCCTCAGTCCAGCCTATCCAGATCCTCCTGCAGAGCCTTCCTACCCTCGCGCAGATCGACACACACCCCTAACTTGGTGTCATCTGCGAACTTACTGAGGCTGCACTCGATCCCCTCATCCAGATCATCGATAAAGATATTAAAGAGGACTGGCCCCAGTACCGAGCCCTGGGGGACGCCACTAGTGACCGGCCTCCAACTGGCTTTGACTCCATTCACCACAACTCTTTGGGCCCAGCTATCCAGCCAGTTTTTAACCCAACAAAGCGTACGCCAGTCCAAGACACGAGCAGCCAGTTTCTTGAGGAGAATGCTGTGGGAAATGGTGTCAAAGGCCTTACTGAAGTCAAGGTAGACCACATGCACAGCCTTTCCCTCATCCACCAAGCACGTCACTTTGTCATAGGAGGAGATCAAGTTTGTGAAGCAGGACCTGCCTTTCATAAACCCATGCTGACTGGGCCTGATCGCCTGGTTGCCCTGTAAGTGCCGCATGATGACACTCAAGATAATCTGCTCCATGAGCTTCCCTGGCACTGAGGTCAAACTGACAGGCCTATAGTTCCCCGGGTCTACCCTCCAGCCCTTCTTGTAGATGGGTGTCATGTTTGCTAGCTGCCAGTTGACTGGGGCCTCCTCCAATAGCCAGGACTGCTGATAAATGATGGAAAGACTCCCTCCAAGCCGCCCAGAGCCAGTAGGCTGGGGGTGGGCAAGTGATGGGGAGGGGACCCAGGACAGCTGACCCCAACTGGACAAAGGGGTATTCCATGCCATCTGATGTCACACTGAACAATTAATATGGGGGGGCTGGCCAGGGTGGGGGGACTGGCTGCTCGGGGATAGGCTGGGTATCGGTCAGCAGGTGGTGAGCAAGTGCACTGTGCATCACTTGTTTTGTACACATTCTTATTAGTAGTATTGTTGTTATTTTCCTTTCTTTTCTGTCCTAATTAACTGTCTTTATCTCAATCCACAGGTTTTCATTTATTTCTAATGCTCTCCCACATCCCAGAGAGGGAGGTGAGAGGGTGAGTGAATGTCTGTGTGGTACTTAGCTGCCAGTCGGGTTAAACCATAATAGATTTGAGGCCAGAAAGGTCTGTCTGGTCTATCTAATCTCTCTCATACCTTTGTTACATTCACACTTAAAGGCTTCCCTGATAAAACAATGCAGACGCTAAATGCTGCCACTAGGTAACACCCAGTACAACTAGAAGAGAAGTGAGGAAACAATGTGAGAAGCAGCACATCCTTCTCCCAGAGAAATTGGGAGAAAATATGCATATAAGAAAACAGAGCCCCCATATTTTGTTTTGCCTTTTTTTTTTTTTTTTTTTTTTTTTTTTTAATGAGAAATTCTCTTGTCTATCAAGATGATGTCTGAGATGTTCTGGTTCACGTTTAAGTTGCTGCTGTTTGGGCATACGGCACTATTAAGAATCTTTCATTTTCTACATCTTCTCACTACATTTATTTTCTCTCCTATCTGTAACATTCAGTAAATACAGCAGCTGTCTGCAATCCATCTAATCTGAAACACAGACATTTCACTCCAAAACATTCAGTGCATGTGTTTTGAAAAATAATTCACGTAATATTCTACATTATTTAAAAGCTTTCATCATTCTTTGAAGGCTACTGTAAACAGTAGCTGCAGGGGAGTTCATTTAAATATATTCACTTTGAACTGCAAATTGTGTATGGTAGAAAACAGAATGACACATACAATTTTATCTTTTTTCCTGCTAACTGTTGTTTACAAATGTTATAAAATCTGTTTTAGAATTCAAGGGTATTTCAAGTTTCAGGCAGTTAATTATCAGTGTTTGAATGAGGCTTATAACACTTGAGGGGCCTTGGGGGGGAATTGAGTGGCATTCGGAACAGGCAAACACAGCCACTTCTGATTGAAACACACCAAATCAGTAGCAAGTAGCCCCTGAGACCTGGATTTGTGTCCAGTAATAAGCACAGCCAGGCAGAAAGCATGGAATATCCCTGGCAGCTCAACACTCCCGATTTCCTTCTATACCATCAGTATTGGCTTCAGAAAAAGATAGCAACAATTGAGCCAACCACAACAGTGAGCCCATCTTTGTGCTCCCAAATGTATTGCAGTCATTTCGTGCCTTGCCGTATGTGAGCGTTTTGGGAAGCATGATGTGGCATGACTTTGGTTCAATGCGATGTTTGTAGGGCACCCCAACTGGAGTTTCCTGGTACAAAACTAGGCAGCAAAGCACGCAGCACTCCTGTAGCAGGTGCTCCAAGCACAACCCCCAGGACTACCCAGAAAACAAAATAAGATTTGCTTGTTATAAATTTCCTACTAATAATAAAGTCCAAAGGGGAAAGCAATAATGCTTTATGTATCTTACCAACTTCCCAAACTCAGACCTTCTTGTTAATAGCATCAGCACAGCAATGAAGCAAGGTCACTGCTCTGAAAGTGCATGCCTGAAGTGATTTAGTAAGATTAATTCCACTCACTACTGGCAAAAAAAAAACAACACTTTTTGTTGTTTAATACGTAAATTCCATTAACCACCACACAGCAATTGCACATTAATTCAAACACTACTCCCCAGTTCTCAGTACACAACATACATTCACACACTTATTATTAATTCATCACCCTAAAACAGAAAAGCTACTACACTACAGCTAAATAAATGTTTTACTGGTGGTGGAAGGATGGGTGGAGAAAACAAAACAAAACAAAAAACTTCTTTTGTGCATACAGCATAACACCAACACAAGCAACCCTTGCCTGAGACAGGTCATGAGCTCTGTTAATTGTTTCCATTGCAGCAAATAGTGCATCGCAGACAAGGCTCGCCGTCAGACCCTGCCAGGAGCCCCTTAACCCACACCGAGGTCATGCAACTCCTGTCTGTAAACTTGATTAACCCTTGTTTGAGACTGACTGGCCAACCTTGCTGCAAATAGAAGTGCGATTCATGCACTGTGGGCTGGAAAGCATGGACAGGTATCAGCTAGGGATAGAAGGATAAGAGGCATCAGGAGAGTAAGAGAACAGGGGTGAGGCATCCATCAGGACCTGACAGGCTTGTGCAGGTCATGCTGCCTTACTTCTTCCTTGGAATGCTTGCTGGGGGATGCAGCACTGCCTTTCTAGATTACTTGTCTGTTACTTGGAAAAGCAATATTGTTAAATACAATGGTAGCATAAAGCTGCCTGGTTTCACAGCTAAGTCTTGTTTAAATTCAGCCCTCTCCTTCCCTATATGAAAGACAGCACAACCCCTCAAGTTTCATTAACAGCCCTACTGTGCTAAGGCTGATGGGAATTGGAGAGGCACAAAAATCAGCTGCAGAGGCACCTCAAGCAGGAGGCAGCACCATGCCCCAGGCTGACCCCACCTGCCCACATGCAGGGCTGCAGAGCTCTAAATATGTACATGTATTTTCTTTTAATGCAGAGACAGAAATCAAAGGTGAAAGTCTAAGTTATGGCAATGTGAACTGAAGAGGAAAATGTTCAGTGTTGGATTTGTGGCCTGGTATTTCTCTGAGAAGCTCCTCAGTTCAAAGAGTTGCACCTGGAAATTCGACAAACTCGCTCTTCCGTACAGCTCCCTTTACCATAGAGCTATTTTTATTCTGAAACAGGAACTTATTTTTCCAACTTAACATTGTCCACCTCAAAATCTGTTTTGTGCATGGAATATCAATCACCTTTGCTTAGGCCTGAAGATGATTTCAGCACACCTTATTGCCCAACGGCTGCTCTCTCAGTTTTGGCCTCCTCTTTTCCTTGCTTTGCAGTGCTGCGCTCAGCAGAGTATGGCAAGTTCCAAGCACCAAGGAGTTACAGAATGAGTTGTTTGTTTTTTAAATCCACACCTAAGAAAACAAACTTCCTCACTCAAAAAGCTGTAAAAGAAACCCAGCACTGTGCCACCCCTTAAACAAAAATTCTCCTGTGATGAGGTTCCTTTGCAAACCTCAGCTAAACCTTTAAAAAAGAGTGCGCAGGACCACCAGCAGCTGTGGGTTTGTTAGGCACTCACACTGCATCACATCGTGTGTGCGAGGGGAAGCACAGCGCTGAAACTGCAAACGCTGGAGCAGAATTGCATCAATACTGATTTTAACAAACATTTTGGCAACAAGCACCGCAGTAGTGTCCTTGGATCAAAACTCTGCACAGATAATTAGTTTGGATGCATTAATAATTACATCATTGTGCCAGTTTGAGTTTTGTTTTTTTTTTTTCCAAATAGAAAGTGTTTCAACAGTAGTGGTTAGACAAATTAAAAACAATTAGTGCAATAAGTGACTTTCACTCTAGATTCAAATCATGGATTCATGTGAAGCTTAGGGGAGGAAGGTTTGTTTTTTTGTACCTCAGTCCTTACTTTACACATGGATCACAGGTATCGACCCTGAACTGAAGATTTGAGAGTTTTATTCATTACTTGGCCATATTTGTACCTCCAATACACTGCAAACTGGCCAGGATCTGGGCCATCAGTACCCTCAGCACAACGACAAAGCCCAGCTTTCTCAAACCACCCTCTCCAGCCCCTTTCTGCTGGCAGCTCCACAAACAACAGGAACTCCCAAGCCAGCCCAAAACTGCAGGTCACTGACTAAAAGCACGTTGTACTTACTTCTGTCCAATAAAACAAATGGCACGTATCCTGCATTTTCAGCTTCTCTCTTCTGGAGAGATTTTTACATGCTGCATCTCCATCGTTTGGGCAGCCTCCAGAATGTGTCTGGTAGTAATGGGAAGAGGAAAGAATGCTATCACCTTATAACATCCAGCATTTTTTTCCCATCAAAATACAGCATATCTGCACACATATCTGCCTTTTATTTCAAAATACCATTTCCACCCTCACAGCAGTAAAGAAAGCTCATAAATATGATAGGAGGATCCCAACGGGGCCGAATGCAACAAAGAACTTACGAGCTGAGTACGGACCAAGAGAAAGCTATTTAAACATAAAACCTAATTTTTCTCCCCCACAGAAACTGACAGCAGGAAGGATTTCATTCACTTGGGTAGCAGCATGGGGAATGGAAAGCATATTATCCCTTCACATGATCAGTGTGAGGATGAGCAGGTCCTGAAGTTGAAGCAGTTGCACACAGCCCACTTTGCCCCCAGGACTGCTTGGAAAAGCCCTGCCTGAGCAGCTGTGGCACAGTAACCCAACAGCAGATGTGCTGGTACTGAGCTCTGCTTTATGCAAAGAACATCAGGAAAGCAAGACAGATTTGAGCAGATTCCTACCCAAATTTGTGTGTCCTACAACCTAAGGAAATTAGAAAGCACAGTTATGCTACTAATAACTGTAAGTCAGATTTTGCTCTTGTTCAATTACTTTATGTGGGAGTGTTTAATTTTCCAGCCTGTGCTATCTGAACACAGAATCTAAACTGAATACTTAGCAGAGCACTATGGAGGATTGGTTTCCCACTGAATACCATCAAGTACAGCTTTATGACTAGAACTTTTTTTCCCCTTCAAATCACTTGGGTGCAAAGAAATGATACCTTTTCCTCTCTAATTTTATAAAGTTGCCTAGGTTCAAAAACATCTGTTATTCTACTCTTCCATGCAGCCCATTTACCTGTTGAGACTAAGTGCCTAAATTATTATACAATAGCACATATGTCAAGCAATCTATTCTCCTGATGGAAAGCAAGCCTGAATGAACCTTTAGGTCATCCACTAATCAAATTAGAGCTACGAAGCCTGCTCCTCACTTGCAGCCCAAGCTTCTGCTCAGTGATGGAAATCAGGAGGCTGCTGCTCTAAATCAATGCGGACTTGCACAGGTGAACAATGGAGCTAGATCAGGGTTGGTTTAACTGTATTTTTATTTCACTAACAAATTACTGCTACAGACCCTGAAATGTTTACAACAAACCATTCGTCTGCAAACTAGCTGGCAAGAACATCACTTTACACTATTCACAGATCAGAACAGACTTACACCTGCACTTCACAGGGACAAGCATCTGCCTGAAGTGCCAGCAGCACAGATACACACACCTGAACCACTCCTCCCTTCCTTCCTGACTGGGAGGAGAAATATATTCTAATTGAAGTCATGTGGTGGGACTGCGGTTGAACTAAATGCCATGCCCCTCCTGGATTTATCAAAAAGGGAAAAGGGATGTAACCTCACTCACTAGCATCAGCTACGGTATCCTATTCACAGCAAAGTGTTCACAGGGCTAGACTCTACCCCAATTGCTCCTGGTCCAGTTTTCATGACAATGATGTTTCAACAGAGCAGCCCTTCATTCTGGAACCTTCGTTTTGCAACATCAGCCTCCCTCTAAAGTAGCATTTTCTCTGCAATATATTATGCTGTCTAAATAAAAGCATAGTTAGAAGACTATCTCAACATATTCACTATGTTTATTTAATTCATTTTGAAGTTTGTTCTCTGATTTATTTATTTTGTAAATGGAAGAAACAAGACAATTATTTAATGGGCCACCAGCCAGCCTTCCTCTGCCAGCTTGATGGCACTCCATGCTGGGGTGCGGGAAGGACAGCTTTGGCAACCCCTCTCCAGTAGCTCACCCAGAAGCCCCATAGATACTTGTTTTGCTTGAAAGAAGCTTATAACTCTGCTTGCACATTTCCCTTCCAAGAACCTGAACATTTTGGGTCAAATCAATGTTTGATATTAAAAGAAAAGCATTTTAGCGAGAGCAACAGCAGGTTTTAATTTTGCTGATCTAAGCAGGTACATGCTTTTCCACTCGGTCACCAGCCCTAAAAAGTTCCCTTACATTCTGTGTAAAGCGCTACACTTGCAATGGGACTCTGCAGTTGTAAATAACCCTGGCCTCACACTTCAGCTCAGTGATGCAGGATAAATATCCCACCTGCTGGGTAACAGCCCACAGTAGTGGTGCACAAACCAAATGCTGATGAGGACTAAACCATAGCTCTGAAGGCTCCCTTTAAACTGGAAGTTGATGAAGTAACCACAAACTGAATGATAAGTTTGCATTACAGAGGCAGCAGAAAGCAGCAGCAGCTGAGACCATAGCTCAGAGAAAGCATGTGCCTGGTGTACAGGGCCAGCATGTGCTGAGAGCTTTGAGCAAGATTTCATGGAAGCTGATGTGAACCTCAGCCAAGATGCTGTGGTCTTGTTGCCTGTCCCTTCCTCCCCATCTCTCTCTCATGCCAGCAGTAAAGTTCATGTGGCTCTATAGTAAAAAAAATTTGGTGAAGAAAGAAAAAACACATTATTTTTTGTGTGTGTGTTTTTCTTCCAGTTAGAATTCAGGCAGATCAGCTCCCTGAACACATTCACTACAGTCAAGGAGAAACATTACCAATGCAAAGGAGAGGAGGAGCAGGGCTGGGCAGAAGGGGCTGCCAGGACCCACTGCAGACCAGACGAAGCTCATGTGGCATCATGCTGCTGTCACTTGATCCTGCTTTATTCACAGAATTGAGGTGTTAAACCTTTTTATTAATAAGAAAGTTCACTACGTCATTTCCTCAGTTATTTGCACAACAAAAAGACAAATCTTGAATGTTGCCAATCCCCAAAGGCTCAGGGTGGGTGGCATTCCCCTTATGGACTATGTCTTCAGACCCTCTAGGTTGAGGGCAGACAAACCTTTCCTCTGTGCTGTATCAGCAAGCTCTTGATACTAAATAGACAGTGATGTGAGGGGAGAAGAATTTCTGCTATGGGAAGATGACATCTAGCCAGAGAATGTCCAAAGCTTGGAAGCCAGTTCTTAGGAAACAGGCTGTGAGACATGGAAGAGGTCAAAAAAAGCTAGCTTGTCAAACACACATCAAGAAAGCAAAAAAATAAAAATGTGGTTGACAGAAAGTGGACATGTCTTGATACGCCACTCTTGAAAGTGGAAAATGATTGCTGGCTGGCCAGCCAGGTCCTAGATCATCAGCCAAAACAAGTGAAAGAGATTACCACTTTATAAAAGCTGAGACTGGGTGGAAATCTGCACAGCCACACCTGGAAAACCACACCTGGAAAAAGCAAGCTTCAGGCCTGCCATCCCACCAATGCAACTATGTCCACAGTCCCAACATATTTCAAGATTGTGACGTCTTCCTTGCTAAGTGTATTTCCCATCAGACACAAAACAAACAAACAAAAAACCTGTCTGAAGAGGAACAAATAGTAAAGGCAAGACAGCCTGTAACATACAGGTGAATTAGGGGGAGAAAACATCCTTCTCTACATGGTTTTCATGCACTGATCATCACACTCTGTCAATAACTGGTATTGTTGTAAGATATTCTGCAGTAAATCCAAACACTTCATGTTGCCTCCTTCGATTTGGTATTCTTCACTTCCCATTTTGTTGTCTCCACAGCATTATCAGCTGGAAACGGACATGCTTGATGATTTCTGAGACCTCAGATTCCATTATTCTGTCACAGCGCTTACTAATTATAAGTGCTTTGCCAAATATCTGATGTTTTCACTGGCTGAAAGCCCATGTTTAATGGGCTGATAAAGAACAAGTGCTGTCAGAGAATGGCATGTGATTGGTTACATGGGGCAACTGAAACTGTGCCCTCAGGAGGTGCCTGCCTGAGCAAATGGCATAAATGATCCTTTCCTGGGTGAGAAGCTGAATGAATGCTTCTCCAAGAAGAGATTTTCATGTTTAGCTATTCCAAATGCTACTAAGACTTCTCCTTCTAAGCTGAAAATTGAACATCTGTGCTTGTTGCTCTCCCACGACTGCCCTGACGTGTCTTCAGTGGCTAGAAGACAAGCCAGCAAACAGTCCAAATGAGTTAGGCTCCAAGATGAAACTGTGTTTGGCACAAAATCTGTTCTTCCCTTTACAAAAAAAAGGGACAAAAGACAATGTGATGGTGTCCTTGAGCTTTGAGTACTTTTTGGTTTTAAAATTAAATCTTTTCTGGAATACCATGTCAAAGTACATTAGCTAAATGAGGGGTTAAAACGAGAGAGCAGAAGACAAAACAGCTCAAATAAAATGGTGAGCAGCAAGATAATTTAAGAGAGCAGCTCAAGGACTTCAGTGGTATCAAAGGGTTGTTCTCTGAAATGCTTCAGCAGCTGTGCTGGTTTTAGCAATTTGTTGGCTTTCTTCACTTTGTTTCATTTTTCAAAAATCCTTGTGCTGGAGTAAAGGGGAGGATATTGAATGGACTTTAGTACATCTGGCTCCTAGATTTCCTGGGCCTTCATCCTCTGAACTCTTTCAATGGCTAAAAATGCCCTTTTCTCAGCTACTGTAGATTGCACAGATGTAATGGTTTTAATTTGACATAGCAGCTGAGTGGATGTTCATTCAGTAGTCTGATGGCAGGCATTTGTAGGAAGATTTCCAGAAGAACCGAATAACCTTTTTCCTTGAAATCAAGCAATGTCTTGTTCCTAATAAAAATCACTTATTTCTCAAACTTTCTTCCACAAAGTCTTCACTTCTGCTGCACTAAATTCAGAAAGTTAATACTGCAGAGATAGAATGGGGAGGAAGCAAGGCAAAAAACTATACCCAGTCCTGTCAC
The DNA here is from genome assembly GCF_009819795.1 of Aythya fuligula. Lineage (NCBI taxonomy): Eukaryota > Metazoa > Chordata > Aves > Anseriformes > Anatidae > Aythya > Aythya fuligula. The sequence continues at coordinate 17,039,511 of NC_045573.1, read as the reverse complement.
TCAAGCTCACCAGAGGCTTCTAGGAACTGTGCAAGCGATCAGAGAACTGCAGCACAAGCAATAGTATGGGCGTGCTCTGGAAATGAATAAACACCAGAGCTGGGTTTCTAGACACAGTCAGTTCCTGACTTTTCCTGTTGTTGATTCTGTTCCTTAGACCTTTCAAGTTATTTATCGTTCATCTTACTTGCCATCTCACTCATCTTCTTTTTGTAGTGTCTTCTCAGAAATCTAGTGTTTTATTCTGTTCTGACGGGTGAGAAGGGGAACAGAAGCTACCACCACCTGGAGGTTGGTAAGTAATCTCTCTAAGGTAAGGTTATCAATCTGGGGGTTACAGACATTTTGTAGGCCTGTCCTAGTATTACACAGAATATTATCAACCCAATTCTGTTCATGATACTAAGGTTTAATCCTTTAACCTGTGACAAATATCACCACATCAGCATGCAGCATCACATAAATGTGGAAGTAACTTCTGTGAAGGCCATTTAATATAATCAGCCAAAGTGAGCACCAACATACATGTAACTCATCCAGACTAGCTAATAAAAAAAAAAGTCTCCACCTACTTTGTTTGGAATTGAAACACCACTTCGAAAAGGAACAAATATATGTTATAATACACTTTCAAAAATGGTTTAACAAAAAGTGCAACTACAAACTAAAATAACTTTGCCATGACATACCTATTGCAGTGGTGGGTATGCTAGAGCACGGTGCAGAGGGGCTCACCCCCTGCTGTGCCTGTGTATTAAGCCACTAGTATCAACAGGAAACTGAAGGGTGGGTGATCAGAATAACAACTTGTAGTGGAGTCAGCTCTAGGTTCAAACTCAGGTAACACTTCAAAATCAGTTTAACACTGACTTCAGTGAAATTGCTGAAGTGACAAAGTAGTTTCACTTTTCATTCTCCGGGTTCAGCTGTCATGCTCACTGCCTGGAGGAGCTCAGTTTCTATTCCCAGCAAGAGCCTCTTCGCCCTTAGGTTTCCTGCACTCCATCAAGGATTGTTTCCCGAATGAAAGATTCTTAAACGTTTACACAAGCAGTCCCCAGCTCCTCCAGAAAAGCAGAGACAGGACATAAAACTGTTAGAGAGCATCCAAAGGAGGGCAACAAAGCTGTTAAAAGACCTGGAGGGCAAGGTGTATGAAGAGCAGCTGAGGTCCCTGCTTCAGCCCTGAGCAGAGCAGGCCGAGGGGAGGCCTCATGGCAGCCTGCAGCTCCTCACAAGGGGAGCGAGGGGCAGGTGCTGAGCTCTGCTCTCTGGGGACAGCGACAGAGCCCAAGGGTACAGCGTGGAGCTGGGACAGAGAAGGTGTTAGGGAAAGTTATTTACCAAGAGGGTGATCGGCACTGGAACAGGCTCCCAGGGCAGTGGGCATAGCACTGAGCCTGTCGGAAGTCAAGAAGCATTTGGACATCACTCTCAGACACACAGTCTGATTTTGGGGTGGTGATGAGAGATGAGGAAAAGGCTGAGGTGCTTAATACCTTCTTTGCTTCAGTCTTTAGCAGCAAAACCAGTTGCTAACTGGATACCCAGTACCCTGAGCTGGCGGAAGGGGATGGGGAGCAACCATTTCCTCATAATCCATGAGGAAATGGTTGGCGACATACTACAGCACTTGGATGTATGCAAGTCGATGGGGCCAGATGGGACCCACGCGAGGGTACTGAGATAACTGGCAGAGGAGCTGGCCAAGCCACTTTCCATCATTTATCAGCAGTCCTGGCTATCAGGGGACGCCCCAGTCGACTGGCAGCTACCAAATGTGAAACCCATCTACGAGAAGGGCTGGAGGGTAGACCTGGGGAACTATAGGCCTGTCAGTTTGACCTCAGTGCCAGGGAAGCTCATGGAGCAGATTATCTTGAGTGTTATCATGCGGCACTTGCAGGGTAACCAGGCGATCAGGCCCAGTCAGCATGGGTTTAGGAAAGGCAGGTCCTGCTTCACAAACTTGATCTCCTCCTATGACAAAGTGACGTGCTTGGTGGATGAGGGAAAGGCTGTGCATGTGGTCTACCTTGACTTCAGTAAGGCCTTTGACACCATTTCCCACAGCATTCTCCTCAAGAAACTGGCTGCTCGTGTCTTGGACTGGCGTACGCTTTGTTGGGTTAAAAACTGGCTGGATAGCTGGGCCCAAAGAGTTGTGGTGAATGGAGTCAAAGCCAGTTGGAGGCCGGTCACTAGTGGCGTCCCCCAGGGCTCGGTACTGGGGCCAGTCCTCTTTAATATCTTTATCGATGATCTGGATGAGGGGATCGAGTGCAGCCTCAGTAAGTTCGCAGATGACACCAAGTTAGGGGTGTGTGGTCGATCCTGCGCGAGGGTAGGAAGGCTCTGCAGGAGGATCTGGATAGGCTGGACTGAGGGGCAGAGGCCAACTGTATGAAGTTCAACAAGGCCAATTGCCTGGTCCTGCACCTGGGGCGCAACAACCCCAAGCAGAGCTACAGGCTGGGAGATGAGTGGTTGGAAAGCTGCCTGGCAGAGAAGGACCTGGGAGTACTGGTGGATAGTTGGCTGAATATGAGCCAGCAGTGTGCTCAGGTGGCCAAGAAGGCCAACACCATCCTGGCTTGTATCAGAAACAGTGTGGCCAGCAGGGCTAGGGAAGTGATTGTCCCCATGTACTTGGCTCTGGCGAGGCCACACCTTGAGTACTGTGTTCAGTTTTGGGCCCGTCACTACAAGAAGGACATCACGGTGCTCAAGCGAGTCCAGAGAAGGGCAACGAAGCTGGTGAGGGGTCTGGAGAACAAGTCTTATGAGGAGCGGCTGAGGAAGCTGGGTTTGTTCAGCCTGCAGAAGAGGAGGCTCAGGGGTGATCTTATCGCACTCTACAGGTACCTTAAAGGAGGCTGTAGCAAGGTGGGGTTGGTCTATTCTCCCACATGCCTGGTGACAGGATGAGGGGGAATGAGCTAAAGTTGTGCCAGGAGTGTTTTATAATGGATATTAGGAAGAACTTTACTGAGAGGGTTGTTAGGCATTGGAACAGGCTGCCCAGGGAAGTGGTGGAGTCACCATCCCTGGAGGTCTTTAAAAGAAGTTTAGATGTAGAGCTTAGTGATATCATTTAGTGGAGAACTGGTTAGTGTTAGATCAGAGGTTGGACTAGGTGATCTTGGAGGTCTCTTCCAACCTAGATGGTTCTGTTATTATGTGAGCTTGGGTTTGATCCCTGTGGGTTTCTTCCAGATCAGGGTATCCTATGATCTGCATCTATTCTTGTTTACAGTGGACAAATGGCTGCAAGGGCATTCCTTCACAGCAGTTATTCAGACCAACACATCAGTTTTAAATGCTTACACACACACTCTGCACTATTCTTAAACAGTGTAAAGTGCACAATTTGTGATGGGAAACCACAGAGTTTCATGACATAAGCCATGTGTCAAAAGACCACTGGCAGGGAACACATAAAACAGACTTTATTTTTCCCCTACCAACTGTATCCAGGATACTTCAAAATGCAGAAGTCTTGGTATTTTAGTGCTGGACACTGTATATTTAGGCTATTTTTTTTTTTTGTTAACCTCACTGACGGACTAGGCCTGACAAAAATAGTACCAAGCATTCCATGCAAGCTACTTCTTCCTTTCCTTTTTTTTTTTTTTTTTTTTTTTCCCTATGCTTTACTTTTCTGCACTTTCACATCCATCTCATGTCCACCAGAGTAGGTTGTAACACATCCTCATGACGAGTTGCATCAGTATGTATGAGGTTGTAGAAAACTGTAAGGTAAAGGCAGGAGCAAATGACATCTTAAACTTCTCTTTCTTTCCTTCTTTCCTTCTGGAAAGACATGTGAAGCTACATACCCCTGAATGCATTTTAAATGTAAGCTTCTGCCTGACTAACTTGACATTAAATATCCATGTCTGGAACACAAACAGAGGGACAGATATCCATAGGAGTAACTTGCAGTTTGTTCCACTGATGGACAAAAAAAGGATGATTAGCTACTTTTTCCATTAAAAAATGTTTTTTTTTTTTTTTTTTTTTTTTTTTTTTTTTTTTAACCAATTTATCTTGGCAGGACAAGGACTCTGTAGTGGGTATACTGTCTTTACTTTAAAAAAAAATCAAACACTTTTTTTCTTTTCCTCATTTCCACAGAAAATCATATGAAGGATAAAAAAAAACCTTTTGCCTTTTTATCTAAGAAATGGCTATGGCCTAAACCAATAAGTGAGCTTAAAATTAGTACTTCTAATGTGACCACTGAGGCATTTCAGACTTAATTACATCTGAAGCAGACTTAACCACCCATTTCTATTGAGTTTCACACAAACGATAATAGCCCCTCTAGCCGCATGGCAACACTACAGTTAACCACATCCTAGAGGAGCTGGAAAAGAAAAAAGGCAGGGGAAAAGAATACCCAACTTCCTCACGCAGCTTCCCACTTCAGCTCTTGTTGGCTTACATGTAACAGAAGTCGGAGATGCAAAGAGAACATTCCTGAGGCTGTATGTACACATGTGCTTAGGATAACTCTTATTAGTCTTCTACTTAAACAGTATTTTTACTTTAAAAATCTGTGCAGATTTTACTGAGGACCAAAAAAACACCACCCCAAGGCAAAAATGGTGTTGTTAAACTTAGTGCACTGCTATAAACGCAAACGAATGACACCTGTTAATGAGAAGTATACATGGTGAAGTTAGTGGCCCTACAGAAATCTCGCCCTGGACCTCCTGTTAGAGGCCAGCTACAGCAACATGGAAGTATTTGTGGCGTGGCTGCACCGCTCCAGGGATGCTGCTCTGGGACAGGGAACAAATCCTGTTCCTGCCTCCATCAGTTTCATCTTTCTTTGAGTGCATCAGTGAATGAGAAAGAGAAAAAAAATATATACTTTTTATACACTTAGATCCTGTAATCAGCAGGGCTATAAACAGACTTACTCATTAGACAAATAGCCAAGATACTCTGCAAACTCAAAGCCTTTGTGGTAAGGGAAAATTCCAGGACTTCCTTTGTGTGGTAGGTGGTACTTGATGCCCTTGCCTTGCTTCTCAGTACTAAGATACTCTCACACAGGCAGATAATTACCTCTCATTTTACAAACCATCTCCACTGCATAAAGTTCAAAGCACACAACTCCCAACCACCTTCCCACTAGTGTGTCTTCCAGACTGGCTCTGGCAGCAGCATGGAGCAACAAGCCACCCGGTTTGCTCCAGTATTGCAGAAAGTACACTAAAAGCCACATACTTATTTTATGCCTTGTAGATACTGCTTTTTTGTTTGTTTGTTTGTTTTCTGGGATTAAGCAGGCTGAATTACAGATTTCCAATCTGATCTGTTTCTTCACTGCCTGCTTTAACATAAAGAACAGGACTTCATAATGGATGCTGAGCTAAGGAACCATCCTCCCAGGTCTCTGGCACCGGAGGAAAGAAACTAGCAAAACATGGTGCAGCTGTTCCTTCTTGCCTGCCAGGTAAGAGTTGCTAGAGATCTTCTTGGTTCACTAAACAAGTGATTAGTGGATTTAACACCTAAAAATAAAACCAAAATATCCTGCAAGAACATGTTGCTGTGCAGACGGATCTGAAATTGCTCCAAAACAAAGCCTCTGCATGCTGAACTGAACACACCCACAGGGCTGGAGCTCTCACCTAGTCGCAGGGTGTTGGAGCAAAGGGTTACAGGTTTACAAGGTGGATGCAGCTGCAGATCTAACCCCCAGTGTAAGTTATCTTTACAAAGGCCCAGCTCAGAGTTGTAGAAGCATGTCCCAGCCTTCTGGTTTCAGGCTTTTATTTAATGATGAAATTAGAGGAAACAAACAAACAAACAAAACAAACAACAACAACAAAAAACTCGACACACAACAGTCAACAACTGACCTAACTCAAGCCTGATCTGAATCTCCAACACCAATGGAGGTAGCATGTTTTTTTTGTACTGCAATATCTGAAAATTGCGTATTTGGAGAACAAACCCTATTTTAATTCTCGGGATTAAGAAATCCTGTGGTTTTCATTTCTATTGTTTCCTTAATCTACAAGTAATTCAGCAAAATGACTGCTCCATGTATATGCATGTGCCAACACTGACATGCCCTTGGCAGAAACAAATTGTACGTCTGCTTCTCTATTTCCTGACTCCCTACATGGTTTTCTTTGGAGAGCAGGTAGAGTCCACTGAACTCTGAAAGACACATACCTCTGCTCTGATTGGATAGCAGAACTAACTTCTTACAAGATTTCCAGCAGAGTATTTTTGGGCTAAGGAAGGTTTGTATGTAAAGTTACTCAATACGATTTGAATGAAATACTGCCTCATTAAAATAAATAAAAGATCAATTTCTCCATTTCTTCTATTCAAGGAGCTTGAAATTTTGTTCATCCAGTGCCCCCTATTTTTTTTTTTTTGATTTAGATACTTCATGTGCAACCAAACCATGAATTGTGTCTGAAACTCACCTGCAGCGCCCTTCAGGCACAGCAGCTCTCTCTGGGGGTAACGTACTGCCTAGCATTATCAGCACGTAGCCTGAGCAGGAAAGAAAAGAGAAACAATCCTAAAGGTATGAATGCTTCTCAGCTACTGCTCCCATGAGGCTCTGCAGAAGAGTAGCTGAGCTGATTAGGGATCGTTAGGGATGAGCTGATCATTTTGGGTCATCATCAATATTTTTCTGAATTTTGCCAATTACAGAGGAGATTTCTGGGGACAGGTAGCTGTTTTTCAATCAACTCTTGTTAACAGCTGATATTCCAGACCATCCTCATCCAGGCCATCTGAGCAGTCAATCTCAGTCTGCCCTATTGCTTTTGTCAAAATATTCATTTACTCATCAAAACTTGCTATTCTAATAGTACTACTTGGAAAATAGTACTACTTGGAAAAGCTTCCTCATATCCAATAGAGACTCATCAGGTATTATATATAATCTCTCTTACCACTGGAAACATGATACATTCATCAGTAAAGGATTTGCTTTCGGTTCAGTTCTTGACTCTTCCACAGACATTGCATACAATTTTGAGCAATCAGCATGTGATTTCCCCATATTCAATACAGAAACGATGACAGCGGCCTCCCTGCTGCAGGCCACCACTGCAGACCGTAAACTCTTTGTAACAGGGATTGTCTCTTAGTTCATGTCTGTGCAGCACCTAGCATAGCACCAGTTCAGCTTCAGGGTGAGATGCAACAGTAGGAAATGAGATTTTCTTGAATTAGCTTCTTGTCATCCAGCTCAGACTCAGTAAGGAATTAAGAAAGTACACAGCATTAAGTGTTTCAGGTCTTGAATTACACATGAATAAGGTCTGTCCAGAAATTACGGCTTCCAGAATTAATGGAACATTAGCAACCAGATGAAGAAATCCCGCCTACGCACAGGGGTGCAATCTAGCACCAGGCTATGGCAACTTGTTTGGTTTCTTGAAAGTACTAAAATCAACCGAGTAACATCCCTCGGTTATATGCACTTCATTCACTCAGGATAGTGTTAAAATTATTATTCTAAGCAATGCATAAGAAGTGAGTCTTGATTAAGTCTCATTGCTAGTAGTGCCTTCCAGGACCTGGTCTGATGGCTGTTTCTGTTTCCTCCATTTGAGAATATCTGAAAACAACTCCACAAGGAATTCTCTATTTCCTTCTGAATCCAGACTTTCTCATCCCATTGCAGTTGTTCACAGCATTTTACTGAGCAATCTTTTTCTAGAGTACAAAACTCTATGTGAAAAGTTGTACAGCAACCAAGCTATCCATGAGCTTTGACAGCTATTCAGAGCTGACTGTCCAACTGGGGTTGTTCAGAGTTACTCCTATAAGCAGCTGGATCTTGTATTTGAACTGTGTTCAAATAGAAGCCAGGTTTCTTTTCAAACATCAAAATTGTTATCACAAATGAATCAGATTGAGCAATATTGAACCATTAGAAATTATCACCAAAACTTAAGTCAAACACTGTAGGAAGATTTTTTTTCCTCTGACATTTTGAAGCTGTTCAGATGATTCAAAGCTGTGGCACAAATGAAGAAACACTAGTTTTATTGTGGTGACTTGGAAGTTACATCATTCACCGGGAACTAAATTACCTGCTGCATGCACCATGACTGGAATGGTAATTGTATTACCTTTTTTTTTTTTTTTTTTTTTTTTTTTTTTGTCACAAAAGGAAAGTCTGCAGAGATTAACGCTTATGCTTAGCATCAACGTCAAAGCACCTTGCAAACACAAACTAAAATCCATGACTGCCCTGTTAATACTTAAGTTTGATATCAATGTATTTGTAAAAGGTAAACTAAGGAGCAGACAGGCTGAGTGACCTATCCAAAGCCCTGTTTTGCTAAAGCAAAGGTGAAGCCTGCTGAAGCCAGGATAACACATACACCATGCACTTCAAGAGAAGATCTAAATGCAGCTACAGAAAGTCAGCTCTGATTCCCTACAGCAGTTCTGATTTTCTTGTCTGAAACAATGGAAAAAAACAAAACAAAACAAAAACAAAAACAGAGGAAGCCTAGCTCCAAGCCTGTGGTTCAAAGACATCTGTGGTTTTAGAGAATTCAAGTTTCCCTCCTCCACAGAACATCTAATACAAGGATTTGTTCACAAAGAAACTTGCTAGACCTATTTTTACCAAATTTTAGCCAAGCAAGAGTATTTCCCTTCAAATCATTTTGGCAGCTATGTAAGAATTACAAGTTATCTAGCAGACAGTAGTTGCAAACAACGCTTTCGCAGGAAAAGCCTTGAAGCTGATAAACTGTGATAAGCAAATTCAAGTGAACTGCATGATGGAGAAGCAGTAAAGCAAAACTACTCAAGTTGTTCCCAGGAACTCTGGAATTAAGTTACACCCTCTCACATCAACAACTGAGTTTGCATAGGATAATATGCGCATGGTGTAGAAAGAGTATGACTTAAGTGCATGTATGGCTGCGAGCAGCTGAATCTGATTTTCTTACAGATGACTTTTTTTTCAGCGTCAGTGGAATAACTGATATCCTGAATAGCAGTCAAGATATACACATAAAATGCAATATACTGATGTTTTTCTCTTCAAATGCCTTGTCAAATTATTTTGGTTCTTTGTATAACTTAGAAGTCTTTTCCTTGAAAGCTTCACATCTTTACTTTTAATACCAGAAGCGAGACTGACATAGAACTAAACAAAAGGTTTCAACATTCTTACTGGAGAAAAGCCAAAATTAAACAGCAAAGTCTGTGACCATTCAGACAAAGCAAAGGGAATTTGTTCTGAGCTTTGACATGCTACTATAAAAAATGCACAGACTGGAGGTTCTGCCTGAGAGATGCCGTCAGTTCTGAATATTCAGAAGGTACAAGCATGTGAGCATTGTTACATGGCTGTCTTATTAAAAATTCTGAAGTGAAGAAAATAATCCAGTAGTTCCAAGTTTTTCTCTTAAAATATAAACCTTTTGAACTCTCATCTGCTAGAAATGCATATAAAATCTGAGGTGGTTATGCACAAAATAAGACCCCAATACCACTAACTTCAAAAATTTTTTTAGCTTTTTTTTTTTTCCTTTTAACCAAAATTATCCATCAAGTATTCAAGATTTTTGGTGTAAATTCTTGAGTCATCCCAAAACAATTGACATGTATCACCGTCACCAATGAATGCTTAAGAGTCAATTTATGTTTTAAGTAAAGTATCTCTACTTTGCTGTCTTTAGGAAAAGTGCAGTCTGGAGATGGCCAGAAGGCAGAAACAGAATAACCACAGAGGTCAGCTTCTTGGGGCAACACTTGCCCCTTTACACCTTTGTCTTGTGAACACTGAGTGAGACTCTCATCTCTCAGGTTATCCCGATCTAAAAATTCCCATTTTGCTTGCTGGGACATTTTTGAGAAACAAGAATAAGGGTAGGAAAAGGCAGAGGTCATTTCACACGTGGTTATGTCTTGTTTTCCACGCCCAGGTTCTAACTAAAAGAGCTAGAAGCAAGCTGGTTGTCCTGCCTTTAGCCAACCCTCTGACCTCAGGTGTTCTCATCCTTACCAACAGTCGGCCACAACAACCCCATAGCGCACTACAGGCGTGGGGAAGAGAGGCTGGAAAGCTGTGCAGAGGAAAAGGATCTCGGGGTGCTGATTGATGCTCACCTGAACATGAGCCAGCAGTGTGCCCAGGTGGCCAAGAAGGCCAACAGCATCCTGGCTTGTATTAGGAATAGTGCAGGCAGCAGGACCAGCGAGGTGATTGTCCCCCATACTCTGCTCTGGTGAGGCCACACCTCGAGTACTGTTTTGGGCCTCTCACTACAAGAAGGACATCAAGGCCCTGGAACACAAGTCCTGTGAGGAGTGGCTGAGGGAACTGGGGGTGTTTGGTCTGGAGAAGAGGAGGCTCAGGGGAGACCTCATTGCTCTCTACAACTACCTGAAAGGAAGGTGTGGGGAGCTGAGGGTTGGCCTCTGCTCACAGCTAACTACTGATAGGACTAGAGGGAATGGCCTCAAGTTGTGCCAGGGGAGGTTCAGGTTGGAAATGAGAAATTTCTCCTCAGAAAGAGCAGTCAGGCATTGGAATGGGTTACCTAGGGAAATGTTGGCATCACCGTCCCTGGGGGTGTTCAAGGAAAGGTTGGATGTGGTGCTTAGGGATGTGGTTCAGTGGGTGACATTGGTAGTAGGGAGATGGTTGGAATAGATGATCTTGAAGGTCTCCTCTAACCTTAGTGATTTCTATTCTATTCTACTGGGGAGGAATGTGTTAAGTTAACAAGCAAAAAGTAAATCTCACATTTGAAGAAAACCACAACATATCAGATTGATTTCATTTAACTTTAGACTAGACTGAAATCACAAGGTGGTACATAGGAAGTATGCCCAAATCATAACATGTCCCACATGGTATTCATGTAGATTAGCAGATGCAACAAATTGGTAACAAATTCCAGAAATTGTTATATGATTACTGGCCAAATAAATATTTTTACAATGCTTTGCCTTCAGTTATTTCTATTTTGTTCAATCTACACGTAAGTATCAATAGATAAAAATGAATTAAAACTAAAATCTAACTATTGTACTATGTAAAAATCCCTCCCCTGAGTAAGGCATTCAAGTTCATTTTAAGCTACATGTGATTGCTTTGATGCTTTGTATACTTTAACAAGGGCCAGAGACCAATCTGCAGAGCACCGCAGCAGCACCGGGCCCTGCTGGAGACCCCCATTCACCCGCCTAACCCTCCTCTCCACTCTGCCTGAGCAGAAAGAGCTGCTGACTGAAACACTGGCAAGGTTTTGGTAGCAGGGGGCCATAGGGGTGGTTTCTGTGAGAAAGATCTAGAAGCTGCCCCATGTTTGGGAAGGGCCCCATTGTTTTCCAGAGCTGAGCCAATAAGCGATGTTGTTTGCGCCTCTGTGAGAGCATATTTAAGACAGGGAAAAAAACGCTGTGCCACACAGCAGCCGGGAGAGTGAAGGGAGTGAGAAACAGCCTTGCAGGTGCCAAGGTCAGTGTAGAAGGAGGGGGAGAGGTGCTCCAGGCGCCGGAGCAGAAGTCCCCTGCAGCCTGTGGTGAGCACCATGGTGAAGCAGGATGTCCCCCTGCAGCCCATGGAGTACCACGGTGGAGCAGGGTTCCATGCTGCAGCCCATGGAGGAGACCACGGTGGAGCAGGTGGCCCTGCACCAACGGAGGCTGCTGCCTGTGGAAGACCCCTGCCGGAGCAGATTCCGGGCTGGACCTGTAGCCCGTGGAGAGGAGCCCACGCAGGAGCAGGTGACCTGGCAGGAGCTGCTGCCCGTAGGGGAGCCAGGTTGGAGCAGTTTTCTCCTGAGGGATGGACCCTGTGGTACGGACCCATATCTGGAGCAGTTCTGGAAGAGCTGCTGCCTGTGGGAAGCCCACGCTGGATCAGTTCATCAAGGACTGCATCCCGTGGGTGGGACCCCACAACACAGGGGACGAGAGTGACCGAGAAGGAGCGGCAGAGAAGAAGTGCTGTAGACTGACCATAACCCCCATTCCCCCGTTCCCCTGCGCCGCTCGGGGGGGGAGGTGGAAGAGGGTGGATGGGGGAGGAAGGTGCTTTTGGTTTCTTTCCTTTGTTTCTCACTTCTCTAGCTTGTTAGTAATGAGCAATAAATCTTACTATCTCCTTATGCTGAGTCTGTTTTGCCCGTTACAATAATTATTGTGTGATTTTCTCGTCCTTATCTCAACCCTTGAGCCCTTTTCACATATTTTCTCCCCATTCCTCTTTGAGGAGGGGGAGTGAGAGAGCGGCTGTGGTGGAACTCGGCTGCCCACTCGAGCGGAACCACGACAAACACCCACTTGGTTTTCAGAAAAACTCCACTGGTTTTCTGAAGTGATTGATATCATCAAGAACTTTGAGGCTCTCCTCCAGCACTCTTCTCTATGAAGACCTGGGCAGGTTAGGGAAGGACAGCGGCTGCTTTATCTGATCCTAAGCCTCCCCCCTTAGGGCTAGAAACCAAATCTGAAACATTCTGGTGGCAGATCCACACAATTGTGAATCTGTTTTTCAGTCTTTTCATTGATGTTTTTGTTCTTACTCATTCCCAACCTCCCCTCACCAGAACAACCACCTGTTTCACTTCTCCTGTCCCACAATGGCTGCAGACACAAAGCCACAGCTAGCCTGCCCCACCAAGCAGCATGCAGGCCACGGGCACCTGAACAACAGCTACCTACACTGGTGTTGCTGCTCCATTAGTCCCCAGAGAAAGAGGAAAAGACCTTCAATAGAAACCAACAGAAAAATGCCAAACCATTTTACGTGCTGGAACCAGCAGTGAGTCACAACACTGCTAGACTCTAACAAACCAGAGACAGAAGCAGCACTGCAAAGAAAAAGTCCTCTAAGAAATAATCACAGGGAATTTTCTGTTCAAGGATCAACTGCATTAGTGATTTTTATTTATTTATTTTACAACCCTTGAGCAAAAAAACCACACATGTGCTTCATAGATGTTTCCAAAAATTGTTGAAGTTCTCACCCTAACCATAATCCCCCGATTAGTATCCATCAGTAAGGGGTATCTACTGCTAAGACAGATGCTACCCTCCAAACAAGGATATATTCCTTAACACCTCCAGCTTGTGGCAGAAGGATTAGGATACTTATTCACTTTTAGCAACCTTACATTTAATATTCACCTTCAGGATATTATCCTAAATGAAGGAAAACTATCCAAACCTAGTCCATTTACTAGGGCCCTGAAAAGAGTGGGAAAATTTAGTGTCATTTCCACGTATTAAAAAAAACAAAAACCTAAGTCTTACAGAATGAAGTATGTTGGCATAAAAAAGTAGCTCTTCCTGAACTGCATGATTTAAAATTGTGACAGAAAGTCCCTGCTATGGTTTACATGAGAAAATTATAAAATTATTAGAAATTAGAAAATTATAAATAGAAATGAAACAAGAATATATATATATATATATATATATATATATTATATTATATATATTTTAAACCAGCCTCCTACATGAAAGAATCATAGAATCATAGAATATCCTGAGTTGGAAGGGACCCTTAAGGATCATCAAGTCCAACTCTTGACACCGCACAGGTCTACCCAAAAGTTCAGACCATGTGCTCTAAGTGCACAGTCCAATCTCTTCTTAAATTCAGACAGGCTCGGTGCAGTGACCACTCCCTGGGGAGCGTGTTCCAGTGTGCAACCACCCTGTGAAGAACCCCCTCCTGACGTCCAGCCTAAATTTCCCCTGCCTCAGCTTAACTCCGTTCCCGCGGGTCCTGTCACTAGTGTTGATGGAGAAAAGGTCTCCTGCCTCTCGACACCCCCTTACGAGGAAGTTGTAGACTGTGATGAGGTCTCCCCTCAGCCTCCTCTTCTCCAGGCTGAACAGGCCCAGTGACCTCAGCCGTTCCTCGTACGTCTTCCCCTCAAGGCCTTTCACCATCTTCGCAGCCCTCCTCTGGACACTTCTCCAACAGTTTCATGTCCTTTTTATACTGTGGTGCCCAGAACTGCACACAGTACTCGAGGTGAGGCCGCACCAGCGCAGAGTAGAGCGGGACAATCACCTCCCTTGACCTACTAGCGATGCCGTGCTTGATGCACCCCAGGACACGGTTGGCCCTCCTGGCTGCCAGGGCACACTGCTGGCTCATATTCAACTTGCTGTCTACCACGACCCCCAGATCCCTCTCTTCTAGGCTGCTCTCCAGCGTCTCATCGCCCAGTCTGTACGTGCAGCCAGGGTTTCCCCTATCCCAGGTGCAGGACCCGGCAACTTGCTCTTATTGAACTTCATGCGGTTGGTGATCGCCCAGCTCTCCAACCTGTCCAGATCCTCTGTAAGGCCTTTACGCCTCATTTGAGTCCACAACTCCTCCAAGTTTGGTGTCATCAGCAAACTTGCTCAAAATACCCTCTATTCCTACATCCAGATCGTTTATAAAAATATTGAAAAGTACCGGCCCTAAAATGGAGCCTTGAGGGACCCCACTGGTGACCGCCCGCCAGCCGTGACGCAGCCCCATTTACCATAACCCTTTGGGCCCTGCCCGTTAGCCAATTGCTCACCCATCGTATGATGTTTTTATTTAGCTGTATGGTGGACATTTTGTCCAGTAGGATCCTATGGGAAACCGTGTCAAAAGCCTTGCTGAAGTCCAAAAAATCACATCAGCTGGTTTCCCCTTGGTCCACCATACGGGTGATCTTATCATAAAAGGAAATCAGGTTAGTTAGGCAGGACCTACCCTTCACAAAACCCATGCTGGCTGGGACCAATGACTGCTTTGTCCCCCAGGTGCGCCTCAATAAGTTCGAGAACCAACTTCTCCATGATTTTACCAGGCACTGACGTGAGACTGACAGGCCTGTAATTGCTAGGGTCTTCTTTCTGACCCTTCTTGAAAATCGGCACAACATTTGCCAGCTTCCAGTCTACCGGGACCTCTCCAAATTCCCAGGATCGTTGAAAAATAATTGAAAGAGGTTCCGCGATGACGTCCGCCAGCTCTTTCAGCACCCGGGGATGAATCCCATCCGGACCCATGGACTTGTAGGGATCCAGGTGGAGTAGCAAATCCTGCACACGTTCAGGGTCAGTTGGGAGTTTGTCATCCCCACCGTCCCGGCCCTCCAGCTCAGGGCACCCTGGGTCCCGAAGCCCATCATCGGCATTGAAGACAGAGGCAAAGAAGGCGTTAAGCGTCTCTGCTTTGCCTATGTCATCGTCTGTGAGGAGACCTTCCCTATCAAGGAGCGGCCCTATGTATTTTTTAGTTCTCCTTTTTCCATTTACATATCTAAAAAAAACCTTTTTATTTTCTCTCACAGACACAGCCAGCTTCAACTCTAGCTGTGCTTTGGCCACACGAACTTTCTCCCTACAAACACGAACAGCATCCCTCTATTCTTTCCATGACGCCTGGCCCTCCTTCCAGTAGCGAAACACTCTCTGTTTCCGCCTAATTTCCATTAGAACGTTCCTGGTCAGCCACGCCGGCCTCCTGCCCCGCCTGCCTGACTTGCGATATTTAGGAATTGCCTGATCTTGTGCTTCTAGGAGGCATCGCTTAAAGAGTGACCAGCACTGGTGGACATCGAGGCCTTCAAGAGCAGTTTCCCAGGGACCTTGCTGACTAGTTCCCTGAGCAGCCTGAAGTCCGCTTTCCCCATATCTAGGGATGAGGTTTTTGGTGGCACTTTTCCTTCTGTCACCATAAATTTTGAACTCAAACCACTTCATGGTCGCTATGACCGAAGGCGGCCACCAAATCACCACATCTCCCACCAGACCCTCTCTGATTTCTAGCAACAGGTCTAGGAGGGCACCTTTCCTAGCTTGGCTCGTTAGCACCTGCACCAAGAAGTTATCGTCTAGGTGCTTCATGAACCTCCTGGACTTGCTCGTGTCAGCCGTGTGGCACTCCCAGTTAACGTCCGGCAAAGCTGAAGTCCCCCATAAGGACAAAGGGGAGTTAATCTCGAGGCCTCTCTTAGTTCTGTAAAGAATAATTTATCGGCGCTATCGTCCTGGCCAGGCGATTTCCCTCTTGGGTTTAAAGCCTTAAACAAAAATCAAACTTTCTTTCCAAAACCTATGTAAAAGCAAGGAGGATGAGGACAATAGGAAAATTAAGGAATCCCTTTAAAAAAACTGTGAGATGAGCTAAAAGAGGCCAATACAGAAGTCCCCATTATTTCCACTTTGACCATTTTCACAGAATTCTCCATTATTTCCACTTTGACCTCAGAGAATATTTTCTCTCTGCTTCCTGGCCTGTGAGCTATTATGGGAAGTCAGCTATTGAAACTGAAACGCTGAATGCTAGCCACCGAAACACCATGAATGTATTCACTGTCACATAGTCAAAAAGCAAGTCTGATCTCCATAATTCACCGCTCCTACCCACTACTCAGCCTGTCCACTCACGCTGTCTCTCTGCTGAGGAATTCACCTCCAAAGCTGGTTGTTTGGTACATGCCGCTGACTAGAATTTCCCATGCAGGTTATTACTCATCTCAGCCCGATGTGTGACAAAAACTGCAAGAGGAGTGACAAAACTTGCAAGAGGAACTCTGTTTTACTGAGTGTGTAAAAACCTGTTGCAGTGAAAGCCGCACACAGTTGCATTCTTCCTACACCTGGCCTACAACAAGATGCAAAATAGTCAAAGGAGCACTAGTGGGATATGCAGTCTTGCAAATTCTTGTGATTTTATTATGACTCTTTTAATTATGAAAACTTTCTTAAAATCTGGTGGTAGTTGCACACTCACCTGCAAGCAACTTATCTCTGAACTATCAGAACTTGACAAGTACCTGTTACCACCCACTGAGATAATTTTGGCTTCTTCCTTCCCCTGCTCAGCAAAATGCAATTTTGTATATCTCATCTAATAAGCCTTAATTAGTAAATTAACAATATTATAGTCTTATCTAATTAGTAGTCTAGCAGGATGCATCAGCATTAGAGCCTGTGGGTGTGTGCAAGCACAGTTATATACACACAAGCAACAGCCACGAGCAAGTCCTGGTTATTGCATGGTCTGCTGGCTTCTTTACTACTTTTGTTAGAGAGAGGGCACAGGGAAATCACAGAATCACAGAATTTTCTAGGTTGGAAGAGACCTCAAGGTCATCGAGTCCAACCTCCAACCTAACGCTAACAGCCCTCCACTAAACCATATCCCTAAGCTCTACATCTAAACGTTTTTGAAGACTTCCAAGGATGGTGACTCCACCACTTTCCCTGGCAGCCTGTTCCAATGCCTCACAACCCTTTCAGTGAAGAAGTTCTTCCTAACATCTAGCCTAAAACTCCCCTGGCTCAACTTAAACCCTATCCCCCTCGAGGGCAAATGATTGCCCTCAATGTCAGGGGCTGGGCAGGGTTTTGCTATTCAGCCAGGAGAGGTGTGTGCATGTGCATAATTATCACTACACCCAGGATTTCTTAGGAAAAGTGCCTGCTTCTGTCCTTTGTAGACCCTGCCTGTCTTTGCTGCCTTCAAGTTCTTGTCTCCGGGACATCAGTTGGCTTTCTGCCTGTCCCCCTCAGCAGCTCCTTTTTCTACTTCTGGCAGCCCTGACTGTTGAGGCAGAGCAGGCTCTGACCACCTCCAGCGATGAGCAGTAGCCAGCTGCCTCCTTGACTCACTCAACCTTCACCATGCAGTTCTAAACCACAGCTGGAAACGAGGAGCAAGCTGGCACAGCTGCGGCACTCACCACTCCATAACCCAACTCTGGTGACTGCCACCAGATCACCATGCCACTTCCCAGCCCTTTAGGAGCAGAGCAAAGTCGACCTACCCAAAGCGCTACTGCAATAAATCCAGATGTCTGAGGAGAGCCTGGGGGGAGGCTGCTACTAAGACATACCCTCAGGTAGCTCCGGTTTCAGTTAACTTCTTGATTTGGTGCTGACATTTGTTTCCATTACTTCACCTTCACATAGCAGTCTCCCCAGTGCAGTCATGCTTACTAAGCCCATTTAAAATCATCAACAACAGCAATATCGTTGAAGTGAAGAGCAAAATGTTTCCAGGGAGTAAGTGACCCATTTTGGAAGAGCACATTTCATAGTGGCAGAGGTAGGAAGCCTTGGGAAACATGCTGCTATTAACAACCATATTAAAATACGCCTCCTCTCTGAATTTCGTAACAATTGATTTAATAAGTTTTTTGGCAAGAGGCTGGAATACATTATCATTCCTTGCTCCTGTGCCAATTGCATTAACTTTGCTCAAGACAATTGGGTCACTACAACCGCCCTTAGTACCCACTTCATGTAAGTTTTCAGCATAACTTCAAGTTTTAGACAGTTCTGTAAGACAGCTTCTCAGCAACCTAAAGCTGCTTAAAATAAATGATCCAAAAATGAGTGCAAATTTACACAAAGTTGTCTTTGTCCAATTAACCTAAAGTCAAAATTTGTTTCTGCAGTAAAGTAATAGCTTGTTTTCCCATCCTGCATCACAACATTTATTGCACACTGTAGATGAAAAAAAATGATGTGTTACTAGGAAACAGAGACTGCACATTCATCTGTCCTGATCACTCATCCAGACAGGCTAAATAAAATTAAACTGTGGCCTGTGTGAAATATAAACCCTTATTTGGGGCAAGATAGTGAGGATGGAATGATGAGATCAGTGTTTTCTGTCCCACAAGCTCAACATTACCCAACTTTGTAGAACAAGTCTCCGAGGACAGGCAAAAGCTTTCAACATATTTAAAAAAAAAATAAATCTCAATCTTATGCCTGAATAATAAGGCACTTGTCAATCTTGAGATTTCACCTCTAAAAATCAATTTTAGAGAACTGGCAGCCAAAGCACTCATTATTTCAGTATCTAGACATTTGCAGATAATCCTTGCACTAAAACCAGACACAACTGAATGCTGTCCAGGCAGGCTGAGCTAGCTGCTCCCCAACAGCTCAGCTGCCCTGACTCTGTGTGAACATTTGCCTGAAAAAAAATCATCTAATTTTGCCAGGGAAGAGTTGTAAACTCCCAGTGTTGCAACTCCCCACATCTTTCCTTACGCAAGAGAAAAAACATCAGCTTAAAATTCAACAGCCTTTTTAGGGAGTACTCACACAAATCATGAGCTTGCATTCCCGTCGACATTCAAAAATATATTTATAAAGAGCTGAACAGCTTTTGCCTACCCACAAGCTTTAAAGCTCTTACACAGGTTAGGGAACTAATTCTTCTGCCCCAAAGAGCCAGGTCCATGCAATGCCATTGAACTCTTGCTTTGATATGAAAACATTGACCAGCAGTTTGAGAGTCAAATAACAAAGACATCAACCTCCAACCCACCTTTACTTAGACAAAAGCTATTTGGATAAAGACAAAGTCACTTTGATAAAGACAGATTGTATGTTGACATGCTTTCAGTTTATTTATAAGGACTACGTTGGAATTAATTATCATAGTGATAGTGGTGTGGATTTACCTACTAAAGAACTGGTTGCACTTAGATATTCACAGGGAGCAAGATGAGATTGTGCAGATGCAGCATTGTGTTTTGTCAAGTTCATTTTACCCCAGTCAGGAGAAGAAAGTGCTTGGGGCTGTGCTCTTCATTCCAGCTCTGACCACTGGTAATACAGGGCGAGATACTGAACCTGACTCAACATCCAAATCTAAACAGATCTTGTACAGAAACAGGGGAAGCGTTACAAGACAAAAGGCTGCAAAAGTCCTGAGGTATCAGAAGGATACAGGAAGCACAAAACAGTTTCAAGCGGAAGGGAGGCCACAAATCCAAATGCTGGTATCCTCAAAGCAGAGCTAGTGGCACAATGTAGAGAGACCAACTGCCAGGAGGAGATTTGAGCCCTTTTTCCCCCCATGCACCATAGTTTAATATTTGCAACTTACAGGAAAATTGCAATATTGTCTCCTGTCTACAATACCTCCATTGCTTATTTCATGGTACACGATTTAATTTCTTCCCAAGAAAGCTTCTGGACCAATGCCTAGTTTGAGAAATGACATTTCACAAGGAACATACATTGACTGTAATTAATTCCCATAGATGGAGAGTCTAATTAACAAGAACCCAACTAATAACTCCGCTGGATTTGATCCATGTATGGAACTGGCAACATGCACCAGAGAAAGAGGCAGAGGGTGTGAGGATGTATTTGTGGAAGAAATCACACATAACAGGCAAAGGGGCACTTTTCAAGTGGTTCACAACCACTTTAGACGTTGCCCAGCCACTCTTAACCCTTGGTCTCGTCTACTTTCCATCACCTATACAGGCTTCTTTTCTGCTCTCCCTCACATGCTGCCTTTCCTGCATACACAATGCAAAAATGCTTTGGCTATTTCAGTTTTCAGCTTAAAGATTAGAATGCCTAACACTCACATGCACCATTCTTCTTACGGGTACACTTCTGCAAATTGGGCATTTCACTGTTATTGGATGCGCATCAAATCCAGTGACACAACATGAAGGGGAAGTTCTCAGTAACACCATTTTTATTGCCAAGTTCCATTTACAAAGAAAGATCAATTGTTCATTCTTGCCCAGGTTTTCCATAGCCATGACATATGATTAATGCCAGCAAATACAAACTCAGCTATATAAATCTGGATTTCAGAGACATACAAGAATGCTTTCTAATTTCACTCCCTTCCCACTTATTTACATTTTTTCTTTAAATAACATCATTATTGTCACAGATTTACTCCAAATTTCTAACATAACTTACATTAAATAATTAATACTTATTGCCTGTAGGAAAGACATTTCAGAATTCAATTCACCCCATGTTTGGGCTTTTTTCCTTTTAAATGTAAGTACATGTTCAGGGACTTTTTTTTTTTTTTTTAATGAAGTAACATTTCAGACATTTTTGAAATACATTTCATAAGAGGAAGACCTTCATATTCTTAAATGCTTTACGTACTATTTCAAAGCCCAGATACATTATTCTAGAAAAATACATTTCCCTTTGCACCTTAATAATCAAACCAGCAAAACAATTTCAAAATGAAGTAAAAAGTTTGCAACAAAATATCAACACACATTCACAAATGGAGATGCCTGAAGTTAAAGCTTAAAAATGCTTCCAGCAGGTCCCCTGAACTTGTTGCATTTATTCTTGGTGCTATCACTGAGCAAACCAAAGCTCCTAGAAATTCTAAGGAATTGGCAAGCTTGAAGCTATTCTCAATCCTTTTCAAAATTAGCTTCATGTTTATTGTAACTATTCCTGCCACCATTAGTCTTAAACACACAAAAACTCAGACTCTCTCCTCATAGAGACTTAAGTATCAGATGGCCATTATGTCTTAAGCTCGCTTTACATTAGTGTGGGTACCCATAACCAAAGTAGCAGAAAAAAAAGATGAAAAAGTCTATGTATCTTATGCTCTTAAAAGAATCCTGGGAACACTATGTACTAGCCTGAACTTCGTATCATCGAGTATTCTTAGTTGCTTGCTTCTTAAGCCCTTTTTAGTTACCTTTTTAAATAAACACACTCCACACATTCATTGAGGCTGAGACAGTCACAACAATGACAAGTTTTTCATATTCATTAAGAATTAACAAATTCTAGTTAGCAAAACAATAAACAGATACCGCCACAGTGCACGTTTATTAGACATGCAAAACTTAGCTTTACATTTTTAAAGACATTAGCAAACCTAAAATAAATTTTAGATCATCTTGCAAAACAAATCAAGTTTAAGCAATGTGCAGACCCTTAAAAATCTGGAGAGATCAAAATAGGGAAAATTCTGTACAAATGTAATATAAAAATATTTTTCCATATGAAAGAACCTTCTGTTTGAGACTCAATTCAGACTTGCATCTCCCATACCTCTTGCTGCTCAAATAACCCTGAACAGCAGAACCCCCCCGAGCATTTTCCCCTGCCCACCTCCTGCAAACCCCCACCCTGCACACCCTGCCTGGATCACCACCTGCTTTGCAGGAGGCAGTGAGGGTTGGTACGCATTTGGGATTCATGCTGCAAACATTGGGAAACAACAGAGCAGAGCAGGTGAATGCAGGAAAACCCCTCAAAGTGCAGTGGCCAGGTGAACAATACCAAGTTAAGCCAGACATGGGTAAACAGTGATGTACCCAAAGGCTCTTTCAAGAAGACAGACAGAAGAGCTCTGAACTTCCAAAATACATAGAAATGCCTAAGGTTTGGTTGTCTGAAAATGAGTAGGAAACTTAGCAAGGAGACATACCACTTTTGAGGCAAAATGCCCAGATCCCATTAATGTCCCGATTGGCTGTCTCTTCCCAAATCTCTGATTCAGCTGTAGGACCAAAAGACTCAATTTCCTAGCTGACAGCTACCTGTGCAATGCTCTTCTAAAAGCGACTCCCCATTTAACTCAAGCTGCTTAGTGAAGACAACATGTGAATACTTAGCAAGATTTTTTTTCTTGGAAGAGTAGGACATACACATCAACAAAACTTCATTAGGCTATGGTGTATTTACCTGCAATACCTGTGCAGAAAAGAGTGACACGTTACACGAGCACAGACACCCTGTGACTGAAGTGCTAAATGCCATGGAGTGGCTTCACACTTACAGTTTGACCTGGTTGGCTGATAGCTTACCCATGTCTTCAAGCATACAATTTTACATTTCATTTACTTCATGAGGAAAAATAAGTCCATTTCCTACCAGTAGCATGACAATCAGTTGCCAGGCAGGTTTTGAACTCCTATAGCTCAGTGGTAACCAGCTCATCGTAACCTGCCTCTTGCTGCACGCATGGCAATTCTAGCTACTGGCATCTTACTGCAAAATAGAAAAAAATCTCAGTAACTTCAATCCTAAGGATTGCTGATTTTGCTGGAAAGTACTTTAACCATCAATTTTAAAATTTTACCAACAAAAATACTTCAAATCCCCAGAAGAAAACATTATTTCCCCCTGTATTCTGTTGCTATGGGGGCAAAGAGCTGTATGACTGACCTAAACTTGTAGGACACTGACTTAAACTCTGAATAGTAATGAGTTTTAAATTCTGGAGAAGCAATAAAGGTCTTTAAATGCCACATACCTGTACTTTAGCAAGAGCATTTCAAGACAGTAAGTCAATTCTGGAAGATATTAACATTTTTTCTTCAAGTGACTTCAAGGAAAATTCCAGCTGTGTTGTAAAGCAAAGAACACTGAGGTGTCACTTTAACAGGTGTAATTTTATATTTTAAACCCAGCTTAATTTAAGGAACAAAATTCAGAACATTAGTTTATCATGAATTAGCTGCAAAGAGTACAAACAAGGTCAGTCTTTACAGTATAATTCACAATTTCACATGAAACAGTCTCCAGTATTAGTATACATATGACTACATTTCTAGTGAATTTCTTAATCCACATAGCTCATAAAAAATAGTGCAGGAAGATAAATGTTTGGTTTATTCCTGTACCAAAGAATTTCTGCAAAAGCCAATTCTTGCACACAAGTTTTGCACAGCAAACATTACTCACTAGCAAGGCGGACGTTAGAGCTGGCCACTAATGCTTCCTTCCCACTCTTTTCTTTACCAGATTGCCAAACAGACATCCCATGTGCCCTTCGCAAGGAAAAAGCACAAGTCTCATCCAGTGCTGTCCATGGGATGACAAAAACAGAAAGGCGACCTGCAAGAGGCAGACACCTCACAGTGACAGCAACACATAGCTAAACAAGTTAAACGAGTAACATCTTGGTAAAATTTAATAAAATGAGACTGAGCACAAAATAATGCGGTAACATTTATTATGCCCTGGTGTCTTTGGTGCATCTCCTCAAAAAAAAGGGAATAACAGAACTGTTTTATACGATAGAGTATGGCTGAAGGTAAGGCATAGCCTCTACAAACACGCTACGAATTCATCACACAAAATTCCAGCATTTTGCTCTGGACCATTAGTGAATTTATTTCAGAGCAATTCTTGTTTCCTTTCCTTCTCTCTGCAGCATTGCGCTGAATTAGTGAGCCTTCTGAATGGTCAGTCATTTAGCTGTTGTTCTCAGCTCTAACTTGGTATTTGGGTTTGGTTAAAAAGAAGGATGCTACCTTGACTCAAATTGACTTTTGTTTAGATAAGAAATTGTATTTGTGGCTGAGGTGCTGATGGTTGGTTAAGTTTCCTTTTTACAGTGAAAGGGGGATAAGGAAACAGCCCTTGAGTTTTTCTGATAAGAGACAGATTATGATACTCTTTGAGGAACTGTAGATTAATAACACCATACTTGCAGAGATAAGATTGTCAGATGACACATTTCAGTAACTTCCAAACTTTTACGTTATTAAGTCTCCTAATGCAGCATGGAGAATATAAGTTGTATAATACACATATGCCTTAATATTTTCCTACTAACAGCATCTCTGTTGCTTCCTGTGAAGCTCTTGGTAGACAACCGGTCATGGGACTTAAAAGCCACTCCAAGGCAATGAAAAACAGTCGGCTTTCTTTCCCTACATCCCTTTCTTGTGCAGTATGACTCAAGGGTGAAATTATGCATGCCCTTTAAAAAGCTGCTTTGTGCATACTCCTCATTTTGCTAGAACTGAATTTTACATTAGATAAAGATAGATCAAGGCTTTTCTGTCTAAAATTAATTTTAATTAAGGGAACTAGGCCTTTACAGTTGCATTTTCTGTAATCTAGGTGAAGAGTTAAAGTTAACAACTAACAAAATACTTTCAAATTAAGCAAGGAATCATTTTTTATAATGGTCTTTAGACTATTACTGTGGCTACAGAGCAATGCAGCAACATGCTAGAGAAAGTCTAGACCGCAATAAGTTAAGCTAATAAAACATATTTATGTGTTCCTTATGCCCAAATTGCTATTGATGTCTCAGCTTGTTCAGGTATGTGTACATTAGCCACAACAGTACCTCCAGTGAAAACTTACCCCAAGCACATGAAAAAAAATTAATAGTGGCCTCTTAATCCAGCAAGGCCGAATTCTCCCACACCCTTAACAGTGCTAAAGACTCAGATTTCATTTTAGAGTTTGAGCCATTCTGGAATGGTCAGAATAGTGGCTAGTTCAATTGAGATGAAGCAGAAGCCACAGAAAACCAGAAAAGAACAAAGCTGCATGCAAAAGCTGATAATGGAAGAAAAAAATGCTGGCTTTCAATAGCTATATCCATGGTTTTCAAAGATTAAATCATTACACAGAGGAAAAGATGGAAAAACAAGCAAAGTGATACCTGCGTATTATTCAATCTCATATAAATATAATATTTAAAATCAATTCAAGCATTCCATCTGACAGCAAAGAAGAGATACGGAAGGACTGAAAAGTAGGTAAAAAAACCTCAGATTCACCTATTTGATATGAAATCAATATTCACAAAGACAATCAGGAAACAGATGGCACTGATGACTGGAATACAAAGTAAAGTAAATAGTAGACTTCAATCTTTGAGAGCCAGAGAGCATTCAGTGTTATGTGCAGACCAATAATGAAACACTGCTCATCTTACTGCTAGCTTAAATGAACACACGTGGAAATTGATCAGAAAGCTTGAACTCCATTAACTTTAAATTCCATATAAAGTCAGCATAGAGCTACAAACTTTACTCCACAATCTTCCTCTACTTACTGTCAACTCAGATTCAGGATCTAAAAGGTAAATTTGGTAAGCCAAGTATAAAGTCACAAACACTTTTATATTGTAATTTCATTTAACAGTGATAATCTCCCAGATGGGAAAAAAAATTCCTGTTCATTTTCAGACTTGCAAAGGAATTACTGGTTAGATGTGGGGACCTACTTCCTACAGGAATATGAAAAAACCCACATGCCAACAACAACAAAAAACTCTAGCCTCTTTAGAGTAAAACTGCTTCTGTCTGCTTCCAGTCGTCCTTCAGTAGAGAAGACATCATAACTCCTCAGAGGTGTAGCAATTTGACTGTCAGCAGTGAACACACAAGCTATGGCAATCTCTTAGAATACTTCTCATCCCTCTGTAGCTGGTTAAGCAAAGACTGGAAAAGTCTCAAAAATCCCTTACATTAATCTGCATAAGCAGTTGTCACATTAAATTTCAGAGTTTTACCTTAAAGCTTTTTTTTTTTTTTTTTTTTTTTTTGAGATGTATCTTGCTTTGAATAAAACCTTGAAAAATATTACATGTGGAAAACACAATATTGAAGTTTGGAAACCTATGAATACAACATTTAAAGGGGCCAAGCCTGCTGGTATCATACAGGCCTACAAAAACTGAAAGAGATCAGGATTAAAAAAACATTCATGAATCAAATGAAAGTGGTATGTCTGTACTATAGTATATATATATATTTTTTTCCTTGTCAGTGGGTATGTCTCCAGTTTCAAAAAAGTAGCGGTACATCATCCTGAACCAGCTATCAAAAATTTTCTTCACTTTGCCATCATACTGTAGACCTTTTACAATTAATTTAGTTACTGCAGCTGGAGCTTTATTTTTATAATAAAGTAGGTGATCTGAAGTACATTCACATTCTTGTATATCAGAAATAAGTGTGGAGATACCCAATCCAGATTTGAAGATTTTTTCTCCAGTTTAAATATGCCAAACTTCTGATGCTTGTCCTAAAAACTGCCCACATGCTTCACCTGTGGGGCTCTTCTTGCAGACCATAGCCTCTGATGCTCCAAGAAGTATCTGCGCTCCCAATCAAGAATTTGATTCACCTTTTATCACAGTCTGCAGGTTGGCTTGAGTCACACCACTCTTCCTCTGTCTCTTTTACCATGTCAACTTCACTTTCAGATGGCAAAGGTGGCTGAGGAATGCAGGTGAATGTACGAATACTGCGTGGATCAACCGGTGGGACCAGTGTAAGTGACTCTACACTTAGTGCATCTGTGTTATCATCTGATATTAACGATATCGTGGGCTGCTGTGCAGGAATCAGGCTAGGGGACAGGTTTGCTGTTTCTATGTCACTGTTTCTTACAACATTCTTGCTAGACTTTGAGACAGCTGGAAGAGTTTCGTCAGACATCATCATCTGACCAGGAATGGTCATGTGAGGCTGCTCTGGAGCTGAAGGGTCATCTATTGAAAGAAAACACCAAGAAACAATCAATATTCCACTTAGTATAGACATTGCTCATTAAACCAGTGTACTTTGCTTATGAGTATTTAAGAATACTTGGGTGGAAAACTGTTCTATGAAGCACAATATTTAAATTATGCCAGCAATAATAAATAATGGTTCACGTTATGAACCAGAAAATCTACATCTATAATACTGCAATATACAGCAGTATCATAAATATTCCTAGAGAAAGGAAACAGAGGGGAAGAAGAATAAGAAAGCCTCCCCAGAATTTAGTATAGACTAAAACAAATAACCACTCCATACCAGGCAGCTCTTGAGAAACAGAAAAGAAGTCCTATGTAACTAATTTTCCCAAGAGGAGACCTATTCTTACAAAGACTTGGAAGTGATTCTCTCATTCCATTCTCTGCATTCAGTTTGAAGTGACATCTTAGCCATAGAAAGTGGAACTATGTAACAACAGGAAGGAGAATTATGTGCATACTGTAACTGAAAGGTGCTGCAAAATAAACCTGTTTTTACACAGGCTTTTGTTTTATGAAATTTTGTGCTCATAAGTATGGAGCATACAACATGGAGAAAACTGGCAATAAGGCATTGCATATCACAGAAACCTGATATGCTGGTAGCCCTTCCCATACAGTGAAAAAAAACATTAACAGCTACTTGTTTTGCCATTTTTTTTTTCCTTAAAATCCTTGTAACTAGCGAGAGAACTGCTTATTTGGCTCAGATGGATAATAAACAGAAAGGATCAGGGGGTACCACCTCATATGAGCAAGTATGCCCACACAATTTTATTTTTTTTTCTTTTCAGGCTAGAGTAATAGATGCCATTCAAGTTAACAGGTATCCAGCTTCAAGGCATTTAGAGCTCTTGTTAAAAATCAGCATGTGTTCAAGTGTACAGGCATCTGCAGAAAAGTCTACAAGGCAATGTAGTGAATACAGAAGCTAAGATTGTTTTTTAATGCACAATGACAACCTTAGAATATTTCTGTTTCAATATGATTCCAATTATTCCTGTAAAACAAACAAACAAAAAAGCACATGAATATAAGGAAGAAGAAAAGAAAAACAGAGCTTAGAATGGAATGGATATCAGTAAGGTATCAACAGTAAGATATCAGTAAGATAACAGTGAGAGACAGTTGTGTGTTTTTTTTTTTTTTTTTTTTTAAACCTTTCTGGTAAGATAACCCCAAACAAAGATGTATTCTCACTTCAGAAAATCACTTGATTTCATTTTTTGCTGAATCTGTGGCTAAAGCTTCTCCCTTTAAGGAAAAGGAAACTTAGATTTATTTATTTATTTTAAAGAAAGCAAACTCTTTAAACAAAAAGGACATCACTAGTTATTTTTGAAAATAAGGACAAATTCAAAGTAACTGCAGGGTTTTTTTTGGGCTATCAAGAAGTTTTAGTGAAAATGTGGTGATTGATAACAGGAATGTGATGCAAGGCTTGCACTGAGAAGCCCTTCCTTTTGGGAGGATGACTTCCTCATAACTTTCATTCATTGAAATTCTGACAGACATGCATGTTCTTCTGATATGATATATATGATATAAATTATATATATATGATATATATCATATATCCTTCCACGTAGGATATAAATGACTGTTAAAGTGGCTCCCTTCTCAATACAACAAAGCAAACAAATATTTGAAAAATGACTACATAAAAAAAAAAAATCTGGTGTTGATAAAGTTTATATCTAAAAGTCTGAAAATGCATTCAGAAAAAAAGATAAAAACATATCAGAAAATGTAAAAGCAGAACAAACTGAGCATCTAGTATTTCAGCTACAGTATTTTATAAATAGAAAATACAAAAGCAGAGCTCTATGCTATTTTGTCTGTTTTATTTATTATTGATAGCAGTCTCTCTCTCTCTCCCCTACTTTCAATATTCCATTAGTTGCTGTCAGAGCTGCTCGTTAAACGGCAGCAGGGACAGATATGCTGTAACCCAGCACAGCGTTACTGCCAAAACAACCAGGGAGTAGCCAACTGCCACTTAGTCCTTGTAGGGGCAGAAAGCAAGTATCAATATAAAATGAGAGAAAAAAAATAATATTCTGGACAAGGTCAACAGCTCTTGCTACTGTTTTACAATATACTATCCCTTCTGGACTGTGAGAGTGGCACTTGCATCTTTGTGACCAGACTCTCAGGGATCAATGGGCACTTCAGGTGTATACTTAGCTTGAAACTGGAGCTATAAGCTTGCGCTAGATGAGTTATCTCCCCTATCTTTTGGATATAATGACAGAAAGAAATAAATAATCAGACTATAGATGAAGGAAACTAAATGGAGTACAGAGATCTAGCATCTTAGAATGATAATTTGGAAAATAAAGAGGTATTAAAAAAAGAGCACCTTCTTGATGTAGTAAGGTTTCATGTACAACATCTCCCACTTAACTGAATACATCATTTCAGAGCAATGATTACCAATAAGGAAACCTTTGAGGCTCAAAATTTGAAAGCCTTTTGAACTCAGACAATTCAGAAAAGGATCCAAATAGATAAACACATTTATGTATGACCTGAATTCTCTGAGTCTTTGAAACTGGGATAAAGAATTGAAAAGAAGATGTGCCCTAGCTGGAAAAAAAGCTCAAGAAGGGGCTTATTATAAAAACATCTGTCTCTAAAATCTGGATAGTTACCAAGCTACTAATTCAAAAAAGTTTCAAGACACCCAATATACTAGGAGATTAAGTTCCTTACCCATTATTTGGAACTTCTATCTATACTGGACATAAAAATACTACGTAGCTTTCAAAAAAACTTAGACCCCTAACGCTTGGTTCCATTCAAATTTCACTTTCCATTTCACTTTGAATAGAAGGAACAAAAAGAAATGTCATTTTCACTAATCACTAAGACATACTTTACTCTTAAATATCAAGGAGTTATCATCTAATATGGGAAAAAAATATTTCTATTTACCTCTCCCCAACTCACATGCGTTTAAGCAGGAATGCTCAGGCACAAAAAAAAACAAAGCCAGATATGGAGTTTAAGTATCAAACAAGATTAAAAAACAGGGCATTATTTTGCAAGACACTGGACGTTACCAGCTATCTTTCAGGGCACTGTTTTGCAAGACACTGGACATTACCAGCTATCTTTGGTTGTGGTGGGCTCAGCAACCTTTTTTTTTTTTCCTCCCAACACTCCTGTAAAAATAACCTTGGTAACACTATAGAAGAAAATCGCTCCACTTCTGTTATATTAACTTATGTTATGATGGTCATTAGGGAAAGAAGACAGAAAAGAAAAGAAAGAGGTAAGAATGAATACAGTCTACAGAAAAATGTCTTAAACCGTACAGCAATATACTGTGAAAGGATAACAAAAATATAAGTAACAGCACACTAAGGGAAAAGACACAAAATAAAGTCTAAAAATGAGAAAGGATGTTTACGTAGTATTAACAGAATAAAAACTGCTTATGCCATGGAAGTGAAAAATATAAACTAGATTCAAGTTAACACAGGTTATGTAAGTGACAATCTGGTATGAGGTCTATTTCCATCCTTTCTGTATCTACTTCCCCTCCCCACTCCTTCAGGCAGACAATTAAACAGTCCATAAAGCCATCTGCCCAAATGTGATGACAGAAAAAAAAGCTAGCTTGTATCATCACAGTCCAAGGACAGTCTTATGCTGAACACTTCTTCATTTTACCCGAGTTATAAATAGATTTCCTGCTGCCAGTCAGCTACCTGAATAACCATCCATTCTGAAGCCTGTGCTTGCTAAATTCCACTACAGCCATAACTGCCCCTGTGCAGATGAAGACATAGCTGCTTTGAAGCTGGAGGCTTGATAGATCATTTGGCAGTAAGCAGAATTTCAGCTTTTGGCAAGACAGCCAAGAAATATGGGAGAAGCTGTAAGTAGGACTTTCAGAAACAGCTAATTATTGCTGCACAATTCTCCCCAAAACCAGTACAGTCAAATATTTATGATGCTTTTCTTCAGTTTCCTACCTTGCTGTCACTGCTGCAAGCATGGAAACCAAGTATGCTCTATTAACTGTTATGGGCTTTTCAAATCTTAGGGAGGAACCTGCCTGATTTGATATTGCGTGAGTTTCGGTTGCAGCTGCTGCTTGAAGACCTAAACCCAGTGTCCACCGTGACTGTCAGCCTCCGACAGACTAAACACCCGCCGTCGTCCTTTCCTGCCAGACCTTACTAGAGGAAAACACATCAATATATCATACCAAGGTTTTAACAATGAAACAAGGAAGAGAAACTGGAATGAAGACAAAGGATAAATGTTAGAGTAGCAACAAGAATAAACGACAAGGACACATTCATAACTGCTGATATCTTGCACATAATTTGACACCTGAGTCTTTTTAAGTTTTGGAATTACTTTTGCAGCTGGAAGAATTAACTCATTCATTTATTTAGGAATAAGTGAGCTTACATGAAGTTATTTTTGCTTACCTATCTAGATATGTACATAATGCAGTTTGGATTACATCTGGCAATTCTGACAGCACTTACACTGACACAGGACTGGTATGCATTTGCATTATGATCTACTCACATCCTCTAAAAACCTTAGGAAAACCTCTCCATTGCACGTTCTGGTGATAGAGTATTTTTCTGATTCCAATTGGCAATACATTACATGAGGTGCTCTCCTGAGTAGGTGACTACTTCAGACTGCTCAGCACTACCAATCTAAGATGTGAAAGTGAAGTATTACACTTGGATTATAACAAAGCCAAATGCAGCACTTTAAAAGATAACAGCAGTTAAGATGATGATGCCTAGTATGTAGAAAGTTTTATAGAAAGAAACTTTCTAGAAACATAAATACTTCCTCAGCTAATTAGAAAATTACTCCCATTGGAGAACAGCTCACAACACGTTTACATTACTGATCACAGAGGAAATTGTGATGGTTTCAGTAAGATGACAGGCACTGTTCTCACAGGCTCTCTGTTCTTAAGCACTCTCTGGAATACATGTATTTTATTTTATAGACTGGTATCCAATTTATTTTCTGCAACAGG
This sequence comes from Aythya fuligula, assembly GCF_009819795.1. NCBI lineage: Eukaryota > Metazoa > Chordata > Aves > Anseriformes > Anatidae > Aythya > Aythya fuligula. Next base: position 17,007,433 of record NC_045573.1, on the reverse strand, counting down.
GGACAGCTCTTTGTGCTTATTTTAGACCATTTCCCATTAATATCTGCCAGAAGCATGAAATATGGCTTAAGTGACATAGAAGATCAATGCTTTCTCAAGTCCTCAATATCCATTGCTCCTGTGTAAACATTTTCTTAAGTATAGAAGCCAATTGCATTTTAAAGCTTTAGGCAACTTAAAAAGTGATGAAATAAATTGTGAATGACATTACATATATATAAGACTGCTAACTTACAGTAACAGCTTCTTTATCTTAATCCTTGGCTTATATAAAAATAAGTACTTTCCAGAAGTGCATGGTTCCAGCAAGTGCAGCCAAGGCAAGACCGTATCCTAAGCTTAGAAGCTTATAAAGTCTGCCTAGCAAGAGAACAGTTTTACCCTAGGCACAGCAACATTTCAAATGTATGTGTTCATTAAAAAGAGACTGTAAATACAACAAAAAATACCTAACAGGATAGCAGCATTTGCAAAACCTGGCAGTACTTTTTCTGTCATGCTAGAGACACTCTTTTCTTTGAGGGATGGCTTCTCCTTTTTCTATTTTAAGGAACAGAGGGCTAATTTTAACTGCCAGATACGCGGGAGCTGTCAGGCTTTAAAACTTCTGTGCTACAAGGTATTGTGGCAGTTACTATGTAGGATTCAGGAATTATAAAAGTTTATTTTACTTGTGACAAAGCAGTTGATGCAACTATTGTTCTCTTATAGCAAATGAAACATGCTCAGCCAAGTGGTCCTATGTTAGTTCAGTTACACTCCGTTCTTGCATTAAGACAGTGTGATATTGCTTGATGCAGGTCAGAGTGATAGCAAGGAAAATGTTTTTACAAAACACAAAATATTTTTTTTACAGTAATACATTTTCAAAAGCTCTTTTATTGTTCAATATATACTATTTTTAGTGTATATATATATATATACACACTAAATTTTATATTTTATATATATTATTTTTTTTCCTCAACTAACAAATATGCAACTTGTCTTTATTTTGTTCTCATCTATCACAGTTTTATGTAAAGTCACTCCATGCTCCAAATCTTGTTCCCTGGAAGATCTCTGTGAAGATTATAAGTACCATCTCAGATATATCAAACGTTGAACAGCCTAAATCTGTCAACAGACAGCAGCTTAGGACAGTAGCAGTAATTACAAGTTTACAGCAGAAGCAGCTGTCATGGTTTAAGATGTTGTCCTTAAGGAAGATAGTTGAGGTAGTTTCCACGACATTCAATTATCCATCTCTCCTTTTTTGTTAGTTGGCCTTCTTCACTGAAGTTCTTGAGAAACCTAGCATGTTCTTCACAGTCAGCAACCTGTTTAGCTGCTAGAAGAAACATGGGAGAAGGGAAGGCAGAAGGAATAGGAAATACCTGTGTTCATGTGCGTGTTTAGAATAGAATGGGAAATGAGAAGGGACTCTTACGTGACAGATGGTAGCAGCATTCAAGTGCTACCTCGGGGCATAAAACAAATCTTGGTAACTGCTTGCTGTTAATCAGCTACTTACTTCTTCCTCCTTGAAGGAGGTGACAATGTTTCTTGTCTTGTCACTTCATATTAAGAATCACAGAATCATTAGGTTGGAAAAGACCTTCATGCAAGCCTCCTCTACTACTTCACAGCAGAATTAGGCAAGTTAGGGGAAAAAGTCACCTAGTTTCACACTGAAGTAGAGAAATACAAACAATTATTTCAGTAACTCAGCTGAGTGGTCAGTAAGCGCTCATATCAAGACACTGTCACTTATTTTTCAGCAGCATACTTCTGTTCAGGCACAAGCCTGCAGAACAGTTGTCTGGACAAACCAAACAGATTCCCTCTTTCATGCTTGTGCTCCTGGCAGCAGGTTATAGTATAGACCACAATTACATATAAATACTACAGAAGGGAGAATATTCATTACAAGTTTGCATTAAACTGGTCAAATTAGTTAATGTTGAAACAATTCTCAGGAATAGACCAGAATCAGCATAAATTGCTTTGATACTTAAGATCAGCAAGAAGTGTCAAAGCACCTACACGGGTTAGAGACATCCCACTGCCCTGTCCCCCATCCCCAACACCCTGCACCAGAGCCTCGGCGATTTTGGCATCCTCTCTAGTCTGCACTAAGGACCTAGAGGCACTGTCAGCTACTCAGCTGTTACCTGTTTAAAACATTACTTGTTCAGTACTGGCTGCAACTACATTATTAGTTCAGTTCAGATGAACAGAGCAGTTTTGAAGAATCCAAGAGCTTAGCTCAAAATTCATCCCTGCATCAGGTTAATAAGAGTTGTTGACTTGGCATTAAAGTAGCTGAAGCACATTCTCACATTAATTTCCACTGACCTTGCTGAAGGTTACTACCTACCCCCACAGTGATATGGCACAGAACTGTATCATCACAACTAGTTTTCCTAAAACATCTATCAATGTCCCCAGGTCCTGTGCCAAAAAAAAAATAATACCAAAGACTGTCTTCCTGAATGACATGTGGCATTTTGAACATGCTTCATGATGAAGGTCACACTAAATGTGGACCATTCATGCAACTGAATTGGTAAAGTGCAGACTGGAACCAGGCATTTCAAAACTTTTATTTTAAATTAAAATATGCTAGATGAGGAATTGAATACTACGAATTTACTCAGCTCTTCACAGAAGTCAGATTACATGTACTTTAAAGACCTCTGTCTGAAGTATGTAATATACTCTTGCTGCATATTACATTCTATGAACTAACATGTTGCTTACAACAGCAGCTAGAATTTTAAAACTATTTTTATTTCCTTTACCACAGTTTTCTCTTCGAAAATTACAGACACCTTTCAGAGGATTGAAATACAGCGAAGAACATAGTAGCTGTGCCTTTCTTACACAGCTAGGGTGAAACGTGTAAGTGAAACAAGTACTTTCTGTCTTTAATGCCAACCTATATCGAGACTTCTGATAAATCATACCACTTCTCTGTGTAACGTCCACGTATCTAGTCTTCAGAGGGTCTGGATAACTGATCACTTGCCAGCAGAGAAAATAAAATGAGATCCCTCCAAAGTTTTCAATGGATTGCATTACAAAAATACCTTGAATTTCAATCTGGAGTTGCACATATTTCAAGAGTATTTTCACTATATGTTAGTCTATAACAGTAATTATTGTGTTTTATAACAACTGGATGCTGGAATGCTTTACAAACTGTTCATAAACTTGATAAGCAGCTTTTGCTTACCCTTTTCCAGTGGTACTTCTTGTAAGGATAGTCACTTCAGACATAAAATGTACACTGATCTCCTGACAGTGTTCAGTGAAACTAAGGCATTTCATGACCTACAAAACACTAAATGCCTAACAAAGATTGCATCATTTCCTGTAAAACTGCAAAAAAGCTTTATCAGCATAAAACTTCCAAATGAAGGCAAAATGGTACATCTTAATGGGGGAACCATAACAACCATTTCAAAGAGTGATCAACACTGCAAGTGACTGCCAAAGTGAAGGGGCTGTTTGAGAAGTTTTTGCGAATCTATTTTTAATAACCAAAAAGAGCTAGAGTAGGGTCAGCTCTAGACTGAAAGCATTTCAATATGCATCCTTCAGAATTTACTTCTTGCTTACCCTCCAGCTGGAGGTTCTCTACGTCACATACCATTTGTATTTAAAAACAAATACCATTACAGGATTCCCCAGAACCACTACAGGAAAAAAAAAAAAAAAAAAAAAAAGAGTGAAGGCATTTCATTTCTCTGTGTAGTGTTAGAATCCTAAATAACTACAGCTATTTCAAAGTGTCTCATATTTGGCCTCTTGTTAAAAATTAACAGAAGTATCAGATAAGCATATGATTATACAACTGACTGAAAGCCAGTGTTGCCCAATTCATAAAGATGTTTTATGTGGAGATGAACTTATTCATTAGGGCAAACAAACAGCAGCATGAGTTTATGCAAAAACAGTATTTCTGTTTAAACAAAAAACTGTTTCAAATCATATGTGCTGGGAGACAAATCAGACAACAGGATAAATTTCACCAGTATTTAAGTACACTTGATGTACACAGTGGATAAGGAGTTCCAAAAAGCTGAATAGATCATTAAAAATTGCACCACAATTTAACCAGTTTAGGTAAATGATCAGGTGATCTGAAAACAAACCCCTACCCTGTATTTAATTTGATAACACAGGAAGTTAATTTTTCAGTAACATTTACAATACTCTACATCCCTTGGTGACTACGCTGAAAATTGTGATTTAATACCTGATGGGCTCTGTGCAGCAGAAGGAGTGGAAGCTGAGCTTGCAGTCACTGAATCACAGCGCTCCGTGCTCCCACTGCCACTGGAAGGTGATGAGAGTGGTGATGGATTGTGCTGATTTATGCACTGGGCTACAGCAAAGCCTGCAAGATAGGACAATGATGTTCACCAGTTTGTAATTAGCTTCTAAGAGTTCACCTACATGAAAAAACTGAGAAATGGAAAGAGAGAATACTGCAAAGTGGTGTTAACTCCATCTGGTGGCCCAGAGGATGTACCTTCTTCATCTCAGATGCCTGATAATCTGAATGTGTCTTACTCAAAACACGCTAATTACAAGTGCTGATCAATGAACAAGGAAACACAGGTTAAATGATACAAAACATTTTACAACACAGTTTGCACAGTCAAAGCAAGTCAGTTTGGGGTATATACAACATATTACTCATGGATCACACACCTTACCATAAGGAAAATGTTTAGTTAAAAATGAACAAAAACTTTGAAGACAAAGCCTACACCAACTTTTTTACTGCAGTAGGAGCTTCACAAAATTTCAATAATCAAGTCTAATGCTGGTACTGGATTTCATCCACCTTCTCACAAACCTAACTTTCTCCAATCTGAAGACAGAACATTTATACAGTGTCTGAAAGCATTTATTCTAAAAGTGTTCTTTTGTCTTTCAGTCTAATATTTGCTCAAATCCTTTCATTGTAACATTCTCTTCTTTCCTAACAGTCTAGCATTCATTCCTTTCTCATTCCTCCACAACTCCCTCTCTCCAGCCAATTCAATCTTTGACTTTTGACTTTTTTGACTTTTGATTTTTATTAATTTCCTCACTTTATCTCCTTCCCTCTTCAGATATGATGATTTGTGTACTTTTCCCCCTTAAGACGCAATTTCAGAAAGTATTATGGACCTGCAGCACACTGACATCTGGGAAAGGAGTGCTAGCAAGGCACTTAGATCCCTGTTTTTTTGCACTAAAATCCAATTTGACCTCTTGCACGAAACTAGCTCTCCACAGTCTACCTGGTTATGTCTGCAGAGCACACTGCACTGTCTCCCTGTGTAAATGAATACTGATACTCTATCATGAAATTGACTGATCAAGTATAATCAGAGGGCAATGAAAATAGAAATTTTCCCTGATTCTTAGTTATTAAACACTAACATCTTCTCTTATCGAGAAAATACATAGCAAATGCTATTTTATAGGTTCCTAATTAAAAGGCCTGCACGTATACATATATTAACTCATTGTATTATATGTCCCACTATAGTTTTGCTATTGTGAAGCAGCCAAAGCTAGCAGATACAGTAGAACAAGAAAGGAGTGTGATCTTCGGCTCTCTTACTTCGTGCTCTGTCCATCCAATTTTTTATTTTTATTTTTTACAGTATCTTCTACAATCTGTAACTCAGATTTAAATCAGATCAGGCAATGGTGTTTTCCAACACTCATGATGTATCATCTAACATTTTCCCTCCTGCTCTTTTAAGTGGGCAACAGCCAGTTTTCAGGAATATTCATAATTCTAAAAATAATAATAATAATAATAATCATCACAACAGAACAACAAAGAATTCCCCAGAATACCACTGATTTCTGAGAAATCCAGAGCAGGAAGTAATCTGCATGGTACAGACTGCAGTGCTGAACTGTGAAGAGCACAGAGAAGTTTTGTCCAAGAAGTGCTTATATCAAAGCTAAAAAATAGAACGTGAAATGTGAGCTAGATCATTGCCCAACCTAGCTTTCTTACAGACTAAGATGTATCAGATCACTATAAATAACACACTGTGGTTAACAAAATCACTGAGAACCTGCAACCCTTTCACATGAGATTACAGGATTTTTTCCTTCAAGGCATGTAACAATTTAGGTTATTACTGTCATTTTCCACTTGTTTTTCCAAAAGAATTCCATATCAGGTTTCAACATTTCTTCCGAGCACATTTTTCCCTTGGATGTGATTTTTCAGCTGACTTTAAGTTAAGAGTTTTCATAGTTTTGCTATTACAGAAGTCAATTATTATCTTGAATCACATCAGTATTAGGAAAACATACATGAATCGAGATTTTAAAGGTCTAGCATCTACTTAGAATACCATGGAACTACCTCCTAGAACTTTAACATGCTTTTAGAGAGGAGTTCATGAACTGCCCTTCCCACACAATTCCAGCGAAGACAACCACCACTGCACTGCTCATACTTAGTTCATCTCGTGCTTTCTTTAGAAGATTACACTCCTCTTGTGGTTCACTCAGCAACTTTCCTCACAACAATGTGCTTAGAGCAACTCCTTTATGTTCAGCAAGGCTTTCCTTTGACTGACACATTCCTCCCAGCATTTGGAAGCTTTTGTTACCAAAACCTGAAGTGATGAATAAACAGCTCTTCAGAAGCAGACGTGCTTCTTGCAGTGACAGAAATATCTTCAACATGAGCTATGGGTCATTTGCTACCTAGGACACTTAGCTGCTTCTACAGCCCTCCTCGCTGCCCTGTGGAAATCATTAATGAGAAAGTTTACCTTTTACTGGCAGTTCCCTCAATTACTGACAGTAGCCACGACATGTACGTACACTAGGATTAACCTAACACCACATAGTGCTTGCCATCTTCACTGTATAGTGAACCCTGAAAAGGGAAGTACAATCTGACAGGTAGGAGAAAAATCAAATGCACCAAACAATACTTGATTCTTCTTTTAAACAGGGAATCTCTCAGAGTGCTGGATGGATGTTTCACCCTTTATAGCAAATGTTCAGTATGGGGTTTCAGTTCGCTGGTTCTGGGCAGGAGGCAGCCAGAAGTAGTTTTTTTTTTTTTTTTTTTTTTTTTTTAACTACAAAAAGCATATGAAAGCTTTGAAACAGACATGGCAAATCAGGAAAATGATTTTAATAGCAACATGTACTGACAGGCTGTATTACAAGGAAAAACGTCAGAATGGATAGAGAAAGCAAGTCACGCAGACAAAAGCTGATATATACTAGTTAAGTTAGCAATTTGACTTTCTTTGTGGTCCTACCGCTTACCTTCTACCACCCATCCTTGGATTCAAGATCTAGACTCAAAACCACTTGCAGAAACACAATGCTGTCTGAGCTGCTGTAGTCCTTGCATCATCATTCTAGATAGGTGAAGGCCACTTTCACCAGGCTTTTTCTCTTCTTTTAAGCTACTATTCCTCAAGACCAAGATAATCACCAATTGAAAGAATTACATAACCACTGTCCCAGGAGACATCTACTTTAGTTAAAAAACAGTTTGATAAGCACCTCATTCTTCCATAAATGTAAATAGTTCCATGCGTTATTCTTCTGCCAGAAACCAAGCCATCAATCTTCTACAACCATTGAGATAAATTAAATTGAGGTTATACACAGTAGCGCCTGATGATGTGCAAGAAGTTAGCCACAAATTAAACTACCTCAAACAAAGGACATCTATGGCACTTGGAGCCACTGATATATACATTTTTAAATACACATGCATTGGGTTTCTTACACAATACTTTGTGTTTGGAAACAGCTGTTAGGGTGGGAAACAAGGAACAATCAATGGGCTTGTGATCACAAGGGAGACAGAAAGCCATCTGTTAAAGTGAAAGAAATGTTTTTGGAATAGCTACTAGTGCCTTTGGTAGAAAAGTGCTTACATCAATTTATTTTGTTTCGTTCCTGGGGCTGTACAAGATTGCACCCATGCAATGCATTCCAGATCCACAAAAGGTTTTCCCTGTTTTTATTTCAAAGGAGGAGAAGTTTCTATCCTCACCACAGTGGAGAAAGCAGACAGTGCTACTGTAACTATATAGGAGGAGCTGACCTGATTCAGCAAGACTACTTGTGCAAAGGTTCTGCAGAACAGAGCTCATGTTTTATGGATTTAATTCTTAAACCGAAGCATGTGTTTGCAAATTATCTTACAATTTCTCTCCCTTCTTCCCATGAAACAACTGTCATGACAGGGTTGCTTTTTCAGCTCCTCTTTGCAGACCCGTAAATCTAGTGCAAACTCTCAGGAAACCACCTCTGACAGCACAGCCGGTTTTCATGCCATAATGTTCCTTGCTACTAGAAACAGATTAAACTAGAGCAGGAATGGTAAATTCTACAACAGCAGTTTCTTATTGTATGTAGATAAACAAAAAAAAAAATGTAGCCCTCTCCTTCAAACAGAGTTTCACTTGGACAATTCCCTACAGCAAGAGGAGGTCTATAAACACAAAGCAGAACTTTGTTCTCTTCTTTCCTATAAAGGCCAAACTGCTAAAAATATTACAAAAACCCTTTCCCTCCTTATTACTCCCCCAGTCCAAAGCAAGATCCATTGCTTGATGCACAACCAGGTCTAAGACAATCTTACAGCAACAGTCCTAGTGTGTTTTCATGCAAATGTTTCCTGAATGGAAATATTTAAGCACTACTTCTTTGGCCACCATATGTACAGACTCCTTCAGTCTGTGCAACTGCAGGTAACTTACGCTGTCTGAAAACATGACGTTTTCTGACCCAATAGCTGAAAATAACAGCCCTTGATAAAAGAGAATCCAGGAGGGACTCTTTGCAGTCCATACAGAAGTGACATTTAACAAAAGAACTTGTCAACTTGCGAGTCAAGAGGCGATGGCAGACAGATTTCCTGGGAAGCTAAAGAACAAGCTCATAAAGGCTCAAGATGTTCTCTAGTGCTGTCAAAATGTAAATATTTATTTCAAACTGCAGTAACTGCACATGGTAGAATAGGACATAAAATTGCATCATATAGGACTGGATGCAGAACTTTCCTAAAATATATCTAGACAACAGCTTGTGTCAGCCTCCAAACTTCTGTGTTTATGACTATATGAAATACAAGGTCACCTTTTTCCAGGGGCACTCTCCTCACTCAGTAAAATGACCAGAACTCAGAATGGCTAAACATTCAAAAGAAACTCATCTGCATGGCCCTAGAACTTGGAGTGCCCATAACCCTGCTCGTTTTGCTTGCACAAGATTATTAAGCTTCTTCCTCAAAGGCCACACTGAAACTCAATAGTTTTTTAAAGTTTTTAAAGTGCCATAAAAATGTGAAACGACTGAATCACTTGGAAGACATGAATAAAGATACACCTAAATAAGTATTATTTCTTCGACAGTTCACCCAGCTTAAGAGTTTCCCACTCCCTTTCTCTCCTGCCCCCATATAACACTTTTAGTTGCATTTGATGAACCATCTATGGTTCAGTTGTTCTGGTAAGCAGATCACCATGAAAATAGATCATTTCTTGCTGTAATTTATTTTAAGAGAGTACTGAAACTCAACCCACAACCAGTTACCAAAGTAACTGGTGGGATAGCAAACAACATTTGCATGACTGGCTGCTGTGCAGGACAGCTGAGCTGAAAATTGAAATTGAAATCTGCCCTCTTGCTGAAGATGGGGGAATCCCAAAATAGATTTCGCTTGTGCTAAATCTTTGTGCATTACACAAATATTAATTTTTCACAGTTGCAAGCACAAATACAGTTATTTTTGTCCTACACCTATGTCAACACGAAATGGCAGTTCATTACATTTTACCAATTTTGAGCTGAGGGAAAGATGTCAAGCCTAAAGTAGTTCCATTTTTGGTAGGGATTTAAGACAAGAATAGCTAGATATTTTTATAGCACACTGTCATTTCAGAGGAAACTGTCACTGATTTCACTTCCAGGTGATTGAACTCTATAGATCCAGCTCAAGCCCCAAAACACTACCTAGAAATTGGCAGCTTTTTCTGACCACCGTAAGAACTATTTACAGTCATTACACAGAAGTCTAAAAACTTACTGACTTTTAACACTGAAGGAATCAAACTATCCAAGCTGATAATCAATTTCTCTTCAGAAGATCACAGAACAAAATCACAGAATTGTTTATGTTGGAAACGACCTTCAATATCAGCAAGTCCAAACGCCAACCCAACCTTTCGAATCCCATTGCTACATCACATTCCTTAATGCCATGCCCCACATCTCTTAAATACCTCCAAGGATGGATGATTATATAAGAACTGGGATTCTAGAGGCATATCCTGGGTAGGGTGGATCCCTATTTGTTGCAGTTATTTTACGTCAGTAATTTAAAAGAGAAAAATTTACTCTAAGTAAGCACACCATGCCCATCTCCACATAGGTAATTTCTGAACGAAAAAAGTCCCATGCTGCTTATGAAAGCAGCATTCTAATCCTGCTCTGTTTTCAGAACTTTTTTTTTTTGCCAAGTTTTTGCAAGCATCAAATGCATGTTTAACTTTTTATTTTCAATGTCACATAATTTACTTCCTAAAAGCTGTAATTCTGAGGTCAGATCAGAATCAAGATAATAGTTTCTGGAAAAGTACAGTGTAGAGGCTCCCTGCATAAGGTACAAGAAACAAAAGGAACAAAAAAGACAAAACTTTGCCAACAGCAGAGTGAAATTAAGAATCAGAAAAGCATTTAAAAGTTTCATATACAAGGGATAATTATGTGTAAATGCACCAATCCTAAGGCATTCATCATGATTTTACATTTAGAGTTTGCACTAGCAAAAATGTTGAATAATACTAGGGAACAGAATGGAAAAAGCAATCAACAATACAACAATTGCAAGCAGTTGTTTCTGAGAACCTCTGTTTAGGTTTGACAGATTTTTCAGCAATGCCGTTATCCTTCTCTTCCTGTGTCCATTCAATCATTTCCCATAAAAGACACTTTGAAAAACTACTGAGTTTCAGTGTGGTCTTTCAGGAAGAATTTTAATAATAATCTTGTGGCAGACAAACAAGCAGCAAAACAAGTTAGTTCAAAAGACTTTGGTATTTTAGTACTATTTTAGAAACACTGCTTGCTTTCTTCAAATCATTTTGGAAGAGTTTAGCTGATAATTTCATATAAATTCCAGATTCACAGCACCCCTTACTCAGAATTATTCCCTTGCTGTAGCATCATGCATAATTGGAAAGGTGAAAAATAAAGCATGACTGTCATTCCATTGTGTTTTATAGCAAGTTAATGCTCATCACTTCTTTAGCACTCAAGGCAGAATAGACATCCCTTTTTCGTGTTTCCTTGGCTTACACCGACTCCCACATAAGGCTGTCTTAGAGAGTTTTCTTGGTATTTGCACGTATTCATCTTCAAATTCTCCAAAGAAAAAAACACATATACGTTGCATTTTTTTGTGTGTATATATTAGCCATAGCTACTTATAAACAGGATTTTGAACAGTTTGTAACGCTGGAATTTACATTATGACACCACTGTAATATAAACATACAGGGATATATTAATAGTAAATATAAGGAGTCAGGACTGCCGATCATGATTTCAAATTCCAGAATAATGAAATACTTAAATATTGCTGTCCAGCTGATTAGGGTAATACTATTATTATTTTGACAATATATTAATTGTAGTATATTTGTTAAAATAGCAAAATCACTCATAAAATATGTGGATAAATAAGTAAAAATCTATAATTAAAACTATCAAGAAAGCGTATGGATTCACAAAAATATAGTAGTTTTCAACCTTGCATTCTTCATCGCTGTTCTAAAGAACAGCTTCCTGTGTATGCAATACCCAGGTGGTTATTGTATTAGACTTCACTCTAAGTCAACATTTTGAACTCTGCACTGAACTGCAGAGCATTTCCATGATTCAGTTCGCTTAATGTGAATATAAACAGGAGGGAAATGCTTTCAGCTGGTATACACAAATAAGATGAAGCTTCATAAAAATTCCATACATAAGAATTTAAATCGTTACAGCGAGTAAGAGTCAGTGAGCTCTCGAGTTCAGGTGGCAGCACACCTACCCATGTTAACATTTTACATCATTAGAACAGGACAAGCATACTCAGCTATATAATATAGAACACTTTTTAAAATAAAGGCATGTGCCAACCAGTAAGCAAGGTGTGAGGGGTGAATAATCAGAGGGAAGTATGCCTTCAATTTGAGTTTTGCCAATATCTCATGAGGGCATTCTGGATATTTTGCTGTAATCTGTCCAAATTTATCAAATTTTGTTTCTTTTATAAGCTACATAACGTTTTATTTCTTGCAGCACTCCTGTTCTTGAAGTACAAAGCTTCCAATGATCAGTTTGTGAGATAGAAGAGTTCCTTACTTTGTTCATTACAGGAAAGGAAAACACTAATGTCCAAGTACAAGTATCTCAACACAGGACGATGGGAAAAGGATACAGCAAAAATGAACACCCATTACAAAAAATTAAGATGAAACATGTCAAGAAATCACTGAATTTGCTAATGGGAAAATATTCAATTTTTTTTTTTCTTTTAAAAAAGAACAATACAACTGCTGATGAGGGATTTTAAGTATGCTTGTAGAAGGTAATTGAGGGGAGGGAAAGGTAAGTCTTAATCACTCAAAATACTGTAAATGGAAACCATTGACCAAGAACAAATATTCTAACCAGGAAATTCTTCCAGGAAAAATCTGCAGAAGAAAGGTGAGCAGAATTAATCATGGCTACAGGAATTAAAACAATACCCAAGAGCTTCCAGAGGTGCCTTTGTCACTACTTTATGACTTCCAGTTGTAATAAAGCTTAGTTACAAACACAACTATTTCCTTTCCGATAGTCATGATTCTGCTCCAACAGAACTTGCTATTTATGACTAAGGTATTACTGTAAAGATGCACCTTCCCAGTTCCTTGCAGAAGATCTTATTTCCCTAATCACAACATTTCACAAGACAGTGTTTCCTTCATAAGCTATGTATCAACAGTCACCCTTTTGCTATGTTCTATGTAACAGCAAATTTCACACCAAACACCAGAATACTTCTGGTATTGCAATACTCTCCACCTTTACAAAGTGCTGTTCTGCCTCAGAAAAATGATGCACTTCAGTCTGAAGAGATTGTTTAAATCTAAGAAATCCACTTACAGCCTCATAGAGCTGAAGAATAACTATTAACAGTAAGAAGTTTTTCCATTAGGAAAAAAATATACAAAACAAATTGGTTACATGGAGCTCAATTGCCAGTAGCCACCGATACTTTAACCAGCATTAAAAAAAATGATAAAATGACATTCTTAGTCTCCCCATTTTGCCATGCAATGACAATACATGATGACTGTAGCTTTATTCACAATCCTTCTCATCAATTCAGTGTACTTAAGCAACTAGTTTCTAGAACAGTCATCAGGACTTGATTCTCTGCCCCAGCTGATACGCCTTGCCAGAACATCCTCACCACGAGTGATACTTCACTGAGACATTTATTTTAGCTGTCCCTTAATGTACAAAGGAACTCATTGGTTAAGTATGCCACAATTTCTTCCATCAAACTCTGAGAAATGGCAATAACTGCTGTAGTTCAAATGGCATACTGTTAAGATGAAAAGTTAATGAGTTAATTCAAAAAGCACATCAGCACTGTAATACAAGAGCCCAGAATTCTCAGTCTCTCTCAGAATATGGGGAGATATTATAAAGTGCTGATTTTTACTAAAATTAATCCTTGTAAATAGTAGATTTCCCAAACTGTAAATGGGAAAGATTCTGTTTCCACTCCTGTTTATCAAAAAAAAAAAAAAAAAAACTAGCACTTCTGCATATTTAACTCAGTGTCAATAGTATCTTCAATTCCTTGCACATGAATAGTAATTCGTATTAAATAAATCATGTTTGCTGTATCTTGTGTAATCTTAGTGCTGTCAAATTACCCTATTAGCCACTTCTGCTTGAATACCTCTGTACAGAAGTGATTTTGTTCCAGATCATTCTGATGATAGGAAGAATAGCATTTAGCTCATACCTCAAATCTGATGACCAGACAACGTAAGTAGATAGAAAAAAAAGGAAGTAGAGTTGGGTCATTTAAAGCAGCAGCCATAACTAAATATCAAACTTGGGATGGTTCACAGAATATTAATCAGAAAAAAACAAGCTGAGGTGATAAACAGTTAGCTCCCATTATTCTCGTAAAGGAATTATTAGTACAAAGGAATTTAAAAAATGGGAAACAAAAGCAACTACATCCCAGAATCCTGCTGCATGGGACACTTGAAACATCTCACACTAGTTCTCACGTTGAACTCCTTTGTTCCGTTTTGTTTACTGCTGTCACCTGGCTGCGCTTTGCTGAAAGCAAGGGCTGCTGCTGCTCCTTCAGATGGGGCTGGCTCCATCCCACAGGTCACGTAAGGTATCTGCCAGCCCCATGCAGGTGCCTTGTATATCTCAAGACATATTAACAGGCACTAAAACATAACTAATGAACCCACTTGCCTTGATGCAATAGACCACATTTCCAGCAAACCAACAAAAAGCAATACATCTGTCCCTTTGAAAAAAATTGAAAAAATTTAAAAAATTAAATAGTGACATAAAATGTTTCTAAAATGTTTCCATTCATTAGAAAATTAGAATTATTCAGAATCCAGTCCAGATGTTCCAAACTTCAGTTTAGTACTGAAGTAAAATACCCCAATCTGATGTTCCTGTGGTGGTTGTGGTTGATGACAAACGTGGAAGGGTTGATCAGTCCTATAACACAGTTCCAAAATAACTTGTATACAGCATTCAAATGTGCTGAGCAATTCATAAAATTAGTAAGAAGTGCAGATGCTCATCACCTGTGATCAAAAGAATCTGTTTCCTTAATGTGGATGGATACAGTGATTAAATTCTGAAGGGTTATAAACATGTCAAGAATGCCTTCCTATTAATTAAAAAAAAAATAATCTATGATCTTATGCCCACCTGTAGGGCTTGCCAAAGAAGAACATTTTTAGAGTGTATAATATGCTTCTAGTGAATTATAGGTAAAGAAAATTTTAGTTCGGCTATACATGTATATCCATATCCAAGCAATCTCAAACACTGCTTAAACAATACTTGGTATTTAAGCTTTCCTAGAACTATTTTCAGGAAGCAATGCAAACTTTACATAAACTCTCACCTACCTCCCCCCTCCTCATTTAAAGGGGGGATAAAGCTTTAAAAGGAGCCCATTTTTCTTCCTCCAGATTTTAAAACTGAAAGATAGTCATACTTTGTTTGTAACGGCTAATATTTACACTATTTTTTCTTGAACCTTTTTGCCTTGAATCTGAATATTTTCAGCATATTTTACAGTATTAACAAAGGAGAAAATAGAAAGAGACATCTATGGATTTAATTTGTTTTTTGAAAAACAGGTTCACAGCAGGAAAACAACCGTAGCTGTTAAAAATATTTAGATATGTTAATACAGGCTTTCACCACACACTGAGCATATAAATATCAGCATAGAACTTGTATTTGAAACTGATATTTGAGTTTGCCCGGAGAACAATCAATTTACTTTAAACATAAGACCTATGTTTACAGGAGACCTACCAATTCTACTTTTTTTCTTTGAAAACAATGTAATTGTTTACTTGAAGAGTGCTTCAAAAGCATCATATGAATACATAAGTAATATATGAGATGGTGACCAGCCAACTACGCTGTCTCTGAAGCACTCTAACATTCTGGCATGGGCATTAACCTAAAACAGACCCTGAAGTGTATACATAGCTATGGCTTCATGATAAAATTGATCAAGTGAAGGACTTTGCCTCTGTTCTTCTTTCATAATAACAGCCAAGCTTTTAAGGCCAGTCATTAGGGATGAGTAACAGCAATTGCATAACCCGTGATTTATAAAGGGTGTTAAGAAGGATGCACTGAGGCATGGTCTGTTATATGCCACTTTTCACCCAACTTCCACAAAACCCAGTTTTAAACTATTACCATTTCTCCCCACATCCACCCAAGTAACAGGAAGAACTTTAAAAACAGATTTTAACTTCAGACCTAAAAATTAAAAAGCAACGTCGAGCACAGTTTGACTGCAATGAGCTAACTGCATGCTCCCTGGAAAAGTACAGCACTATATATATATATATATACATGGTCTGTTCTGAAAGTAGTAGGACTGGCTTTTTCCTGGGCGAACGGGCTGGTGAGAGGCGGTCTGCGCGCGCAGGATCGGTGGAGGGGGATATTGGGAACGCTGGGAAAAATCGGCAGTCGGCTGTCGGCCATTGAAGAGAGCAGATCGCTTGTACTGTGAACACCTGTCAAAATGCCTCATCACGGAGAATCATGGAGCACTTACTGGAGCAGCGATACGCAATCAAATTTTGTGTAAAGCTTGATAAAATGGGCAAAGAGACTCACAACATGATTAAGGAGGCCTATGGTGATGTTGCCATGGGTAAATCGGGTGTTTTTCAGTGGCACAAGCTGTTCCGAGAAGGTAGGGAAAGAGTGGAAGAGTGGACTCCGGACGCCCTTCGACCAGCAAGACCAACAAAAATGTGTCGCAAGTGAAAAATTTACTGAACCGTGATCGCAGGATGAGTATCAGAATGATTGCTGATGACTTGAGCATTCCTCAAACCCAAGTTTTTGAGATGGTGAAAGAAAACTTAGCCATGAGGAAAGCGTGTGTGAAGTTTGTGCCGTGAGTGTTGTCAGAGGAGCAAAAGGCCAACCTGAAAGTGATCTGCCAGGATCTTCTTCATCATGTGAATGAGGAGCCCGACTTTTTAGACAATGTAGTGACCGATGACAAGACGTGGGTGTTTGAATACGACCCGGAGAGTAAGCGGCAGAGCACGGAATGGCACACCCCTGCTTCCCCATGCCCCAAGAAAGCAAGAATGAGCAAATCCAAGCAAAAGTCCATGCTCATTTGCTTTTTTGATCAACATGGAGTCATCCACAAAGAGTTTGTACCACCTGGACAAACAGTTAATGCATTTTTTTACGTGGAAGTCCTCACAAGACTGCAAAAACGTATTGCTCGTGTCCACCCAGCCATCGTCAACAATTGGCAGCTGCACCATGACAACGTGCCGAGCCACACAGAGTTCCGCGTAGTGGAGTATCTTGCCCAGCACAAGGTGGCAACGCAGCCTCAGGCCCCCTACAGCCCCGACTTGGCCCCACCAGACTTTTTTCTATTCCCGAGAATAAAATCGACACTCAAGGGGAAGCATCACGCATCAGTAGAGGTGCTTCAAGAGGCTGTGACGAGGGAGCTAAACAGAATTCTGGTCCAGGCGTTCCTGGAGGCATACGAAAACTGGAAAACTCGTTGGCAGCAGTGTGTAGGTGCAGAAGGGTGCTACTTTGAAAAATTCTAATCGTTTATTCTATTCTCATGAATAATTTTTATTTATTTATTTTTTTAAATGAGTCCTACTACTTTCAGAACAGACCATGTACATGTGTATGTACAGCACTACGTGCCATATGACACAGAAAATGTACCAGAGAGCACTGAAATAAGTGGTCTTAGAACTTTAAAAATCATTGAGAAGGGAAGTTTAGAGAATTCAATTAGTTACACTAAAATTCTCCAAACTGAGTGCCATTTGCAGGAGGAATTAAAACAATAATGTTGACAATTTCTTAGATCACTCTAGCTGCAAAGCTTTGACAGGTAACACTGTCCTACTCAAAAGAGATGATTAGTTTTCTAAAATTATTGCCAAAAACTCTCCTTTAAATCCACAAAAAAAAACAAATACACCATCACCAGGGAAAGCTTAACCTTTTTCTTACAAAGTATAATCAAATCAACTTTCTACTGCTGTTGCGTTTCTCATATACTATACGAGCTTTGCAAAAGTCAAACATCACTGAAAGTTGTAGCATTAAGAAACGAAAAAAGGAAGCTTGTACCTTAACTGAATTATAAAACTTTTCTCTTAAAGTAAAAATAATTCCGGGCCTGATTAAGGGATAAATATGAACGAATTCAAAGCAAAATCATGTGGAACTGGGAATCCTCATTCATTCATCAGCAAAATTGAGATGGTAGGGGTATTTGATATGCATTTTGTAATCGGATGTAAAACAATATATTAGCACATCTGTATGTTACTACTGGCTGCTACAAAATGCCTTCCAAAAATGTGGGATTTGAAAAACTTCATGTTGTTTGAGTGATTTGTCATAGCTGTTACCAAACGAAAGATTCAAAATACTTTTTTCTCTGGATTTGTATGTGCATACTTTGAAAATCTTCAGTTCCTGGAGATCAAAGTAAGTATACAACTGTTTGAATCAACTGGCCTGTTGTCTCCCCACTCTCTCCCCTCCCCCCCCCAAATCAGCAGATGATGTCACTTGTTATGACTACACTCCTCTTACAGAAGGTTGATTCTGTAAAGCTGGCATCTTTCCAACCACACCTTTTCCATGAAAGTCTGAAGTCAAACAAGGAAATACATTCCCATCATACATGATGAACTCGACTTTTGAGATATACGACCAGCAATCTGAAAGCTTTTGATTTCTCTTCTCCATGCTCAGCACTCAGGCAAGTTGATCTCCGAGTCAGACATAAGGCACTAGAACATCTATTTTCTAAGTAGAGGATTTGGATTTTTTGATCTGTGAATCACATTAAAAGAGAAATGCTGAGTTTTGTCAAATGACTGGCAGCTAGTAGTAACAAGATTACGTTAATTTGTACTAATAGAGCAAAATTAAGCAGTTTCAAAGCGATACAACTTCAAAATGACTCAATCCCAAAGGAGAAAACTTCACCATCTGAATTAATAGCTTCTCAGAGATCAATTTTTGAAATAGAAAATAGGGAATTAAAACAGAAAAAAAAAAAAAAAAAACAAAAAAAACAGGACTGACTTAGAATCATCCCTTTAATCCCAATTCCAAGCTAATGTTTTAAGAGTAGTTGTGGCCCTTTTCTGTCTTGTTAGCTCTGAAGTAGATGAAGCAATGCACAGTATCCAAGCTGTCTTTACAGACTGGTGAGAAACTGCTGATAACTTTAAGATGGACCTATGCACAACTGACAGATATGTTGCATAAATACTGAGTATTAGAAACATGATGATTCAAACTAATTCAGTTTGTAAATGATGACAAAGCATTAAGGCACTTCCAGTGTATTTGGAGAAGCTGCCATGGATATATTGCTCACAACACACCTGGAATACACACCCAGCTACTACTTGTCCTCCTAAGGCTAATTTTTTCCCAAAAGTCTCATTCTGGAGTTGTATGTTTAGTTCAGCTCTTGCAAATACAAATTACAAAATCTGTTGTAAGGGCAGTCTGAAAAAAAAAAAAAAAGCAATTTTAGTATTTTCCAAACTTCTCCATGACTGAATAAAATTGAGCATCTTGGAAATCTGGAAGTTATTTGTCTTGTTCATGTTCACTAAATTTTCACAGAATTTAACAGAATTTTCTAGGTTGGAAGAGACCTCAAGATCATCGAGTCCAACCTCTGACCTAACGCTAACAGTCCCCACTAAACCATTTCCCTAAGCTCTACATCTAAACGTCTTTTAAAGACCTCCAGGGATGGTGACTCCACCACTTCCCTGGGCAGCCTGTTCCAATGCCTCACAACCCTTTCAGTAAAGAAGTTCTTCCTAACATCTAACCTAAAACTCCCCTGGCACAACTTAAGCCCATTCCCCCTCGTCCTGTCACCAGGCACGTGGGAGAACACACCAACCCCCACCTTGCTACAGCCTCCCTTGAGGTACCTGTAGAGAGCGATAAGGTCGCCCCTGAGCCTCCTCTTCTCCAGGCTGAACAAGCCCAGCTCCCTCAGCCGCTCCTCGTAGGACTTGTTCTCCAGGCCCCTCACCAGCTTCGTCGCCCTTCTCTGAACCCGCTCAAGCACCTCCATGTCCTTCTTGTAGCGAGGGGCCCAAAACTGAACACAGTACTCGAGGTGCGGCCTCACCAGAGCTGAGTACAGGGGGACGATCACCTCCCTAGCCCTGCTGGTCACACTGTTCCTGATACAAGCCAGGATGCCGTTGGCCTTCTTGGCCACCTGAGCACACTGATGGCTTATATTCAGCCGACTATCCACCATCACTCCCAGGTCCTTCTCTGCCTGGCAGCTCTCCAACCATTCCTCTCCCAGCCTGTAGCTCTGCTTGGGGTTATTGCGCCCCAGGTGCAGGACCCGGCACTTGGCCTTGTTGAACTTCATGCAGTCGACCTCAGCCCATCGGTGCAGCCTATCCAGATCCTCCTGTAGAGCTTTCCTACCCTCAAGCAGATCGACACACGCACCTAACTTGGTGTCATATGCGAACTTACTGAGGGTGCACTCGATGCCCTCGTCCAGATCATCGATGAAGATATTAAAGAGGACCGGCCCCAGCACCAAGCCCTGGGGGACGCCACTAGTGACTGGCCTCCAACTGGACTTGGCTCCATTCACCATGACTCTTTGGGCCCGGCTATCCAGCCAGTTTCTAACCCAACGAAGCGTGCGCCAGTCCAAGCCAAGAGCAGCCAGTTTCTTGAGGAGAATGCTGTGGGAGACGGTGTCAAAAGCCTTGCTGAAGTCAAGGTAGACCGCATCCACAGCCTCTCCCTCATCCACCCAGCGCGTCACTTTGTCATAGGAGGAGATCACGTTCGTCAGGCATGACCTGCCTTTCATAAAGCCATGCTGACTGGGCCTGATCGCCTGCTTCCCCTGCAAGTGCTGCATGATGACTCTCAGGAGGATCTGCTCCATGAGCTTTCCTGGCACTGAGGTCAAACTGACAGGCCTGCAGTTTCCCGGGTCTGCCCTCCGGCCCTGCTTGTAGATAAATGCTTTATCAGCTATTAAATTTAATTTTAATTAAATTTTAAATTATTTTTTTTAATTAAATTAATTTTTTTAATAAAATTTAATTAAATTTTATTAAATTAAATGCTTTATCAGCTATTGATAAATGCTTTATCAGCTATTGCAAACTTGTGACCTTTAAAGCCTCAAAATTTGAGGTTTCAAACAACTGAACATAACAGGAAGAACCACTGAATTCACATCCAATAAACAATTTGTATGTATTAATGGCTTGTATTCAAGTCATAAATTGAATATGTACCTTCCTCCGTCTACACACACGCTGCAATATCTATACACGTCTCAACAGATCTGAACAGTTACACGCCTGTGGATGTAAAGCTTTGTGGATGGAAGCACCTTCTACAGACCTATTTTTTTTTTCTTTCCAAGTACAGATGTCATCTCTACATTTTGGTAAACACCTAATATCATGGGTGCAGAAAACTTTATTGCATTTATCAACTATTCTTACAGAATCTTGATGTAAAGACTCAGGAAGCTTTCTGCTAAGACAAAGACTTCCCAGCCTTATTTAAGGTAAAATTCAAAGGTTGAACCATACTGAACCGTTTGACTGTACAACAGATCTGTTCTCAGTCCTTGCACTCAGAACACAAGTAGTCAACTATGACTAAATTGCTATTTCAGAAATAAAATAGTCAAGCTTAAAAACAAGCTTTTTAACATTGGACCAGCAGACTTTTAATAATAATATGAATTCTGAGAAAAACAAATTTAAGGCATATGATAAGGCCGTGACCATGAGTTACAAATGTGCTTGCATTCACATCTCTAAGGGAGAACTAGGACAAGGAGTCTGAGTTACGACCCCTGGCTACGCTAGTCATCCTGCAATAGACATGAGATAATCACTACTTAAGGGGTAGCTGTCAGAGCATTTCTAAACATTTGTTAATCTTTTTTAAAAAATAAGTATTGATATGATAAAAAGACAGATAAATTACAATCAAACTAATTTAAAAGGCATTTGCCACGCTTCAGGGAGAAGACCTTCCACTAAACATGTAAACAAGCTGTTTTCATTCTTTGGTATACAGTTTATAGCAAACTTTTCTTCAAAAGGAGTCTAGTTAGAACTTTCAAAGCGAGCTTCTTTGATTTATTTGAAACACATCAGGAATTTCATGGTAATTAATGCTGATCTTACCTGGAACTTTATCAACAGATGCAAAAACAGAGCGTTGCACTGTAGGATCACTGCTACCACGTCGCGCCTGATCATAAAATCTAAATGGAAGGTGTTGGGATGCAGCTGCAGAGCTGTGTCCAAAACCCATAACTTCAGTTGAAGGCTGAACAGGAAGATCCAGGAGAGCTATGTTTAATTATAAGTGATAGTTGTTGTTACTCAAAAATACATAAAAGAACAAGTAGATCAAATAAAATCAATAGCTTGCCCAGAATCTCAAGACTACACCAGACTGTTTAACTTGCTTGCATTTACCTCTTAATTGCAGTTGCAATTGCACTGGAAAAGGAGAAAAGATTTCTGGCAACTTTTTCTATCATTGTTGTTCACACCATGGTAACACTAAGCTCCAGAATACAAGTGGGCAGAAACAAGGAAACAGTCAACTCCTAGTATAGTTTGTGGAATGCAAGGAGTTTTTTAAAAAACAAACCACCACCTTCCATTTTTCACCATATGGGTAAAACCATTCATAGTTATAAGTGAACATTGCAGAAAGCAATGGACAAAGGACAAACTGCTTTAAACTGGCAAAAAAAAATGCCTTTGCAAGGCACTTCAATCTAAAATTTTAGGTATCAAAATAGACTTGTATTACACTTGTATCAGACTCTTTGCTGATTACTTGAAGTAACTCTCTTTCATTTCTTCACATGTATTTCCTCTAAACACAAAAATCTAGCTGCTGATACTCTTCTTAACATTTTAGAATGCTCGTCACTACAACACCCAAGCATTAATCATTATAATTAACACCATCATATGTGATCCCTTCCTTGGAAACTAGACACTGGTTTGCAGTTCTGTGCACATTTCTCAGTTTTCTAACATATTTTTTCTAACCTTACATCACAGGGTGACTTGCTATGACACGTAAGTTTCATTTCTCAGAATCATTTCAAAGTAACTGTTTACCTGCTATTCTCTGCATTTTCATACGCCGAGCTTGGATACGACCTTTTGCAAGACGTTGTTTTGCAATAATGCAGCGAATGTGATCAGAAAAAATAAAGGTTGCTTGAAGGATAGGAAAGGGCTTAGAATGAGGGCTTGAAGCAGGTTTATGAATTATTATGTTCAGAGCTCTACTGTCATCTTCCACTCCTGTCACCTGCATATCCTGAACAGAAAGAGAGGGCAAATAGCTAATGAAAAAAGTTAGCATTTTAAAACAGTTTCCAGGTTTTTAAAAATAACAACAATAAAAAAAAAAAACTATGCAAGTTGTACAATCCTGAAATTCAGTTCTGCAGTAAATGGCACTCCTAAAGATTAAGTAATTTTAAAATGCAATTATTTGAGCATACAGAATTTTCAGGAGACATATGTCTCTTTAGCCAATGTTAACGACAAACTTTCTAAAGTTTTTAAAATCAATTAGATAAGCACAAATAATTCTGAAGTTGCAAACTGTCACCTTCTCTACCCTTGTACGATGTTCAGAACACTGAGAAGGTTCATTACTGTGACACTGAAGGAAAACATCTGGGACTCAATCCTAATTCTATATCATTTCAGTGTTCAAATGAACATACCCCAACGTATACTGGGGAAGTTACCACATTTTTAAGTGTGCCTCCAGTTGTCTATAAAAACATCTTCAGAAAAACAAGAATAGTTTAAAGGCAGGAACATAAAAAGACTAGTAAGAGAAGAAATAGGCAAGCAGGGCACGAACCTTAAATATATAAACTAATTTTGTTATTACTATTTATCCTACATAAATAGAGATTTTCAGCTAAGAAAATACAGTGCTAAGATTAAAGCCTCTTACCTGCAAAAGGCCTGCAAACTTAACTACTCCCCAGCCAAGTCTGGCAACATCTGGCTCAACCAAGCTCATCTGGTAAATATCCACAGCCAGGAATCTTTGAACTTGACCTCCATCTTTTGTTATGACTGTACAAGCAATTAGATCACTGTTATCTGAAAGAAGGAAAAAAGTTATATAGCTACATAATTTAATGATTCTGGGTTTTGGTGGTTTTATATGAAAACAACTTGAATACAAAAATCATGGAACGGTTGAGGTTGGAAGGACCTCTAGAGTTCATCTGGTCTAACCCTGCTGCTCAAGCAGGGCCACCTAGAGAAGGCTGCCCTGAACCACGTTCAGACAGTCCTGGGTCTGGACCATATAATATATACAAGTGCAATCATCTTTACAACACAAGCTAAGAGCTACTCATAAGATGTACATTACAACACACTTCTTTCATTATCTTTTAGTATAAAAGGTCACTTCACTTCAGCGGTAAAATTGCACCATGTTGATTTCTTTTACTTAACAGAAGTCTCGAGTCTTGTTGAAAGGCCACAGATACTGTCCAACATATCTGCAGGTAATTATATCTACTTCTTGATAAACTTAGGCTCCAATCTGAGGCAAGTTCCATTTCTAGAAGCCTGAAGAGTTACTCCTCTGACTGTTGGAAGCCTTCCAACTTCAAGACTACATGGACTTTCATGGTAAATTGCACTTTTTGCCATTAGTTAAATGAGGTTATATCTTTTCCTTTACCCACCCACATTGTACATTTACACTGAATAATCATATCCTCTTTTAACCATTACAGTGAAAGCCCCTTTAAACTACAGATCTCAAAAAAGAGTTCCCTCCCTTCCTTTCCAAACCTCCTCATTGTATGCATACCAGTTCAAACCCATAGTTCTTGAGAAGTGACTAAATCCTATTTTTTACACCCAAAGTCTTCTGAGTCCCACGAATTGCACTGTCACCTCTCCTAACAGACCTTTGCTAATCTATGTTAGGTTTTTATTTCATCAAGTTGATACTTTCATTCACATATTTAATATACACAGCTCTTTCTCCTCTCTCACCTCCAACTACTACTATTTATAGCAAGCAAATTCAGATCTTAAAAAACAAAACAACTGAAGACAAAGCACTACCGTAAAATTTAATCAAAGAACAGAAAGGAAAATCATTCATTTATTAGGCAACTGTTATGGGAATCGCTTGACTTTATACAAGCCAGTGTTCTCCATTTATGTTATTGTTTCTAGTTCACAGCTGCTGCAGGGTCATATGCTATAGTCATCCTATGACGAAAACAGAAGAGAACGTGGTTAAATACATTTCCAGTGAACTCATCTGAGAATACAGTATCACTTCTGTTATTATTAACAGCAATGCTTAATTTTGCCTCATGCAAGATGAGGCTTCCAACTGTTTGGACACTTTAGTGCCAAGATTCTGGGCCCTAAATGCAGCTCTCCAAGAAAAACACAAGTCTCAGGAAATACTGCCTAGCAAGGAGAGCTCAAAGTCTTCAGCTGTCTGCAGCAAGAAAGATGTATTTTCACACAAACTATTAGCCTTGAAAGACTGTTATCTGAAGTCTTGAAGAACATAACAGCTACTTTTAGGGGACTGTCTAAATAAGACCATCTTTAGGAGATGGTCTAAATATCAGTCTAAATATCTGAGTTGCCTCAGAGCTTGATGTTTAGTGATTCCATGATTTATAGTCATCACAACTCTAGAAATCCTCGGCAGGGATCAGAAACTTATAGAAAATATTAAGCACACTGTGTATTTAGCTGGCAGTCCAAGATGAGCTTTTACTCATCTGGCAAGCTACAGATAGTTACTGTACTGCCTCCGCACTTGACATAAAGAACTTTTTCCAAAAACATGCAGCCTTTTTGGTAAGAAATTCTGCTTTACTGCTTACTGGGCTAGACTCACTGCAAAGAACTTCAGAACTTCATACAAGGTCCTTGACAAAACTATAACATACTCCCCACACTCACCCCAAGAATTTACAAAGCAATTTCAGACTTTACATATGTCCTTTGAAACAGTTATATATACCATACTCTCTGGCCCAAGTGTTTTTGACAAGCTGTTTCAACCACATTTTTGAACAGTCTAAGACTACTTTTGTTTCTCTTTACAATAAACATCTCTTCCAGAGAAGTTCAAAACTGTTCTATCGCTTATAACTGCCATCTCTAGTTTGTCCATCAGAATAAAATCTCAGTTCACGTATTAGTCCTCTTCATCAGGACTGGATACTACCAACCTTCCTAAAGAGGTGAGCACTGTTCTTCTTGAGGAGGTGAGCACTGTTCCCTTTAGGAACAGCAGGAAAGAACAAAAAGAACTGCTAAGAGTGAGTTGCCATCTGTTACTGCAAGAAATACTAACCACTTTAAAAGAAGAATTCATCTTTAAAGTGCTTCTCACCACCAGTTTCAGATAAAGAAATAGGTCTGAATGATATTACTAACGGTAAACGCATTTAAAAAAAAATGTCACAAGATTCACTGGAAATACAGGAAAAAGAAAAAAAGAGTTAAGATAACCTTGGAAAAAGGGAAAAATACAGAACTGTATACAGATGAATTGAGAAGATAAATGGAGGAGAATGCCAGGGAGCACATTTCAGAATGCAATCCAATAGCGAAGTAATTTGAAAGTTGTTTTTTTTTTCTTTCCAAGAACAATGTGAGATGAAAAATCTGAAAGATCTTTTTTTTTTTTTTTTAAAAATCAGTTTTAAAGCTCTTTTTTGAAATAAAACTTGGAAAAACATTACTAACTTTGGAAAGAACACAATAATCTGACCAGGTCTGAGTATGCTTGAACAAAAATCTAGCTATCTAAAAATATGTTTACGAAAATAAAATTTGCTCTCGTCGTCAACACAATTTTAAGAGCTATTTTATTTATTTATTTATTTTTTACCATTACCATTGTTTTTCCTCTGAAGATTTATTTCTGAACACCTCAAAATAATTGAAAATAAGAGAACATACTATAAATGCTGATCATACTTGGAGTACTGCAATCAAGCAGAAGCAAGCTTGTTGCTAAACTTATTTACTGTGAATACAAGACTAGTGATTCCCAGGCAGAGGGACTCCATATTGTAGCGCTGTTTTCTGCAATTATCTTAAAACTGTTAAGCTGTACTTTTAATAATTATTTAAGCATCTTGATTTATTAATTACTGTTACATAATTTAAACACCTTGATTTCTACAGGTATAAAGTTGTAAAATACCAATCTAGCATTTGCTTGTAGTAAGGAGGCAGTTTAAGGTATTGTAAACCAAAGCTAAAAAAACAGCACAGAACACAGCACCGTCTTAAGTAAATCATTCTATAATTAACTATTAGTAAACCAGCAAAACTGTTCAGTTAAGCTCTTTCACATCACTAGCAATAAGCACAAATCTGGATGTCACATACACACTACAGATGAGTTATGCCAGGAAGTCCAGAAAAATCTCGCCTTTATGAGGATGTTAAGGAGTAACTGGATGTCCACATTTAAAAGGAAATCTTTTCTGGAATCACCTATAAAAGATACATTTTCCTCTCAGATGCGTGTCAAGTTTCAAATATACGGAAAAATAGTTTTCTTATACAATGTGTGTTAGCACTCACCAACTTATTAGTATAGGCAAGTGAAAAAATTGAGTTTCCAGAGTATCTTGAAACCTTCACACTCAGTTCAGTGTTTCAAGGCCATCTGGAAAATACACAAGACTAGTGTTTATTAGCATCCATAGCGATGCAGGAAACCAAAAGCAGGTATGATATCTCTTCTGCAAAATGTACGCCTGCACTGTTAATGTTCATTAAATGGACCTGAAAGTAACTGGATATGTACTCAAAAGGTAAGCTCTTTCTTGGAAGATATTTGAATGGAAATATTATTATATGCTCTTCATAAACCCCTCGTCGGTATCTATAAATAAAAAACTATGATGTTGGGGTGGGAAATAAAGAAGATCACAGAATTATAGAACAGCTCAGGTTGGAAAGGACCTCAAAAATCACCTAATTCCAACCCCCCTGCCATAGGCAGGAATGCCACCCACTAGATCAAGTTGCTCAGGGCCTCATCTAACCTGGCCTTGAACACCTCCAGGGATGAATGATCCACAGCCTCTTTGGGCAACCTGTTCCAGTGCCTCACCACCCTCTGAGTGAACAATTTCCTCCTAACCTCTACTCTAAATCTCCCAAGATGAAGCCAGTGGTATCCAGTTCCAGGACAAGAAGCATTAAGCACAAATTGAAATACAAGAAATACCACCAAAGCAAGAAAAAAAAAAAAAGTGTTTTTTTAATAATTGTGGAGGCAGTCAAACACTGAAACAGGTTGTCCAGAGTTGCTGAGAATCACAGAATCACAGAATTTCTAGGTTGGAAGAGACCTCAAGATCATCGAGTCCAACCTCTGACCTAACGCTAACAGTCCCCACTAAACCATTTCCCTAAGCTCTACATCTAAACGTCTTTTAAAGACCTCCAGGGATGGTGGCTCCACCACTTCCCTGGGCAGCCTGTTCCAATGCCTCACAACCCTTTCAGTAAAGAAGTTCTTCCTAACATCTAACCTAAAACTCCCCTGGCACAACTTAAGCCCATTCCCCCTCGTCCTGTCACCAGGCACGTGGGAGAACACACCAACCCCCACCTTGCTACAGCCTCCCTTGAGGTACCTGTAGAGAGCGATAAGGTCGCCCCTGAGCCTCCTCTTCTCCAGGCTGAACAAGCCCAGCTCCCTCAGCCGCTCCTCGTAGGACTTGTTCTCCAGACCCCTCACCAGCTTCGTCGCCCTTCTCTGAACCCGCTCAAGCACCTCCATGTCCTTCTTGTAGCGAGGGGCCCAAAACTGAACACAGTACTCGAGGTGCGGCCTCACCAGAGCTGAGTACAGGGGGACGATCACCTCCCTAGCCCTGCTGGTCACACTGTTCCTGATACAAGCCAGGATGCCGTTGGCCTTCTTGGCCACCTGAGCACACTGATGGCTTATATTCAGCCGACTATCCACCATCACTCCCAGGTCCTTCTCTGCCTGGCAGCTCTCCAACCATTCCTCTCCCAGCCTGTAGCTCTGCTTGGGGTTATTGCGCCCCAGGTGCAGGACCCAGCACTTGGCCTTGTTGAACTTCATGCAGTCGACCTCAGCCCATCGGTGCAGCCTATCCAGATCCTCCTGCAGAGCTTTCCTACCCTCAAGCAGATCGACACACGCACCTAACTTGGTGTCATCTGCGAACTTACTGAGGGTGCACTCGATGCCCTCGTCCAGATCATCGATGAAGATATTAAAGAGGACCGGCCCCAGCACCAAGCCCTGGGGGACGCCACTAGTGACTGGCCTCCAACTGGACTTGGCTCCATTCACCATGACTCTTTGGGCCCGGCTATCCAGCCAGTTTCTAACCCAACGAAGCGTGCGCCAGTCCAAGCCAAGAGCAGCCAGTTTCTTGAGGAGAATGCTGTGGGAGACGATGTCAAAAGCCTTGCTGAAGTCAAGGTAGACCACATCCACAGCCTCTCCCTCATCCACCCAGCGCGTCACTTTGTCATAGGAGGAGATCACGTTCGTCAGGCATGACCTGCCTTTCATAAAGCCATGCTGACTAGGCCTGATCGCCTGCTTGCCCTGCAAGTGCTAAAGAAGTCTCCATCCTAGAAGACTCAAATTCCAAATGGTGAGGAACCTAAGCAACCTGCTCTAGCTAACCCTGCTCTGAGCAGGGGCATGGACTGGGTGACCCCCTGATGTCCTAGGATAAGGTTCCCCAAGTCTTTGTACACTTGATTAAAAAAAACAAAAACAAAAAACTTGAATACATAGCCTATATAAAGTCTGTATATATGGTAGAGAGAGTGAAGAAGGAGATTTCACCGTGTTAGCTTTCCAGTTTTAGTACAGAAATAACTTTAAACGTATCAGCATTTATCCCTCAGCCATGGCATTTCAAACATTTGTGACTAAGAGAATCAACTGTCTGAAACCAAGATCATAGCATCGAGGCTGCCGGTTGGAGCTGCCAGTGAACCTCACACAAGCGGTGAGCTCCTGAATAAGGTTAAAGAAGCCACCAATGTGAGGCACCTACAACCTTCACATGCAGTCTAAGACGGGTAGTTACCACAGAATATGTAAACGCAAAAGCTAAATGCTTTAAAAATTGTTTACAGTAAAAAAAAAAAAAAATGCTGAAAAGTAACACTATGTCATGCAAATGGCAGCATGCCCAGCAATATGAAGTGAATTTTTTGAATATGTGACTCATTCCTAAACGTACAGTCATATACTAGACCTAAGAACCTTGCTACTACACATAAAGGTTTACACCGAACATAAGTGCATTGAAATATTGAAATGCTTCTTATAGGGAACTTTAAACTATCTCATTAAGCTCCCCTAAAAACCTCAGCATCACATTCAAGCAAAACAAAACATCCAGGTTGATAAGGTGAGTTTTGCAAAATTCTTCAAAATCAATACCATTGCTGAAATTACTGGATCTTGTTAACCTCTATTCCTTCATGACACTAAATGTTGATGAATGAGAATAATTTCTAGAGATACCTACATGTTCAGAAAAGAATTGAAAAGCTTTGTAATAACAGACTGAGAATTTTTTAGATTGCTAATTATATCACCACCTTGAAGGTACCTAAGGCAAGCAATTTGAATTTTTGGGCTGTTTTGCCAATTGCTACATCTCTTCCTAAAATATGGCACCTATACAACATTTGTGTTGCACAAGTGCAACATTTACGTTGTTAAGACGGAAAGGATGAGAACTTCCTAAAATGAAGGTGTTATCAGATAAAATATAGAAAAAGAAAAGATTTTCCTATTAGGGTTTCTGCATGTTAATGTATGCAAATATACTCTGCTGATCTCTGTACTGCATTTTGTTTAAGTTTTCAGGTCTAGCAAAGCATATTTTTTTTTCCCCTTTTTTGTTCTTTTGTGCCTTGATACTTTGATGCCAATTCAGGTCTCAAAATGGTCTCTAGAACACCAGAATTCATGTTCCACAGATAGGGCAATGGAAACAATTTTTCTTCTCCAGGTAAATGCACGTGCATATACAAGCGAACGTATAAACAAATTTACAAATAACCACTTCAAGTACGTGCATACAAGCACCATGTAACAAGCAGTTCAAATACCATTATTGCTTTAGTCTGTTGGTGAATTCTGATTTTTTTGAGTTACAGTAGAGCTGAAGGCTATAAAATGCCTTAACAGAGCAAAGGAGTTTAAATCTACAAGGACTGATGTTCTAAATTAATGGTAGAATTTAAATCTTATAAAACTTCTTAAACTTCTTGCAATAGGCATTACATCTTTAAATTAAAGAGCATTTTATTCAAAATTAAGCTAAGTTTACAAGTAAACAGTTGTCATTGAATCCTTTCCATATAAACGCTTAACTAGTTGTATCCTACACTCAAAAAAGGAAATTTTGGATACCATTAAATACACAGAGTACGTAGCAATTAATAAGCAATTACAGACATGTAATTAGAATTGCAAGGACTTATATATAGCAGAATGAAGGATTAATAACATATGGTCTAGTTACAAGTTCCAATAAAAAGACAATTTGTATTCTGCATAAAAGCAACTGCCTTTGAAATGAGGTGTCATAAACAGAGAAACAGAGATACCTACAATGAACTGCACACAACACCTGCAGAGCAGTACACTGAATTTTATAACACACTTTGCTGGACTAACAGGCAAGCAAGGACAAAAGGTGTTTTTTTGTTGTTGTTGTTTTTTAGGGGGTGAGGGTAGGAAGGTGAACAAGTAACATTTGGAAAATAGTATTTCAATCAGATCTACCTTTTGTTCAGCATGTTGTTAGAAAACCTACTTCGTAATCACATTTCCAGTTAATTTAAGAAGAACAGTTTTTTCAGTAGAAGCTGAGTCACTATTTCACTTCACTCTCTGAGAGAGAGCCAACATTACAATAAATATGTAACTCATCTGAAACAGGAAACTCAGTTAATTCTATACTACTAAACCTTTAGCGAGTCAACAGTAGCTTCATTATGGACAACTTTTTTTTTTTAACCTCATAATTAATGATTGAGAACATGATAAACAATATCATGTGCTGCTCATTTTCCTCAGGAAAGTTTTTTTTTAGGAATTTGTCTTCCTTTCAAAATAAGCAGCAATGAAAGGTTTCAAAACTAGAACTAAAACCTTCAGATAGAAAACAGATTTCAGAGCTTGTGTAATGGTAAAGGTTTCTAAGCCAACAGCTGAAATTAAAATAGAGAAAAAATGAATACCATTTTAACTTTTTTTTTTTTTTTTAAGTACAGATATAATTTTTTTAAAAACCTGCTTCTGACAACGTTTTGTTTGTGGTAATGGTGGCAAATTACATGAACACTTTACATGTTGCTCTACCATTTTCTTGCTAAGCACATAGATCAGTTCCAATCTATTATTAAAAAAAAAAAAAAAAAAAAAAGCTGAATATACCTTAAACAGAAACCAAAAGGGATTAGTTTTCACTGGGGTCACTGCTTAATTCACCGAGCCAAAATAATACCAGTGAGAAGACAAAAAAGAATACAACTATAGAAGAGCACTTTAAAAATATTTCCCCTCTGTTTTTTCTTAAATCATTTAACTTGTATAGAAATTTAACAAATGGGAAATGACTCAACTATGAGCCTACCATACCACCAACCATGCATCTACCAAAAATGCAAACATTAGACTGACACCTTGATATCCTTTCACTTTTTGAAGCCTAATACCTATATTCACTTATTAAAAGCTTATCCAATAAGCTTGTACATTTCCATGTGATCGGGTAACTGCTTGCATTTAACAAATAAATGAATGTCCTCTGACATTCAGCGTTGCGGACAACTGCATTTTCATCATGTAAATTCAGTAAGTCTTAATATTTTTTAAAATGTAATTATAATATATATAACATATTATATAATAATATAATAAATATATATATTACATATATAGTATGCATATACATATGTGTATATATATATAGTTTAATCTTACTTTTGTCCATTAAGCTACTGCACAGCACCTCTGATTTCACAAAACTTTTGCTTCAGTAACTTTTTCAGCGTTTTTTCCCCTCACACAGATGATTAACGTTCTTGATGGATGTGATGCACTGCACTGTTTCTGAGATACTGCACATAATTCTGTAACATCTATTAAGGTAGCTAGAGCAATTCTTTTTCTAGTCACAGCAGGATTAACAAACACTTAACAAACATACAGAGTCAAAAAAAGTCTGAAGTATCAAACTTTTCCCTTCTTTTGTAAGACACCTTCTAAAATTAAAGCCTGGCAGATACAAACACTATTTCCTCAATCACATGCTCTCTAAAGCTATGGATGCTGCAAGTTTTTAATCAGCTAACTGCCTGAACAAAAGTTAGCTGAGCACTTAAGCAATTGGCTAACACAAATATGTCAAACTCTTAAATCCTGATTACATAAAATAGGATTAATAGTGTTTAAATTAAGCACTACTTCCCCCCCAGCAAATTCCAGCCTAAAACACACTTTCCTGCATATTCTAAGCCTTTGAACAAAAGCAAGCATCTTGCACTATAGTAGGATTACCACAGAACAGGACAAGTTTCTGTTTCTCAAACAATGCCAGTGCTGGAGACAGTAAGACTACAGCTTTAGGATTCACGCCAAAGTTACTCCAGTACAGCACTATTCAGTAACACTTAAGGTCATCTAGAGCTGCCTGTTTTGACATTAAGTGAACACAGGTATGTTGAATTTGCAGACACACAGTATACTTCATGATTCTATTCCTTCCAACTTTTTTTTTTCCTTCAGTGTGGAGAATACAGTAGTTTCCCACGATACTGCAGAAGAAGGTATTTTGCCTTTACTTCATAGTATTACTTAACATCCCAAGGTCATTCTTGGCATTGCAGAGTGATTCCCCTGGGGAATAGCTCAGTGTGGAATGTAATTATGGGAGTGAAAGTTTCCATACAGCTTTTTAAGTGTCACAACAATTGTAAATAAAAAGAACTCCAGGGGGAAAACAAAAACCATGTCAGTAAACAACTCAGTGTAGCTGCTGGAAGTAATTACTTGCAGTCTTTTGAAGTTCACGCACGGTTTAAGAACACCTGTGCATTTTAAATAGGTGAAAGCAGAACAGAAGAAAATGCTTGTATTATCAGTTCATTTAGAAAACTAGTATTTGCACAAGGATGTCAGATGACTTACTCCAAATCCCTTATGTGATAATAAGTAACCCAGGGTTTAAATATTAACAGTCTCTTTAAAAACAAAACAAACAAAGCAAAAATAAAACTACAAAAAGTGTTCCAAAACCAGCAGAAGACAAACATAATGCAATCATCCTTCGTAATCAATTACATAACCAAGATTAACGATTGATGGTTTTTAACTTAGTGCAAAAAAAAAAAAAAAAAAAAAAAGCCAGCAGTTTTTCCATGCCATAGAATATTTGGGAAACTGGGGGACAACTTACTCAGGTCAAGAACATCATCTGTCTTTATCAGATCTTCCTCCCTTGTCAGTGGTAACTGAGTTTCTGGCTCGTCTCGCAAGTGCAGTGATAATGAACGGAGCATAAAGAAAACTCTAATTGCCTTGAGAAATTAAAAAAAAGAGAATAATAAAGCATTACTGCACTCAGTAGTACATATTTTAGCACAATCTTACAAAAATACCCACTTTTACAACCCTTAAATTTGTTGTCATGCAGTATGTCTTTTTAAATGAAGAAAACAACGTAATTTAAAAGTTTGCTAAAGATACAGAGAAGTTGAAGCACTTTATTTTCACTAAAGTAGAAGCAGCCAACCTTTTATCCCACTGGCACACTTAAACACACAGTGACTGACAGGCAAATGCTTACAAGAGACATTTAAGTGAAGACTAAAAAAAATGTCTTTTTAAATTGGCGTTTTGAGACTGATTTTATTTACATGACCTGTATTCTACAGACAACTAAAATCAACCTTCACAGACTCTCACGTTTTGAATTTAAAACAGTAGAATAACTAGAAGTAGTATGAAAAGTTACTATGTCTACAAATTTGAGAGGAAATAGTGGAGATTCACTAGTTTTAATTTTGCTGTATTCATCAACACTAACCACATCTAAGAGAACATTCTCAGAGACCTTCACTTATGCTCCCAAAAGGTCTACAACAGGGCAAAGCATACTGAAAGCTGTACGTAAGGACTTTCAACAGCTGCTCTGTGAAACTGATATTCTTGTTTTGATTCAGAAATTAATGACATAAGGTATTTAAAATATCAGATAAAGTGGCAAAGAACTTTATTAGTCACATTTATTAGTCACCACTTTATTAGCCACATTCTGAAAGGCACCATTTATAACCTGTTCTGCTAGAAGAACTGCATTTTCAGTATAGCAAATGAAAAATCCCTTTTTAATTCTACAAGGGTTTGGTGGCATATTTTTCATTTTTTAAAAATCAGCTTCCTACATAGGAATCCTGTGGCATACTGTGTTTGTTTTTAATTCAAACGGAAGTCATCACTCAGCCTTTCACTTTCTTTCCCTCAACCCTCTTTCCTTCCTACAGTGTTAATTTTCCTTGCATGTATTCCTTGTAAAACTATTATCACTCATCTCAAAATCTATTTACTGCAGAATACAAGAGCAGGAAATTAGCCTTTGCAAGAAAAAACAAGAATTCAAGAATGTCAGATGAAAAGGTAACTACACTGTGACTCCCACAACACTGATAGCCCTCAGTTTGCTAACAATATCAATTTAAACCAGGAAGCACGATATCCGTGACTTACTGTAACACCTTATTAGATCTCAATGTAGCAGCAGAGCAGTCCCATGGACTACAACTTTTTTTCAACCAACATCTGCTTTCTGGATCAAGTAGAAACAACTATAAAAGGCTACCTACTTTAAAGAACTACATGTAATAAGGTATACTTTGTGTCAATTCCTTCATTTAAACATGCATACCATATGCAAAGAAAGCACCAATGCACAGACAGACCTACCAATATTTCATTACATTCCCATGTAATAGCATCCTCAGATGCTATTGTTAAAAGCCTTTCTCAAAGTCTTTGCTTGCTATGTACTCCAAGATGCAGAGTTCAAGACCCATATTGTTCATTACTTCCCAAATAGGTACATAAATGCATTTGCACTGTTCCAGGTGGCTGGTGACTGTCTAGATAACAGTACTATCTATAGGACTATAGAAGTCAGAAGCAAGAAATGCAGCTAATTATTTGTAACCGGAATATCAACAATTCAAAAAGAGTATCTCTATTTGGGAAGAATGCTTCATCAGGCAACAGTAGCTGATTTCAGAAACTGTTCAGATACAGATTATTCAGAAATTCAGATTATGAATTTCTGGTAATTTTAATGTTTTAAGTCTAAAGGGCTAACTGGTTGGATTTTGACAATTCTTGATAGAAATCTGATTTCTGAGAGTTCCTCCTAAAAATGTTAAAAGGAAAAAGTCACTTAAAGGAACTTTCTATTGTAAAAGAAGTGAAAATTTAAAAAGATCTGATCTCTAAACCAAGAGCTTGTGATATAATCAAAGAACGAAACTTCTTCACTTGCTAGCAAAATAAAGCTTTACAATTTTAATTTTAATTTTTTAGTATCATTCCACAGGAAACTCAGAATCGAGCCACTATTCATTTGAAACTGCCAACAAAACTTCCAGCAGCCTAAGCGTAAGCAGGAATGTCACACGATGCGCCAGAAGTTCAGAATATTGTCACTGCAATTCAGCGTAGGAGAGGCTAAGCAAAGCTTAGCCAGAAGAAAGTAACTGTGGCATCGGAATTCTAAGAAATTTTAGAAGTTCTAGAGCAATGTGATCAGGGGAAGGAGTACTGACAAGAAAAGAACACACTCTAGGAGTTTCTGCTGATTAAAAAGACATTTCCATCTCTAAATTATAAGGATATTTGTATTTCTTTCCAAATTTCCTGTAATTGAAGCATTTATTTCTTAATACATAAAAATACAGAGCAGTTTCCATCAGAAAGTGTTTCTAGATACCATTCTGTTTAATGCCTCAGAGAAGTTATTCTAGGAAGCATTTTTACTTTCTAAGAACAATACAAAGAATAAAAAAAGAAGGAAATTCACTATATTTTATCAAAAAGTTGCTGTGATAATAATAGTTGTACAGGTCAAGAACTGATTATCCCAAGAAAGTAAATACCAACGTGGCTATTCATGTCAGTATCACCTCTAAAATTTGTCAGTCAAAAAAGGATTTTACTATCTCACTCAAAATTTCTATCCTGAATTGCTTTGGAAGATGAACACTCCTGAATAGAATTATGTTTTGCTACGTCAGGAAACACAAACAATACGAAGCAAACCAACCTTCCTGGGGAGATTCTTATTATAGGAATATAATCAAAGACTGAGATACCAGATAATGAAAGAAAACAGACAATGTATTAAAGCATGCCATCAGAAGTCTTTTATGTACATTTCTTCACTGAAAAAAAAAACAACAAACAAAAACCAAAACCGAAAATCACAGCACAAGAACATATTGAAGTACCTAGAAGCAAGAAAATAGAGATTTCTCCACTGGGACAGGTAATTATTATATGTTCTAAAGGGATCTGTCATTAAGTTTTTATGATTTTATGGATGAAGCTTCCAACCAAGCAGCTTTCAAGGAAAAACATTTTTATTTGTAGAATTCTTCAAAGCTTTTGGCATTACACTGTCATTAATGAAAGAAAAAAAGCCTTACTTACTCTTCGTGTTCTTTCCACATCTCCACAAGGCAATCTTTTCACAAAATCAATACCAGTCAGTGGTGTCCCCGTTGGAGGCAACAAAATGGAGGCATCCATCATCAAGTACTCTACATTCATGGGTTTAATCTATAAAAATATTTTAACATTGATTATTATACAGAACAATGAAAGTTTACATCTTTACTTTTAAATACAACCCATGACTGCATACACTGAGAGGAAGGGGTCTGAGTTGTGAGAATTTGACACCATCCACGTTATTTTAAGCTTTTTACATGCAATTTCTATATTTGCTCATTGTTCCCTAACACTTTTAAAGTTTCCATATTGAAAAACCACAGGAAAAAAAAAAAAACACTGAAAGATTAGAATAGAAAAGCCATTTCATGAGTACTAAAAAGCAAAGTCTGTCATGTTTGATTTCAAGCTTTGACTCAAATTCATAACTTCAATCACAAGAAAAAAGTTTCTTGTATCTTCTTCTCCCCGGACAGAAAAAAATCTCTAGTCTCCAACAATGCAGTAGCTTGCAGACTAGGCAATTCCTTATGTTGTGTCACTAACAGTCTCTCCCTTACATGATTGTTTATTTGCTTGATTAAATGATGTTTGAAACATCATTTAATCCTTCTGCAGCTTTGGACAATTTCATCTGAGGTCTATTACACACAGGAGCCATGAGGTTTTTGCCAGAAAATCAGCTGGAATGACTAAAATAAACATAAAACCCCTTCACATAGTTTGTACAATATTCTGTGCAGAAGTGCAGTCACACAGGCATTCTAAAACAGCCAACAGTAACTGGAAGCATTCCTGATCACTTTTCCATGGTCACATACCATGAAAGAAGTAGACTAAGATAAAATCCACAATTTTTACATCAGTCTTGAACTGCTGCTCTGCAAAAAATACAAGCTCAAAAATGGTCTATACCCAATCATTCTAACCTCAGAACCATCATTTTCAGTGTCAAAAATGCTGGATTAAACAAAATAAATTAATTTGGAGAAAAATACAGAAATCTAAATAGATGACAAATGAGAACACAAACTTGAAATTTCTATTTATAATGCCATTCTTATGACTGCATACATTGTTTTAAACAACATTTTTCTTCATAAAGATGAAGAACGTGGGTAAAAAAATCATTGAAAACCAAAATACAAAGGACTACTGTGTTCAGCTTACTTGCTCCTGTAAACTGTCATCTACAGTTGTTACCGAAGGCACTTTTTTTTTCAGATAGATCAAGTACACTTCTGCTTTATAGAAGCTCCACACCATGTTATTTACATACCTCATCTAGTAAGACTACTTCAGCGTTAATTTATCATTTTAATTAGCACAGCACATTCTTTGCTAGCTAGACAAATAAATATGCTTTAAGGAAAACAGAGTTAAACTTCCAAGGTGAAGCTCTATCTTTTAGAATAAATGAAAAAAAATCTGCAGTCTCAGAAATAGAAACACACACACAACAGAACCACCTACAAGCATACTGAACTTGTGATATGAAAACAGTGAAAATTGTGGTGGCAGTTTTCACACTAGAAACACGTCAGTACTTAACTACTAAATAATTAGATATTGATTATCCAGTTCTATTACTTGAGTTTGTAAGATACTGCAAGGTGCTTCCCATATTAAATGTTTTTTTTGCAATACACAAACTGTAGATTGATCTTTTTCAAAAAAGAAAAGATACTAATGCAACCCCTGCACAACAGCTAGAAAAAAGGATGCCTGCACCTGATAATCTGATTTTTACCCAAACACTAACCTAACAATTTAAACAGTCAATTAGTTTTAAAAAGCATTTACAGATTAAGTATTAACTGAGATTAAGGCTAGCAATCTGTTAAAAATTCCATGACAGTGCCCCACAAGCTGTGCTGTGGTGCTGGCACTATATCTCCTTGATGGGACAAAGGCTCCCAGTTCTCCACTAGTAAGTAAGGCGGCACCACGCAAAACCAAAACTTTGTAAGGTTTCAAACAGACATAGGATGATTGTCATCACTTTAATAACTGGAAAAAAATGAATTAAATGTCTCAATCCCTAGATCAAGTGGATTTTGTATACTGGCTTTCAGAAATTATGAAATAAGTTAAGGGGCTGTGGAATTTCATAAATGATTTATGGAGGTGTAAGACAACCTCTCATAGAGGAAAAGACAATTTGCTATTCTACTCCTAGCATAAGGATATCAGTCTATTCAAGTAGTTTTCAGTGAGTACTTGCTCTCGCTCCTGTGTTATTGGTTTGGAAAATTTCAGGGGGCTGAGAAGGGTGTCACTTACCGTCATACTCCGGTATTCATCTTCAAACATATCCAGGAAAATTTCTTCTCCCTTTCAATAAAAAATAAGAATAATAAAGGAACACGGACATATCATGAACCCATGAATACGGTTATGTAGCCATGTTTGCTCTTGTTTAAGTGTGCATTGGCTGTAGGTGGCAAGGTGTGGGCAGCAGGGGTGGCCTCTGTGAGGAGAGGCTGGGCTGTCCAGCGCTGGACACAGCCAGCACCACGTAGGCTTGACAACCCACCACACGGGGCAGCAGAGCCAATCAGTGTCACTGGGGGCGCCTCTACAAAACAGATCTGGGCAAAATCCAGCCCAGGACAAAAGGTGGGAGATAGAAGAGCTGGGAACAAAAAAGTGAAGAAGTTGAGCTTGGGAGAAGAGGGAGACATAATAGAAGGTGTTATTTTAATTTGTCTGTTTCGCATTATCCAAATCTTTGTTAATTAGCAATTAATTAATTTTCCTCAAGTCAAATCTGTTTTGCCCATGGCGGTAATTGGCAAACAATCTCCCTGTCTTTACTTCCACCCACAAGACTGTTTTGTCAGCTTCGTATCTCCTTGTCATGTTGAGGAGGGGCAGTGCATGAGCAGCTGGGTGGGTGTCCAGCAGCAGGCTACGGTCAACCCACCATGAATTACCTTTTTTTCCTAAGTTAAAAATAACCCTGCACCACCTTCTTCAGAAGAAGAACTCAACGAAAATTGGAAGATATTTTAGGCACCTGAAACCTGTTACAGATTTACTGCTCCTTATGTAGAAGTTCATGTCTAGGGCTAAGTATTTTATTTCTCTCATTGTTTACAACATTAAAAAAAGCAAAAAGCTGCAGAGGTCTCAAATAAAAAAAAGATTAATTAAAGTTTTAGGTCATCATTTAGACAAGACATAAGCAAAAAGTAATGCCAAAAAGAACCACCTTCCATATTAATGTCAATAACAAAGTCCCAGAAACTTTCTAAGAGTGTGGCTCTGTTCCATGAGCTATATAGCAGTTGCAACAAAAAGCACATCTACTCGTTTGACCTCCGTTGCAAACTCTATGGGACTTCTCACATCGTTTTTGTGTACATCAGTGAGGTATAGAAAGGTAAGAAAAGAGAAGAATCCTCCAAACACCTTCTTCGCTATAGTAAACACGTGGTTCCCATATTTAAAAAGTGCCTTCAGCGCTGACAATTGGCTACGGAATTTCTTTTAATTCTGCATGTAACAAATTTTATTAGCACTTCACGTATATACCTTATAGAAACGACGAAGGAGATGAACACTTTCTTCTCTTGCACCCTAAAAAAGAAAAAATAACTGTGTTTCAGGTAGTAAATAGACTCTTTACTCAAAGTCATAATTGAAGAAAACACACCCCAAACTTTGTACAGAGAAAACTATCTGTTAATATTCCCATTTCATAGCCTTCAGCCCAGAATTTGATCTAGCACTGTTCTTGCACTTACACAAATACAGCTTAGCTGAGCTTGTTTGTTTCAAAAGTAATTCCCTTTACACTGCTGAGACATTGACATACAAGTTTCAGAAAAAAATGAAACTAACTTTTCAAGTAGAGGTAATTATCAAGGAAACAGCAAAGCTGAGAATTGAATAGGGGGCTATTGATTTTTTACTTTCACAGCACAGAATCACCAATAGGAATATGTTAAAATTTCATATGCTTATTGCAATCTAAAACGAAATATTTGTGCAACTCAAAGACAAGTAATGCTGGAAGTGGTATCTGAAAGGAAAGTACTAACCTCAAGGCATGCAAGGTGAATGTCTTTTATGATGCTGCCATTTTTAGAAAACACAAGCTGCTTCAGCAACAGACAGCCAAGTTCTAAAGTTGCCAAACGTATTTTTCCATCTATGAAAAGAGAATTTCAATATACAAAACAGTAGCATCTGTCATACACACCCTGCCTGAGAAAGATGGGTGCTGATGCTGACGTACAATGTAGATAGCTCTAAAAACAACCAGAGGAGTAATTGGTAAGAAATTTTAAAACAAAACCATGCGGCAATAAAGGTGAACATCATCAGAAAAGCCACTGAAACTAACATCTTAATTAACTGGAAGCACAGGTTGAATTACACTAAAATGAGGGAAGAATCATGGATGATTGGGACAGATAAAGCTACAAGATGAAATGAGGTTTTGTATACAGCATTCTAGTAAAGTATAGCTTTTCCTAAAGTCCAAGGGATTTTGGCACAACCCACGCAACTGAGCCATGTTGGAGCAGCTCCGAAGAACTGCAGCCCCTGAGAAGGACCAGTGTACAATCAGTACAGGAAGGACTATATCCCATGGGAGATCCCCACACTAGAGCAGGGGAAGAGTGAGGGTGAAGGAGCAGCAGAGACTGAACGCTATGGACTGATTCCTAGTCCCCCCTGTGCTGTTCATGGGGGAGGAAGCAGAAGAATCAGCAGTGAAGTAGAGCCTGGAAAAGAATGGGAGATGGTATTTTTATTATTATTTTTTAGTTCTTACTGCTTTATTCTGTTATCTAGTAGCAATAAATTAATCTTCCCCAAGCCATGTCTGTTTTCCCCATGATGGTAATTAGTGAGTGATCTCACTGTCCTCATCTTGACCATATTTTTCTCCCCAGCTTGCCAGGTGAGAGAGTAGTTTGGTGGGCAATTATTTATATATACACCTTTTAATCTGTAACTAGCACATCAGAAGCTAATATTCTGTATATCAGTCTTGTATGTCAAATAAGCATTAGATTTTATTCTGCAGACAATCAGAACTTGACTGTGAGTCAGTTTCAGGGGAAATCAGTTCCATTCATTTAAAGTTTTAGCAGAAGTGCAGGGGAGAGGAGCTGTGGCTTGAACAGAAGTTGTGTTTCTATGGAATAAGAAACTGAGCCTTCTACCCCTCATTTTACAAAGAAGTTGAAGTTAAGGAAAAAAAAAAACATTTTCTGCAAAACAAAACTGAAAATACAATCTGTGATTAAAAGAAGATCATGGGAAAGTTTGCTAACACCTCCAGAAACAAATGACACCTATAACACCTATAAACAAAGGACATCAGTTATTTCTTCAATATATTTTTGAAGACTACTCTTTCACTGGAACTACAGTTACAAGCAAAGGTACCATACATCAAGTTTTCAGGATGAAATCCTACATTAAGCTGCAATTACTAAACATCTCACCATTCCTTGCTCAATGTTTTGTTTATTCAAAAAAAGCAGAAAGTGGGAAAATTAAAGCAGACCCTTGTGAAGTTCTGAGCATAAAAACAACTAGGTTACTCAGCAACTGAGGAAAAAGTTGTGTTTGTTTTTCACAGCTTTTATTTACTTATTGTTCAACAAAGAGCATGTTAAACAGATTTCCTCCTCATACACAGGCAGCTAAGTAGCTGCTTTTTATTTAATTCTTTTTTTTTTTTTTTTTTTTTTTTTACACCTGCAAACATTTCAGCTTGTTAAAAAAAATATTGTAAATGTGATACCTGGTTGTGCAGCATAATTCATTATCCTGATGAGCCCTTCTGCAAGTACATGATTATACGAATTTCTCTCTCCAGCATGCTGAGCGGG
This sequence comes from Aythya fuligula, assembly GCF_009819795.1. Lineage (NCBI taxonomy): Eukaryota > Metazoa > Chordata > Aves > Anseriformes > Anatidae > Aythya > Aythya fuligula. The sequence continues at coordinate 16,963,862 of NC_045573.1, read as the reverse complement.
AAGTTGAATTCTCTCCAACTTGACTGGGTCAATTCCTTTTGTAGGGAAGGGAGGTAAGTTAGAAAACAGGACTATACGTCAAGGTAAGTATTTAATAAACTGCAACAGTTTTCTTGGAATAGTGTAATTAGTGATACAATGAAACTCAAAACCAACTTGCATAGTTATCACAAAGAAAAGGAAGAACAAAGACTAAACACATTTGTGGAATACAGAACTAAGAGCCTTAGAAAGAGCCTAATGGGTGAAGATGCTCCAATCCCAAAATGGTTAGTGACATCCAAACTCATCTTTCCTCAAACTATTCCTGTTTAAAAGAAAAAAACCAAACAAGGTTATTTCTCAGAATACACTGATTACTGATAAGACCTTGTAAAGTAAAAGATAGTCATGGATTCTTGAGAAACTCCTTGTTCTTGTTTTAAGGAATGGTAATAAAAATCCATATAAAACAGAAGATGACTCGATTGTGGTTTATAGTTTCTTCTAACCCTGAACTTTTAGTTTACACTAGGTCATCTGTCACTGATACTGAAGAAAGAGAGGGAAAGCGAAAGCATTTAAGCAGAATGTTAGTGATCACAAAAATCTAACACCTTAAAGAACTACAGTTTTCCTTCTGAAAAGTAAAGATCCTTTTAAATAACATTTCTTATAGATCATCTATAAGCAAACTAAGCTCTCACAGAGGAATGTCATCATTGCGCAGCAGAAACACATTAAGGAGACTAAGATGACATGATGGAAGAATGAAGCAGGACTGAGCAATTCCTCAACAAATTGGCCAAACTGAAATCACAGTGAAAAAAATCGGTGTTCTACCAGCATCTTTCATTTGGTTGTCTGCCTGCCAGGGATGCAGAATTCTGAATTCCTGAAATACAGCACATGCTCTAGCAGCATATATGTAGGGCTCCATTTGGGATAAAAATAACTCTCAGATGCAATTTGCAAAGAATCTACTTAGCTATATATGCATTCCTCTTGGGATTCTTTCTTCCTGTTCATGTGGGTATTTCTTGCTGGTGAGAAACATACACATATTCATTAAACCCATTCAACAACATGGACCAAAATATAGATTCAGTGTCAAACTGGAAACGCCCCAGCCAAAAGCCACAGAAGGGTCTCTACATGTAGTGAGAGACTGAGAAGGCTGCTCCTTTAGAAGCAAGGCCTGAAAGCAGAGTTTTCATTGAGCTAGGACAATTCTTTTTTTTTTTTTTTTTGAACATGTTCTCTGATAGTCTTCACAGAGTACCAGAATTAGAAGACTGGGGGGTGGGTGGGATGGGATGGTGGTCAAGTTCAAAGTGACCAACAAGAGAATCAGAAACATATCTGAAACAGCCAGGATACTGAAAATCTGCAAGTCACTTTCCTTTGATGTAGAGACGGCAGCCCTGTGTTACGTTCAATCACCAGAAGTCATCCCAACTTTCTAGTTCATCAACAGTTCGAGCTGATTCAAGTGCTCACTAGAGCATTTATTGCCTGTCAGACAGACAGTGAATATCTAGACAGATCCTAGATAGGCGAACTCCTAGAGATTTATTATTTCGTGAAACTGAGGAAACAACTCTGTCACTCCATTTCTGGAGAGAAACCTTCAAGCCTCTTTATAAAGAAAACGATCCCTGGCCCATATCTTGGGAAAGACTGCAGGCAGACATATTCTTGCTTTCTGCTGAATTCAGATATAAACATTGGCTGTAGCTCAATCCAGAGGCATCTTCAAAGACTGACACTGAATCTGGTTTAGAAATCTCTGAATTCTGGTTTAGATCTGCAAAAGTTCCTGAGCTTGTCAAGAACAAAATTGAGCTCTTGCACCAAACAAACACTAGAAATCAACAACTTATAAAACCTCCTCCTCTTCAAGATGCAGAGACACTGATAATGTAGCCCTCACATCTATTACATGGCACAAGAGAAATCAGTCAGTGGAAGACAGTGAAGACCAAAACTGGATGTTATTATCTGTCTAGCACCTAAGATCTAAGTGCGAGGATGGGATGAGGGGAAATAACTTCCAAAGAGCAACAGAGTAATGTAAATTGTTGACAAGGAAAACCAGTGAGTATAGCCTAAGGAATTTTTCACTTAGAGACAGTTGATGTGACTACCAAAGATCGAAGTGTAGATTTCAACCCCTTAAATATATAAGAGGTATTTGCAGTTTCAGGGCTGGAAACTCTTAGCCTTTAAAAGGTAGGTATTTCACTGCCTGTTGTATTTCTCTTGGTAACCCTGGAAATTTAGTGAAAAATAAACAGCATAAGAGATTGCTGAAACTAGGCAGCAACGTGCAGCATTTACTGCATTCCTCACTGTTTACAGCAACACTACAGATGTAAGCAAATAATCTTTGAAATGATAGATTTTTTTTTTCCTGGGAACAGGATATTGAAGACTGAGTTTAATTACGCTGAAAGCAAATACAGTGGCCTGAAGGATCTGTTATTTTATAGTCTGAAATAGAATAATTCTCAAGAAATGTAACCCTGGAATATAGCCTTACTCCCTTTATGACACAAAGATTTCTGGGGACACTCTGAAGCTACACAGTTATAACTACTGATTTTGACTAATCACAATTTCAGCTACAGAATCACAACAGAAGAGAATCCATCTTTGAAATGGGGATTTTCTAGCACAGTGACACTCAAAAGTCCCTCAGGGGCAGAACACATTTTCCTAAGAAAGTGTACTGGTTGCAGGATTAGTTTGTTGGTGGGCAGGGAATCAGAGATGTGCAAGTTAGTGGGCTAGACCATGGCAAGACTGTTGTTGCTAGACCATGTACAAGACTGTTGTATCATCTTTGGTGATATTAGTTGCATTACCAGCTTTTCCCATAATAGTCTGTCAAAACCCTGAAATTATCCCTGAATTGCAAATAATTTCATAAAGTTACTCTTTCATTACCAGAGAAAAACAAAGCCATCAAGAGACTGAAGAAGAATAGGAAGGATTCAGCTTAGCTATTTACACCATGAGTTCTCCTTCTTAACTCTTATCTCCACTCTAGTTGACCTTGAGAGGTGCCTTGAAATGAGAAAAAATATCCTTCCTAGAAGCTTGCTAAAAAAGCTAGCCATAATCACCCCATGGAAAAGGCTACATATTTTCAAGTAATATGAATTATAACGAACTTCACTTGTAACATAGTTTTGCTAGTTTTTACAACAGTCCAGAATCCATAGGAGATTTGCGGAATGTCAGCATTCTATACCATAACAAAACTCAACTTGTAAAACCTCCTTGAGCCTTCAATCAATTATGTCTCGTTAAGACATTGTGCACACTGGATGAGGAGGTTGTTGAGGACTTAAGACAGCACAAAAAGACTTACTGAGAGACTGTCAAAGCTGAATAGAAACAGGCATCAGCCAACTGTCACAGTCAGATCTGATTCTCAGGCCTTGTGCATTTATGTAGATGTCTATAGTACACAAATATTTACTATGTACACATGGGGACAAGTTTTACAACATTTTATACTTGAAGTACATATAGCAATCATATTACACGCAAAGTGGGGAAGAATGCTACCCAACATATATTTAGATTGAACACAGAGAGCTTTATCAGAATTTAAAAGATCTAAAGTGAAATATATTTCTATGCCAATTTCAAGAAACCAACAAAGAAGAGATATTTGATGTTCACAAAGCTTTCTACCAAAACCTTCCTAAAAAGGAGATCCTTAGCAGCTGTTTTTTACTTACAGCATACTTATCCCTCCGCCATATCATGTAAAGAATTTCTCACTGTTTAAGACTTGCATAAACAAACTACAAGCAGATTGTACATGTCTAAAACCACACGTCTCATTTACTTTTCTCTGGAAGAAGAAACATTGCTTACCTTTATTGTGTGACATTGCATACAGAAGACAGAGCACAAACAAGGCATAGTAATCGTCTTCAGCACAGTCCAGTGCATTATAGACCATATCAAGAAAAGGCCTGCAGAAAGGAAAAATGTTGAAGTGGTCAAGAAAAATCATTTACAGAAAAAATCAGTAACTATCATTAGCTACATGTGGAACAAGAAAGAGAATCTACAGCAATGCATATTTTTAGACATTAAAAAAAAGTTAACCTGCTCGAGAGCACTCAGATCAGAGCCATGTCTTGTATTACATTCTGACATTAATTCAAATGTTTTAACAGGAATTGTTTCACAGTACTTTCCCAAGAGCTACTTGTTCATACATTTACTGGGTTTGTTCGTAGCACTTCTATGTATGCATGTAGAAGCATTGTACAGATTAAGTGTATATACACATAATTAGCTTCAAGGAGCTATCACTGTTGCATAAAAAATAACTGACTGAAAATCCACGTACTAAACAAGAGTTGAAAAGTTTTTATGATCACTATAGCAAGTAAGCAGTTTTCACAAATGGTTTGGAGGAAGATACATGTTAAGTTATTCTAAAGCAGTGTACTGGGTCTGGCTGGAATGTTAACTTTCCCTGCAGCAGCCCATACAGTGCTGTGCTCTGCACTTGTAGCTAGAACAGCAGTGGTATCACACCAGTGTTGTGTCTGCTGCTGACCAGTGCTGGCACAGCATCAGGACTCTCTCTAACCATCCTAGGGGGTGGACAAAAAAGTGAGAAAGGAACATCACCAGGGCAGCTGACCTAAACCAATCAAAGGGATATTCCATACCATATGATGTCACACTCAGCAATAAAAGGTGGAAACAGGAAGAAGAGGGGAGGGGTGGGCTCTCGCTGCGAAAACGTCTGTCCTCCTGAACACCAGCTACATGTGTTGAGGCCCTGCTTCAAGGACGTAGTCAAGCATCACTCATTTGTGGGAAGTAGAGAGTAATTTCTTTCCTCTGCACTTCCATATAGCCTTTATTTGTTTTGTTTGTTTGTTTTCCTCCCTTTTTTCCCTTTCCCCCTCTCTTTTCCACTTTCACTTTTTTTTCCCTTTAGTTAAATTGTTTAGTTAATAATAATCTTTCCTTTATTATTATTATTATTTCCCTTTAGTTAAATTATCCTTATCTGAACCCGTGAGTTGTTCTTTACTTTACTTCTTCCCCTTCTCATCTAAGGAGGGGGAGTGAGAAAGCAGTTGTGGTGTTTAGCTGCCTAGCATGGTAAAACCACCACAAGCAGTCAAAAACTTTATAATGAATAAGGTATAGGAAAGAAAAAATGAAGAAGGAAAGAACATTTGAATGTAAAAATGAAAGCTTTGGGTTGCAGATGAGTTTTGTTTTCCTGGGTTTAAGCACGAGTGATCTGTGACATAAACTCAGGAAGATACAAACAGTGGTGAGGTCATCCTTCACCTGTATCCTTAACAGGTAAGAAAAATCAATTTAATCCAGAAGATGTTTGGGTAGATCAAATATGGCCGAGATTCAGCTGGTATTAACCCAACCTTAACTGCAAGGCAACTTGGTTTCTTGTCTTAAACTGGCTTGCATCCAGCCAGCTCAAGTAAAGAGCACAAGTAGAAATTAAATTCTTTGATGCGCTTTCACAGGATAAGTGGACAAAAAAAAATGAGGAAAGCCTCAGAGTCAGCAGAAGATTGAAAACAGAATTCCCACCTGTTGATTAAAGTGATAAAGGAATAAAATCCTTATGCTACTTAACTCAACAATAACATTCAAAGCCATAAAACAAATATATTTTCCCCATCTCTAGATTCAGCAGACAAGAAGCAAAAGGTCAGAAGAGGTATCAAAGATCAGCACACAACATACTTCCATATCTATTTCAGACTCATGTTACCTTCATGGTCACACTTTATGATTTCATCTGAGTGGCTTATGTAATGATGTACTTAGCACTTCCTTTCAGTTCAATACACATTTGTGTTCTCATTTACTAAAACAAGGCTATCACAGGAATAACACACTGTTCCTCTGCACTTTTCATGACATCACATCCATGTGTTTGTGCATTTCTGAAGCTGTATTTCATGCATCCTCTATAATACACTCAATTGCCACTAAGTTTTTATTCCTCTTTGCCTGAGTTTCACTTTGCTGTTCATATCTTAGACAATTTTCCCATATGATGGTCCTATTGTAGATCTCATGAAAGGAGAATCTAGCTATTTGAGTAAAAACAACATAAATAATTAGTCATGTTGAAAATGAACATTCTGAATAACAACCAAGAGTGACTGCAGCCTTAAAAGCACTTCTTAAGCAATAAACAACCCTTACAAGTCTCATGACATCCTGAAACAGGGTGCTTTAAACATAGTGAAGAGTTCAGACTCAAGGTTGAAAGAAGAAACAGGGTCAAAATATCAAGGTTCAAGATTATTAAAACACTTAAATACTAGGTAACTTGTCAGACCAACAACTGCTAATAATTAACCTAAAAGTTGACCTATGATGTTAAACTAATATCATTTTAATTTTAGCAAAACCAATGCTTTAGGAGTCAAAAGCTGCAGTTTTTATACCTGTTCCAGTTTGTTATGTCACTCCCAGAGGCAGCTGCACTCTTTTCTTCATCTGTTGTATTCTGTTCTGTCACAGCAGAGATAGACAATTCTGACAGTTTACATCTCTCCATGATTACCATCTCTATTTCTGAAAAACAAGAATTAGTATTTTCAAACATTTTTTTACAAACTCTTTCATATTTCCCACTTCTCATGTGATGCAACTGATGCAACTATATAAGATGTATAACCACAACCTCAGAAGGATTAATCAATAATTGGATGTAGGCAAATCTTCCCAATAGAAAAAAAAGCTTTCTTGTATTTCAATATGAAAGAAAACATTAATAATGTGTCCAGTAAGTAAATAACAGTAATCTCCTTCCCCTCTGAATCATAGGAAGAAAACACATAGAACATCTTTTGGAAAAAAAAAACAAACACAATTTTGTGAAAACACTGGTGAGTGTTAGCAGTGGGAAATTAAGCTTCAGAGAGGGTGTAAATGGATTTCTACATCATAGCAAACAAGATACCTAGTCCTAAGTGATTCAGACCAATTGGTTTGAAGTAGAAATACTAGAACCAAATCTAGCATTTGCTTAAGAACTTGGACAAAGATTACTAGATAACACACCAGTTTACACAGTATATCACATCATACTTCCTTAAGATTACGGTGGACAACATATCATCAATTATTTGACATCATTTATGGAAAAAGAGGATCCTGGAAAGTCTTATCAGAGAGACTGATTACCTCAACAAAATGCAACCATGTCTGTAGAAGGCTGTCAAAGCACAAAAGGTCTTGTTTTCTACTCCTTGCATGCAATTCTGCCACTGATTTCTCAATATATGCCTAAAGTAAAGACTATTTTCTGATGTACAGCTGTCTAATAGTTACTAACTGCTAAAATAAACAGTTATGATGTGGCACTCATCCTATAAAACCAGTTAAGGTTAGAGTTAGATCAAAAATCCTGAAAATGGAAAAATCTAAGGTAAAAGATGTTTTTAATTTTGAACTATTAAATATCTTCTAACATGTATTATTGCTTTTAGCATACTTGAACATTTATCACTGAAACATGCACAGAATACCATCTTACAGAGGTGAAGTGCCTACACCATTTGCCTTACTGCAGAAAAGTTAAGGAGTTGAAGTCTACTTATACATGTAAATGCTCTATAATCACATACAACACCAAGTGCATGCATCTGTGGTAAGAGCCAAAGCCAGAAGGAAGATACAAAGACATTTTAAGGTTTTTCAATCAGACTAGAAGTATATGTTCTGATAGAATCGTTTAACCTGAGAAAAAAAATGCAGCCAAAGAGACTAAAAAAAGAATATTCCCACATTTACCTAGTGCAGCAAGAGAACAAGCCACATAACAGATCAAAATTAGGTGCATACGGTAAATAAAAATATCCAAATACAAGTACCATCTTTGTTTGCTGGCATACTCACCTTCATTTTCACTGCTTGTTCTGATGCCTTTTGAACTTGCTTCTGTACCTTTGGTTTTATCAAGGTCATCCTGGGTATCATCAGATCCTCTCTCTTCTTCATCTTCTTCGCCAACATTTTTATAGTTGGGTCTTTTCTGCACCCTCTTCTTCCCTTTCTGTTTGTTAATTTCAAGAGACCTCTCAAGCGTTTCTGTTGGTTTTATGAAACATCTGATACTTGACTTTGTCTGTAAATATTAAGAGTTTATACTGAGCTACAGCAAGACATTTTCAATTTTGGTTGATAAAGAAACTTTAGTTCACACAAAACAGGGGTTTTAGAGTGTAATTCAGCATATCACTTAAATTTCAAATCACTTTCAAAATACAAGAAAGCAGACCTCAGATAAACTGTACTTTTACTAATGAGTTATCTCCAAAGCAACATATCCTAAAAATTTGTCAATAAGCGTGTCATTTTGAAACAAGGAGATTCAGAATTATACGCTTTATCAATGCAAGGTTCTTGAAACTGTATTATCCTTCTTTGAACTTTGCTTAACAGTTGAGGCAGTTAGTACATACAAAATTACAACACTACTTACAAAAAGGATAAATGCAGCAAAATCAAGTGTGTATCAATAGCGATGTATTAATATTAAATACACTGACAAGAAAGCAAACGGTACTCAATCAGTATGTTTTCCCGACGATTAATAGGACTAAAACTTGGTTTCCTATCCTTTTGCAGGTTGTTTTTGAGCTGCAGTGCTTTGAGCTCCCTTCACACTTGTTTGTCCTGTCAGCCAGATCATCGGTGTACATGCTGCCTCTCACCCAAAGTTACACAAACACCAACCACCCAAACCTACCTGCTACTGAGAGGTGAAATAACCCCAGGGCTTTGTGCCAGCACAGGTCTGTACTGAAAAAAACTGTTACAGAAACTTCATTACCTTTCAGATCTTGATGCTTAACTCATGATTAGATGACACCGGCTAAAGGTTTCAAAAACGGGAAGCAATAGTAAAGAGTTAAGACTAAATACAAAACTGGAGTTCCATGCCTGGCCTTGTATATATCAAGCGCAGCAGGCACTGAAGATGAGTGCATCAAAGAGACCTCAGAAAAAGTTTGGAAAAAAACCCTCTCTTCAATTAATAAGGAACATAAATATGTTAACCAAAAAAAAAATAAATAAAAAAAAAAATATATATATATATAGGAGAACTATCTATCTATATATATAGGAGAACTATCTATCTATATATATATATATATAAAGGAGAACTAAAGAATACATAGGGCCGCTCCTTGATAGGGAAGGTCTTCTAACAGACAATGACATAGGCAAAGCAGAGACGCTTAACGCCTTCTTTGCCTCTGTCTTCAATGCCGATGATGGGCTTCGGGACCCAGGGTGCCCTGAGCTGGAGGACCGGGACGGTGGGGATGACAAACTCCCAACCGACCCTGAACGTGTGCGGGATTTGCTACTCCACCTGGATCCCTACAAGTCCATGGGTCCGGATGGGATTCATCACCGGGTGCTGAAAGAGCTGGCGGACGTCATCGCGGAACCTCTCTCAATTATTTTTCAACGATCGTGGGAATTTGGAGAGGTCCCGGTAGACTGGAAGCTGGCAAATGTTGTGCCGATTTTCAAGAAGGGTCAGAAAGAAGACCCTAGCAATTACAGGCCTGTCAGTCTCACGTCAGTGCCTGGTAAAATCATGGAGAAGTTGGTTCTCGAACTTATTGAGGCGCACCTGGGGGACAAAGCAGTCGTTGGTCCCAGCCAGCATGGGTTTGTGAAGGGTAGGTCCTGCCTAACTAACCTGATTTCCTTTTATGATAAGATCACCCGTATGGTGGACCAAGGGAAACCAGCTGATGTGATTTTTTGGACTTCAGGAAGGCTTTTGACACAGTTTCCCATAGGATCCTACTGGACAAAATGTCCACGATACAGCTAAATAAAAACATCATACGATGGGTGAGCAATTGGCTAACGGGCAGGGCCCAAAGGGTTATGGTAAATGGGGCTGCGTCAGGCTGGCGGGTGGTCACCAGTGGGGTCCCTCAAGGCTCCATTTTAGGGCCGGTACTTTTCAATATTTTTATAAACGATCTGGATGTAGGAATAGAAGGTATTTTGAGCAAGTTTGCTGATGACACCAAACTTGGAGGAGTTGTGGACTCAAATGAGGGCGTAAAGGCCTTGCAGAGGGATCTGGACAGGTTGGAGAGCTGGGCGATCACCAACCGCATGAAGTTCAATAAGAGCAAGTGTCGGGTCCTGCACCTGGGACGGGGAAACCCTGGCTGCACGTACAGACTGGGCGATGAGACGCTGGAGAGCAGCCTAGAAGAGAGGGATCTGGGGGTCGTGGTAGACAGCAAGTTGAATATGAACCAGCAGTGTGCCTTGGCAGCCAGGAGGGCCAACCGTGTCCTGGGGTGCATCAAGCACGGCATCGCTAGTAGGTCAAGGGAGGTGATTGTCCCGCTCTACTCTGTGCTGGTGCGGCCTCACCTCGAGTACTGTGTGCAGTTCTGGGCACCACAGTATAAAAAGGACATGAAACTGTTGGAGAGTGTCCAGAGGAGGGCTATGAAGATGGTGAAAGGCCTGGAGGGGAAGACGTACGAAGAACGGCTGAGGTCACTGGGCCTGTTCAGCCTGGAGAAGAGGAGGCTGAGGGGAGACCTCATCACAGTCTACAACTTCCTCGTAAGGGGGTGTCGAGAGGCAGGAGACCTTTTCTCCATTAACACTAGTGACAGGACCCGCGGGAACGGGGTTAAGCTGAGGCAGGGGAAATTTAGGCTTGACATCAGGAGGGGGTTCTTCACAGAGAGGGTGGTTGCACACTGGAACAGGCTCCCCAGGGAAGTGGTCACTGCACCGAGCCTGTCTGAATTTAAGAAGAGATTGGACTGTGCACTTAGTCACATGGTCTGAACTTTTGGGTAGACCTGTGCGGTGTCAAGAGTTGGACTTGATGATCCTTAAGGGTCCCTTCCAACTCGAGATATTCTATGATTCTATGATATATATACATATATATATATAAGATCAGGAGAAAATCGGGAAAGAAGCCTTACAAATCAAGAAGCCAAGTTGTTTCTCTCAAACACCTGACTTTAGAGGTTTTATAGGAATACTGAACTCAGTTGTACTCTGAAACAAGCCACACAGTATGAAGAATCTTTCACAACACTAAAAACTACTCAACCCACAATGTCAAATTTGCCACACATCTTTCCCTGTAGCCTCTCCGATATATTTTTAACTGTATCGTATTGAACTGTAACATAAGAAAATTATTAAACAATAGGGGTTACAACCACATTACTTTTTATTGATGGCTTCTGGTCACGAAAGTCCTAAGAAAATTAAAGAACATATTAAGTCTTATTCTTTATGGAAAAAAAAAAATTGTAGTATGCACATTGCAAGAAGCATTTAGATTTTTGCCTCCCTGCATTTACTTCATACAATTGCTTCACAGAATTCTGTGACTCCTTCATTAAGAGTGCAGGTACTTAAAATCCTTGTATTTCTAATATACTTCTACTAACCATATGAGCAAAATAACAGAAGGGACCATTTGACAGTGATATGCTTGTAAGCACTGAACCATAGTTTGGTCTACTGCCAGAAAGAATGCTGAGAAGAGGTCAATATATATATATATATCCTGTGTTGCTAAATATAGCATATTAAAATAATCTAAAAATTCAGATTTAAAATTAGTTTATCCAGTATATAGTTTGATTACACATTTTAAGATATTTATTTCATATTTTTAAAAGTGTCTTTTCAACATATTTTCAATTATTTTACCAACATAAGTTGCACAAACCATAAGTACCAGTAACAACCTCTTACGGGAAGGAGAAAGTAGGTTAGACAAGAAACACAAAATAGGTAGAAGTGGCCCACATCCGAATTATGCAGGAAAACAGATCTCACAGGAAATAAGGTAAAACTGAGTGTGATAACTGCTAACATGTTTAAATCCATTCTGGTGGCAACACATATTCAATGCTCATCATGAGAAAAAAAATTCTTCCGATACCATCTAATAGCAGAAATAAAGTGAAAAATATGTAAAGAGAAGTGCATCTTAATTTGCTGTTTCGAACTGGAGAAGCTGCTCAACAGAGTTTGAGCAATCATTAATTCCATATGATGTTCTGCAGATCTCCATGAGTAGGTTATTGCCAATGCATAAGCTATCAGCAGTTGAATCTGTCCCTGATTTTTTTTCCACTAAAACTTCCAGTAAAGAGTACCATTTGTTCCTGTACTACCATCGTTCCTTCACCTTAAATAACTTTGTATATGTTGTATTTATGCACAACAACTGCAACACTCCTTAACTTTCCTTTTGTTAGGCTAAGTATTCTTTGCCTATTTAGTCACCTATTATGAGGGCAGGTGACCCAGCTTCTGGTTATCTCAGTCCCTACTCTCTACATTTCATTCTACTTTTAACTCATCTTGTTAGGAAGATGAATATAGACATTAGATTCTTACCTACTTCTGCTTTTAGAAACTGCATGTTAATTAGAAACTGACAGTTACACTTAAAATATTTCAAGACATCTCTGCTGCTGGAGTTAAAAGTGTTAGGTACACTTCAGGGGTAACTGGCACTCACCATAACCAAGAATTATCCCTCGAACAAGCAGTTTAGGAGAGTATCAAAATGATTACCATGGGAAATTATAACAGAAAGGAAGTAGTCAGAGATAAATTTAGATACAAGAACAAACAAATCTATTCTCAGACAAAAAAAAAATTCATCACTTTTTTCTATTAGCCTCAGAACAAGCAATTCTATAGCAGCTCATTAAATAGCTCCTATTATTCAATGAAACTGTCCTTTCTTTGCAGCAGAATGCACCACAGCAACAACTTTGCTACGATTCTGACACACATAATAGTCCAAAAAATAGTCCTTGAAATTACTAGCATTGCTCAAAAATCATCTTTCTGTTCTAAGAAGTCTTATCACAGAGCAATGAGAAACTGTCTCACCTTTACCTACAGCTACCTACACCTCTGTAGCTACAGCTTAATTTAGTCTCAGCACACTGAGCTGTACATCAGTAGAAACTACCACATAGTTGATGAGTATGAACAGCTACTGTTCATACACAGACAGCAGCTCCCTTGATAGCTCCATCCCTGGAAGCGGGGCATGGAGCTCTTCCCCAGATTATTCCCTGTCCTTTCTGCAAATAACCAGGTTCCAGCAGTACACTTGCAGATCATACATGCTTCCCTTTTAAGGTTTCATTGAAGGACAGAGCTGAATTTACTAAAAAATAAAGCTTCCCTCATGGAAGTTTTTTCCATACCTACCACTCTGCTCTCTTAGTAACAGAGAACCATGTTTTGCTAAGGATTTATCCTAGAAAGCCGATACCCCTCTCATTTAAGTAGCTATTCAGGTAGGACAGAACCCCCAGTGTATATAACATGAGGTCACATCTTTAAGACCAGTAAGAAGCAGCAACATAGACAGTATTACAAACAAAAGAGAGCAGAGGAACAGACATTTATAGGAGCCCTCTAATAACCCTCACATTAGTGTAAGCACACAAACACATGCTACAGGTATTTTGCAAGTGTGCACAGTACCTGTGACAGGAAAAAAAAAAATCTCACTCCTGATATGCTGAGATATGCTCCCCACCCTTTCACCACAAATTTCCTAGTTACAAAACTACTTTTGCACAAGTAATACAACACTCAGCATGCAACTAGGCGAAGGTCAGACGTTTCCTAACACAAATAAGAGACTCCTTTATCTCGAAATACTCAGTCAGCTCCACCATTCCACCTTAAGAGTTTCTCCTAAAAAAAAAATTAGATTCTAAACATAAAATGTCATCTATATAAACACTAGAAGCCAAAAGCTACTGGCAAACATCAGCCCACGTAACTTCCATCACAGAATAGAAATAAATTGAGAAAAGTTGACTTGTAAGAGTTCTAGCATATGTCCCCCTTGAAACTCTGAGCTATAGCTGCTAATGGGAAAGGATGTTTACAAGAATCAATCTACTCTTTGTTACAAATTACAGATGAAGTCAGTAACTCTTAACCGAACAGTCAGGCCTTAGGGGACAAGTTCACCCTCTAGACAAAGCTACAGTCAGAAGCCTTTTAACCTAAGTAAGGTCATACCCCCTTATTATTACTGTCCCCAAATAGGCCTTTAAAATTAATAAGAAAGCACTTCACAGCCTGAAGCCAACAACAAAAGAGAAAAATCATATATACAACGATCTCAGAAAAACACTAACAGCAGCATCTAGCAACATCTACCTCCATGTGATTATATCTGACAGTAGAAGGGTAATGACAGTGATACAATTTCCATCTTTTTGTGGCTTGCCTATGTTCTCCTCTTTGCACTGATGGGCTTTCACAGGTCATCAGTTTTACTACTAGAACACTAGGAATATTCAGATAAATTTATTTCATTCTATATCTAAAGGATTAACCCTAAAGCCAGTTATATTTTTTAAGGCTCTCATTTCTACTATAGACTGTGTAAGGGAATAATTGTATAGGAAACCTGCGATGACTGATCCTTATTTCAGTAGCAAAGAGTCAATAACCAAAACTGACCATGGACTTGATTATAAAAGCATCCTATCAAAGGCGCTAGAAGACTTTGCAGTGTCTGACCACCACAGCAGAACTAAGTATTCTTATCCTGATTGTGTTTCAAGTTAAATATCTGCCTCTAAGAAAGGAAAAATTTCAAAGATTATTTGGCCACTTACTGTGTTTTTCTGAATATCTTGCTCAACTTTAGAAGAAAACACTGACAGGTCACCATTAAGTATAACCTCAGCCAATGAGTTCACCAAAGGGGCATAATGTATAATTAGAAAAACCTATTAAGACAAGGATAGAAAGAAACATCAGACACGTATTACAAGACGCATACAGTTTCATAATTTCAGTCATTAAAAGTAATTTTTTGACCTTGTTGACACTTATGTTATCTTGACATTACTGTATATGTAAACATTGACAGGTCATGAAATTTGCTTCAAAACACAATCAGACATAATCCTCTATACAGGTATTTGTCCTTTCCCTACATTTTAGAACTACCTACTTTGAATAATTTTTTTAATATTCTTCTTTCCTTCTGAGATACAGAAATTCTCTGTCATCAGCTTTATGATGAAAGCCATGAGATATTATAGCCAAAGAATGCAAATTAAAATTATTCCATAGAAATTGTTTTAGGAAAACATGTAAATTGATGATGGTACACAGCATCCACTGACCCTTCTGCATGCCAACAACCAGCAGTACTCCAGTTCCCTGTTGTGCATGTAATTATTTTGCAGTAATTCATCATGCAGCAGGCTAAACTGGATCAGAAGCAGCTTTTCTAGCTATAAAGTCACAATTTCTAGCTCCAAATCAGCAATGTAATACAGGAATAAGGGCGCTACTGCCTGTAACATCTAAGCACCTACCCAGAAGCATTAAGGTGCCTTACCAGAATTCTGTTTACACTGAGCACTCTGTTTTGAGGCAAGGTGTACAAGGTTAGGCTTAAGGCAAACAACAGACTTCCAGACAGAGCCAGCTCAGGTCCAGACACAATGACCTTGTATCAGCTTCCATCCATTCTCTTCACAGAAATAACACAGCTGAGAACCTAAACAGTGGTTCTAACTGAAAAATGCCTTAATAATTTCCAAATCAGTAAAGCTAAGCCTTGTTTTAACAACACATAGCTAAATAGGGTGTCCACAGGTTTTCTGATTAAAGACAGACCCATCCCATACCAGACCTTCAAAAGCTAGGTGATGATCAGCACACAGCAGTGTATGCTGATCTATGTAGAACTTTGCGAGGTTGTTCAAAGTGTTTTTGGAGTCTGTTGCAACTTCCTAAACTCAAGCTTATTTTGATTCAGTAAATATAGCTTGACTGTACGCAGGAATATTTTGGCATAAATACCTTATATGCTCACTTTGAAATAGCAATGGATTTTCACCTGTTAGTATGACACTCTCAAGCACTTGACTGTAATATGTGAGTAATCCCTAAAAAAATGTGTCTAGTATGAGTAACAGAAATAGTCAGATGGGTTTTCAGATACTCAGTCTATATTTTTCCAGTTCCCAATCCAAAGAGGGAAAGAGATGCATTTCTGCCAGTTACAGAAAAGTAGCTTGATTTTCTACATCCCATCCTATCCTGGCACAAAAAATCCATTCCCAATTCGTTATGGTTAGGAAAAGATTCATTTTTCTTTATGAAAGAACATAGATGTAAATCTTGAAGTGATACCTAGTCAATACTTCCCCTGAGATCAATGACGTTAAAAGAGTTCGAAGTATAAAACACTATGACGTAGATCCCTTTAGTTACCGGAAGCTGTTGCTCCCAAGGTTTTATCTGTGGTTAATAACTCCCATAACACCGCAATGTTTAGGTTCAAATTCTAGGTTCAAATTAAGCATTAAGTTACATTTACCTGACAAATAACATTTTTTCAGAAAAAAAAAAAAAAGATAAAATTATGGGCCAGACTACAATAAAATGACCAATGCAAAATCAAAAGTTCAAAGAAAAAAGTATAAATTTTATGAAATACAAATCAAAACTAACTTCAGAAAACATACTTTAAAAAATTAAGTCTCACAGCAATGTGCAGAAGACTATAGGAAGACAATATTTGACGTTCTCTACAATCAAAAAATGCACAACTATGACTCTTAATTTGGAAAAAAACACATTACAGATTAGAAATGAGGTGGGACAGGTGAAAATGAGAAATAACAGGTATTTTTATAATTATTCCAATTATTGTAGAGCTACGGATTTAAGGTATACGCATGATGAAATTTAAGAATTGAGAAAGTTTGGGTGTAGACAAGTTTATTTGTTTACTTTTAAAAAACATGAGATAAAAACACAAAGCATAAAACAGATCTGTTTTTCAAAGAGGGAAAGTTCAAACCTAGTATATTTCACAGATTTAGGCAGATTCAAAGTGCAATACAGCATCTAGCTAAATTTCACCTCTTATTTTTACAAAGTCTGTCCTCAAATGTTGCCTAGCTCTATTGTGCACTGTTTTATCAGGTGTTGTACATAACCTACAATGAATGCTCCAAAAGCTGCCATGTGTTATGGGATCCTTCAGAGGAATGGTATTAATTGAAGAAGCTACTTACTCTGTCTATAAAAGGAACAATTAACTTATTCTTTACAATATCAAAACTGGCAAGTCTTTGACAATGTTTGCCAAATTTTCTTTAATATTTTTGCCAAAATAGTCAAAACACAGTAATTATTACAAATTATAACAGTACTGCAAAGCACATTCTGAAATAGGACAAAATAATTTGAATACGTACTTGAGAAAGAAGATAGAGAGAAACTTGGAGACTTATTTTTGGACGCTCCCCACCCTAAGGAAGAAAAGTTATGAGAAATGACTATTTATTTACAAATAGCATTAAATAAAACATTTACACTGATTAAAAAAAAAAAACGTGTAACATTTTATTGTTCTACATTCTATCACAAAATGTTCACTAACCACTGTTTACCAAAAAGTAAATTTTAAAGATCATCATCTCAAACGAAGACTCTCCAATTAAGTATTTTACTCTAAACACCTAAGAAATGGCTGTTGATCACTTCCTTTCATGGTCACTTTAGTAACATTTTAACAGACAAGTACCTAAGGAGTATGTTGGTTTTCCTTATGCAATTATTCCTTCACAACGATTTCTTCTGATAACATTCATTAAAGAAATCTCTGAAAATTAGCTACTCAAAAACAACAGAATGTTATCTATATAAAAAATGTTTTTGGCAGATATTTCAATAAACCAAGTAAGCATTGATGTACAAAAATAGTTTAATTATAACTTTCCCATACAGTCATCTCATTTAAGTTGTTTCAAAATACAAACACAAGCATCAACAGTATTGAACCTACTACTGAATACACCTTTTTAACAAATCACTATGCATATTGAAAGCAATTAATTACTTTACAACTTAAGTATTTGCAGGTATTAACTTACCTTATCCTGATTTACTAATGAATACACATAGAGGGGTAGAAAGAGCCTATTAAGTAGGTGGTCTGTCAGAACATCATTTAAAAATTCACAATTAATTATAAGGATATCATTAAGGTAATGCAAATGATCAAGATGTTCTGCTACCAGGTCGCTCAACTTGCCCCTATTTCTGTGCCTGAAAAACAGAGCAGAAAGAAAGTCTCAGCTAAGTAAATTTTAAAAACTTAGCGAAAGAATTCACGTACTTCCCTTCCATCAATTGTCTTGTACAGATCAACTGCCTAAAGCAGACGTTGCCAGTACATTCCACTAGTGCAGCTATAAAACAGTATTCAGGCATATGATTAAGGCTGCAAATATGTTTCTCCCCAAGTTCTCAGAAATAGTACTTTTACAGAACTTTGTTCTTTACTGCCAGAATCTTTTCAGAAGCCGGTTATAAAAAATTTTTAGATCTGTTTCCAAAACCAGATGACATCTGATTATTTAACTTCTGCCTTTTCATTTTAAGAAAGTATCAAACAGCTGCCCAGTATAACGTGGGTAAGTAGTAAACCACAGACAATCTGAAGCAAGAAAGTATTTCCATAGTTGATAGTGGTGAATTACATAGGAATTTCTGTTATGACTGTTCACATATAAAGCAAAGTTCATCTTTCTTTCCCCTAGAGTACCTTTACAGAGAGCTGTTCTGCTAGGATAGTACACAGAAGAGAAACATAAAAAGGGAAATTAATAAGATTAAGAAACACAAAGTACCTTTAGTATCTTCTGAATATCTACTAAATTTAGCAAAATTACAACAAAAATGAAGCAAAAGCATGTTGCCAAACAATATTTTACTTGTACGGATATTAGCACAGATAGGGCACACAGCACTAACCAATATTAAATCTAGAGCATCGCTAAAATAACTTTGTGAGAATGAAAAGCTTGGAATGTCAGCAAAGAAACACATTCAGAATCTAACTTTGCAGACTACTACAAAGTAAGGAGAGCATTGATGTCTGGGAAAAGATATTTTTATTCAATACCCGTCATTTATAAAAGCTTACTCTTCATCAGTCTGCACACAGTTATCCAGTTCTATCACATGGCTTCCAATAAACCAAACAAGGTTGGAGAAATAAGGGACAGCAGTTTTATCTCTAATGTAATGCAGCATAGGTTGGTTGTCCACTGAAGAGAAATTGTAAAAGAGAAAAATCAGTTTCCATTCTTTTTTTGTTTTTAAGAAACAAAAAGCATCTTCTGAATTTTG
This sequence comes from Aythya fuligula, assembly GCF_009819795.1. NCBI lineage: Eukaryota > Metazoa > Chordata > Aves > Anseriformes > Anatidae > Aythya > Aythya fuligula. The sequence continues at coordinate 16,944,617 of NC_045573.1, read as the reverse complement.
ATTACATACCAACTTTTCCACATGAGTTTATACCTGATATGATTTTATGCATGAAATGGACATCTACAAAAGCATCAAATCAACTCTTAATCGGCTTGAATGAGCCTCATATCAAGATATATTTACATGTCTAAAGATAAACAAATCAAGTAGAATTCAGAAAGGTTTTTTTTTTTTTTTTTTTTTTTTTTTTTACCACATTCTTTATTAAAAAGACAACAAAAAAGAAGAACAAAGCAGTAATGCTAAAAGTCAGGCTAGTTAGACTTACATGACACTGCATTAAGGAACACAGGAATCATCAGTGAAGGAAGGGCAAAAGAAACAGACAACAGTTAACAGGATTAGGAACTGGGAGAGTGACATCCTCCAGAACGGTTTAAAAAGCTAAAGCACATAGCATCTAAACTAAGAGATACAGGGTAGGTGTTAGATCAGAACATATGCAAATGGGTAGTCAGAGAACTATGAAACCTCAACATCTGAGCTGTGTTTTTCAACTTTAATCTTTACATCACTACAACATTCAATGAGAATTCTAAACAAGTGTATTTTTACCATAAAAATATTTAGTCATGGAAATAAGCACAAACAGGATAACAAAGCCTGCACTTCCCTCTTTTTGTGAGCACGCATTTGGTTCACAGCTGGTTTAAGCAGGAAACAAGTACCAAGTGCTCATTTCTCAATGTACAAAAGAAAAATCATCCCTAGTGGTCAACGCTACAAAGAACCAAACTACTATAGAGGCTATCCAGGTTATGAGCAAAATAAACTGTTTATGGCTTTAAAATGATCCTATACTTTTTGATGAAGCCTGGCAAACTGTTATTGATAGAGAGTTGTATAAAGTCAAAATGTAGTTGTATTAAATACGGATTAAAAGATATTAAGTACTACACTGAATATATTTCACATTGCATACTAACTTACAGCATATTGCTTTCTGAAGTAGATTATGAATACATACCAATTTTTCCCCACTGAAATCATTGTGGTATTCTCAGTCTATTACAGAATTTATGAACCCAGACAAAGATGTAGTGGGAAGTGACTTCTGAAAGTTGGCTAGTGCAAACCCATTCTCAAACCAAGACTAACTTCAAAGTTTAATCAGGAACTTGTTGAGTTTAATCTTAAGGAATCTCAGGAACTTGCAAAGTTTAATCAGTCCTTGCTGAGTTTTGAAGATCTCAAACAATACAGACTACTCAACTTCTCACAAAAAAAAACAAACAAGAACTGCTGTAATGCTTCTCTATTCTCTCCATGATTTTTTTTCTCCTTACGTCCTACTGGATTGTCCAATACTGTAATTTGCTACTGCAGTCTCCCAGCCTTCACTGGGCACCTCTGTAAATAGCCTTTATACTAGAGTGGCTGCAGCATCTAGGAATTCTACAGTCATATTCTAATGCATTTTAACTCCAAAATAAAGTGATATAACCAGTAAGGTTACTGTTTCATATATTATAAAACTCAAGTTCATAAGAAAATAATTGATATTCTGCAAGCACTTTTTTCCCTCGCTTTTTTAAAATACAGCCATATTCTGACCTCTGTTTGAAGGGAAGCAAAAGTTTCTTGTGCATGCTTGATACTATTTCATTATGCTTCTTAAACCAATTTCATCTGTGAGGAGATAAAACTATTTACAAGTACACACAGCAGGCTTAGGATTTCTTAGGATTTTGCTTCATAAAAATCAAACTATGTACCTGAAGTATGTCAACCTGCAATGTTTTCAATCTCATAACACAAAGAAAACTCCCTTAAGCTTAAAGAACTTAAACTACAATGAAACAAGTTTTTTGTACACATGCCTTTTGTTAATACAGAAACCATACCTTTGTAGACATTTAAAGTTATAGTCCTAACAGCGATCCTGACCATGCTTTCTGGGTGGTTAAAAAATTTAATAGCTTCTGTGTACAAAGCGAAGTCATTAGTGTGCTGCAACAAGAAGAAAGAAAGCATTATGAATTAATTAACCACAACACGTACAGAATATTTGTTAGAAAATATTATTCATACAGAATTCCATTTATTTTTCAAATAAATTTACCTTCTACTTAAGAAACTGAAATTATTTCACAATGCACAATCAGTTGCTTTTGTATCTCTGAATTAAAATGAATTGCTTTAAGCATCAAGAGGTTTCCATATTAACTCTCCACATAGCTTTACCGCCCTCTTCTGGCAAAAAATTACACGGATAGAAGGCCTATTTCAACTTTGGCCTTTGATTAATCAGGTTTTCTCAGACTTTGGCTAAGCATCTTAGAAATGAGCGATGCAACAGAAAAGATCCTGTTCATAAAAGCACAGAAAACAAGGTATAAGCAAGTTGAATTCTCAATGAAGCAGACATCAGAACTTCTGAAGCAGTCCAATATACCACTAACTTTGAGATTTTATGAACTACCTTCTTTGTTATGCTTCCACAGAGATTCTCACACCATAATTATCAATTATTGATACTACCATTATAAAAAAAACTCAGGACAAACAAGTCATGCTCAGACAAGAGACTAAACAGAATATGTGCCAAATTGCTGCCCGCTTTTGATTAAAGTCCTCTCATCCTTGTAGTGTAATTCCTTTTTTTCCCCACTCACCTCATTGTAAAAGAAATGTACAGTGTGATTGTTGAGCTTCAGGGAAAGAGTTTTCAAAAATGATATGTAATATGCCATGATCTCTTCATCAGAAAAGTCAAATTTGTGGACAATAATAGAATTTACATAGTTATTAGAAAGCAAGTAGTCTGAAAAACAAGAGACATCACACAGATTAATAAAAAATCATTAAGCTAACTACCCACATTTAAAGTACCAGCTGGGAACAAACTTATTGATGCTTCAAGACATCAGTTTTTAACTAAATAATTCAAGTGATGGCTGCATGCAGTAATGAGCAAATTATTGTTCCCTACAGATATCTTTGCTCCAAAGACCTTGAGTCAACTGAGAAGGGAATATACTTTCTCAATTTAGTAGTAAAGAACACTTACAACAACATAAACAGCAGCATATACATACAGAGTTCTCTCTTTTCCTCCCAAAGTCACATCCTTGCAAAGGCTGTCATACCACTTTTTCAACTTTAATCATGGAGTACTTTTAAACAATTATTAATTATTTCTCCTCTTTGTGTTTCTGAACTGAATGCCAGTCCCAATGATATCAGAACAGTTCTAGTACACATTAGAAGACAGAGCATAAGCTGCATGAATAACCTGCAGCAGCAAGGCAAACTTCAGACCACAACTAATTTAATGGAAGAAACCCTTGAAATACGTAAACTTTTTCAATAGTAACCAACATGTACTGCTGCACTACTGAAAACTTACACTAAAAACACATCTTAAGAGTCAAATTACAACATCTGAGATTGTCTTCAATTAAAAAGACTATTAGTAATACATAGAGATGGTTATTCTGTAAGGGGTCACTAGGACTAAATTGCATTAAAGTCAATTCAATCAAATCTTGATCACCTAATCCTAAACAGTTTTAAAATGTGTCCTTACACAGTGATGTTTCATGACTGATGTTCTCAAAAAGGATGTTCAGAGTCTGCAGCAGCTGTACACACACATAACGGCCAGACTTTTGACGCAAGATGTTCAAGAAGAAAACAAACATATTCTTCTCCAAGAAAAAGCTAAAATTAAGTGAAGAGATGTCGTTAAGTCACTTGTTGTATTTAATGAAAAGATAATTTTACTAGGATCAGGGTTGATTCTAGGTATGTCGGAGAAAGCATATTTTACATTTATGCAGAATTACTGTGCGAAGTCTTCTGTGTAAGATGGGTATCAACAAAAACCTTAAGAACTAGGGCACTTACACACAAATAATGCAGTAAAAGGATGTCAAAATGTAAGTTGGATATACTTGAAAAACAAAAACACAAAATCTTAACTTTCCTGCCTTGATATCAGTTTTGAAGGAGAGAGTTTTTCCAAATTAGATTGTTTTGTTTAATAGTCACTTGCATCAGACAAGGAACAAGAAGAGAAGGCAGCAAATCAGAATCAGGCACTTCATGGTTTATTGTTCAGTTTAAAAAAAGAAATGAACACTTGAAGCATTCTTAAACTAGAAATGCATGCAATTTAAAAGAGAGAAGTATGGACTCTTTCCTATAAGAACATCACAAACGCAAACCTATGTTTTAGTTGTTTTTTTGCATTAACTATAGAAAGAATTGCTCATCCCTAAAATTCTCCCAACAAGAGAAGGCAGTGAGGAATGTAATTAAGTTTCAGTATAGATATGAATTATCAGAAGTTTTCTTAGTTCACATCATAACCCAATCATGTCAAAATCTTGTAAAACTAACCACTCCCTAAGTAAGCATACCAAACACCTTAGCTTTCCTTATCTCAATCACAGATTGCCTTCATAAAGGACAGTCTTGAAGCAAACAGCCAAGCAATGAACATCAGATTTGCAACTATGAACATTCATTTTGAAGTTATTTTTCTATCATTCTGTTTTACAAGGATTAAAATGATACCTAAACAGATACCTAACAGAGTTAGCTGTTTAAAACCAGGTCCAGAGGTGAAGCTGCTGAGGAGTACTTACTCAAATACTGAGCTGTCATTCTGATCTCCCCATATAAGGATCTCTGTTATGGAACGAATAGTCTCTACCAGTAGGTTGCGGTTGTGATCTGTTTACTGTTTGTATTTTTTGTCAAAACATGATACTGTACCTAAAGGAGAAAAAAATTACAATTAATTACATTACCCTGCCACTTCCATGTGCACCATACCGTGGCTGTCTTTACTCAATAACTTAATGTAAATATGCACATACACATACATGATTTCTAGTCATTATACATTTTTAAAACCTCCAAATTTCCTTTTAATACCAATGCAGAGTGAAAATAAATTTTAAATAGCATGTGACAAACAAAACCAACCCCAAACTAGCCAAGTGAGTTACAAATGCTTATGCATATATTAACACAGAAAGAAACATCAGGCAACACCTGTCCCATGGTGTTTCTTATGGTAACAGTGAACTTCTTAGGAACCACCTGACAGTTAAAGGTGTGAAGAGTAAGGGAAAAAAAAAAAAAAAAAAAAAAACAGATAAGCATACAGTAGCCAACATGGAAAAGCAATTCTGGTCAAGAGGCTCATGCAGATCTAACCAGAAAATAGCCTTCCTGTTGTCTGCAGTGACACCTTACAGACCCCTGGGAGGGAATTTCATGGTCAATAATCAGGACTGCCAAACACTATTCATTCATCTTGGCCAAGTTTAATCAATACTCTGACCATTCAAGCATGGAAATAATAAATGGAGAGGTGGCAAATTCCACCTTACAGGGCAAGATATTAATGCTCTCTAGTGAAGTTTAAAAAAAAAGGTACACAGAATAACAGGTGACAGGAAGCTACATAAAATTTGATAAACCTTGTATTACACCTGTCGTGGTTCCGCTCGAGTGGGCAGCCGAGTTCCACCACAGCCGCTCTCTCACTCCCCCTCCTCAAAGAGGAATGGGGAGAAAATATGTGAAAAGGGCTCAAGGGTTGAGATAAGGACGAGAAAATCACACAATAATTATTGTAACGGGCAAAACAGACTCAGCATAAGGAGATAGTAAGATTTATTGCTCATTACTAACAAGCTAGAGAAGTGAGAAACAAAGGAAAGAAACCAAAAGCACCTTCCTCCCCCATCCACCCTCTTCCACCTCCTCCCCCCGAGCGGCGCAGGGGAACGGGGGAATGGGGGTTATGGTCAGTCTACAGCACTTCTTCTCTGCCGCTCCTTCTCGGTCACTCTTGTCCCCTGTGCTGTGGGGTCCCACCCATGGGATGCAGTCCTTGATGAACTGATCCGGCGTGGGCTTCCCACAGGCAGCAGCTCTTCCAGAACTGCTCCAGATATGGGTCCGTACCACAGGGTCCATCCCTCAGGAGAAAACTGCTCCAACCTGGCTCCCCTACGGGCAGCAGCTCCTGCCAGGTCACCTGCTCCTGCGTGGGCTCCTCTCTACGGGCTACAGGTCCAGCCCAGAATCTGCTCCGGCAGGGGTCTTCCACAGGCGGCAGCCTCCGTCGGTGCAGGGCCACCTGCTCCACCGTGGTCTCCTCCACGGGCTGCAGCATGGAACCCTGCTCCACCGTGGTACTCCATGGGCTGCAGGGGGACATCCTGCTTCACCATGGTCCTCACCACAGGCTGCAGGGGACTTCTGCTCCAGCGCCTGGAGCACCTCTCCCCCTCCTTCTACACTGACCTTGGCACCTGCAAGGCTGTTTCTCACTCCCTTCACTCTCCCGGCTGCTGTGTGGCGCAGCGTTTTTTTCCCTGTCTTAAATATGCTCTCACAGAGGCGCAAACAACATCGCTTATTGGCTCAGCTCTGGAAAACAATGGGGCCCTTCCCAAACATGGGGCAGCTTCTAGATCTTTCTCACAGAAACCACCCCTATGGCCCCCTGCTACCAAAACCTTGCCACGTAAACCCACTACAACACCTCAGAATTCTGCTTAGTCAAGGAAGCATATTTTCCTATTTTTCTTCTTTCTTCAAAATAAATTACACTAAAGATTATCTCCTTTTGTCCTAAAGATGGGGATGAGAATTTTATTAAAACACAAGAACTGCTCCTTTCCTCACTTTTTTTCTTTTAAACAATAGTAAAGAAAAAAGATGGATGGAAGAAAGGCAGACAGTTAGCAAAGTAATGAAATAAAAACCTAAATTATTACATATATACACACACTACATATATTAAAAATGTAAACTACTATATTAGAGAAATTTCCTGTCATTTTATCACTGCAAGAGTTTAGTTTACTAAGCGTACATCATGTACTGCTATACTGCCATCTACTGAAATCCACGAGAAACACCTGAGCATTCAGGATTATCTGGGAAATATACCCCAGGTGTTCAGGAAGGAGGACAGGCTTTCTATGCTTTCAACCTTCCCATGAAAACTGGAATTTATCAGAACTCCTAGAATCTATTTTTGGGAAAGCTACCCGCAGATCCTGGCTCTGGGGCAGTCCTTCCATTACTGTTTTGGACTCTACATAGGCTGCTCAATGATTCAGGTTGATGTTTTAAGAATCTTCCTAGTACGATGCACTAATTTAGAAGCCCAAGAAGACAATTTTTAAGCAACACACCCGAAGACCTCAAGCAACTAAGATAAAAATGCTGGTTTTGCCCAGCTACTGCATTGTTCCAGGAAACACTATGTACTTCTAGAACAGGATTTCTAAGTATCTGGTTTGCATTACATTCAGAAATTTAGGTCAAAATCAGACATGGAATTGCAGTTTAAAAACCAATGTTTCCCATCAATTTTATCTACACTAACACTCTGAGTAATGGTACAAGGCAAAGCCATTTTACCTGAACATACTATCAGGCTGTTCCAACTACTTGTCAGGCTTAAGAGAACAAAACAAGATGGTAAACAGTGTCGGAATCTCTTTCATGCTTGAAATCAAGAAAGTAAAGTTTGTTCATATTTCCAGTTTACTTAAAACTTGCATGTGCTGGGGAATCTTCAACCAGTAACTGAGCTGCTGCTCCGTTGGCCAGAGTTTCACGTGACTTGTTCCCAGCCAGGCATGAACCAGAAGCGATTGCAGAAAAGTTTATTGTGCTTTCATGGGAAAATGCTTGCTGATCTTGCTGCCACCTAATGATCAAGTAAGGCTGTTAATGTGTTGAGTACTATACAAGGAAACCAAGAGATGAACAAACAGCTCGTGAGAGTTCACTATCCACAATCTTGATGCTCTCTTCCCTCCCTGCACAATCAGCAATATGCTAAAGCCTACACAGCATTAAAGGTTACCCTGCCAGGCAGTGGAGGAAGTAGGAAGAGAAAAGGAAGATATGGCAGGAGGGGGAAAAGAGAGAAATTCTCTTTACACTCCTTTCCCTCTCACGAATCAATACTTGCTTTCCAAATCCAGGACTGAATCTGGTCACATTGAAACCATTCAGGGAAACGTTGATCCACAGCTCTCACACAGCCAAAACACATGCTGTACAACTGCATGAGTCACTAAGCAGCAACTCAAACAGCCCCTGCAAATCCCCTGCAATTAATCTGAGGATCACATCTTCAGGTTCCTTCTGTGGAACTGGCAGTGTGCTGGGCCGCAGCGAAGGTGGCAGTCTAAGCCTAACCACCCTTGAGAATTGCCGAGACTCTCCAGCAGAGCACACAGTACTCGGTTCTTGCAAAACCTCCCCACTGTTGCACTGTACCTGTCATCAGGACAGGGAACCACAACACGGAGCACAAACAAAGTCGCTGCTCTGAGCATGCATCAATCAGGGGAAGAGCAGATGGCTGAAGCCAGTAAATCAAGACAGTTCATTCTGCAGCAATCTGTATAAAAAATTATTTTTCTTGAAACAATGTAGTTTTCAAATATGACACTACACCTGCTTTATCCTCTTTATTTGAAGTCAAATGTTCATAGATGTGAGCATTTTTGTATATATTTCTCATTAACAAGTTACATTACTGAAACTTGGAATACTTGGGAATCACTCCAACAGCAGAACTGTGATCAGTTAAAAAATGGGAAGACTTGTGTGCCATGGCCTAACCTCAGGTGCCTACCAAATGTAGAACATCACAGACTTCTGAAAAGCAAGAAATATTTGGTTAATTTGGGCTTAATGTATTCCTGGCAATTTCCTTGATATCATTGAAGATTCCCTTGATTTGCTAACATGCTGACACACATAAAGAAAACACATGCTTCACTGTCAAGCTACTCCTTTATCCATTTACTTGAAAATGAATGAGAAAGTATGAATAAACTCATTCCTCTTACAAGACACGTAACATACTGTAACATGAGAATATAAAGTCTCACATAAACTCAGTATTTTTAATATTCTTATAAAGTCTGTCTTTACACAGTGATTTCAAATAAGTTGTTTGTGCTCCAAAATGCTAAGCCCTCACAGAAGAGGCGTTCGTCACCTCTGTCACGCTATACATCTGAAGGCTTTGGGTTCAACCAAAAATAATTTCTAATAAAATAACATGCAGGAAGCGTCAGAGCACCATGATACCACTGCAAGGGTAAGGGACTTTGCCAGCAGTTTAACAGGACAGACAAGATTCTGAATGTTTTTCTGTTAAGGAACCATGCTCAAGCCACAACTTTCTACAACAGTTCATGAGTACACTAAGTTGTATTAATGACTTTTCTATTTACTGTTTACAAAAATGCATTAAAACCTAAGAGTTCAGGAAGTCAAGCACCCAAATGGACAAACCCCAGATTTAACCATATGGCATTTGCTTCTTCGTGCTGCCTTTAACTATGTAATTAGTTGTTGTTCTTGCAGAGGAAACAATGCAGAGCATGGACTTCAGGAAATGAATCAACTGTGAAACAGGTCTTCAGCCATACCTCTTCATAGACACTGCATGTGACCAAGTTGTGAAAAATGTTTAGCACACACCTCTCACGTAAAAAAAAAAAATAGCGTGCAAACAGGATACAATTAAAATACCAAGCACAGAAAAAACACGGAGAAATGCACTGGAAGGTAACAACAGAGCTCTGCAGAATACCTCTTACAGACTCAGAGATGGGAAAAGATGTTATTTGTGTCTAGAAACAAAGATACTAAGCCTAAACCCTGGAGCCTTTCACTCCAGCTGGAAAAACCCAGGCTAAATTCAGCTGAACACTTCAGAGATGGTTGAGTTTAAGATATTACTACTTAAATACTGGACTAAATGGCATATATCCTCTTCATCCACTCCAACGTAAAGTTAAAGTCTGTAGATAGGTGGGCAAAGAGAAAGAAGTTGCTTCTCAAGTAGGTTTGACTGCACATCTACCGAGATCAGACTATCCTCAGCTGAGGAGTATGAAAGACTTTGTTATTTTAACTGCAGGTCACAGCTTTGAAAGCAAAGAGCTGCAGAAGAGGTGTAGAGCGACTATCACAGGCAGCAGCTGAGGATTACTGTAAGGAGCCCTGACCTACACGAGGGTTATACAAAGGGGAAAAAGAGGGCTCACTTTAAACTGCTGGACGCCACCCCTAAGAAGTAGATTCAGGCAATCTCATACTGACTCTCATTTTAGACTGCACAAGCAGGCACTAACACTGGTGCTGTTTCCAGAATACTAACACTTCCTCCTTATACATTACCACAATTCCAATTACTACCCAAACAGCACAGAAGTGGCAAGTGTTCTGAAAAATAATAGTCTGAAGCACTCAAGCAGGGCACAATAACATTTCATAGCCTCTCTAGAGCTCAGTACAGCAAGGTATTAGAAAACTGGATCAAACTGCAACTATATCCACTGGGCAAGAAGACCATACCAAAAGCCCCCACATAAACAGCTTCCCAACCTGTCTTTAGCCAAGCTGATCTGTGGCATGCTTGCAGACCAGTAAACTGAACTGAACTGAATTGCAGAAGCAAGTTTCAAACTGTATTAAAACTGATAGGAAAGGTAGTTCCAGATTGAACATTTGTTGACAAAAGGCAGTAATTCTCTCAGTAGTACTAAAGAGACTTTTTTTTTTTTTTTTTTTTTTTTTTACAATTTAAACTAAATTTATGCATGTTAAAGAAGAAGAAAGCATTCCCCTAGGGACAGCCCAAGTTAACTCCGCTCTTGTAACCTAGCATGATACACTTTCTATAGGCTAAGCTAATTTTTAATATCAAGGTTGGTATGTTCTACTCAACTCTCTCACAAGTAACTCAACATATGTTTCTGACAGAGTTAAAAACAGAGCTCACAAGCAAGCAAGCTCATCAAGACATGCCCCTGACATGAAGGCTCTTTGCTCTCTTTTCTCTGTTGTTTTATGTACTCTGCCTGCTACCCTCGAGAAGCCCCAGATTTCACTTACTACTAGGCAGCTACCTCTGCTGCTGACATTTGGCTAGAAGCTGAAATTCATACAAGCTACCTAAATTAACACTTCTAACATACACAATCTGAACAGGTTGAAGGTACTGGCTGCCCTCTCCTTTACATACTATTTCAGATCTCACAATTAAAGAAAACATACATAATAAACCCACCCCATACTAGTATTTTAGTAGAGAACTACATACTTCAGCTCTCAGGTAAGAAGTCAAGCACAAGCACAACACTTATAAGCCTAACACTCCTTTGCTGCCAATCAAACAGGACATTGCTTGTCCTACCCTCTGTGGCTACAAGAGAATATTTGATCACATTTTTCTTGCCTGAAAGACTAACACCCCTCTCACCAAACTCCTAAATGTAAACTCTTTCTTCCTGCTTCATCATGCATCAGCACCCTTGCTCTATCTGCAAGCGTTAACACCAAAACTAGATCTAGACCACACGAGAGCTCCACGAGCACGGAGTAGTACAGAGTAACAACCCCTTGTACATTAATTAGAACATTCCTATGTTTACGTGTGAGCTTTTCCTCACAATGCCAGTCAATGACTTCTCTGTCTGACCTAGTGTGCCTTCAACGTTACTTCCAGCAGTGCTACTGCCACATCAGCTACACTACCTTGTATTTATTGACTTCATTTCCCTGTCTCTGCTAGAGTTCTGCACTGCAGTTTAGTCTTGCTGGTTTTGCACAAATCTCCAGTTTAGAGATAAGGACCAAAATCCATACATCACCTTGATAAAGTAATTGCGAGATCCTAATCCTGTATATCCTGCTCTTTAGTGTCCAGAGCCCATTCAAAACCCCTTGTACTCTGACTAATCATCAAAAACTACCAGCCACACATTTCTCAAAGAGCTCTGCATTCGCTGCAATTTCATTTAGAAAAAGCTTCCCCTCTCAATGCTCGTCTTCCCTCGCTCAATAGACCAAAAAGCTATTACAGCAGACCTCATTATTCTGCCAGCACCAGGTCCCTCTGAACTGATCAGTGACTTGGAAACTGCTTCACCTCTCCAGCGGCAGAGCCAGAAAACACTCTCCCACCCGTTCTGCAGTCAGCAATGACGCCAGGATTCCGGGTTCCAGAGACCAGCGTTACCATGCCCCAACCCAACAGCTGTACAGCTGCCAGCAGCTCACTCCCCAGGCCCCACAGCACCGGGCCTGGGCCCAGCCGCCCACAGGCCGACGGCTGTCTCAGGAAGCACCACAGATTTCTTCCTTATTGCTCCTACCACTACGCAGAAGGCCGTGGGCTTGTCAGGACTGAAGCCACACACGTCGCGGCCACGATCCCGACCTCCCAGTACGGAACCGCGCCTGACCCGAGGGGAGCTGGAGGCGAAGACGGACAGCCCCGCTGCCAGCTCCTGAGGAAAGCAGCCCGGCCCGCCACCCCCCCCCCGAAACCGGGGGGCATCCCCGTCCCTCCCGGCCCCCCGCTCTCACTTGAGGTGGTCCAAGGAGTGGATGCTGCGGGCGGCCTTCCCGTGCCCGCCGCCCACCCAGCTGCGGGAGCGGCCGAACATGGCGGCGGCGGCGGCCCCTAGGGCTCCATAGCGCGGCGGGCACGGGGGACGGGTGCCGCGGGGCCCCCGGCGCACAGCACGGCCGGCAGGGCGCACGCGCGGCCGGGGCACGCCGGGAAGCGAGGCCTGGACCCCGGGCCCGGCGGCGCTGCGGGGACTTCAACTCCCAGCAGACAGCGCGGCGCGCCGAGGGCTGCCCCTCCGCCATTACGAGTCGGGGGCTCGGCGCCGGCGTACCCTCAGGGCGCGCGGGTCGTGACGGACGGGGAGAAGCCGGTCCGGGCGCCGGGTGGCACGGGAATGGAGATGGGGCTGGATGGGGCTGGCGGTGCCGTGCCCTCTGCCGAGGGCTTTTGGTCTGCACCGCCCGTCTGGGCTTACACTGCCTGGTTTAAAGCGGGACAAGGGGAGTGGGAACGTTAGTGGCAGCTGGCTGGGGGAGATCCGCGTCAATTGAATTCCTTAAATAGCTGAAGAAATTAAATCTCGTAAAAAAAAAAAAAAAAAAAAAAAAAAAAGTTTGTAGTGGTGTCTTTGATCGTACTTTGATACCGGCGGAGCCCTGCTGACGAACGGCAGCGCCTCGTTGCGCGCCGCTGAGGGACGGGGGCGCCCCTCGGTCCCCGGGGGCGGTAGCACTGGGGCCGGGCCGTGTCGGCGGGCCTGGGCTCGGCCCTGCGCACGGGAGCGCGCCCGCCGAGCCGAGCCGCCAAGCGGGAGGGCGGGCGGCGCGGCGGGACTGCGGCAGCCGGGCCGGGGCTGCCCCTGGAGCGCCTCCTGCCAGCGGCAGGGCTGCGGCACCGCGCTCAAGCCGGGTTCGCCGGGCTCGGCCTCTCTGCGGGGTCCGCATCGGGCTCCGGCCCCGGCGTTTCGCCCCCTTCGTCCCCCTGCCCCCCCGGCGAGGCTGCGGAGCGCGGCCCCCCACAGCTGCATGCCCGCCGCTGTGTCGGCACGGCTGGATGCGCTGGAGTCCTGGGCCTTCCATGCGCTGCTGGCGCTGCCCTATATGTTCTACGTGGGTTTGTTCTTCGTCAACGTGCTGATCCTGTACTATGCCTTCCTGATGGAGTATATCGTCCTCAACGTGGGCATCGTCTTCCTGCCCGAGGACGTGGACCAGGCTCTGCTGGACCTGGGAGTGCTCTCCGAGCCGGGCTCCGTGCTCTACGAGACGGACGGCGAGCTGGATGTCTTTGACGGCTACCTGGAGTGACGCCCCGGGGCGGCTGCGGAGCGGGCTTCCCGGGATGCCCCCGCTCCACCCGAGCGGCCCCTGCCCTTCGGGACGCCGCAGGGGAGCCGGCAGCAAACGGAGGGCTCGCAGGGCAAGTAAGTCACTGCCGCCGGCTCCTCTCGGCTGCCGGGCTCCCGGGGCCGGGCCGGGCACAGGGAACAGCCCCGCCGCCCTGCCGGGTGCGCGGAGCGGGCTGGGGGCCGGGACTGCACGTCCCCGGGGCTCTTCCTGCCCGTGTGGGGTTTGCAGCCGGGCAACAACTTCGCTAATCGGGTCTTAGAGCAGCGCCGAATGGAAGTGATAACGCAGGGCAGTATTTACCCATACACCGGAGGTCACACACTGCTCATAAACACATTTTAAATAGCCGCCCTTTAATAACTGCACTTAGATAACATGAAACCACCCAGCTGACCGTTCTCACGTTTATCGCAGCCTCAGGGTTTGCTTGATCAATTTGTTCTGTACTTCTGAGCGATGTTGGAAGCCTGGGAACGTTGTAAGGATTTTGGCGTTTTAAACCACTGAAATGCAGTTGGGAAGCGAATCAGTATTTCCAGCTGGGACACTCTGTGCCAAGTGTATGTTAATGAAAACATTCACAGTTTAAATAAAAATGTGTTAGCAAATCTGCCAGTATAATTTCTTAGCAAAATATTGGCTGTAAGTTTGAAAATCAGTTTAGGATACCTTTTTAACTTTCTGTTTGAAAATAGGGAAATAAGAAATTCTGTTCTAAGGTTGCAGACATAACCTTGGTGAACATATTATACAAATACCATGTGACATCAAGCTATTTTTATCAATCTTCCAATTTAAAAACAAAACAAAACCTTTTCTGTAATACTGTCCATCATACAGGTTAAAACTATCTTCCTAAATATTTCTGTTAAGATTCCATATAAAGCAATGGTAGCAGTTTTTGATCAATAGTTTAGAACATATAAAATGGAAATTGGTGGTGTTGGATTAATATTGATTGCACAAACACATCTGAGCAAAGCTTGGTCAAAGGCAAGTGGGAGCATGGGGAGAAAAGATTTGTGCTGCTACTGAAGAAATTCCCCCACAAACAGTTATTACAAATAAAAGTGTGTGTACACACATTTGGTGGTCCATCCCAGACTACTGGGTTAGAATAATTTTTGGCAGTCCCAAAGATCTGTAGCAGAACTCAACTCCCTGCACGACACTGTTGGCTACTTCTTGTAGCTGTCTCCTCCTCTCCCTTTTCAGTTGGGCATATAACATCCAGGCTCAGAACACAGACAATGCAATTCAAAAGTCTTCCTAAGTACCATTCAAACCAGTATCTCCTGTCTTCCAGGAAAGAAGTGCATAATAATGGAAATTTAAGCAAAACCTTTGGTGCAAAAAGTCCTAACCCTTTGCTACTCAAAAATACCTTTTCCCAAACCCCAGATCTTAAAACTCCAATGTAATCTAATGAAAAATATTAAAAAATAATTAAAAATACTAACAATTAGTAAGGGATTAAGGGATCACTTATATGCTGACTAGGATTTGTTATGATGAGCTGCATATAGTTTTCAGGAAGACCTAAGGAGAACAACACACATAAAGCTTACTCTGTGGATTTTTCCTGCTACACAGTTCAATACAACACAGGATCAGGCACAATTCTGTTCAATGCATGTATATGGGCATCTTAAAATTTGCCTTCATGTTAATAGGATGAGAAGCTCTGCAAATTACTCTATATTCTCAATTTAAAACAATGTCACCTCTATATGTGGAAATGCAAATGCCTTCACAGAGCTCAGAAGTAAGCCTTAGCCCATGCTCCATCTTGAGGTGATGGAGCTCTGCACAAGGACTAACTGTAGCCTTGACCTTTGGTTTGGAAATTGGCATGTTAGATTATTGTTTCCACTGAGAATCAAATCACAAATCTTTTAAGTTAGATCAATTGTATTAGATTAGAGATATTAGATAAATACTAGAGAACAAAAAACATGCTATTGCTGCACTTTATTTCACAGAATCACAGAATCGTCTAGGTTGGAAGAGACCTCCAAGATCACCTAGTCCAATCTCTGACCTAACACTAACCAGTCCTCCACTAAACCATATCGCTAAGTTCAACATCTAAATGTCTTTTAAAGACCTCCAGGGATGGTGACTCAACCACTTCTCTGGGCAGCCCATTCCAATGCCTAACAATCCTTTTCGTAAAGAAGTTTTTCCTAATATCCAACCTAAACCTCCCCTGGCACAACTTTAGCCCATTCCCCCTTGTCCTGTCGCCAGGCACGTGGGAGAACAGACCAACCCCCACCTCGCTACAGCCTCCTTTAAGGTACCTGTAGAGAGCAATAAGGTCACCCCTGAGCCTCCTCTTCTCCAGGCTGAACAAGCCCAGCTCCCTCAGCCGCTCCTCGTAAGACTTGTTGTCCAGACCCCTCACCAGCTTGGTCACCCTTCTCTGGACTCACTCAAGCACCTCCACATCCTTCTTGTAGCGAGGGGCCCAAAACTGAACACAGTACTCAAGGTGCGGCCTCACCAGAGCCGAGTACAGGGGGAAAATCACTTCCCTAGCCCTGCTGGCCATGCTGCTGCTTATACAAGCCAGGATGGTGTTGGCCTTCTTGGCCACCTGAGCACACTGATGGCTCATATTCAGCCGACTATCCACCATCACTCCCAGGTCCTTCTCTGCCTGGCAGCTTACCAACCACTCATCTCCCAGCCTGTAGCTCTGCTTGGGGTTGTTGCGCCCCAGGTGCAGGACCAGGCAATTGGCCTTGTTGAACTTCATACAGTTGACCTCAGCCCCTCAGTCCAGCCTATCCAGATCCTCCCGCAGAGCCTTCCTACCCTCGCACAGATCGACACACACACCTAACTTGGTATCATCTGCAAACTTACTGAGGGTGCACTCAATGCCCTCGTCCAGATCATCGATGAAGATATTAAAGAGGACCGGACCCAGTACTGAGCCCTGGGGAACGCCACTAGTGACAGGCCTCCAACTGGACTTGACTCCATTTACCACAACTCTTTGGGCCCAGTTATCCAACCAGTTTCTAACCCAATGAAGTGTACGCCAGTCCAAGCCACGAGCAGCCAGTTTCTTGAGGAGAATGTTGTGAGGAATGGTGTCAACCATCTATTAATATACTTAATTATATGTTTGGCAACCAGGCCACAAATTGCATAATTATTTAGCCACAAGGCAAAGACTCAGCATGTCACCATGGAAAGGAATTTGTGTTAATATCCTGGTTACAGAGTTTGTCACAGCTCTGTGACATTTGTCACCACCAGTTCCCCATGTTAAGCCATAGGCTTAGGGAGGCTTGCCATGTTTGCTTCGACCCAGAAGTACTGAGGATTCATCAGACACTGCAGGAAGAGTGGGTCTTAGTTTTATAAGGAGAGATTAGAAATATATAGGCATCACTCACTGCATAAAGTGTAAGAGTAGTGTTCTTCATGTGACTCACCACTGATTATCGAGAACAACTAAAAAGCTATGATTAGCCCTAGCTGAAACCTTGCAAGTGTGCTCCTTGCTTTTAGAAAGTGCTGCCTTCCACCCAGGAGGTGAATGGCATGCACAAACAGAGAGACAATGGGAGAAAACCTTAAGAGGCAATTCTGCGCAGTGTGGAAAGGCTTATTTAGTATCAAAGAGCATATAGATCAGAAAAGTTCTGCTCTCTTGCAATGAAAACCTCAGCTGAATAAACCCAAAAGGAGCAAAATTCTGTTCTAAGCATAATTGGTGGCAGAGGTTGAAGATAGACAACTAAGCAGCTCAAAGAAGCTTCCTATCCTATTCAAATGGAGAATTCTATTTGTGTAACCTCAGCAGAATTGAGCTTACTCATGTCATCTCCTGTTTTAGCTTGAGTGTGCCAGATTCTTCATTATATTTGAAGTCTCCTGGAATAAAGTTGTATGACTGTTCTCTTTGTACTGTTTTAAAATCAGATGTGACTCATCACAAAGTACTCTAATCAGAAAGAAAATGAGCAGGAGTAATCAATAATGAAAACCAAATAGGAAATACTGGAATTATCAAGGTAAATTTTGATGTATGCCTTTAGTGAGCAGAATCCAGCACTCAAAAGCTTCTGACTCAGCACTTCTGCTCTTTGCCAACATGTAAATCCTGAATCAGTCAAAGAAATAGCTGTACTCACTAGCTGATCAAATAGTGCCAAATGGAAACGAAGGTTCAGCATATGTAAGAGGCAGTACGGCCCAGTGGAGAGGGAAGGAAATATGCTGGACTCCTTCCTTCATCTCCGCTGGTGGCTTCTATGAGCTTAACACACTTATGTCTCTGTTCCATTTCTAGAACAGAATGCCACATAAAGGAACAGATCAGAAGAACATTATCACTGGCAGTGCTAAGATGCACATAAATGTATTAGAAACCAGCTCCTGATTTGGAATTGTAAAAATAATGAGCAGTGATTGTTGGTTTTTTTTTTTTTTTTTTTTTTTTTTTTTTTTTTTTTTCACTGGGTTCTTGCCTTATTTGTAGAAATCTTCATGTGGAAAAAAAAGTGACTCATTGACTTCATGATATGCACAATTTGTCCATTTTGTTATCAGTTATAGTAATGACAGGTTTAAGAGCAGTAGATGGAATTTTTAGAACTGTATGTTTTAAACTCTTAGGCATTACTAAAATTAACAGAAGTTGAATGCTCAAACTTGCCTGGCAGCTCTGTTGTAAAGGCTATTGTACTCCAGCTGTTCTTAACAGGAGTTCCATCCTAGATGGAAGAAAGACAAAATCATGGTTAACTAATGAACTAGCCATTCAACCTCGTTAACCATAGCCAGGCACAGTCCTAAGTGATTTTCTATCAAATGTCTTTGGTAATATAATGCAAAGGAGCAGGCAGATTTTTTATAAAGTTTTCTAGCAGCTGCTGTTAATAACATGAATTAAAATAAGGCACAGAAAAAGAAGAGGCATTTAGCTTAAGATAGAAACACTTAAGGTCTGAGTATTTAATTTGTTAAAACCCCCAGCCACAGGTGATTTTAAATATTTTTTTATAATCTAATTTCTTTAGTTCTTCTCTATAAAATGAAGTTTAATCAGTTTGCTTTAATAGCAGGTGATAATATCCAGTTACTAGTTTTAAGCTGCCAAAGGAATTAAAAAATGAATTCAATATAATTCTTTGTGTTTGTTTCCTCCAGAGAACTAGCAAAATGCTATTAGTCAGATGGCAACTAGCAATCCTAAAACAGAAGAATAATTTGTTTAGAAAAGTTTAGGATGTATACTTGACCATTCCAACTCTTTGTATTTCTTCCTTCATGATGATTGTAATTAATACAGAGTACAAGTGTCCCAAAGAATTAGATAGTGCACAGAAATAGCTAAGTCTTTCCATTTCTTCAAGGAAACTTTCATATTGTCTCTCTCTTTCCAGTTATGCAAGCTCGAGTGTTTTGTCTGGCCACAAGCTTGGGAAAAAATATTTGAAGAATTTGAATGATACTCTCTGTATCAGATATTAGGGGATTAAGAACCTGCCCTTTTGAGGCTTGATAGAAGGGTTTTGAGTGGAGTGGGACCAGTGGAAATGGGGAGGAAAAATTCAGCTGCAACCAGTGGCTGAGAGAAGTCCCACTGCTCAGACTCTTCTTTTGCTGTGGACCAACCAATTCACTCTTGGCGCTGGAGATGGGCACTGAGAAGCATCAGTTTTGTCACCTGCTATGGGGAAGGTCACCTGCTATGGATGAACTTTCCTACAGCCTGGGAAGGGCATCTCTTCCCTATTACTAAACAGCATTTTTCTCCTTTGGCACAGCACATGGAGAAGAGGGTTTTGGTCACTCATGTTCTGTTCAGAAGGCAGAGAACCTGATTCCTCTTCTGGGGGAGTTGTATACTCCATCCAACCGTGATAATACAGGCAGAGACTAATGGGACCCATATATGGAAGTACAGATATAATGGAAAATAATCATATGCACAAATGATTTATCGCTGTGTAAAGCTCTAGTAAGTGACCTAAGACTATTTATTCTTTGAAGTAAGACTAGTTTTTGAAGGGCCAGAAGAAAAGAGCCAAGGCTTGCTCAGGTACTACAGCCCAAACAGGAGGTGGTATCAGAAACACATTCTTTTGGGAAGTCATGAAATAGATGGCAGACAATGTCAGGATGCAGAACGGAGTCACTGCGTTTCCTTTGGTCCAGCCCAAATCCATGACTGAGTTTCTTCTTTTAATGCTGGAGTTGTGCTCTAACAGCTGCATTATTAAATGCTTACAAGGGTTTTTAAGCTGTTGGATCTGAAATTTGAAAAAAGAGTTGCTAGCCTTTTTGTTTTCCATTTTTAGGGAAATTTTGGAAGTTTTCTGTTAAGAATTAGGTTCACATGAAATTTGAAGAACAGGCTTCTAACTGGCAGAATAGAAAGGCAAGATTGAATATCCTGGTCAAGTGTATCATTCACACACCATTTAATATCTGCCACTACAAATTACTGTCTGGGACTAGCAACCCTGCGGCATTATTTGAAACTTCAGTTAGCTTTATGCTTTTATTTGGAAGCCCAATACATTTTGCAGTGCTATTTTTAAGTCAGCCTTGGTTTCAATCCACAATGCAGAACACTAACAATGTCTGAACTATCTGCTGGTTTTAGTTGAGTTTGGAAAGCGATCAGATAAACTTCAAGTGAGTAACCCATTAGAACATCTGTTTCCCCTTAGTTTAAGAAATATGGACAATAAATAAGGATATTGAGCATATATGATTACTGTTAGCAGGGTGTTGCAGCTGATTAACATTTGATAGAAGGGCCTCATGGACACAGAAGTGTTCTGTGTTCATGTCTTAGTATCTACTAGGTAGCAAACAGGAACATAGGAAGTGCTGTGATGAGTCAGACCAAAATCACCTGGCTTCATGTTCCAGCTCTGACACTGGCAGGAGATGCCATTTGAGACCACCCATAAATATGACTGAAATCTGCAGCCTGTTCCCTTTGTACTTTTCATACTCCACAATGGAAGAACCAGGGATGTTAGAGGGCACACTGCTGCCCAGCCCTTTAGCAACTGTTTTCCAATTCCTTCTCTCTACCTCTTAAGACTGAGATGAGCTGCTCCCTCCCTTCCCTCGATCTTTTCAGATGTTCTTATCTTTACCTTCTTTGCTCCACTTCTTGAAATACAGGACCAGAAGTGCACATAATGCTCCTGATGTAGGCACACAATGGCTTTATATGGCTCTTGTTTTCTTGTTCTCACTATCCTTCATAATGATGCCCAAAGTTTTTTAGCAGTGGTTTTTTTAGGTGCCACTGCTGAGATAGGGACTTCAGGGTCTTGTCAGTAGTGATTATTAGTTGTAATTGCCAGCTACAACTTCTGCATCATGTAGGCAGGTGCAAAGTATTTGTCTGTAATTGCATTATATTACCGTTAAGTAAAGTCACCTGCAGCCTTTTGCCCATTCGACGTCATGAGGTCCTTCTGGGGTTCTTTGCTATCATCATCTGAATATCTGCAAGAGCTTATTTTCTGCAGTCGTGGAGGTTTCTCTGTTCATTCTCTTCTCTGGCCTACTAATGGTGTTGTTGAATAAAAACTGTTCTCTGGCATACCCTGCTACTGACTTCTTTCCTATCAAGCTCTGTTCTTTACTTCAATCTTTTCATACGCTTTCAATCCATAAAAGAACCTTTCTCCCTGTGTCAACCTGTGGCATTGGAACAGGCTGCCCAGGCTGCCCAGGGAAGTGGTGGAGTCACCATCCCTGGAAGTCTTCAAAAGACGTTTAGATGTAGAGCTTAGGGATATGGTTTAGTGGGGACTGCTAGCGTTAGGTCAGAGGTTGGACTCGATGATCTTGAGGTCTCTTCCAACCTAGAAATTCTGTGATTCTGTGAACCTGTTTGCTTTACAGCTTTCTGTAGTTAATTTGTTAACGATACCATGTTCCTCAGTCTCTCCATGCTCATCTAGAACATGTGACAATTGCATTTCATTCTTCATTCAGACTCCTCACAGAGTCTGCTTTGTCTTCTGCACCTGAACTCATGGCAATCTTTCTGCCTCAGGACCCGTGTGCTAGAGGACTGGGTTGGCAGGGCAAAATGACCTGCTGAGCCACCACGCCAAGCACAGAAAGTGACCAGGAGAGAGGCTGTTTTGCCCTGCAGCCCAGTGAGAGCCTATTCAGAGAGCTCCATGATCTGTGAATAGATGATGGTCTGCTCCATGATGTAAAGCAGATCTGTTAGAACGCCCGTTAAGATCCCCAGCTACAGCTTTGTACCACAAACTCCCATTTTACAACCAGATGAACATCTTTACTGTGTAGGGTCCCCTGCCTTTACATGCTGTGCAGGAGGCCTATAAGATCTGTAAGAGGGGAAGGAGGGAAGAGCTGTCCTTCCAGAGACTTGTTCTGCAGAGCACAGATCTTCTCCTGAACTGCTGGCTACCAGGGACCTGCTCTCGGTTTCCTGTACCCCCAAAACTCTTCTTTGACAAAGACTCATCCCCACTCTGAGCTGCACCATCCTGCTCTGTGTTAAAGTCACCTGTAAGATCACAGGACCAAATGGGTCCTGTCACCACTGTCCAGCACATCCACAGCTCTGGTTCGGCTTGAAGAAGGCTTTTTCAGGCTCTGATGATGGTAAAAATCACCTCTTAATACCTGTCAGATACTTGGAACCAACCAAGGTAAATAAGGTACACTGCGATAAAGCAAAACAGTAGCAATTTTCCTTGTCAGTTAGTCCAAGAAGTTGCTCCAACATGTTACTTAACTCTATAAATTACTTACTGGTGGATCCAAAATGCTTTGAACAAAGTGACTCTAGAGAAAGAAAAAGAGAAAGTGACCAAAATCAGAGGCTGCGTCAAATGTAAGCAGCGCATGATTAACACAATTATACCACCTAAGGAACAGCGTCATTAAGAAGATATAGACGATTCAAAAATCAGTTTTTAGTAAGAGATATGTAAAGTGATATCAAACCTAGCATAAAATAGTCTATTCCCCGGCATGTCAAGCCTGGTTGCTCTCCTAGGAGCAGCCCTTACTAATTGACCTGATGGACTGTGGTTGACTGCTTGTTCTCATACCCCTCAAACCAATAGCTTCATGCCTACATTAAAATTACGCTAAGGACTGATGTGCTCTTTAACAGGAACTGTTACACGGATTTCACTGAAACGTTAATCAGGCCCTTACTTCTCAAATAATTACTGTCCCTGGTCATGAAAATTTGGATTTTTATTTATTTATTTATAAGAAACAGCACGGTGCTGTATCTAACATAAACACTGACTTCTCTGTTCAGTTCAGGTCTAGTGGGTTACTCTGTGTTTGTTATGTGTTTCTTTTTAAACAGATGCATTAAACACCTGAAATGGATTATGACCAGGTTAATGGATCAAGTTATGGAAAGAAACTATACTCTGAAATGTAGAGATGAAAAGAAGGACAAGGGGACAACAAGAAGAGTTGTTATCAAAACTTGTCAGCCGTGATTTTTTCCCATGGTCATTGCCTCTTGAGTGTGCACTACCTGACCTGCAGTGATTCACGTACAGTTCTGGGCTTCCATAGGTAATTCTGGGATGGACTGTGTGAACAAGTAATGTAAGCTATGTTCTCTTACAACAGAAAATCAAGATGTTACTCAGTTTTGATAAACTTTTGAATAAATACCATGTCATCTAAATGGACACGCTCTACATACTGCTTAAGCAAGTTTTGCAATTGCACATTGAAAACTAGACCAGCCAGTAGTTCCGGATCAGTGATCTCTCAGGGGAATATATCCAGGAGTGCTTCAAGAAGGTTCTGTTCAGGGTAGTATTATGGCAAGAGCTGTGCTATCAAGATATTTTATTTTAATCATGAGCTTTGAAATAGATCAGACACTGAATTTTATATGTCAGATTATCTAACCAGATACTTTGGAGATTGTTTAAGCTCATGTTCCTATGTACAGATATGAAAGCAATACAATAAAGACTGACCTTTTCCATGAAAAAGAAAGCAGTCATTTGTTGTTCTTTTTCCCTTTGAACAGAAAATAATTTAAATATGCTTCCAGGAAATTGCAGTTTTCCTACAGGTGCCTGGAAGTAGTTCCATGTTACTGAGATGGCCAGCATACAGGCAATCCTGCTACATGAAAAATTACTTGAAAAATCAGACCTGAAATGAAACACCAGGAACCATGCAGTGTTGGGAGAAAACAAACAAACAAACAAGCAACTAACATGTTATTGAGGGCAGCTATTTTACTGTTTTTATCTTACTGGTATATTTTAGAAGTCTGATTTTCATAACAGTGCAGTTGCTAAGCAAAGTTGATATATGAAGAACATTTCAGATAAAGCAGGATTGAACACGTTTCTCCTGAAATTTCTCCATACACTGTATCTGCCCCCTGCAGTCTGTGTCTCTATCACCTGCTCCCATCTTGGGCTTTCAGACCAAGACAGATGGCATCATGAGTGCCCTGACAGCAAGGAAGAAGGAACAAGAGAGCAGCAGTTTAGCTCCCGCTTGAAACAATGACAAAGACCTTGTGTATCGAACTCCATTTTCATCCTGGTATTCTCAGTGTGAATGTTTGAATGGCATTTCTGAACTCCTAGCGCAGTAGAAATTTGTGCACAGTCCCCCAACCGCAGTTTTCAGCTGCTCCTGCAAGAGGTGAAGCACTGCCATGAAATTACATAGCTTCCTCCAAAATAGGTTATTAGATGCACTTTGGGAGCCTAAAGCAAACAAGTGCTTTGTTCTAGGCATTCCCTGGCTTGCACGGGTGAAGTCACTTAGGACACAATTCACGGGTGAAGTCACTTAGAACACAATATTCTGACACATAAGAACACGTTTAGGGATCTAAATTGCCACGTAAGGACCTATATAAAGAATAGTCGAGTTTAAAGACTAGTAAAGTTTGTGTTCACATGGCCATGTGGTTCTAACACAAGGAATACTGCATTTTGCTACTGAAGGCAGCATGCCTGCCGTCTATATAATTAGGACTTCATACTGTTCAGAGACATCTTACACCAAGTATTTCAGGTCACATGTGTGTCATTTCAAGAACATGGTTGAGTTTTTCATTATGCTTACTGCGGTATCTACTGCTTGGTAATCATTCCCTGCAGTGGGTTTACACCACGTGATGCACAGATCAAGGAACACAAATTCCACCAAGTAAGTCACTTCAGAAGTTCTGAATCAAAGATTAAGACTTCTGATTTCTTTAGACATTTTAGTGATAGGGAAAAAGTACTTCAGTTGAAAGTAGATCTGACTACCGTCATAACATAAGGCTTATATTTAGTAAGGCTTCACAGATAACAAAAAGAATATGGGCATAAAGAGACAAGATAAGCATTCTTCTCATCCTAAGGGGGGGATATGGTTTAGTGGGGACTGTTAGTGTTAGGTCAGAGGTTGGACTCGATGATCTTGAGGTCTCTTCCAACCTAGAAATTCTGTGATTCTGTGATTCTGTAAAAGGAGATTTTAGAACACTGATTTGATCAGGGTAGCTTTTTTAGGGTAGCCAGTGAATTCAGTCTTCTACACACAAGGCACTCAATTGATAAAAGCATTTTCCATGAGTTTTGTGCCACAAGAGTATCCACCCAGACTTTGAACCTTGATTAATTTAAATACTTGTAACTGCTAAAAGCCTGAAATAATGAAAACAACTTTTTTTGCTGTTATTAGTAGGCAGCTTCAGTCAGAACTTTTATATCTTCTAGTTTGGACGAACAGCCTGCCAGTTGGTCATGCAAGATCCCACTGCCTGTTAGGAAAACATTATTTCTCCATTTCAGACCACTGAACTGGTAGGTGCCAGCAGGACCAAGCTGACTCCCTTGCATATTCCCTGCCTTTAACAGGGAATGCAGGAGCCCTTCACGTGTTACTATGTTCAGAAGCCAGCAGTGTTTTCCCAGTGCTTCAGAGAAAAAAATCAAAATAATTTTCAATAACTACTGCAAGCTACTGTAAAAAGAAATACTTTTATTAATACTTTTAAAAAATCATATATATAAAAAAAAAACACACAACCAAAACACTGCATCAGAATTTACAATATGTACACTATAAGCATGCATCTCCCACTAAGAGAACAGTAGAATACCCAACACCATTTTAGCAGTCTAGACAGTCTTGTAATATTCAGTTGCCTACATAAGGTTAGCGTATTCTTAGATTCAGTCACAGTGAAGCCTAGATGCAGAGTATATCCCTACAGGTGCATTTGTCATTCAAAGGTTAAGTTGAGGAAGCTGAGACAAGGGCTCACCATAGCTCTGCATGGCTGGAGCGTCATAAGCTGATGGGAATGTCACACTGAATTTAGTTCAAACTACTTCCCATTCAAGCAGCTGTAAAGAGGGGGAATATGAATGAGATTTTTCCACAGCTCTGGCTAGAATTTGAAGACCCAAGCAAGTAGTGAAGAAGAATGCCATTTCCTAGTTACAATCACATTCTCCGTAGTGTTTTTCACCTTACTCTCTTGTACTATTGCTTCCACATACTAGGTCTGGTTCCTGGCTATTCAGATCAGCAGAAATCATCTGTAATTTTGAACTGTTTAAATTGGGGTTTGTTTTTGAACCACATCATAACATCTGGAGTTGAGAGATTTTCATTTGCAAAGATCCTTGGTCAGCATTGTCAGTGCTTCCTAGCAAAAGAAACTTCAAGGATGTTGTTGAGCTACTGGTGAGCTAGCAAAATGAAGTACAGAAGCCTCCCTTCCTTATCTGTAGCATATTGAATACTTCTAGCTTTTACTTTCCAACTGATTTCCTGTCTCCAGACAGCATCTGGACATGGAACCAGAGTGAAAGTCCTGACAAATGCCTCTGCACGATTATAAATTCTTTTCATGCTCACAGAGCTGAAGTACAAAAAAAGAATGAAGGAAAAAAAAAAAAAGAGGAAACAATTGTTTTGCTATTGCAGTCAGCAGGGCTGGTGTACAGCCCACATAACACTGATGCCTGCAGAATGGATACGTTAGCACTTTGAAATATGCCACTTCCTATTATTGCCTAATTCTTCAAATTCTTCAAATTCTGTAAAAGCAGGCCACAACAACAACGCAAAGTAGTGATATCTCTTTCAAGCAGATGTATGTACATTTACTTGCCACCTGTAGGTGAGAGACTAAATCTCAGTTCATGTATATGAGTGAGAAAAGTTCATTTCAGAAGTTTAACTTGTGTTTTCAGTTCCTCAGTTTCATGCATATATATGTTAGTTGACAAACTATACAACATAGAATCTCTTATCTTCTCTTAATATCTCACACAAAGTGAAATTCTTTTACTCCTTAAAATTTAAAAAAGCTTTTAAAGTTCTCATTTGTGACAGAGTAAAAAACTGAGGATTTTTGTGCAGAGCTGAAGTTATTTACGTATGTTTGTATTTCTGCTACATCATCAAAAAATCCCTGATACTTTTCTAGTTTAAATTCATTTTTCTTTTTTTTTTTTTTTCCTTAATCTTTTTGAAGAAATCTGTAACAAGACAGTTATTTGATTAAAAATACCTTTCTTAAGACAGCATCACAATTAGCATCAAGAAATGAGCCACTTCTAGATTTGCAACGATAATATTACAATTTCAGACTGGTCATTCCTACTTATGCTTCAGACCCTAATAGTTCAATTTAATCCAGATTTGCAGGTGAAAACTGTAACATTGAGCTTTAGTAGCCTGAAATCAAAGAGAACTTAATTGTAGTTATCATTGGCACCATGAAACAATTAGATTTGGTCTGTTGTTACTTCAGATGTTGCATGTACAGCAGCTTGCAGCGTACACTTCAATGAAGCGATGATGGAATTTTATACTACCAATAAGCTGGTGACTCCTGTTCACCTTTAATGGTGAGCAATATCCAGATGTCCTTTTCTTCTGTGAAACTTGATGTTACTTAACTGTTCATCACTTCAATGGAAGCACAGCCAAGTTTTTAAAAAGCATATAAAATGACCTTTTAAAAACTTGAACTCCATCGTTCACTCACTTCAAGCATCACCCAGAAGCTTAAATGGGACATTTTTCATTTTGCCACTATTATGAAAATCGGCATTTAATTCCTGATTCATAAAGCAGCAAGAAGATGGGAAAACACAGAGGAGACCTTCCCTTCTCCTTTTTGTTACCTGTGAAACAATAAGAACAGAATATCAGATCTGCTTAATCACCATTAAAATCACCAAACCCACATATATATTATGTGCTCTGAAAAAAACATGGCAGTGGCTGGTAGATGATGGATGTTTCCAGCTGGAAGACAGGATCCAGACTCCCTGCTGCTACCAGTCCTCAGTGCTAATGAAGACAAAGGTTTCCTCACCTGCTCAGATGCTACACTAATGTGGCAACCTGTGCCACAGAAATGCATAGGAGATATGAGAGAATAGTTGCAGAGGAAGGTGTGAAGGATTAGAGAAAACTTTGCATTTACGAGGCTTCCCAGCATTGTTGTTAACCCTAATGTCTTCTCACCTAAGTAGGTATGATTATTCAACATGACAAAGAGTTAGTACTTCATTGTGCTGTCAGCTATTAAGAATCACTACAGATTTTTCCTGCTGCCATATAAAGCAAGTCTGTGATGCTGGTATGGTACCAGCTCTTCCAAAACCTGTAGCCTGATCAGAGCTATAAAAACAGCTAAACCTACATATGGTGATCAGTGCACTGAGAGCAAGAGTCATGCAAAACTTTGGCTCCCTGCATAGCTTCAGGAGCCATTGGCAACTGCAGCCTCTACCAGGGCCATTCAAAACCACAGCTCAAGCAGCCTGGAAATGATTCTGCAATCTGTTTTTGCCCATCTGAAAGAAAGCCAGAAGGCCTCTGGTGTCTGACTTAACTTCTTATTCCTTACATAGATTGTTTCACTGATGCATCCTGAATTTTTTTTTTTTCAGCAGCAAGAGGAAGTACATGGCAGAAAGCTGGGAGGAGAAATCCTGTACTTAATTTCCTGTAACTGCCCCTGCAGCTCCCTCAGCTCAGCAGCATCAAGGCAGTAAAATCCTTGTGACCATCAGCAAAGTGTTTTCTACAGAAGTAACTATTTCAAGGATCCTTAAGACTGCGCAGGCAGAATCAGTGAAGTGAAAGTGGCTGCCTGTGGGCAGACTGCACAAAAAGGACTGACAACAAGGAATGCAGGGACCAATGGTTTGCTCTGGGTACAGTCTAGACACAGCTTCATGGGGAGGCAAAACAGGTGTGGAGGATTAAACACAGGAAAAGTGAAATGACTGACTAAAAATCAGTACAAAACAATCTCTGAGGAGTACAGAACTCATCTATTAAACATGAGAATAACAGTTATTTAGTTTTGACCAACAGAAAAGAGCAGATTAGCAGGCCAGCTGCCAGTCACTGAACTGGGCTGAACCAGGAGTAGCTGATAAGGTTCTTGCCCACTCAGCCCTTGCAGTCTGCTAGCACTGGTGTTGGGGAAATGGGGGATCGAGGTGAGTGGCCAAAAGGAAATTTGTTGCAATATTGATCTATGCCACTCACGGGCAGCATCTCTTTATGTAACCATGTAGGCATTTATGCTGTTCCTGCGCCTGGTGCCAGTGAGACCTATCAGAATCGACAGCTGCCACAAAAACAAATCTTGTTATCTCAAGGAGCCAGAATTTATGTTACCTTTACAGGATACAACTGAACCTACACACTGATCCTCGAGTCCAGCTGCTGAAGGTGTTCAAGAACTCCATAAGGAATTGTAGGATTCCATATCCTGTAAGTGCATGTTAAGAAAGGAAAGGTTTTAAGACATATAATTTATTTCACATTTTTGGGGGGTTTTGTTTTTGTAGTTTTTGGTGGCAGTGATTTTTTGTTGTTGTTGTTGTTGTTGTTTTGTTTTTGCTTTTAAGTTGCCTTTCCATTTTGAATATCATTCTATTCTACAGAAGTATTTAATCTATGGAACAAATGAAAATTCATTTTAATTTAAAAGAAAGCAGTCCACTCCCCCATACTCTAGCTGACTCTGGTTGCAGGACACACTACAGTCCTGCCTCCCTAACTATTCTTTAGTTTCCCTTCAAACTCCCTTCCCCTCAATATGTACTGGCAGCTTCAGTCTATTTAACCTGTAATGATGGCTGTTAATTGTTTATCCCTCAAATACAAGTCCTGCAGCACAGAGATCATTACAGTTGGAAGAAGACGTGATGGAAGGCTCAGTGTAAACTGTGCTTAAAGCAGTACAAGCTTGCTTGCCTGGAGCAATGGAAAATTAATACTGCTGAAACCAGAGATGACATTTTTTTTGTGTGCTTTTATTTTGGTGATTTTTTTTTTTTTTAACATTTGTGTGACTGCTTTCATATTTTGGTGATTACTTTTTTGTGCCTCATATAAATCTGACAAATACAGAAGACAGCTTTAGCATGAGTTCGAATTCAATTTGCAGATCTATTTGATATATCTTAGATGTGAATGTATAAAGAAACTTACAACAAGTTTTTTATATGGGGGCATTTTCGTAGGCTGTCAGTCAGCTGTTGGGCTCCAACACCAGTTATTTTGTTATACTGAACACTGAGGGGAGTAAAAAAACCTTGTTAATTCAGATCAGATCAAATACCAGTGCAAACATTTCTTTCAAAAGCAAAAATAATATAGGGGCTTATCTGTATATAGAGGGGAAAGAAAAAGTAAAAACAAAATAGATCCATGATTAAAAAATAAATTAAAAAAAAAATCAAAAGGACAAACTGGGACTCCATTAAGTTAGGTTACTCCATCTGTTTCCTTATTCTATGTACCTAAGGTCTTTCTCCATCTCCCCATGACCATATTCTCCCAACTAAAACCAAATTTTCCTCTCCATCCAGTGACTGCTTATCCGATTCTTTTTCTCACCTCCAGATTGATTCGTCCTACAGCACTCAGATGTCATGGAGCTAAAGTTTCCCCTTTTTCCTGCTGAGCCAACAAGTCATATATACTCATCAGTAGGCATTAAAGATGGACATGGATGTTCCTCTTCAGTTAGCAAGTTTTGCATCTATGAAACTCTTTCCCTGTTCTGCATCTTCCAGGTATTTTAAGAAAACATTGGCCAGTTTGTAACTGCCTCCTTGAGCTGCTGCCCTTGGGGCTCCAGGTGACATGAGCAACAGCCCAGCCACTAACTGGCTTCCTGACAGAGTGCCTGTCCATGAGATTGGCTAGAGAATGAGCAAGGAATGAAATACATCCAGCTTTGAGTTCCAGATGCAGCTGAGGGGCAAAGCTACACCCAATGGTGGTAGAAGTGTGTAGATTTCCAGACTCCTGCCACACATGTCCTTCATCAGTGGCTGGCTACGTTACCAAGTACCTAGAAAACTATGAAGTCATTTCCTTTGCCATAGCATATAATGGTTCCAAAGAATCTACAGTGAATTGTTGCTTAAACCCTTCCAACCACTGACTATCTAGACTCCACCTAAGTGCCTTTGCCCTTCACACAAGACTGGGAATAATGCATAGCTTTCCTATATGGAGAGGCAACAACAAGACAAGCCTTCAGCATTTCCTAAAATCAGATCAACCTTCTCAAGAATTTTCTGCCACTGCAATCTAAGTTTTCAGGCAGATATGGATCAGGGGTCACCTCAATCTTTCCACAACTTTTCTGTCTCAACGAATGTCAGCTTCAAAGCCCAACATAACCACGCAGATTTTTTTTTCCCTGCAAATTTTGTCTCCTCTACCCTCAGCGTGGAAGATCTGAATGTTCAGTATCCAAGCAAATAAGCTCTCCTGATCCATTTCAAAAGATTTCATACTCACTCTAGCACTCTTAAAGATGCCATCGCATGAAGAACTTTTGCAAGATTTTCTGCTCCAAAATCACAAATGTTATTATTGTACAAGCTGCAGACAACAAAACCAGTATAGTTACAATCAAATAATGAACAATGTAACAGATTATATTAGATCACGAAATTCTGGATATCATTGGTACATCTTAACTTCCAATTTTCCTTATCTAATTGCAGCTAATCATTTCATGTTTCTAAACAGTTTCATGGTTTCTATATCAAGCAAGGCAAATAGCCTTTTTCAGCTTACACAGCTACAGCAAAAATAGGTCTAGGATTCTTAATGAGTACTAAGAACACTCCTGACTACATCAGAGAAAATTAATAATCTGCAAGAAAATGAGGCTCAGATCTTTGGTGCACTGCATTCAAAAGATTTCAATGTGAGCAAATTATCCCAGAAGTGCACACCACAGTTTCTTGTATTCCCCCTGAGACACTTCATTCATGCCTATGCCAGAGATATAAATGAAGTGGAATGGGCCATTTGTCCCTTACCAGCAAGTATGCGCTACTTCATTGATGGCTTAGCAAGCTCTGCATACATGTAAGCTTGCAATGGATCATATTCTTGTGTGTGAATTTGTAAAGGGCATTATTAAGCACTAGGTATTATGAATTGGATTTAAAAATCAGTATGTTCATTGTTATATTCCTGAGATATGCTTCTGTATGACTACACTGGGTCATATGTTTATCTTCTCCTTTCAGGCTTTGTAGTCAAAACTTGGCTATTGCAAGTTGTGTGCACATGGATTCTGTTTTCAGTGATTTATGACAGAGACAGTAAGGTGTGTTATGTAAAACAACTGAACAGGACACAACCACTTACCTTAGTGTTGTTAACGAAGATAAGGAAGGAAGAGTTGTAGCTAGTTTCTCTGCACCCACATCTGTTATCTTATTCTGTGATAAGCTACAGTAGATGAGATGGCTTTGTTAGCTGAGCACATTTATTCTAATTGATTAATATATGGAGCAAATTGATTTTAGATGTTGTCCCGAACAACAAAGGTGATGCTACAATACAGTGTGATAAGGCCTAGAGTTACCATTAACCCAAGAGCTTTCCTCAGGATTTAAGATAACACAGTTTCAAGAGTCTTTCCTTACAAAAAAGATTAAATGTGGCACATTTCTGCAAAAAATGGAGAGCAGTAACTGGTACTTCTCAGTCAAAAACAAAAGCAGGAAAAAAGAAAGAAAAACAAATACCCAGAAAAATATTACTTTAAATGGACCCCAGTATCTAGTTCTGTGTGGTGAATGAGACACTGCACACATTTACACTCAGAAGTCTACTGACTTCAAAGGACTATAAGAAGGTAACGAGGCTGTGCAGGGACAAAATTAGAAAGGGCAAAGCTCATCTGGAGCTCAATCTGGCTACTGCCATTAAAGACAACAAAAAATCTTTTTACAAATACATCAACGCAAAACAGAGAACTAAGGAGAATCTCCATCCTTGACTGGATGCGGGGGGAAACTTAGTTACAAGAGATGAGGAAAAGGTGGAGGTGCTTAATGCCTTCTTCGCCTCAGTCTTTAGTGGCAATACCGGTTTTTCTCTGGATACCCAGTACCCTGAGCTGGTGGAAGGGGATGGGGAGCAGAATGTGGCCCTCACTATCCATGAAGAAATGGTTGGTGACCTGCTACAGCACTTGGATGTGCGCAAGTCGATGGGGCCGGATGGGATCCACCCGAGGGTACTGAGAGAACTGGCAGAGGTGCTGGCCAAGCTGCTTACCATCATTTATCAACAGTCCTGGCTATCGGGGGAGGCCCCAGTTGACTGGCGGCTAGCCAACGTGATGCCCATCTACAAGAAGGGCTGGAGGGTAGACCCGGGGAACTATAGGCCTGTCAGTTTGACCTCAGTGCCAGGAAAGCTCATGGAGCAGATTATCTTGTGTCGTCACGCGGCACTTGCAGGGCAAGCAGGTGATCAGGCCCAGTCAGCATGGGTTTATGAAAGGCGGATCCTGCTGATCTCCTTCTATGACAAAGTGACGCACTGGGTGGATGAGGGAAAGGCTGTGGATGTGGTCTACCTTGACTTCAGCAAGGCTTTTGACACCATCTCCCACAGCATTCTCCTCAAGAAACTGGCTGCTCTTGGCTTGGACTGGCGCACGCTTCGTTGGGTTAAAAACTGGCTGAATAGCTGGGCCCAAAGAGTCGTGGTAAATGGAGTCAAGTCCAGTTGGAGGCCTGTCACTAGTGGCGTTCCCCAGGGCTCGGTGCTGGGTCCGGTCCTCTTTAATATCTTCATCGATGATCTGGACGAGGGCATTGAGTGCACCCTCAGTAAGTTCGCAGATGGCACCAAGTTAGGTGCGTGTGTCGATCTGCGTGAGGGTAGGAGGGCTCTGCAGGAGGATCTGGATAGGCTGCACCGATGGGCTGAGGTCAACTGCATTAAGTTCAACAAGGCCAAGTGCCAGTCCTGCACCTGGGGCGCAAAAACCCCAAGCAGAGCTACAGGCTGGGAGATGAGTGGTTGGAAAGCTGCCAGGCAGAGAAGGACCTGGGAGTGATGGTGGATAGTCGGCTGAATATGAGCCATCAGTGTGCTCAGGTGGCCAAGAAGGCCAACAGCATCCTAGCTTGCATAAGCAGCAGCATGGCCAGCAGGGCTAGGGAAGTGATTTTCCCCCTGTACTCGGCTCTGGTGAGGCCGCACCTTGAGTACTGTGTTCAGTTTTGGGCCCCTCGCTACAAGAAGGACATCGAGGTACTCGAGCGAGTCCAAAGAAGGGCAACGAAGCTGGTG
Organism: Aythya fuligula; assembly: GCF_009819795.1. Classification (NCBI taxonomy): domain Eukaryota; kingdom Metazoa; phylum Chordata; class Aves; order Anseriformes; family Anatidae; genus Aythya; species Aythya fuligula. The sequence goes on along the minus strand of NC_045573.1, from coordinate 16,910,267 downwards.
AGGGGCCTGGAGAACAAGTCCTACGAGGAGCGGCTGAGGGAGCTGGGCTTGTTCAGCCTGGAGAAGAGAAGGCTCAGGGGCGACCTTATCGCTCTCTATGGGTACCTCAAGGGAGGCTGTAGCGAGGTGGGGGTTGGCCTGTTCTCCCACGTGCCTGGTGACAGGACGAGGGGAAATGGGCTTAAGTTGTGCCAGGGGAGTTTTAGGTTGGATGTTAGGAAGAACTTCTTTACTGAAAGGGTTGTGAGGCATTGGAACAGGCTGCCCAGGGAAGTGGTGGAGTCACCATCCCTGGAAGTCTTTAAAAGACATTTAGATGTAGAGCTTAGGGATATGGTTTAGTGGGGACTGTTAGCGTTAGGTCAGAGGTTGGACTCGATGATCTTGAGGTCTCTTCTAACCTAGAAATTCTGTGATTCTGTGATTCTGTGACTACAAAACTGGATAGTTTCTAGAGCAGAAAAATGAAAGCTAGAGACATATGACAGCAAACTACCTTTTCCCGCTTTAAAAATCAGATCACTGCTGTTCCTGTAGAGACTCCTGACTATGAGAGGCTCTGACTGGGGTTGGCTACTCATCCCTCTCTCACTCCCTCAGTAAAGTCAGAAGCAGCAAGGTGAGCTCACCTAGAATCCCTACTTCCACATTACTCCATTTCCTTTTGTTTTCTCCTGCCCTTTGATTTTTGCTGCCCCAAGGATATATCAATGTATCTGCCTTGGTCTGGCATTCATCGTTTTTCCCTGCATTGCGATAACTTTTGAGGCAGCTGTCTGAAACATTTAAATAAATCATATACACCTTGTTCTTTTTTTTTTTTTAAATGGAATGTGCGCTCGCTGTTTTAGGGAAAAAGTTAAATTATTATCCTTGAATGGAAATAAGGAATTGTCATAGGATTAAGCTATTTCTCTAATGAATGTACAGATTAAATATGTCCATAGACTAATTATCATGCCCATGGGTTAGTTATGCCCATAGTTGTTAACACACAGTCCCTTAAGCTCTTGGTTTGATATATTTCTTTTAAAAGAATTCCAGAACTGTTAACCTTGAAACTTACTTCAATATTTCCAGTGATCTCAGTGTTGGAAAGACTTCAGATAGACTCTTTGCTCCTTCATCTCCTATGCCATTTTCACTCAGAGCATCAAGGCTGGGTGACGACAAAAAAGAGAGAATTAGCTTCCCTTTTAAACTAAATTTTCATGGTTTGTTCACCTCAGAGACCACTCTGTATATCTTGAGAAGCTACTTCTCTGCAGTGGCCTCAATCAGCAAGAACCATCACACAAATTCCATTTTCTCTAATAAGCAGCTTTCTGCTTCTCAAATTTATAGCCTAAGAGTTTTTTTTTCACTAGTTGAATGGCTTGACACATTCCCTTTGATATGCAAATGGTAGCACTTAATGCCTCACTTCCACCATATGCTGAAGATTATTAAAGTGTTTATGAAATAGCTGTGTTCCAGCCATGCTGAAATGAGATTTCCTGTGCACACAGAAACACAAAGCTGACAAAATCCAGCAGATGTCCTAAGTCCCTGCCTAAACATCAACTTTCCTGATAGAAAGCATTAGAAATTAAGTTTTTCCTCATTCGGGTATCCAGATGGAGAGAGTTTTAGGTAGTCACAATTTCAGATACCGAATCCCCTTCCAATCTGATAGACAACACTATGATACATTGGGCTTGTTCCATTTTCAGAGCACTACTGTTTTCCCAAAATATAAAAAGGCCAGATACAACAGAGAGAAATGGCCAATAGATTGATCCATTGTGACCAAATGCCCTCTTCCCTCTGGTATGATGGCAAAGTATTGGCTATTGCTACAATTGTTTCTAGTGTAAAGCAGTTTAAAATTCAGAAGCTTAAAATTCAGCAGCTTAAAAATCAGAAAATCCCCAGCAGTTGCTCCCTCCCCCCTCCCTCTCTGGGATGGGTGAGAGAAATGGGAAAATGAAGCCTGTGGGTTGAGATAAAGAAAATTTATTAAGACAGGAAAATAACAATAACAATAATAATAATAATAATAATAATAGTACTACTACTAATAATGTGTACGAAACAAGTGATGGACAATGCAATTGCTCAACATCTGCTGACTATGTCCAGCCTATGGGGACTGATGTCCCCAAGCAGCCGGTCCCCCCACCCCGGCCAGCCACCCCTCTATATTGTTTAGCATGACGCCAGATGGTATGGAATACCACCTTTGGTCACTTTGGGTCAGCTGTCCTGGGTCTGTCCCCTCCCAGCTCCTGCTGCACCCCTAGCCTGCCCGCTGGCAGGACAGAGCAAGAAGCTGGAAAGTCCTTGGCTTGGTGTAAGCACTGCTCTGCAACAATTAAAACATCAATGCATTATCAACACTCTTCTCATCCTAATCCAAAACATAGCACCCTACCAGCTACTAGGAGGAAAATTAACTCTGTCCCAATTGAAACCAGGACAGATGGTTTGCCTTGAGAGAGAATACATACTGGATTTCTTAACAAATTATTTCTAACGATGCTGCTGGTAAAGGAAGATGCATGTGAAGAATAAAACTAGGTACTAGTTGAGTTTATCTTTTTTTTCAGTCTTTATATCTTTTACATGGAACAAACCCACAAAAGCCCAGTCTCATACAAGTGCTACCAGAAGTTGAAGATGCTGGTTGACACCAGAGGGTGCACAGCACAGGCACACATAGTGAAGCTTACCCCAAAATGCAACACTACTGCTGGTTCAGTAGGAAACCTGTTCTCTCCTGATGCAGACATGAGAGTGAGTCCCTCAGAGACCTCACTACATGGGAGTCTGAGGCTGGAGCCCATTATGGAACTTGTATGAAGAAATCAGAAATCCATGGGCACCCCATGGGGCACTGCATGAAATCTTTCTCACAAGATATTAATCACTGAGTAACACACAAGAAGGTGACCAAAGGTCTGTCAAATGGACCACTATCGAGCATCTTAACAGAGCTGAAGGGCCATAGTTCATATTCTGCAGTTATATTCATTGAATGTTTTTGTTGTTCAGTTTGTTCATTGAAACAAATAGCCTGTTGGAAATACAGTGTTTCTTGGGTACATCAGCTCCTCCACCATTACGGGCTGCTGAGGAGCAGCATTAGCAAGGTTAATCTTTAGCATTACTCACTCTAAATGCTGAAGTGATGGAAATGACGGCAGAATTTCCACAAGTTTTAGAAATCCCTGAAGGCCATATGCTGGACCTAGACTGGAAGAAAATAAACAAATATATAGACGTGCAGCAGTTGTTTCATGCTCAGAAACAGCAAAAGGTATAAATCTGTAAAGTCCTTCCTCTACAGCTTCAGATTCAAGCTAGTTGACATTCCTCAGAAGCATCCATTCCCTACAGTCTGCAGGGAGGACTTCTGCTCTGAAGCCTCCAGATGAGGATCAAGCAAGGCTGAGGTCAAACAGAACAGAGCTGTTTGCACAGATGTGGTCTGCACAGAAGTGGCACATGCAGAATAGCAAGTGCAAGACTCCTCTTGTTTGTTTTAGATTCCTGTATTTCTGTTCTTTTGTTTGTTTGTTTGTTTTGTTTGTTTGTTTTGTTTGTTTGGTTTTGTTTTCCTTCAGGTCTTTCATTTTAAGTATTATAATCTTGATAACAGAGATGAAAAAATATTCACAATTTTTTCAAACTATTGGCAATTCAGACTAACTTAATGTTAACATTCTACTGCAGCTCAAAGCATAAACTGAACTTCAGTGTTCCAGCTCCAAGTATTTGTTCATCATATTGGTCCTTCAGATACTAATCTCATTTGGAGTTTCCTTGGTATCAGAACATGTTCAGCCTAATTAAAAGGACCGGAATTTTAACCAAAATTATAAATTAAAAGAAAAGTAGGAGAGAAACTGAGAAGAGAAAACAGCATAAAATCAGAAGTGAAGCCAAGCACAATAGTTCTAGACTAGGTCAGAAGAAAAGAGCAAGAAATAGATGAAGACCTGGTGAGAGTTCTCCATTGCTCTGGTGCAATTTCTGCCCAAATTACTCCACACTCTACGGAAGGATACTTTTAGGCAGCAGAATGTAGAAAGATCTACATTTGGGGCTGCATGCAGTTTATGAAAAAAGTAGGTATTAATACACCCCATTTTTCAAGCCAGCGTTTCCAAGTCAGTCTTCTTCCAGGAAAAGGTGCTGAAGATTTTATTTGGAAGGTGTTCTCTGACCTTTTCCTCTCATGGCCTAAGCTCTGATTGGGCAGAAAACTAATGCCAGAAGACTCATATAGAACAGTTGAGCATTTCTGGGGAAAAAGTATTTCACAGGTATAGCACAATCAAGAAATTTTGCATACTGGAATAAGATCTGCATCCGATAATATGGAGGTAAATTTCAGTAAAATCAAAGAAAACTGATAGAACCATGTTGATCCGTACCACTGCAGGATCCAGAAATGGCATATTTTGAGTTTTGCCCATAAATTAATCAATCTAGTTGAGACAAACAAAATCTAAATAAGTGGGGTTTACTTGATTCTTTACCATAAACTAACTACACACTGTAGCCAATATCCATAACTCAGTCTTAAAAGTAATCAAATGTCAATCAACAGAGAAGCATTTCACTTACGCAAATTCTATTTTTCTCAGGTTCTTTATAGCAGTAATTTCATAGCTGCTGCAACCAGAGGCATCTTGCATGCTAAATAAATCACAGTAGAACATGAACATGAGAAAAATTTTAGCAACCAAAACAGTGCATTAAAAATAAGTTCAGAGGAAATATCATAAATGAGCCTACCAACTGATTATCTCCTGCATTTCTACAAGGTCTGAAAGGTCACTGACATCCTTCATTGTCTTTGCCTTAAAGGGATCGAGAACAAATTTTTCTGTTGACAGTTTCAGCATTTCATAGTCTTTTGTCTGTTCTAAGTATTTCCATAGCCTGATTGTATCACCAAGGGAGGCCCTGTGAAGTGATAAAACACAAAGTCAACAGATATAACTGTGGTTGTTGCAGGAAAGTGTCATCTACCTGCAGCCCTACGAATGACACTTGTATTTACAAAGAATGACCAACCTGAATGATGCCACATTCTTCAGGCCAACCAAGTCTTTTAGCCCCTGCATGTCAATGTTGCTGTTTTGCAAATCCAAGGAAAACTCTTTTCTTGACCTTTTTAAAGTAGAGTAGAGTACATGAACATCTGGTGGTGTAATAAAAATGCCATGAAAAGACAGGTCTGTCTTGAGCCTTAAGGTCACATGCTGCAACAGATAATTGTATTGTGTTTCATATATGCAGTGTAAAAGCTCGAGTAATCTCTCTGGACAGAGGTCATTTATCTGCAACCTTCTGACATATTTCAGGAGTGTTTTCTGCTTCTTGGTGGATTGTTTTATTTCCTTATTAGAAAGGGAGCAGAAGTAGGCGTCATCCTGGAGGAACAACAATCCAGCCAAAAATCGAGGCACTAAGTCTAACCAGTTATAAGGCTTTTTCTTCTTGGATGGAAAAGACAGGTACTTTGTTAGACTTTTATCCTTCACATCTTCTGCTAATAAAAGGTGAAGCGCACCCAAGAAATTCTGAATGACAAAATCGGAGAATGTGGTCCCAAGTTCCTCCTCCTCAGTATCTGAATGTTTGGGGAATGCAAATGGCAGGAAAAATCCATATTTCAGAGCAAATTCTTTAAGTTCCTTAGAAGGAAGAATATCACTTCTCATGGTACTTTGGTGCTTTTCTCCAAGATACCAGGCTATACGGGCTAGTGTAGCAAGGCACTTTTGATTTTGCACAGCTGTAACATCTGTTTGCATAGGTATTATCTTTTGCTGAACAAATTTCAGGAAAAGTGTAGTAAGAGTTGAAGGAAGGCCTTTGTCTCCCATTTCAAGTACTGTCTCACAGAGAAAACAAACAAATCTACATATAACAGGGCTGTAACAATGACTGAAGAGGTACTCACTCTCTTTGATTAATTTCAGTGCATTATCACAGTAGGGTAATCCTTCAAAGTATTTGGTTATGTACAATTCTCTCTGCTGAGGAGAGAATCCTACTATTTCAATAGTCTTATCCACTTTGGACACATACTGGTTCACCTTGTCTTTTGGTCTTCCTGTAAGTAATAAAGTACAGCCACTGAGTATTTTTTTTTGGATAAGTCCTGAAAGCAGCTCCTTTATACTGTACAAGCCTTTGTCAGGCTGTCTGTCTGAGCAACGAGGAAAATTCTCATGGTCATGCAACCCTTCAAAACCATCAAAAACCAGAAGGACTTTAGCAGGATTTTGCAATATGTACTCAAAGATCTCGTTGCTTCCCTCTTGAGGTTTTACAAAAAAATAAAGAAACAGATCCTTCAAGCTGTAACACTTCTCAGGCAAGCTTATTTGTTTGCAGTCAAACCAAAAGAGAAATTCAAACTGAGGAAACTCTCCATTGGACCAGTCCTGACAGATCTTCTGTACAAGAATGCTTTTGCCCATTCCTGCTTTTCCCAGCACCACAATCACTTTAGTCTCTAAATCTTTACCTCCTGGGATTTGAAATATTTGGCTTCTTTCAAGTGATGCCTTTTCCTTCCATTGTAGATTGTAAGTTACCAGCTCCTTTTCCATTGCTTTTACACTGTGCTTTCCAGTCTTGGTTTCAATTTGGTTTTGCACAAGTGTACCATCAATAAACAAGTGATCAAGAGTCACTTCACGCTCCATGGCCACATATTTGCATATGTCTCCGAAGTAATCCTTAAGCGCTCTACAGAAAACTTCCACTGACCCTGGAGAAATAACACAAACATGCAAACTGAAGAAGACAGTCCAAAAACTGCAACATTGTTTCAGAGTGGTTTAATTACATAATTGTAATATGGTTGAAATACATCAGCTCCCATTCTCCCATTGAGCATTTAGGTCTGGATTTATCCCATGTAACTCCAGGTACTTCAATTGGCAGTGCAGAAAACAGAGACACCTTTACACCTAAGATCTGAATCACTCTGGAGGTATCTATGCAATAGCTGAGTACATTAACCTTCTAAGTAGGACGTACAACTAGATGTCTAAAAATGTACAAGTCAAAGATCTTAAAAACAGGAACTGCGCTCAACAACTTGGAACACCTTCACAAATTGTTGTGAATGACAATTCCGATAACAAGTTTATTTTTCTATAGACAAGAAAAGAGCAACATTTGTCAAAAAATGTGGAAGTTTCAAGTTTGAGGGATCTAAACTCACTTGGTCTTTTGAAAAGTTCTTCAGAAGGAATTAGAGGAACTTGGACTTCTTTGAATATTTCTAAGCCTGGAGAAACATAACAATACAGTTGAGAAAGACACCTTAATGGTCACTGATTCAGATTTACTAGTTATAACAGTAGACTAGTTCCAAATTTTCAAGTTCATTACAATATAAACCATGTACCGTCCAGAGAGAGATAATTGTTATTTTTAACATGAGAAAGGTAAAAAAAAGCTCCAAAGTGTACATTTCAGCTGACATGAACTCTTGCAGACCTTATGACACTAAACAAGATGACACCTTCACAATGGTGTGAAGAAGACAAAATGATAACAAGCTGACATCCACTGTTGTCTTCAAATGTCAGTGTGCATAAATTCATATTCACACATAAGACTTCTTTATGTCATCAAAAGTAAGAGCTTCCTTTTGTTATTCTATTCCTCATGAGCAGGTATTAAGTATGAAAGTCACAGATAAGTGACATAGTGACATGTAAAAACTTGACTATTGGTAACAGAGTTTACCTATTACTCTTCTGACAAAGTACTGTCACCTGTCCAATTTTCTTTTTTCTTTTTTTTTTTTTCAAACTGTTTTCAAACTACTGCAGACCCTTCACACTTAATCAGATGAGCAGTGTCTGCCATACACAAAGAAAACTGGAAATTTTATCAGAAAGCGTATTTTCTACAAATATATGATTAATGACAAAGCGTCAGTTCTGTCAAAATGTTTGGTAGCAAAGGCTTTAAGTGGCAGGACAGAGACTAACAAACCTAAACTCACCAATAGTTTTGTGGTAAACACATTCAAGAGAAATGTGAAAGAAACAGGTACATTTCCCTAGATTTGCACAACTGTATTTATTGTCATAATAATTGGTTCATTCTGATGTAGAATGTGGCAATAAACAGTACAAAGCTTAATCTTTTGATCTGGAAATTAATTCCTATTATGCACAGCAGCAACAGGGGTAATGGTTAGAGTTCAGAGGGGCTTCTACCAAGGAAGCACCCACAGACTTCTGATAAGTAAGTCCTTCTTCCAGTAAGACAATACATTTGATATAAGAGTTCTCTCCTGGTAGAAGAAATATCCACTGAAGATATTAAATAAAGAAGGATATGCCTGATTTTGATTTTACTAGTTATTTCATTTAATAAAAATAACAGAATAGAAAACCAAGAAAAGCTGTAATGAGATATTTAGATAGGAAGCAGCATTGGTCAAACCAATCAGGTGTTAATGACATTAAAAAAGAAAAAAAAAAAAGTAATGGTTAGTAATGGTTTGGGATCTTATATGCTTTTTTTTTTTTGTTCCTGCATTAGGAGTTCTGAGGTTTGTGACATAGTCACATACATTGTGCTGCTGTAAATCAATCAGAAATTACTATTATTGTGGATTCCCCAAAGCAGCATCCAACTTTTACGAGTATTTCCCCACATCTAGGGTTATTTGACTATTAATCCCCACTTTAAAATTTTGCTCTTATGAGCTGTGCTAGCCACCAGAGGGCAACGAAACACTTGTACTAAGCTGCAAGTAGCTGTAATCACCAGGATACACAGAGATAAGAAACTGAGTAACCACTGAAATCGAACTCCCAGGTCTAAAAGCTGAGAGTTGGAAGTGCAAGGGAAAAGTCTGCTACGAGTGTGACTGTTACAGCCTGACCAAGACTCTGATATATATGCATTTATTTATAAGTCTTTCTGTATTAGGCGTCTGCATCATTTAGTCAAAGACATCAGTTTGGTTTCAGGGCTTCCATAAGAGCTGACCGCAGCCTGGCTTCCAGCACAGAGCATTTAAGATGCCCAGGACAAGTGAGTACCAGCACAACTTGCAGTTTTGATTGTGCTCATACATACTGGGCTTTTGTAATAGTTTTAACCAGGTAAGACTGGTCTTTGTAGCAAACTGAATTGGCTACTAATATATAACTGACCCAGTAGCTCTAAAACCCCTTATCTGCCTCATTTTTTGCCTATTAGACTAAGCAGTCTGTGATCAATACAAAGGAAGAAATGTCTCTATTTTTTCTTCTCCTGAATAAGGTCAACATGAGTAAAGCCTGCAGGGTTTGAACTGTCTTTGAGTAGAAGGAATGTGTTCCCTCTTCCAATACAAAGTACTGTACATATAAAAAATAATTTCACACTTACCACATACATTAACTCGAAAACTCGGGGAAAACATTGTTTCAGTGGAGGTAGTCAGTGCTAGCGAGAAACAAATGATAGTTTTGAGTGTATCACAGCTACCAGTGACCAAAATGAGAGAGCTTAGCACCTTGCCGGCAGCAGTGACTTTCCAGTACTTTCTGTCTACTTATGTGGATAATAGATTATTGTACTTACCTGGATATGCTATAATACTTGATGTGCCATTTCCTATTAAAAAATTATTTTTCTGCTGAGCAAGATCTGCAAAGTCTACATTCTCTTGTTTGTCTTTCATGCCAAAGGGTAGACACTCTGGAATCAAAGGTGCTGAAGATCCTGAAACTGACAGCAGAATCATTACTGTCCTGTTTTTAAAGGCTCCTTGTTTCCAAAAGTTTCTAAAAACAGAAAAGGTTTTCTCAAAGCTACTTATCTTTCTTTGTATGTTCTAGGCAAATACTACCAGCTGAGAGTTTATGAGTTCATAGAATCACTTGAGAGCCACAGAATCCATTAAACAAACCATTAAAAGGATGATGAATGGGAAATATAAAGGATTACCCACCTTTTAGTGACCATTGTGTCTTGACAGTCAAAAAACAAAGTCTATTAATATAAGGCACAGTACACAGGGCAAAGTCTGTAAATGTATGGACCACAGATCCTCCAGAAGAGAAAACGTGTAGAAAATGTATGTATCCACTACATATCTGAATTAATTTTTACCATTCTTTGCACTGTCTTTCTCACAGAATTGTACAACACAAATGTACAAGCAGCTAGCAAGCGTCCTCCCTCTGAACTTGCACCAGGGAATTTTTTGTTGATGGAGTGCTTGCAACTCAATCACCCATAGCCCCGAGTTTCTGTGGGTGTGACACAATTTCTTATGATACTTTGTGCTGCCTCAACTAGCTTCAGATACTCCAAGACTTCAAACTTATGCAATTGTTTTTGATTCTTTTCCAGCACAGATTTAACAGCAAAGACTATTGGACTGTGAGTCTTTGTCATGAGCACTTTCCAGTATACCCTGCACACCCTCTGCTACACAACATGATCAAAACAAGGTGACTATACAGCCCATCACTTGGATTAGTACTTGCTTTTTGTGAACAAAATTCCACACTAGATTTTGCTCTACTATTGCTAATACACTAATAGTATATATATCACTTCAAATATAATTACCTAGCAGCCCTTTACAAACACCTGAATGAGAAAGAAATTGAAATTAAAAACAAGTTTATTAATGAAAAATTTGTGATTTCATATTCTTAAGACCAATAGATAATTATTTAGATTAGTGTACATTAAATAACTCTGTTCTGTTTTTTAATCAAACAGTATTTCAACAATTAAACGGAAGATTCATTCTATTTCATTATGGCAATGCACTTCAAATTTTCCTTGAATACTTTCATTGTCTTAGTGGGAGCAGTTTTAAGTGCTACATTGAAATGGCTGCCATATTTGGTTTTTCTCCACCATTGTTCATGGTCAACAACTGGACTTACAAGGTAAAAAAAATCACCCTGTACAAGAGTGCACAGGCATAGCTGTCCTGTACATACCAGGAATTACAAAACTTCTTCCCAGTGCATTGATAGCGGGAACAGAAAAGGACATGTGCTGGTGAGTTAGCGAGGTGGAGCTAGCTGGATGGCTGCTGAGAGGCATAGCCAAGAAACTGCCATTCCTTGTAGACACTGCAGGGGCATCCACTTGGAAAAAAAGAAAACAGGAGACAAAAAGAAATGGAGAAAGTTATTTTATGGCTAGCAACTAAGTGGGCCAGAGGAGAGGTCTTTCAAGAAGCGGTCAAATGGGAAGGGAGGCTTACATGTAGTACGTGATTTCATTTGCTTAGTGAAAGTTTCTTATATATTAATTGAGATATACTTTGCTTTAAACTGGTCTGCTGGTTTCCCTGGTGTTGCCACACCCTTATTCTCAGAGCTGGTTGTGTTGCTGCCTGTCTAGCAGCAACAATCAAGTTTATATTTAATCACTTCCTGTGGTCTAATGGTTAGTCAAGAGATACAAACCTGTAGTTTGGGTAGGACGTTTTTACGTTGTCTATCAGAAACTGATGTGTTATTATAGAAATCTATTTTTTTACTGTGGTCTATATATAAACAAGCTTTTAAAGGTGCTTTTTGGTTTGTGTGTAAATAAGCACATAAAATTCCCACATAATTTCCTATCTGAGAACCACTGTGTTACTAAGATTTAAAAGATCAAGTACTGTTATAGCTCCACCTAGCCACAAAAGATTAGGCCAATCTGAAGTTTAATTTCGTTCAACTCCTTTGAAATATTTTGGGTTTATTACTGAACTTTAGTCCACATTATCCTCTTCACTGTAGAGACATTATTTTTTGAAGAGGTAGTCTGTTTGCCTTTTTTAAGATCATACAGTGACACTCATTTTGTAATAGGGAAGATAATTTCTGATTTTGTTGTGTAGCTCAAATTTCTGTCAATAAGCTTTTTTTTTTTTTTTTTTTTTTTGGCCTCAGTACTTACACTGTCAATCTATATTTAGTCCTTCCACCAGCACCTTTGTTGGGTCAGTTAAAGTGAAGAGAGTGACAGTATTCTCAGCACTTTCTGAAAAAGGGTAGGTGAAGCTTTACAAAGTATGTTAGCTCTGCCATGATTCTGTACACCACAGACTAGAATGCAAGCCCTTTTGGTGAGGTGTTTTACATTCACTTTATTTATTTTAATCAGGAACCGATGTGCCATTTCCCTATCAAAACTCTCTTTGTTAGCATGGCATAAACGTAAGCTTTAAAAAGTGCCAAATTTGTAAAGGAATTTAAACAGATAGGCGATAATCTGCCTTTAATACCTACTAATTGCCTAGAAATTTAACTGCATTTGAATAACCTAAAACCAGCAAGGACCAGTTCATGAGGAAGTCTGTTTACCTTTCCAAATCCATCCAGCTGATTCTGCTCAATCTCTTGCCAGAAATCCACATGAACACTGGAAAATCAGTTCGGGTCACAGTTGCCTGGCTGTATGTGCCCTGGCTGTGACTTTTATTCAGACTAAACCAGTACTTAGAAACTGCAGGCCTCAGGTGTGCTGAGGTGCAGTCCCAGGATCCAAGCTCCATCTGGATGGCTCTCTAGGTGGCAAGGTACTTTTGGCTACCTGTCCCAATACATAAAAGGCTATGGAGTTTGGTGCAATCAGAGCTTCTCTCAGGAAGCCTCAGAAACACACAAGGATGCATATAGCACTTCAAAACACGGTATATCTTCATTCAGAGGTAATTGCTTTCACATTTTTTGAAAGAGTATTTTGCTGCATTAGCTGTATCTGAGATGCTCATTTAGCCTATAGCTGGGTTAAGAACTTGAACACTCATTTACTCTGGGGAACAAGTTACAGCTTGTGTGCTGGCTGCAGTTACTGCCTTGTGGATGCTCTGAGAGCGTGCAACACCTAGAAATTACCCTTTCTCCAAATTCTTACTTTGGTGTAAAGGACTGTAGAATATGGACTGGTCCAAGAAGCAGTTTCTTCACTGTTATTTTTACTAGGATATTTCACTGTATGTTTGGAAGGTGTCACACTTAAGCCATAGTTTGGCATTTCCTGCCAAACAAAATTTTGATTCTCTTTTGTTGTCACATAACCCATAATAAACAAAAAGTGTACACGATAAGCTATGAAGATTGCCATTGGTCTGCTTTCTGCCCTCAGATGAGTTTAGAGGAGTTCAGCTGTGTCTCTGTTGATGCAAAGGACATAATTTTTCTATTGCCCAACAGAAATCTGTGCTTTTGAGGCATAAGGATCCTTCTGTCTCCAGACCACAGGACTGTAATCAGTCCTAAAATGAACATCTTAATACCTACTGATAAGAGATCATTGATTTCTTGCATCATAAATTAGACTGAGGTGTATAATAAGAGGTATATGATTCTACAGTTATTTCTACCCTACTGGAAGCACTGAAACATGAAAACACACCTCTGTGTTATATCATCAAATCTACAAGAACAGACTTTCTCTAGAAGGTAGAGCCACAACATTTAACAGAGGAAGGCACTATGGAACAAAAGACAACATATGTTCAATAACCTTTTACTGTTCAGCCAATATCTTACCAATTTTCTTGTATTTGGGTTCTGAAACATCAGCACAACTCTCTATGGAGCCTAAAAATGCTGAAAGAAAAAAAAAGGTGATATTAAGTGACAGAAATGGAATCCAGTTTGTCATTTTTAAGTGTCCATTGTGGAAACTAATTTTAACTTTTTAAAGTAGAAGGAGATGCTAGCAGTTTCAATTCAGCTATTTCAGAACTGCATGAGTCCAATATATTAAACATGAATGTGAATAGTCTCATATTATTTTACAATACTGAAGTTTGAATTGGGCTTCAGATTATTATTTTTTTTTTTTGCCACTAATCAAACATTTTTGCAGTTCTTGCTGTTAAAAAGGGAATAGTTCAACTAAAGTTCAACTAATGCTTGATAAGCTACAGATATACTGAAAACAAAATTAAAATTTTCACATGGATGACAAAAAAAAGGGGGAAGAAATATAACACACTTAATGTTATGTTAGAGGACAACAGATTCTGCAAATTATGACGAATGTGCTGGGGTGAGATTTTACTTCCAGCCCATAGAGGGTAAACAAAGTCAGAGGAAGCACATCTGTTTATGTCAGTGAAGAACTATAGGAGGAATATACTGAGGCTGCTTTTAAAATCAAAGTACCCTAATGCATATTTGGAATCCAAACACTACAGACTTTCAAGCTCTCACCATTTTTTACTTACTTCTTTTGTGACATTTCTGCATCTTTACATCAGTAAATATCTCAGTGTTTTCAGCAGTCATTTCATCCAAAATAAGGCTCCCTGCTAAAAAGGTGAAATATTGCAAATGTCAACCTTTGTTCTCCTAGAAATATTCCAGGAGGAGGTAAAAGGAAAAGAAAGATACCAGCAGAAAGCAAACATGCTCCAAATAAAAGATGGAAACCAAAAATCATGCAGTAAAACATATCCAAATCTATACAATTTAGAAAGCCCTCAGAACTCTGGCCAAAGACTCTCTCACTGTGTGACATTAATCTACTGTGGCAAATTCAGTGGCTACTAAAACACAAGTACTTCTCAATGCTCTAATGACAAGCAAAGGATTAAACATCACAGCTGATTCACAGATATATTTTTTGTGTGATCTCAGTATTACTGAAGTTACTTGCTCATTTTGTGTATGAAAATGATTAGTTCCTTTAGATGTAGAGTAAAAGGTTCTGAACCATTTATATATGTTGTGTTGTAAGAGCTGTGAAGTTATCTATACCAGTCTTCTACAGGCAAAGACATAAATACTCATACTGTATCTCATTTCCTCTAAGATAAATATGAATATTGCCATTTGGTGTAACCAACCCCTCAAATTCTAAACACAACAGGGAGCAGAAAAAACCATTTAAAGCCGCATAGGTTTCTTGTAGCCAGAATTAGTTGTCCTAGTTATGGTATTACCTTTAGTAAGTTATTCCAAAATACTTTCCCCAAGTGTAAAAGAGGATGTGCAGATATTGTGTGAATCTTTTTCGATCTACAGATTTCCCAGCAGCCACACATTAAATATATACTCTAAAATAGCAAACAGCTGCACCGCAGCCAAAACAATGATTTTGTACAACAAGCCAAGTGATTATCCCTGGTTAAGCACTGATATGAAGAAATCCTTTACTACATGTATGTTATACCATCACTGCTTTGATCAGGGAGAGAAGTAAAATCTGACACGCCTTCTCAGGCAACTTTGTGCATCCTGGACAGAAACAAGGGTGCATGAACTGCATTTGTATGCATGATATTTCCTCTTGGTGGCTCAGGCTTCTTGAATACATGTCAATATGTGTCAATTGCTCAGAATAAGTCTGATGGTGCTTGAGAGCCTATATAGCACTAGGCAGTCAAGCAGTAAATACGCTATTGCTTTGATGAGGTGACCTGCAACTTGGTCAGAGATACAACTGCTCTCTTTGAGAAAATCCTTCAAAATACAGAAAATCCTTGGAGTTTTTCAGGACACAATTCCCAGGTGGAAGAAGGAGGGAGGTGAAAGAGGATACCAGGTGACAGAAACCCTACTGGTATTCTGATTGTGGAGATGAGGAACAATGTAAGATGTTAGGTAGAACACTGTCATGGAGAAAATTAATTTTATTCACATAAATCTTACCAAAACTATCTTCCACTTGCTTCTCCTGCTGATCTTTGAGCACATATTCTGCTAATTCAGCTACCAAAAAAAGAAAAAAAGGAACACAGTAACATCATAGTAAATTGCACAGCAAAACTATTGTAGGTTTACTTCATTAACAGAATTCTCCAGTATAAGTGAAATTAAAGAGTTAAAATAATTTTTTCTTGTAAATCGTTGCTCAGGAAACAAAGAACATGAGAAAGAAGAAGTGGAGACAGGAAGTGTTAAGCAGAAGGATCCATTAATAGAGAGATTTTCCCCTGACAACCACAAACTGTTGCGCATGTTTCCTCACAACTCACAGGTTTAGGTACCACGTAGTGGTAACAACTTACTATGCATGAGGACACTTGAATATATGCCACCACTTTAGAGCAAAAGTAGAATTTGTAAGAAATAGATATATCAAGTAAGTAGAAAATAATGACCATGTTGACACCAAGCACTTAAAAAAAAAGTTTTCATACCTATTCTAGCATAAGCTTCTCTGGCATTGGAAGAGGGATACAACTCATCCCCATTTTCATCATTTTCCACTGTACACAGGAAATCCATACTATTCAACTGATCATAGTTGCTGGCATCAATTTCAGAATCTAGAATGAGAAAGGAGTTAGCATTGGGTTCAATGGATACCATAGCCAAAGAAAAATAACAGAAAGCAGGACATGCAGAAAAGGCAGATTTAGTGCTTCAGCATACAGCTTTGGCTTTTTGGTACATGTTGGCTACCTAAGAACAGAACTGAACTCTCAGTAAACTTAGTTACCCAGAAATCAACACTTTTGTTAAACTCTGAGGATCCACCTCTCCTAGTAAATAAAAATGTTTCAGAACCCATTCCATGACACTATGGCCTATAGACATGGCCTGGACTCATCCATACTATTAAACCTCTTTAGTCTTCAGTATGTGGTGATACCATTCAAATTCCCTCTTCAGGGTATTTCTGGGTCCATGCTAGCCACAGCTCTGCAGCTAGAAATTGCCTGGGAAAATACCAGTTGGCCAAGACAAAAAGCATGTCGAACTATATTAGCACCTTAACAATGGAGATGTCCTACTTTCCATAACCTGGGCAATGTCTTGACACTGCTTAATTTATCCATGTCTTCTCAGACAATGGGAAGGCTCAGAAGTATTCAAATCAATGAAACATCTTTGGTGTAGTAAGAGTTAGTCCTTTATCCCTATTTCAACCTACTTTCAGTCCCTGAGCAAGTGAGGCCATGGCAGTGCAGAAAAACTCCTGCAGAGATGTTAGTAATAGAAGTTGAGAGAGCAAAACTCAAACTGGAAAATAATTAATTACGTAGATGATTCCAGATTCTGGTGCTCAGTTTTGCATTGGTTTGCACATGCACCTGCTGACACTGGTCACTCAGGAAAGCAACAAGGATGTGAAATGATATCACTCTAATTTGGTAACTTTTTATGCCTATGTGACACATAACTATAGACTTCATATCTGGTATACACTAACTTGTGTTCTTCTTTTATTGCCACTCTCAACCCATAGTCCAGCTCATTTTTTCAAATAAGCTCAGCTATTGCTCCACAACACAGTCAGCAGCATAGACACACTCTCATACCTTTATGCCAACAAACTCAGGAAGAATAGAACATTCCATAATGCCCACACCAGGTCAGGAGCAGAATTTGAAAGCCAAAGCCAACCTTCCAACCTGCTTAGCTGTAGCAACTTGTATGTAAGGAACTGCCACCTTTCCACCCTGGTCTTTCTGCTTTCTCCGTCACAGAATAAAGAAATTATTGGTTTGTGCTCTCAAAAGCTGTAAAACAGCATCTGCTAATGCACATCTATTGTGTTGGTGCCTTAGGATCTCAGCTGGAAATGAAATGAAATAGTTTGCTTGCAGTTAGCTTGCTGGCTTGGCTTCCTATTATCATAGAAAGGGATCTTTAAAGATCACGGTTTAACTTTTAGGTCGTCCTCTGTGGAACTATGAGTTGGACTAAAGGATCCTTGTGGGTCCCTTCCAATTGGAATATTGTATGATTCTATGATCACCCAGTTCCAACCCTTGCCATGGGCAGGGATACCTCCCACTGGCCTTGAACACTGCCAGGGATGGGGCATCCACAGCTTCTCTGTGCCTCACTACCAGTGCCTCACTACCCTCATATGAAGATATAATTTCTTCATTATATCTAATCTATATCTACTCTCTTCTAGTTTAAAACTGTTTCCCCTTGTTGCATAACTACACACACCGGCAAAGAGTCTCTACCGATCTTTCTTGTAGGCTCCCTTTATATTTTGGAAGGCTGCTATAAGGTCTCCCCAGAGCCTTCTCTTCTCTAGGCTAAAAAATAGCCCTCAGATCATCTTTGTCACCCTCCTCTGGACCCACTAACAGTCCTGTGTTTTACTTGTGCTGGGGACACCAGATCTGAACACAGTACTCCAGGTGGGATCTCACAAGGGTGGAGCAAAGGTGGAGAATCCCCTCCCTCAACCTTCTGGCCACACTTTTTTGATGCAGCCCAAGATTCGATTGACTTTCTGGGCTGCAAGTACACATTGCTAGCTCAAGTGAAGTTTTTAATCCACCAATACTCCCAAGTATCTCTCCACAGGGAAGCTCTCCATCCATTCATCCCCCAGTCTGTACTGATGGTTGAAATCGCCCCAACTGGGGTGCAGCACCTTGTGCTTGGCTTTAAATACATGGTAATTTATGGAAGGAGTCCCTATTTTATATATAGATAGTCACAAAGTTATCATATTGTAAAACCAAGTGTCTGTTGCATTTAGTCCAGCCACCATGATAACTGCCATTAGATGGCTACTTAATCCAGAGGAGATGGCAATGAATTACAGCATGACAGCTAAACTATTCAAGGGCTTTTTAGTGTATTACTAACCTGCAAACAAGTCACCCTCTTCATTTCCAGATGGCTTAGGGTCTAAGAGAGTAAACAGATGCACTGGATCGATGTCACTGTGCAGCAAATCAAGATAGCCATTTTCACACACCAATGCTGAATCCATGATTTGTCTCTTGCTGTCTGAAATCAAATCACAATACAATTAGCTATGATAAAAGTCAACACTTCTGTCAACCAGAATTACAAGTCTGCTGCTGTGGCTTTCTGTTGACCACAAGGCATTAAAATCTTAATGCTGTGGAACTGGTACTGATAAAAAAACCCTGAGTTGAGTTTTAACCCTGAATTACTTAAAATCCAGTTTGCAGTGAGACCTTTCAATTTTTTACCCAAATCAGGGGAGTGGGATACTGCAGTCTGACCATCTGGGCCTAAAGCTCCTGGGAATAAATTATAACTTCTGTAAATTCATCAGTATATAAGTGGTGCAAGCACAGACTCAGCAGGTACTGGGGGAATGAGAAGACTGCTGTGAAGATGATGAAAGAAGAATCCCATTCTGTACTGGTATGACAATTTCTTCTTAGGGCCAGCAGCTTCTGTCTGGGATGCTATATCCCAGTTCCTGAGACCTGCAGGTAGCACTAGGAGACATCTCCTCAGCACAGCAAAGAACAGTAAAAGATTGAACAGCTGCTTCATAGAATTCTTCCCTAGACCTTATGGCTGATTGTGTATGGTCAACTTGAGAATTCACTTCTGGTAACAGGGCATTCACTGCAACTGTGGAATTTACCACAGTTATTTTAAAATCCATTTTCTTTCCAAACTTACCAATATCTGTTGGCACCAGACAAAAAATTATTCATACTACATACATCTCCAGAACTCATGTGAGTACTTACTCATGAGCTAAGAATTGCTATAGTGTTTCAGAGTACCACACAGAACCCAGACAATTCTCACTGCTCTAACATGCTCCCTGCTGCAGCCACCAGTGTTTATATGGGCTAAGAACTGCTTAGGTTGCTGCAGCTATATTTTTTGATAAAGTTTCTCTCTTCCTCCACTTCATTTTCTTCTATTACTTCCAATTACTGCAGGAGGCACCAGAATAAATTCAAACACTCCTGGATATTCCGTAAGTAGTGTAATAACTGTACATGTTGATTATTCATCATCTTTATCAAACTATTTCCAAAACAAATATTGGCTTTTCAGTATTTACAGATCCTTGATATGAATGCTACCTGGGCTGATGATCCCAGTCATTAACTCCACCATAATACCCAGATGCCAATGTGAAATGGACAATGGGCAAATTTTCCAGTCGGTATTCTGTTAAAATGGCCACAAACTGCAACCATGCGAAGCTTCAGATTGGCATCAACAACCATGTTTTGCAATGAAGGATACTTATAATACATCTCTCAAATATTCTGCCATTAGCAGAATGCCACTGATGTCCCTGGTTGCACACATCTACTTTGCCAAGGTGGCAAATGTGGAGCAACCTGCTGGACCATCAAGCCTACCTGCAACAGCAAAAATAAATGCAGCTCTGACAAAAGGAAGCAGGCAGACCTAGTCACACTGCCACCATCTGCTTTGTTATGAACTTATCCTAATTCCTCTCACAGCCCTGTGTGGGGTTGTCCCTTTGTAGAGCTTGGAATTTGACCTCTCTGCATCCTGCCAGAGAAGACATCAGAATCTAGAGCCAAACCTTAGGACGGGCAGTGGACATAGTGAGGCCCCACTTGTAGGAGTGACCTACAGTAAGGTAGTTCCCCTTTTTCATGTTGTGTGGCCTCGTTATGTTACCAACATCACAAAATTTTGATGTTATTGCCTGCCCTGCTATAAACGGAAAGCAGAAGTTGACAAACCTTTGTGAGAACCAGGAATGTGGGAAATTTTCAATTTGCTGCTGTATTTTACATTGCCATGTTCTGTGTTGAATTAACAGAAGATCTAAACACAGTCAGGCCTTTCAGAATACCAGGTTTCCACACTGTGAATAACGCTGTTGAAGCATTACCTCTGATTCAATGTGATTTTGGGGTTAGAGACAGAGAACTAATTAGCAGAAGCTCGTAAGTTACATGGTCCTGGGTGACCTGCTCCAGGTGGCCCTGCCTGAGTAGCAGGGTTGGAGCAGATGACCTCCAGAGATCCTCTCCAACCTTAACCATTCTGTGATCCTGTGAAGCTGTAAAGGGAATGCAAGACAAACAAATTCATTACTCCTTCCAAGTTCAGCAATTAGTAAAGTGCTTGATTACAGCAGTTGAAGAAAAGGGTAAGTCCTATGGATAAAGACTACATAGACCTTCTTAGTCTTCATGGAAATTGAAAGTTTTATTTAACTCATAATCATAAGAGCTTTTGTTATTTTAAAGCTTTCTTTCTATGCCATTTCCATGTGATTAAATATATAAGTAATGCACAATATTTTGCATTACAAGGTCAAGGAGTCAGGAAGCAGCCAAGAGGAATTCTAGAGATTTCCACCAGCTAGACAGGTGAAAATTAAAAACTAAGAGGTACTATAACCCAGCAGCACAGGAATGAGAAAAAGGTAGCCTTCTACCTAGGGAAGAATGAAGACTGCTACTCTTTTAAAAATGAAAAACTTAAATATTTCTCTTTTTTGCTTCTGTTTACCTTTTTTTTTTTTTTTCCTTCATTGCATTGGGCTTGACATAAATGTACACACAGCTGCCTTTCTATTGACTACACTGGATTTTGGATGCTGTAATTTTTTTCTTTAGCTGAACCAAGAAATTCTTATTAGCAGCTGTGCTGCTGTGTTAAAATGATGGTGGGACCACTAGTAGCACTTTGTCCAAGGCTGCAGGGAAAAAGAAAGGAGTTTAGGAAAGATTTCTACATAACGGGAGTGACAGAGGCAAACGGGATTGTGCCCCAGGGACAGGGAGTGTTTGGCTGCAGGTTGGAACTAAAGCACAGAAAACGAAACCTGACATTACTAAGCATGTTTACAACAGCAATTGCTTTCCCATTGCTTCCCCTTTTTTTTCTCACTGCATCCTACTGAATCCAGCAGCCCACTGTCTGAGACCACAGGGGAATATGTTCTCTATCTTTCAGACACTTTCTTGGTTGTTTCCTACACAATTCTAATTTAGCTTACTGATAATACAGTCCCTTTGGGGTGCCATGCAATGCTGCCAAAATGTGTATATGGCACACTTTCACATCACAGGACTAAAAAGTGTCACTGTAGTCCCTGTGAATTGAGGTTTGAGCATCGTAGTCCCTGTGTTAGAGCTGTGACTGCTGCTCTCAGTCAGCTCTTGGGGGAACAACAGAGACCTTGCATCACCTGGGATGCCAGTGCTCTCATTTGCGGTCAGCATCTGTGCACAAAGTGGAAGTACTGGGTGGAGTTAGACAGGAAGAACTTCCCAATGTATTTCCAGGCCTTTCAGAAAGTTCAATCCTTTGTTGCATGGACCCTTGTTAAAACTATTTTTTGTGTCTTTAAATATTGAAGTGAAACCTCCTTCCCGCAGCAGTCTATATATACACTCCAGCTCCATCATTATATGCAACAGACCCGTGTTCCCTTTGCATTACCTCTACAATGATTCAGCACATAGCTGTTACAGAAGGGTTTCTACACAGGATACACTTGTGTTAATGCTGTATTCTGCTCATACAGCACAATATGATTCATTTGCAAGACTCTTGGTGGTTTTTGTTCAGTGCTATTTCAGAGCACAAGCAAAACCATAAGAATTAACAATGCTGGAAAAGTAGTAAAAGAAATAGTGAGCATCGCCACACTAGGACAAAGAATCCAGTTGAAGAAGCAGTAGGTGTTCACTTAAACACAGACAAATCTTGAGAGTTAGATGGGGCATTTTAGATTTCAAAAGATAAAGGGAATGATTGTGATTTATCATTTGGCCCCAATAATTTGACACCAAATAATGAATTCTGCTACTAACTAAAACCAAATGGTAATTAAGAGAAAGGAGAAGGTTTATACAAAGGCAATAATGTCAAGTTTTCTCCAAAAAGGTGGTAGATACTTCTGAAGAGATTGTTAGGGGGGTTCCTTTCCCTAACTCTGTTGACAGCTGAACTAACGGGTAAGAAAGCATTCTTCCCACGAGTATAGACATTAAGAAAAAATAATAATAATAAAAAAGTAATTTCAGGAACAGAGGAAACCCCCCTGCAATTTAATTTTTATACTAGTTCAGGAAGCTGAGGGTAATTCCTAGCAGGACAGTAGTAGTGCCAGGTAAATCACACATTTCATAACTGGAGGATGACATAACATTACTACTCCAAATCTTAGGTTACAGAAAGATGAGAGAGTGGGACTGTCATAAAGACAGGAGGTTAAAACAAAATCACACAAATATTACTTTAAAAATGTTATTATGTGCTACACTTAGGATGAATCTGAGTTAAGCAAGGTGACAGAAAAAATAAGCACTATCGAACTATCTAAATATACATTTCAGTGAAACACTGTTACTTAGAGCTAAAAGCTCAATAACATCAGCCACAACTTTCAAGACTTTTTTCTTTTTTTCTTTTAACAACTTTCTCCTGATCTGCTCTATTTCTCTGCACCCCTTGAGGGTTACTGTGCCTGTGTGGTCCATAACCCACAACAGAAACCAGCAGGCAGGGTCATGGTTCCTGGGTTTTGCTCCACGTGGTGTTTTGGGGTGATGCTCTCTGGGATATGGGCAGGTCATCAGCAGCACAAGTCCCCTCCATGCTACAATAGCTGTCTCTCCTCTCCCCATGTCCATCGCCAGCAATTCCTCTGCTCCACAAGCAACAGCTTTTTCTTTCAGAGAAGGTCTGATCTTAAACTGTGGATATCAGTGCTCAAACTATATTTAGCTTTGAGAGTTTGGGTTTCTGTTTCAGATCTGTGAAAAAGCTATGTCTGAAAGCATGTTCATCTTTTCCTGTTGTATGACATGATTTAATAAAAGACACTACTTTTACCTACAGAATGTACTTGGCCCATGCAGTATTGTTACTTTCCATGGGTTTTATAGTCTGAAATGAAAGAATACAGGTGATGCCAGAAAAAAAAAAAAAAAAAAAAAAAAAAAAAAAAAACAGCACTATATCCTGTCTTATTCCCCTTTGTCTCCTTTAGGTGAGTTTAAAGAAGTTAGAAAAGTGTAAATATTAAGTAGAAGGATTTTCTGCCTTTCAATGAACTTTGCTGTATGGTGACCAATACAAATTAAAAACAAAACCCAACCAGACAAAAAACAAAAGTCCTGCCTGGGAGATAGCCCAAAGCAGGCAGACTGATCATGCGCTGTCCTGCAGGTGCCATAGCTGGGAAAATATTCAAGAGCAGAATCTGCCTTCTGAAGCCAGCATTGCCTCTGGTGTCACAGCTGTGCTCATCTTGCCCACCTCAGCAGCGAGGTGATATAAAGTGGTACAGTAGACACCTTGCCTTCTTTTGTCAGACCAACTACCTTTGCATTCAGAGACTTTTTTCAAGACAGAACCTCAGCCCTCCTAAATCAGAAAATTTTCCTGCCAGAGCTCTAAGACTGGAAACAAGCCATATTTTACTAATGCTCCACGGTTTCACTTTCAATACAAGCAAAATCTGTACAAAGAACAAGTGCATTCCTCTCAAAATCTGAAAGAAATTATAACAAGCTTTCAAGCAATTAACAGGGCTGGGCACAAAACAAAATCGCAAACAAAATGAAAAGTCTCCAAAACTTCACCCACTCAAATGCAGACTTCATCCCACAAATACTTCAGGACCAGATACTGACACACCGCTGTTACCAATACTCACAGCATCTATAAGATAGATTTACCATGACAAAAGCACAGCATTCAAGAATTGAGGAAAAACTGACCTTAGGAAAGCAGACGGTTCCTGTTCCTTCACTCCGGATTCAGCACCAGAAAAACAGGAGAACTGCTGTCACTGTTTAGGGCTCACAGAAAGTAACAGCAGAAAGGAGGAAATGAGCCAGGCCAGTCACAGCAGAAATGCTAGAGGCTTAAGGGGAATTCCAAAGAGGAAAACTAAGAAGAAGCTCGCTTCTGGCAGCCCCTGTAGAATAAACGTGGGTAACCTGTCGCTAGCCACAGTTAAGAAGAGCCTGTGCTTCTTACTCCATAGGAGCGGAATGATTTATTCGGATGGAAATTGGATGGGTGTCAATGGTAACAATTTTCAGTGCCCTTCAGAATGCTCTTTGTGGTTTTATTCTGGTTCAAACCTGTCCTAAAGTCACGCTGTTAAACAGTCCATCAGTAAGAATAAAGCAAGCAGCATGCAAACACTCTTACCTTGCAGCTTCGTGTGCTCAAACAAAAATGAAAGTACCTTTCACACATTCATAAGCTCTGCCAACTCAGAATTGGTTTGCTCTCTTCTGCAAGTGTTTTTTGCCATTGGTCCAAAATGACGTACAATATTCTGTGAAATGTAAAGCTTGTCTGGCTTACATATGCTGTTCAGAGTTTGCTGGTATCAACATGCGGCAGACAACATTTATTCATTTAATGAATCTCAGACTGAGTCACACCTTTGCAGTGCCTATTTGGCTTAAGACACCTCCTTTTGAAAGCCAACTTACCTAATGAGTGTTCCTACCATGATACTTACAGCTGCTTCTGTGTGTCTCTGCAACCCAGTTTTCCTACTATTTTGTTGTTGTTGTTTTTACTATGCATAGACCTACACAAATTAGAAAATACTTATGATTCTATTCTCAAATGATCAAATATTTCTTCTAGTATTATTCCACCATCAACAGTTTATAACAAAATTCCGAAGTATGAAGAGGGAAGGAAGTGGGATTTGACGAAGTCAATGTCTTCCTAGACTCGTGAGGTAAAATTTTGATCAGCCACTTGGTAACACTGGATTCTGCACAAGGCAGCATGTCCTACCAACAAAGTGGCTGTTGACCTAAGCTTTCTCCCTTTGCAGAGGAGCTCCACTTCCACCAGCTTCCATGGAAACATGCTCACAAGAGGTGATGTTTCCTTCCTGGGAGCAGCTGATCATAACACAAATTTTGCATGGAATACCCCGACAACAGATAATTGTTAACCCTGTTCACAGCACAACGCCACAAGTTATAAGCTCCTTTACCAACCCTGCAGCCAGATTTCTTTATCAGCTTCTGAGTCTGTAATCCCATGAGGTAAGCGATTTACTTCATGGACGACAGTTTGGGGAACAAAAGAGTTCAGCTGTTTACTGTGACTCCAGTTCACACAAACTACAGTAAGCAGTGGTTGTCCACTTTTTGCACAACAACCACAGCTGATTAGAAACAGCAGAAATGAATGGATGGAGCAAATCAGAATACTGTTTCATCTAGTGGACTAGTCTATAATGATGGTCTTAGAGTGTAAAGCAGACTGGAAAACAGGAGGCTATGAGAGCCAAGAACTAACTGGCTGAACTCCTCAGATGACCATCATCTTCTGTGCTTCAGTTTTTGCTGATTCAAAACAAAGAAACACTGCCCTACGGCAAAAGGAACAAGCAGAATATACCAATAGGTATTGAAAGCACCACAAAACTGATGTCAATGATGCACTTTGCAAGAGAAGGACAGCTGGGGCTTTCTCACCCAGAAATTTTAAACATCCTTTTCAAGTAAGAGAAACATCTGCAAAACTACTAAGTAGTAGTAGATAAACCTGATGGTATCAGTCTGTTCCTGACCCTAGCTGACTTTGCAGAGTGAAACGGTCATTGAACATGTCTGAAAGTGAACAAATTGGAAAAGGAAAGTTAAAAAAAAATTTGCTTCAGGGGAAGGCTAATACAGTTTGAGCCTCTTTGCGATAAATTTGTCTTTGAAACCACTTTTTTTAAGTTCATCTCCATACTACAAAATCTAGAGAACAGTGACAACGATTGAACATGTGATGGAGGAAGACTAATGCTTCTTCTGATGCACTCTGGTTTCCCTCTGTTGTGTCTCAAATTCAAGCTTTATGAGAGAGGCACAGAGCCAGGCACAACAGCATCAAGCTCTTTGAATGGAGATTTCAGTTCCTACCATTACAAAAATGAGGAGTGGCTATCTTTATGTACACATCACGGATGTAATTAAAAACAGAAAACAAACTCTATATACCCTCAGTTTAAGTGCCACTAGCTATGATATTCTACATTTAAATATAATTTGTTGGCATTAATTTGACTGTAAGAACAGCACTAAGGTCTTCTGGTTAAGTATTTTTCCTCTCATGAATTATCTTAAGTTTTTCATTAGCACTTCTTCTTGTACTTTCAGCAATACCATGAGAAATAATGCCCAATGCTGTATTTTAGGAGAGGAAAAAGTTTGCACCCACAATGACGTCCGAAGTCCTTCCATCAGATTTACAGGATTATCTGGGTATTCTATTAAGTATTCTTTTATTCTCTTTTCTGAGTTGCTTGGTTTCATAAAAGTACATCTTAATACAATGATTTAAGCTGGGGTTCTGTTGTTTCACATAAAATGGACCATGTTAGGATTGTCCCAGAACTACTCCTGTTCTTCATTACATACAACATTAATTTGTTGTATGTAAATTACATACATTATAAGGTCTCAATTTTTATGTCGCCTACTGCCCACTAAGAATCTCAGATTTCTTGAACCCAGCTTCATAAGTCTTTAAGGGCTTCCTGTCCTTAAGTTTGCAGAAGTCTGTTATAGACATTGTAATTTTTGTGCTTATAGACACCTGGAACTTGCAACAGAGTGCATTCCCCCCAGTACATGCTTGACAAATATAAGGGATTTCCCCACATCAGTTGTCAGGATGAACAAATCATCAAGAACAAATGCTGCTCAGACTATCAATGGCTAGGATGTCAGCTGAGAAAAATTGATCTTAGCATAGTCTCCTTAATCTATTTTGCATTTTGTGTTCTGCAAAAGATGGCAAAGAATAAGTCTTATTATGGCGTGACTATGTAAAGGGATATATGGGTGCTACCCCAAATGGGTGGATCTGCTTTAGCTGCTGTTGAATTACATTCTTTGCTTTTCTCTTCCTTACCTGCTCTCCACTGATGCACTTTGCACTATGTCACAATACAATCTCAATATGCAATAAACAAAAGTAAATCTTTAACAATGCAAAAAAGAAAAAGCTGATTTACCAGACATGTGCTTGGTTCCTGTTGGCTCATTATCTATGATGTTTTGAGGTCTACTGCCACAGAGGTTTAAACAAGAGTGGGGAATCAAAGTGTTCCAATACATGTCCCATTTCTCCACAAATGTCAGAGAAATCTTCCTTGCAAGGTCCTCTCTGTCTTTTTCATGGAGCAAGGCCTGATGGTACTCCTTGGATATCACATGTTCTTTCAGCATGAGGTTAAGCAATGCATGGTCATCAGAAGCTGTAGCACCTGAAAGAATCTTCCTTATTCTAGGCAGGATCTCCTTAAAAAGATTCATACTTGCAGCTGAGGATGCTTGAAGGAGGTCTGAGCAAAACCTGAACTGCTTCAATTAAAAGTAAAAAAATAAATAAATAATCTACTCAGTCAGCATGAAAAAGATGAAGTGAAAAAAAAAATGGTCAGAGACTTTGGCTTGCAGTAGCAGAGGTGTTTCCTCATTTCATTAAGCCTTTAAATAACATTTCCAAGAACAAATAGCTTCTTCATGAAATGACAAAACATCACAAATCTTCCAAGCATTCAATTCATAAAAGAATTTTCAAAATCAGCAACCTGATCAACTCAAAAAAATAACTAAAAAACATTTTTTCTATTAAAAAACGACTGTTACAGCTGTATCTTTTTCTCCCAGCAGAGCTGGAATGTAGATGCACTAGTGGACCCAGCTAGGTCACTGCTAAATCAGAACAGTACCAAAAGCTTCAGCACAAAACATATCCTCTGCAAGAGGTGTAGGTTTAAAACTCAGAGACTTCAACATAGGATTAGAGATTCAGTTGTGAATTAATTTTGCTTTCACAAAAGTCAAACAAGTTAGAACCAGGGTAAAAGCTCTGAGGTAGAAAATTATTCCAAATCTGGCTCTGGTTTCTGCCACATCTGAAGTTATGAGATTGAAAAAAGTAATTAGAAAAATTGGTCACAAGTACTATATATTCTTATTCAAAGGTAAGATACTTATATTCCAAGGGGTGAATACTTTAAATTAAATTCCTTAAAGAGAAGTTTTAAAGTCCCCCAGTTCAAAAGAGCACCAAATCTTCCATAACAGTAACTCCAAATCTGCTACCACCTGACCCCTCACCTCAGCTCAAAACTAGGAAGAAATCTTTTTTAAAACTAGCTTTTTGAGTAATTTCTTGCTCTTCAAGAATAGGCAGTGTCTAATTAGAATGCTTCTAAAATTCACAAAATGTCTGACAATGGAAGGAGCCTCAGGGTCCATCCGCTCTCCCCTGCCCCAGCAGGGCCAACCTGAGCAGGGGGCCCAGGCCCATGCCAAGGTGGCTTCGGGAGATCTCCAACGAGAAAACTCTTTGACTCTGTGGGCAACCTGTGCCAGGCTCTAGCACCGGCACAGCACAGAAGTGCCTCCTGGCGTTCAGAGGGAGCCTTCTGTGCTCCAGTTTCTGCCCACTGCCTCTGGGCCTGGCCCTGGGCACCACTGAGCAGAGCCTGGCTCTGTCCTCTGAGTACCCTGCCTTCAGGGATTTGTAGGCATCTGTGAGATCCCCCTGAGCCTCCTCTTCTCCAGGCTGAGCGGGCCCTGCTTGCACAGCCTCTCCTCACAGGAGAGATGCTCTGGTCCCTCCATCATCATTGTGGCCCTACATTGGACTCTGTCCAGTATGTCCAGGTCTCTCTCATACTGGGAGGCTTAGCACAGGACCCAGGACTCCAGGTGTGGCCTCAGCAGTGCTGAGCAGAGGGGAAGGCTTGCCTCCCTCCACCTACAGGCTATACTTTGCCTAATGCAGCCAAGAACACCATAGTAAGTGCTTAACAGTGATTCTACTTTCTACTCAAAAGTTTCTACTTACTGATCTATATGGCATGTTGCAGCATCTTATGTTTGGGAGCTGTTTATGTTTAGGGAGGTGTTTTAGCATAGAAGACAGCAGTGGGTAAATAAACAATTACCCATTACTTTTCAGTTTACAACTTTTTTTTTTCCTTTTTGAAAAACAAACAAACAAACAACAATGACAAACACAACAACAAAAACTTTGTTTTTAAATATCTGATGTTGGAGCAGAACATACAGCTTTAAAATGCATACTGGGGCAAAATTTGTAAGGCTGTTTGGGGGCTTACAGATGGATGGGAATCTTTAACATCCAGTCTGCTACATGGCTGCCTAAACAAGCCTATAGGCTAAGTATGGGATTAAGATTGAAATATCTAACTACTTTTCTTATTATTTGCTTCTCAGTTTTACTACCTTGACTATTTCCATGATTTCTTTTCACCATCAGACACATTTCAAAGTGGAGCAATAATTCTACCTAGTTAGAAACAACACACTGACGGGAATTTGCTAATCTTTATAAAAGTTTGAAGTACACAACTGAAAACTCTGGTTTTCAGTTATAATGTCATGTTCTTTCCAAATGTTCATGTTTATGTTCAGTATCAGGAAATACATGCAAAACATAAGAAAAATAAGGAACCTCATTATCTAGCAGTACAATTGTGACCTGCAGTGCAGGTAGGTATCAAGTTTTACTGTAACTATTTAAATGGCAACCAAGACAAGCAAATTATTTTACTATATTTAATTATTATATTTTCCTTAGGGGAAAGTTAATTCCTTTAATTTTTTTTTTTTTTTTTTTTTTTTTTTTTTTTTTTTTTTTTTTTTTTTTTTCAGGCATGTTTTACTCATGCCAAATAATGGTTTTTTAAATGTATTTTCCTTTAAAGTTGCTGCCTACATTGATTCAAAACAGGAGAGAACATTAGTTCTGTTGAAGTATAAATAGTAAGACAGCCCTCTCTGCTTGGAGTAGTGCTGAAAAATAGTTTCCTTACTTTTATCAACATAAAGCTGCGCTGAATAAGATGCCTCCACATGTACATTATCATGAGTGGAGCACACATGGAAGGCAGATGAAAGCCTGCCTTGCAGAAAGTTGGAAACTGCTTGCTATTAGAGCAAACGAGAATGAGTTTACCACAGTTTGGTAAACACAGTCCAATCGCTTTTTAAATTCAGACAGGCTTGGTGCAGTGATTACGTCCCTGGGGAGCCTGTTCCAGTGCGCAACCCCCCACTCGGTGAAGAACCTCTTCCTGATGTCCAGCCTAAACTTCCCCTGCCTCAGCTTAACACCGTTCCCATGGGTCCTGTCACTGGTGTTTTCAGAGAATAGGTCACCTGCCTCTCCACTCCCCGTCGCGAGGAAGTTGTAGACCGCGATGAGGTTCCCCCTCAGCCTCCTCTTCTCCAGGCTGAGCAGGCCCAGTGCCCCCAGCCACTCCTCATACGTCTTCCCCTCTAGGCCCTTCACCATGTTCGTCGCCCTCCTCTGGACACTCTCCAACAGTTTAATGTCCTTCTAGTACTGTGGTGCCCAGAACTGCACACAGTACTTGAGGTGAGGCCGCACCAGCGCAGAGTAGAGCGGGACAATCACCTCCCTTGACCTACTAGCGATGCCGTGCTTGATGCACCCCAGGATACAGTTGGCCCTCCTGGCTGCCAGGGCACACTGCTGGCTCATATTCAACTTGCTGTCAACCACAACCCCCAGATCCCTCTCTGCAGGGCTGCTCTCCAGCGTTTTGTTGCCCAGTCTGTACGTATAGCCAGGGTTGCCCCATCCCAGGTGCAGGACCCAGCACTTGCCTTTGTTAAACTTCATGTGCTTGGTTATTGCCCAGCTCTCCAATCTGTCCAGATCTCTCTGCAAGGCCTTTCCACCCTCATCAGAATCCGTAACTCCTCCAAGTTTGGTGTCATTGGCAAATTTGCTCAAAACACCTTCTAGTCCTACATCCAGATCATTTGTAAGGACATTTATAAAGGCCCTAAAATGGAGCCTTGAGGGACCCCACTAGTGACTATCCGCCAGCCAGATGTGGCCCCATTAACCACAACCCTTTGAGAAACACAGTAACACAGGGATGCCAGATTTCATTTTGTGGGCAAACGAGGAACTTGCATCCATGAGATAGTTTCCTCCAGATGTAGAAAAGCATGGAAATATCTTGTGATGCTTAATCACTATTACCACTTATGCATGAGGAAAGTAGATTTTCTGTGTTTCAAACATTAAACAGTTTCCACCCGCAAATGTACCCAGGGAACATCCTGCACAAAGAGGAGACTATAGGCTTTTCAACACAAATACATTTTTTTTTCCTGTTATACTTAGATTTGGGACAGATCCAAAGTGGGATTGCCTTCACACAGGTGTGAGTGTATAAGGATCTCAATCGATCCCTGTGTTTTACTCTTGCTATGTGTTTTCAGGATTCCCGGGTTTTCCAAAAATATATCCAAGATCATTTGTTGGGATGCATTTTTTATACAGCTGTCCCCAGCTTTGCTGGGCTACCGGCAAAGATATCAAGTACTAGAAGAACTCTGCCTTTGACTTTAAAAACTTTGACTTGTAGCTGTAAGCAAAATGAGCAGCAGGGGATTACAGTTACATGTTACATTAAGCCTTGAAAGCTTCACTTGACTTCTAGCACTGCTAATTTTCTGTTTTGAAAAAATAAAATAAAATAAAATAAAATAAAATAAAATAAAATAAAATAAAATAAAATAAAATAAAATAAAATAAAATAAAATAAAATATTTCTGCTTTTGTTTTTGCATTTGTAAAATTAAAAAATTCTCTTACTACCTTGACACCAGGTAAAATCTACTAAGGCTCGTGAGATACCCAGATGCCAGGTACTGAAGGCCGTACCCTTGCCTACACTAGTACACTTTCAGCTGTATTACTGTCCCTGGGAAGACAGAGAAATTAATTGCCAACATTTTACTATGGTTATTTGGATTTCAAAATTAGCTGTAGACTACTATTTACTTAGAAGTGATACTTCCTCTCGATGCAGAGAAATCAAAAGCACGACTTCTCCTTTTTAAGTAACTTTCCTCTTTAAAATGTATCATAGCACAAACAATGTGTGTGAAAAAGAGAACTAAGTCAGAACGTGCATTTTTACTATTTACTGCTAATGTTGCCACTGTTTAGCACCTTCTGTAGCTAAGGCAGAGCACTAGATTTCTTCTCCTTTTGACTTCAAGAGAAGACTACCACAATCATCCTTAAAAAGAGATACAGAGGCTATGCAGAATCCCATACCTAAATAGATAAGTGTGTCAGTTAAAGATAATTCTTAAAACAAGAAGGGAAGCTGTGCCACTGAATACACACATTCATCTGTGAAGCAAAGAAATGAAATGCTGATGCCAGTATACTACACAACTTGAATCATTACAATCAGAAAACATGGAAATTTGCTGAATAGACTTTTCAGTCCATGAAAAATTGTTCAAGCAACAGTATATTAGTGCTATGATTAGCCTGGAAAAATAGGGTTTCCCCCCCAAAATGTGGTATTGAATCCACTTTATGGCCAGTGACATAGCTGACTGGAAAACCAGAAACAACAGCTCACTCAACATTAAGGGTATTTTCAAGGAATTAACACATAACGTAGTATCCACTGAAATCAATCGGGTCTTTGCGGCAACATCCATGAGCATTAGAGAATGCTGCCCTTAGTGAATGTCTACATATCAGCATCCCCCCTAACTTTGTTGCATTTTACAATGCTGGACCATGGAAATTTGAAATTTGCCTTGGGTAAATATTAGAATGGAGATGTCTGTTACCAATGTACTTTTTTTTTTTTTTTTTTTTTTTTTTTTTTTTTTTTGTGATGTGTACATAACCAGGATTTCCTAAGCAATTCTGTGTAAAGTCCTTCAGCAACTTTCTACACTGATGCCTCTAGTATTACCCACCATATTGCTTCCCAAACACTATGAAGAGCCTCAGTACTGCAGTATGAAGCCTACAGGTGAGATACATAGAGCCCAAGGTGACACACTACAACACTGCTGGTCATACTGGCTATTTCCCCAGAATATATTTGTCTCAGTTGAGGTTAGAAACTCAAAAGGTAGGGAATTTCCAGTCTAGCAAGTGAAAAAAAAAAAAAAAAATTAGGACTGCAAATATTTGTGATCATTCAAAATCTCCCAGGACTTGACAAGCATTCTCAGAAAACTGATGGAGCAAGGCAGGCTGAACAAAAGAACTGTTAGATGGCTGCTTGACAACATCCTAATTGACTTTACCTTTGAAAGGTATTCCTTAAGAAATGTTTTTTAACTAGTCTGGGATACCCAATTTTGCTGCCAGTCTACCATAAATGTTCAGTGGAATTCCACTGCTTCCTGTAAAATATTAAAGTTAAAAAACTCATAGCCCTCACACTTTTAGCTTCACAGCATAAATAACAACAAATTTGCCAACCTGGCCTTTGCAGGCCAGATATTTTGTGTCAAGAGGACACTGCTACCACAAGGCTCTCTTCACGGAGAATTAAGCAGATACGTATGAAGACATTAAACTGTTTACAGCAGCAAGGTATCATTTTTCATACATCCTCTCTGTATTGAGAGGCAGACATCTAAACTGATCATTCCACTGCTTTCTACCTCACCTAAAATCACAGTGATTCATTACTTTCACTGGCACTAGAATGTGTGGAATTTCTCAGAAGAACTGCAACAACTGAAAACTAAATTAACAAAAATTTGTTGGTGTTCAAAACAAGCACTGCTCACTGACAAGCATGCTATTATCCTACCACACTATTTTCACCAGCACGCTGGACCTCTGTGATCTAAATTTAAACAGATTCTGTTCCTGTTCCAAGCGATCTGTTCTACCTGGGAGTAGCTCCAGAGCTGATAGCAGAGGGGCTCTATTTTTCATGGACTTCTTCATGTCCTTAGACAAGGGACCAGCAAAGTTGAATGTGGGAATGTCCTAATGGGGTCATCAGTCTTAGATGCCTAACGGCTTGCTCACTTGTAAAACACCAGAAAGTTGTACGGGAAGGGAATACAGTGCCAGGGAATGCACCATTTCCAGTGCCAGGGAATGGACAGGAAGGG
Source organism: Aythya fuligula (assembly GCF_009819795.1). Lineage (NCBI taxonomy): Eukaryota > Metazoa > Chordata > Aves > Anseriformes > Anatidae > Aythya > Aythya fuligula. Next base: position 16,875,637 of record NC_045573.1, on the reverse strand, counting down.
AATACAGTGCCAGGGAATGCACCATTTTAGGCTTTCTCAAGCAACAGTTTTCCTCCCATCTTCATGTAACACTGAGAAGCAGCTTATCTCTAGGTTTCAATACATAATTGTTCACAGTGCAAAGAACAGAGACATTTAGACAGACTTGTTGAGAAAGAATCAGAACTAGTTTATGGAAACAAATACAAAGGAGATTTTAGGTCATCTTCTGAATTTATGAAAAAAATATTGCAGTTACATTACACAATTGTTTATGAAAAACTGTCCAGATACTCTTTAATTTGTGGTGTACCTGAGCATAGTTTTTCTTACATTGGTAGTCTGTTTCAGTGACTTTTCATTTGTTTTAAATGCTACCTGATGTTTGTTCCTAGCTATATGACCCCACCTCTTGCACAAACACAGCAGAAATGAATGAATTTCTTCCACCAATCCTGCCCACATGCTCAAGGAGGGTCAGCAGAGCTTTCCACACTTGCCTTGCAGAAACAGTTACACAGTGGGAAACATTCCTGAAATGACTTGTACTTATTCTCTGGAAAATGTTACAGAACTATCTTGTTTTCCACTGAAGCATAGTTGCTGAGGATTTCATCGCAATTAAGAATAACTGCACAAGTCCCATTGAAATATGTTATTTTCACCTGGAAGAGAAGAGGTGAAGAGAAGGCAAGAAGTTTCAGCAGACTACCAACAAACATTTCCATAGGAGCAGCATGGCCACAACAGTTAGCAAGGAAAAATTGTGACACTTCTCAGGGTGGGGAAGCCATCACTGTATAGGCAGAGGTACAGACCCGATAGTCTTAGGAAAAGAAGGTAGCACCTGTCACACACAGGAAAAGTAATACCTTAAAGAAAAGGCATTTCACCAGAAAGCCATGGAGTGTGAAGGGTTTTCACTAGCAGTTGGCTGCAGCTGCATGCTCTGCAAGCATGCCGTGAGCACCAGGACCTGCAGCAGCATCCAGCTGCTCCCTGGCCTACAGACTGAGGGAGAGACAGAAAGGAGGTCTTACTCCTTCTCTCGATTTTCAAGAGGTCTGCAAGTTTTATGTAAATGCACAGATCTCTTGCCCATAGTTTTAAGACAGACAGGGCACAAGAGCACTCATCTTGTTAAAGAACTCTGTCATTTATCTATGAGAGTAATTACAAAAATTGATGAAAGAGGAAAAAAAAATATCCCGTATAAATGTAAATATGTAAAAAGAAATGTATATCCATCACTTGGACTTCACATAATTAGTCCAGTACACTGGAGCACGTGACAAAAATTGTAATTCCCCTTACACTAAAATAAAATATAGCAAAAATGGGAAACAGACTACAAATGCAAACCCAAACCAACAAGGAAAAGGACATGTGCAAAACCACAGCTCTGTGTCAAGTTTCAAAATTATGGAGAAGAGAAATCTGGGCAAAAACACTACACTGGCAGTTGAAGAAATCATGTATTTTAGGGGCTTCCCTGCAGTATTTCTGCACACACTAGACACAAAAGATACTAAAATATGCATCAGTCACAGTACCTCTATCTTTAGTCATTTGTATACATGTAAAATTGCCTTTACCATGACTTTTATTTCAGTAGCTGTGCAGTTTTTCTTGCAACTGCAGCCAGCAATTGTGATGATTGTAGGCACGGTCACACAGCCTTCTAAAGGAGCTTCACAATCCATGTTTCTGCAGCCCTGTAATGGAACCTTTGGGCTGCTCAGCTGCGGGGACAGGGAGCTTTCAAATCCTTCTGTTGAAGCTGTTTTACCCTGCACAGAGGATGAGAACAGACAGTTAGTGTATTCTGAAGAAACAACCCAAAGGTTTGTGTTCTTGTCCTTCTTCCAGGGTTTATTTTAATACCTTTATTTGGTGATTATTTACAGATTTTTATTTATGTATTTATTTTGATCACGAATTCAAGCACATCCACAGGAGGAACAGATGCTTCAGCCTCCAGTTTGAGAGTCATGCAGAACAGTTTTCATAAGAACAGCCTTAAGCTTCCTCTTCTCCCAAGCCAGCAGGCTGAGGTTTGTAACCTTACATGTGGCAGAAAGAACTGGAGTCTCTTCCTAAGCACAGATTCCATTGAAAAAAAGGCTCCTAGGCCACTTAAAAGACAGACATGTACTGTGCTTTCGGTTCTGCCAAAAGAGATTAGACCCCGACCCTCAGGAGAGGTTCAGAATTGTGTACTGGATATAGGGCAAGTTATCTACAGTGGCATCTGGTGCATCTTAAAAAGAACATGCAAGTCAATGTGCTGGGCCCTGTTCCAAGATGCTTTATGTTTCTGAGGCTTATAGATCCAGATACCTGAAAAAAGCAACAATCCTGAGTACCTACATGTCTTCATATGATTCAGGCCTATAGAAACAGTATGGGTTCCTCAGACATCTTTTTTGGTGTCTTTGTTTCCTTGTCTTTGTTTCCTTGTACCCTCCTGTCAAAGATACCAATTTAGAATAAGTAAGAACAAATGCAAGCAGACCTAGCAAAAAACACTTAGCCACAGTGTCTACAACAAAAGATGAAGTAGACTTTGCCTTTGAAAGCTGTGGTTAAAGAACAAGGTCCAACATGGGCCTTGGGGATCTGAACAGGACTATCAGATACTGCTATCAGCAAGGAGAAAGCACCTTACAGCTTTTGTAAGTATTTTCACCTTTTACAGAGAAAGCAGTAAAAGCAACAGTACTGTCATTTTTTTCTACTAACCTTCTGTTGAACTCAGTTTCTCAACTCTTTGATTACCTTTAGGGACTTTTTTTTTTTTTTTTTTTTTTTTAATAGGTTTAGATTATTTTTACTCAGCAAGCCTACAGAGGACTGGCTCAAGTCAGCAGAAGTTAGATGCTTCTGTGAGTATGTACAGGCCTTTTACATTTATATAGGGAAGGAGGCAGTCAAACTCGAGCATCACTTCTGGTGAAATCAGAAGACTGCGATTCTGTGACATGAATCCGATCCCTGCTTACTGCAATGGATCTGTGAAGTCACATCAAACTTTTGATAGTTCCTTATTTCTGAAGTTCCCAAACTGAAAAATGAAATGATTTGCAGAAGTGACAAGTACCAGGAACTACAGCTGAGAATGTCTGAAGGTTTGAATGTATAAAGGGATGTATAAAGCTAAGCACACTAAGTAGTCTGCATCCCAAGTGCTGGGGAGCAATGCACCCTGACCTAGAAGACAGCTGATGGTTTTGCTTTGTTATGCCTTTGTTTTTGCTCTTTATATGTGACTACAGCATAGTCCAACCAGGAAAAGATACTGGAGTAAACTTGTTAATAATGCAAAACATTTTGTCTCCTGGGTAACTGCACCAGAGATTCCTACAGCTTGAGTTATGTAAGGCCTAAAGCTGCATGGTGATATAGAGAATAAACTGAACTATTTAATAAAAACATATATATATATATTTTTTTTTTCTCTCACTGAAAGCAACATAGACACTCTTGATCTCTACTCTGAGAACATTGCTAGGTATCACCCAACTGAAAGACGCTATTCTGATCTGTCATGCAACTGCTGTGTGTTCTATTAATACAGAACTACCAGTTACAATTAAGGTATGTACAACCAAAAAATCCCACAGAAATTGGTGTGGGGGCCAAAACAGGAAATTGGCTTTTACAAAGTAATTAAAAGACAACACTATTAGAAATTTAATATTTAAAAATATTTAATATTTTCTGTAATTTGGCCCATCTCCTTAAAATTTGAGCATTTTATGGAACCCCATCAAAGCCCATAGGTGTATCTAATGCAAGCGAGCTAAAAGTTATTATTGAATTAACAATATTTCAAAGTATTCTGTTCCTCTGAATATAAAACTGTAACTGATATACTTAAATCACAGCAACTCTGATTGAGACATTCAAAATATCCTTGGTACAATTTAAAGGGCAAGTCTCTGAAACCATGCCAGTGTAGATTCCAGGAAATACTCCAAAGAGAAAGAGAAAATCAGCTGACTTCAGTTAACTGAGTCAACAAAGCGCTGCACTAAACTTAGAAGATGTTCTATTTATTGTACGTGAAAGGAGTTGAGACAGTGAGATGCATAGAAGTTGTATAGCACTGATAATGCTCTACAATAGGAAGGCAATTATTTGTCCTGGGGTGATGAGTGTCCATAACCTTCTGTGTAAAGGCAAGTACACAGAAACAACTGGCAGTTTTGAAATATTTTATGCTATAGATCTTAGCAATTAGGTGAATTCTTAATATATTTCAAAAGTGGTTAAGGTTTGCCTGTATAAAAATCTGTCTCCCCTCAAAACCAAACCACAATTCATAATTTATCATAACTGAATCTTCAATGTGTGTTATTTGAGGATTTACGGTACCTTTACTGTGTTACTAATATTTCCACAGTTCAAATCATTTGTATTTTAATAAAAATCATTGTAAAATGTTGGGAATTGGATAGTTTCTCCTGTGAAGTACTAGAAAACACAGAAAACTTCTAATGAACAATGTTTTTCTAATAATTCACACATGAATTCCTTTGCAACTGTATACCGCAGACCCGTACTAAACCTGAAGAATTGATTTGACCAAGGATTCTTTCTAGATGCTAATTTACTTTGAAAGAAAATGATAACCCATACTACACCTTCAATAATCACAGAATGTAATTTAACAGAGCTTTCCAGAGAATACTGCTAAAATTACTTGCATGGTGTAGTGACAATCTTCTGTGGGATTGTTTAAAACTTTGTTAGGAAAACAGACAATCCCTGCAGTGAATCAGTGGAGACGAGCACTGGTAGAAGGGAAAATTAAAGAAACATTCATCAATTTTAAATTTAAAAGAATAAAACAAACTGTGCATTCTGTTTCTTTATTCAGCAGTATCATTCCATTGCTATTGAAGTCAATTAGCAGCAACAGAGTAGTAAAACAGATAGATAATGCTGGCTAATTCTTGCCTCTCCCACAGAACAGTATTGTCTTTCTTGAAAAAGAACACAGCATACAGTTTTTGCTGGGGCCTTAGAATAAAAAGTTAACAGCTGAGACAATATAAGAACATTATAGAATTACTAAACTCAAACAATCCAACTTGGAAGAACTGTGCTGACAGGTGAAAGAAGAGCTAATACAATAGCTAAAATGAATAATCTGGCAATCAAAAAGAGGCCAGGCCTCCACTACTGAATACCTGTAACTGCAGTTCTGGAGCTGCTTCTGAGTTAGAAGCTGGCTCTGTTTAAGTTGCTGCTAATTCTCATAAAACCACATTCTCATAAACCATAGTGCCCATTGGTACAGTAAGTGAACTATGTGTCAACTTCAGGTGTGTACAGAATCATTTAATAACTGTATCTCGTGACAGATCTCAAAGAGATTAACTCTCTCTTCTTTGGAGTGGACACTTACCTAAATATTTCAATGTTGTAGGCTATCCACCCAGTTACAGACTGCCCAAGTTTTTAGTACAAGCCTGGTGTACTTACTGACACTGTAAAGTGTTGTTTTAAGGCTACCAGGGTCAAAATATAGCTACCACCATATGAACATCATTGCTTATAAAATATACCTTTCTCTCCTATAATTTGTGTTAATTGCTAATCCTACTGAAAACAGCTCTGGCATATTTTCTGATGCATTACGTATAGTCTTGCTCTAATAGGGCTTACACAGAACTACTTTGCAATTAATATTTTTAAATGTTCACTTTGGCAGCTTCTGTACTTACTAAAAATATACACTCTGCTTCGGTTAGGTATTTCAGAGAAGCCTACTATGCTGTTATTTGCAGGCTTACGTAATGCTAGTGAGATCTACAAATGACTGATGTATCAGCTCTTCCTTGATCCTTCACTTCACACTTTCCTGCCCGAGTTGTTTCCTTGATGCCTCGCTTCACTGTCCCCCAGTTATTGACCTTCCTGAACGCTTCCCGCTGCCGCTATCGCTGTCTCGTTCCACTTGTCCTTTACCGCTGCGCCATCCACCTGCAATTCAAAGCACACCCCACAGTTCTTCCCTAACCTTTTACCAAAGACCGAGCACCCCCGTTACGCTGGTGGTGCCCACAGCACCCTCATCTCCCAAGCCCATCTCCCCGGCGGCGCGGCCCCGGGCCCCTCCGGGGGTGTCCGTGCGGGGCTGCGGACGGCCCCCCAGGCTCCAGCCCAACCCCTGGGCCCCGAGCAGGCCGCGGCCGGGCCCTTTTCCTTGAACCCCCCCCCGCCCGGAGGATGAAGCAGGCGGGGACGGCGCAGCCCGGCCGCCCCTCGCCGCTGCCGGGCGCGCTGTGGGGGTCCCCGCCGCAGGCGCTGGGGGACGACACCGAAGACGTGTCGCTGGACTTGGGCGGCGAGGAGGAGTTAGCGCTGCGGAAAGCCCAAATCAGGTAACGACTGGGGACCGGAGCGGCCCCTTCCCGGGGGTGGGGGACAGGACACGCGTGAGGCAGCACCCGAGCGCCGGGCGGGGAGGCCCGAGGCCTGAGAGGACCGGCAGAGCCCACGGCAGCCGCCTTCTGCTCAGGGCCCGGCACCCGGCACGCTGCGGGGCGGCAGGAGGGCTCCCTCGTCCCCGGCAGCGAGCTCTGGCACTGCTCTGTGCACCCCGCTGAACGGGAGCGTTTGTTTGGGGTGGAAGCAGCAGCTCTTCCCACCAGGGGACGGTGATGCCTGGAATATGACACTGTAGCTCTTACCTGGGAAAGCCATAGAACCCCAACACCCTCGGGGTGAGCTGCCTGCAGCTGGGGACCGCACTTTTGTCCTATACGGAGCTTCACCCTTATCCCAGATCACTGCAGTCCATTACAACATTAATATTCTTGCATGTATAAACAAAGTAAAATAAGAGCTGGACATCTTACCTGAGTTACACAACCAACTGTGCAGCTTCACAGTAAGATCAATCAGTTTTTCTAGTGTCTGCTGAAGCCTTACAGCCCTTCCACTGCATTGGACTTCACAACAGGGCGCGTGCTTGATGAACCAGCCACAGTTAACATGACCAGAACCGCTTTGTTTTCAGTGCATTAGCGGCAGCCCACGGTTTAGATGCAGGTTTGTGTTTTTGTTTGTGTTTTGGTGCAGACTTGGAGCACATGAACAAATGAGACTAAACTGGAAAATACAGCTCCAGGGCATCTTGCACACACCAGCCACAGGTTCAGTCAGTGAGACCAGCCTAGAGCCAGCATGAAGTGAAACTGCTGAAGCATTTATCTGAGGTCCCAAGGTGCACAGCACCAGTTCCTTGGCTGTCAAGATCTGTACTACAGGCTCAGTGAAGTGTTTAGGGTTGTAATAACTGTAGGCCTCTTGCTCACATACTTTCCCAGTAAACAGTCTTCAAAGTCTGACATCAGAACACATTCATTCTGTAATTCATCAGTATTCAACAGTAATTCATGATCTGACTTCCAAAATAAAGCACTATGACTTCTCCAAATAGCTTTTATTGCTAAAACATACCATTCATGGAACTCCTGTGTCCTGTTTGAGATAGCAAGGCCATGTCTGGGGTTGAGAGTTCACAGGAATCCCTCTTCTCCCCCCACCTACCCATCTGCTAGGGTCAGATAAAGCTCCTTTCACTTCAAATGTCACATGTTCAGTTTTTAAGTCAGAAGTAGTTTTTGGAAAGTTTGAGGTTAGTGTGGGCATGATCAGGAAGGAGTAAATGTAAACTTCAGCTGCATGTCATTCTTGCTTGCCCAGGCAAGCACATTTACTACTACAAGCACAACATTTCCATTATAGACTAGTTAATTTCTAGAATAGGCACACAGGAATAACATTCAAATAAAGATATAAACATTAATTCTAATTTAAATGTAATTATATTTCAAATTTATGGAGAATTATAATTACTGTATATATGCATTATTTTTAATTATACATAATAAGTAGAATTGTTAAAGTTAATTGTGGCTTGGGCCATACTGCTGTTAGTTGTTTAAAGATGTAGAGGGCCATCACTGATGGAAAAGTTATTTGGAAAACAGATTTTATTCATTCCAGTTTTAAAGGAAGAAGTTACTTAAATGGAATGTCCATTAAATTAATCTGGTTAATTGTCATTTTAAACTAATTAACAGAAACAACTATACAGTACAAGCTTTTGTACCTGGCATGTTACACTTCACTGTGCTTATTACAACTTTCCTCAAAACCCATGTCTTACTGTACAGGCCAAAATCCAGTTCTTTATAGTTCTTGTTCCAAAGTTTCCTTTTATTTCATAATAGAATTGTTTGATAAGAACAAATATCTAACAAAGTTAATGAACATTCATTCAAAAGACCTGTAAACTTCCTTAATTGTACTTCCTCTGTGAAAGGACATTTCTCAGTCATTGCATACTAAGGTTCATTTTGTCTTATGCTATATCTTTTGTTTTGATTTAAAACAAAAAACAACAACAAAAAACCTTCAGAGTTCCCATTCCTGTTTTCAAAATACTTCTGAAAGGCATGAGATCTGTCTCAATTCTACACTGACTGATTTCATGAAATAAGTTCGGAGTGCAGTGGTGAATGCAACCACTAGATTCCTTCATGCACTACCAAAGAAATGGATGAAAGAATGCAGATTTTGTGCCATCTTAGAGGAAGTTTTAACATGAACAACATATCTTTTAGCTGTTGATTGGAGATTGGTTATTGGAAGAATTATCACTTTGGTAATACATCAACTTATGAAATAACAGCAGATACAAATACAGATACTGTTACAGACTAGAACTAGTTGTGTTATACTGCATTGTTAGCAAGTATAAAACTGCCCTTCTTGTCCCATAACTTCCTAAGTCCTCTCTGTTGTTTTTTCCAGGCACCCACTGGCCACCTTTTTCCACCTGTTTTTCCGAGTGAGTGCTATTATTACCTACTTGTTCTGTGACTGGTTCAGCAACAGCTTTGTTGCCTGTTTTGTCACAATTCTCCTCCTTCTATCCTTTGACTTCTGGTCAGTTAAGGTAAGATGACCCTGAACAGTAATTACCTTTGGAAGTATTATGTGCCATTAAATGAAAACGATAAGGAAGATGTGTACTGAACAGAGTGACAAAAACAATGATCTGTAGATCTATTAAACGTGTCTGACACATTTTATTGAAGACTTTTACATATCTTTAGTCACTGATATAAGTTACACATGGTGAGCAAGTTGCCTTGCCATAGGCAGATTTGTCTGTACACTTTCCGTCTTAGAAAAAATAAATTAACACTAGCTTTCAGTAATGGATTCCCAAGGATGCCCAAAGCTTCAATTCTGTGCCTCGCTGCCAGTGTGCAGGAGCTTCGTGATGCTGCCGGGAGCCCAGCTGAAGCAGCAGTGCCCTCACCATGGGCAGGCAGCTTGGTCAGGCCAGCCTTGAATCCCCTGAGGTTCAAAACAGAACAATGCTTCTGCACTGAAGCAAAGAACTCATTTCTCAGGCATCCTGAAAAAAATGCAGTATTCATCCAGGCACAAAAATGTTGTCTTAATTTGCTTGATTCCAAACTTGTTTATAATTAATCTTTCATTTTCCCTGAATGTTTTTGTTTTGTGTTCTCCTCTCTTACTAAGAATTTATCAGAGGCTTCTCCAAGATACTGACTTTGAAAGGGCACATCCTATAATTTCTTACCTAAATCAATGTTACTGTGCTACTTATCACATGAGGAGAACAGGCCTCTAATTTCTATTAACTCATCCATCATTAGTGACTGTTGTGCACAGGTTGACATAGTTTTTAGAACTAAATTTACTATTTGATAAAATTATTATTTTTTTAAGACATTTGTCTCAATTTTAAATGTTGTCTGACAAGTGAATTGGTTAATGCACTTGGTTAATGCAAATAACTGTGTCACCAGAATGTGACAGGAAGACTCCTGGTTGGTTTACGTTGGTGGAACCAGATTGATGAAGACGGAACAAGCCACTGGGTATTTGAAGCAAGAAGGGTAAGAATGATAACAAAAATAGGTTCAGGACAAACAAGAGTGCATATGAAAGCTTGTAAAGCCCATACTAATTCCAATAAAGGAACAAAAAAAGTAATTGTTACAAAAATGCTCAATATCTACTTTCTTTAGAAGATAAAACAAGTATTCAGCTGCAAGCACACCATGTTGTCAGTTCCTGGAAATATTCAGCTGAGGTCTTGCAACATTTCCATCACACTCATCATCAGAATAAATATTCATATCATGGTTCTATATATGACATTTCTGGTAGTTCTATTTTAATTTCAAGTGAGAACACCTTGTAATAAACACATCTTCCCTTAGTTAATTACAAAAGGGAATTCTCATCAGGAAAGAGCTAGGTTGAAAGCAAGGCTGAATAGTTCAAGTTCAGTTTTTAAAAGTTTTTTTTTAAGTTTTATTTGTGCTCAGGGAATATGCTGGGCTGTAGTACCTGGATCACACTGCTAGTACTTGCCCAACACCCTGAGCAAAAATAGACAAACAAAAACGCAATTTAAAAAAAAAAAAAGGCACTTGGCAGTGCCTTCAGGGTCAAGATTAAACAGTTTTCATGTTGGTTTCCTAACATTGTCCAAAATCCCATTGAGGCAAGCGGCTTGTAGAACAGCACTTGAAGTGCTGCTGACAGGAATGTCCCTTTTTCACAGACCCAGCTGTGCACACACCCCAAGTGCAGAGTCCAGCATAAAACACTGAAGGTGCAGGTCTGGAGCCCTGCCACAGCCAGTGTGGCTGCACGCAGGTAAGAAGCTAAGAGATGCCAGCTTTCTGCCTGTAAGCCACATGAAATTGGGAATACAGGAAAGTCTGCAGGAAAGCAGAGAAGCTAGAAGACCTCCAGAGTATCTTAGTTTCGTTGATCTGTGGCAGCAAGCAAGAACTTTCTTAGATCTTAAAAGCAAGGGTGTTCAAGAGATCACCTCCTGACCGCAGTATTACTGTAAAATGAGTAAACATATTCCCTAGTTCACTTACTACAGTTTGTTAATTCCAGTCTGGAAGTACAAAGTCAACTTACTCCTATGGGCTCAAGGCTTCCAAAACTTGTAGCAAATAGTTTGATACTATGTTCTATACTATGAAAATCATAGTATAGCATGTAATTAGGGTGGACTGTACTTGGTCATGGCTTGTCCATAACTGCTTTATCATTTACAAGCTCCAGAATACACACAATCAATCATCATACTTTCCAGAGTTCCCACCTCCCTTCCCAGTTCTCTGGCAGCTTTTTGAAATCTCTTCCTCTAGGGAGTGGATCTGCTTAGAAATATTCCAAGTCACTCGCTAATAACAAGCGGCCAATTCCTGGTGCACTGCTACTGGGACAGAAGTTCAACCTAGAATTTTTTTTTTATTTATATTTTTTAGGGGGCTGCAGCCTTTTGTAATCTTGCTCATCAAGTTAATTAGTTCTTTCAGGTGTGGAGTTCTGAGGTGCACTGAGATTTTTATTCCCCTGCATAGTTTGTGCTAATACCCTGCTGGGTAATTTGTCAGTAGTTCTAGATACAGGTGATGAAGCTCTTTTACTGACTCAGAACATCTTTCTTTTTCTGTAATTGTGAAGGCACAGACCTCACTGGTTTAGAGTGTATTTTGAAAAATTAGACACTTGCTAATTAATGCATCTTCAGGATTTTCTTTGGTGCAATAGAGTAGCTTAACCATGTTTGCTGGATACCACCATCTGTCTAACATGGGATGGATAGATGAATCTTATTTTCACACAGAGAACTCTAGGTACTGAACTAAGAGTCTTTTCAGTTTTCAAACTCCACAGTTTTCCTTTCCCGCTCAGAAGCTCGTATTTCAGAAGGTAGCACTGGTAATAGTTGAATGGCCTGATGTTTGGTGTGTGATTTTGAATTCTGTTCTCCCAGGAAGGATCAAAACCTTCTGAGCAAATTTCTGCTTGGTTTCTCTTAAGTGCTTGGAGCTAACAGTGATCCTTTTGAGTTGTGCTGACTAGAAGAAATCCACAACCTTTTTTTTTTTTGCAGCCTGCCTTGAGGCTTTTGGTCTCCCTGAAGAATGCAAATAGAGCACCTTGAATGATGAGAGGCGCCAGCAGTTGCTGTGGTGCCTAACAGTAGCGTTAGGCATTTTGAAGCTACATCTTAATTTATCAAATATCAATAGACATCATAAGCAAGACTGAACTGTTAGTTTACATAATATAAAACTAAGCATCACACCAGGTTTAAATTAAATTTAAATTAAATTTAAATTAAGCTATATGTGTTTTTATAAAAAGTGTAGAAATGGACACTTTTATGAGAATTTCATTGTCTGAACTGGAACCAACTGATCAATCCTGTGTGCATCTTTAAAGTTTGCTTGTTAGCACTTGGAATAGATACTCATTGCCACATTAGATATTATAGTTGTTTTCTGATACTACACTAATTTTTTTCCCAGTGCTTTTGACTTTTGATCATGGCACAAGTCACAAAACTACTCCTCAGACTGCAAAATACTCATGCTGAAGTTCTGCTTGTAACACTGTCGTCTGTTTCACATGTCTCTGAGCCCCTGGTAAAGTTTGAATCTAATATCAAATTTAACTTAGTCTTTCTGAAGTTTAACAGCAATGGCTATCATACAGAACTTTTGACTACAAAATACTATTAATCTGTAGCATTAGTGGCAACTACCTTTGACAAAACGAATGGATTATCTAATAAGTGAGAACAGGAAAAAGAAAACAGTGCATTTTGAAAAGAAAATACTGTCATGTACAGTAGGGCAGCACGCAGAAAATTTGGCATCAGTGACTTCTCTTCCTATTGAAACCACCCTGTCTGTATGCATATAATATATGAAATTTGGGTAAACAAGTAGTTTTGTCCATTCCTCCTCCTCCACTGATTTGTTACTTATTATGGGTTTTGTCTTTGTGACTAAAAGTTTCAGTAATTTTCTTGCTAGGTGTCTATGACAGCTGCCTCAACTGAAGCTGAAACTCGAATCTTTTGGCTTGGCCTCATTATCTGTCCAGTCATTTGGACTGTATTTTTCTTCAGCACCTTGTTTTCCCTGAAGCTGAAATGGCTGGTAAGTCTGGCATTACTGAATGAGCTACAGCAGACAAGTAATGTTAATTGAGGGAAAACACAGATCTGTAGTTTTGCAACAGTCTTTGTACCAAAATCTACAACTCTACAACTCTACAAAATCTACTCCTCTACAAGAGGAGTTTTCTGCAATCAAGCCCTGCAATCCAGAATGGATCATTTTTAGCATCACTTTTACTAGGTTAGCAACTGTAGCTACAATTAGCTACTTCAATTAGCTACTTCAATTAGCTCCAGTAAAGCATCTTAAGTAGTTGACAGAATTGCAACCTCATTTTTAACTGTAGCATTTTACTTTTCTCCAACTTCTTTATTGACATCAAAAGATACTAGTGGGAGAGAACAAAAAGTGAACCAGAAGTGCTGGCTTTCAGGTTTTCACATCTCCTCAGGACTCGAATGTTATTAGCTCTTAAAAGTAAGGATTTTAGATTTCTGGTATCATTTCCGTTTGAATGGACCAGTATGAAAGCACTTAAAAATCTTGATAAATTAAGATATAACTATATAGTTTATAATTATTGCATTTATAAGTCATCCATTCTACGAAGGACAAGCAAAACATTACACATTTTTCTAAATAGAAATTGTACCCCATATATTGTATTATGCTGATGCTTTGTCTATGAAATTTGTTTTCCTCTGTATATTTTTCTATTGTGCTTGCATAATCACCATAGAATACATTTCATCAAGTTCTGAACTGTGCAAAGTACAATTTTATTATTAAAGATATAAAGCATCTTGCATACCCGCTGCTACAGAACAAATAATAACCAAGATTACATTTTGTTAGTAAATGAAATGGGAAATTCAGATAATGGGTATGAATCTATTGCAAATCATTAACTGCTTTCTTAAGCCCCAAGTGGCATAACTATACAAACAATAGTTAAAATTAAACCAGCTGTCTTCCTTCGCAGCTCCACCTTTAGTTTTGAAAAACAGATTGTTTGCTAAGCAAAGAGCTAGCTGGAGAAGGAACCTAAGCTAGCGCAGAAGATGCAGGTTGTTCAGGTGTTTGTAAAACCACGTTACCAAATGAAAATTTGATAGCTTCCAGGAAATTAAGACAAACATTATTTTACCAGTTAATTAATTGGATTTTGCCTGCTGATAAGCCTCTAGCACCATGAAAGGACCTACTCATTTACACTGCCTGCTAACGATGGATATTGATATACATCTGTTGATACTATTTGTAAATCTTCAAGTTACAGGATCTTTTGTGTAATAAGGCATTTGGCAGCTAAACATGTCTGCAGGCCTGCTGTGTGTTTGGATGTGAAGCTCTTAGATACAATCGGGCTTAAAAGATGAAATGATTATAAAATTGATCAAATAGGTGCTTTTTTGTATAGGTGCTCTTAGGAAAGTAATGAAGTTTTTCAAAATGCAGAATTACCTCAGCTAGAAAAAAAAAAAAAGCTACACAATTTTGATTAAAAAGGCATTTTGCAGAAAGGGACTACAATGTTTAGTACGGTTGGATCTCTTTTACGGTCCTTCGTTATTTGAAGGGACATTCCTTTCTTACAGCATTTTTGTATAGAGCAAGCGTATATATTCTAATGCATAGTCTATGTATATGGCAGTATATTTGTCCCAGCCAATCTTTTGTTTGTCCGCAGGCTCTTGTGATAGCTGGGATTTCCCTTCAAACTGCTAATTTATATGGATACATCCACTGCAAATTAGAGGGACAAAAAAGCATCGGCAGAATAACTTCGAGATTTTTTGTCACAGCAGATATTCCCAAGAGTAAGTACCAAGCTGGACTGTCAGCTATAAGCCAAGAGGTATCAAATGCTGACCTGTTGGTTTTGGCTTTTCCTGGTATTAGTTCCTAATGTAGATTCTGACAGGGTTACCTTGATTCTCCAATAAGCCATTCTTGTGCGTTCTCAGAGGGGCCGTACCCCATAACAGTCTGCTCTGTACTCACGAGCCTTGCTGAAGCTTCACAACTGAGCTGCTTGCAAGGTCCATGAAGAATTTCCTCTAAGTTAAACCTTCAGTATGATGCTTTCTGAGGTACTGTAATGCCTAGGCACAGCTGGAAGAACAGTCTTAAACCCTGAGACTTCCACCAGCCTTTTCCGTTTATGATTCCTACATAATGGGTTATGGTCACACCTGCCTTTCCTGTGTTCATTCTGCAGGACAGACAAGAATTTCAGATGACTGCATTGAAGAACATGGAAAGACGGGCACTAGATAGTCATTTAAGGAAATAATAAAAAGACAACCGGTAAAAATACTGATTTATGAAAGCTGTTTTACATATTAAGTTACTGAAATGAAGCTCTTCTATAATTATACCTGCATGAAATAATGATTTTGTCATTTGTGTCTTCAGACTGAAAGGATTATAGCCTTTGGTAAAGACTCTACTCACTTCAAAATAAGACTTTCACCAAAAGGCAGTTTGCACAGGCATGAGAACAGTGCTTGTGGTTTACACAGGACTTTCATGAGCAGACCCGTCCTTGAGAAAAAACTGTGAACTAACCTGAAACTATTGGATTGTCCTGAGAATATAATCAAAAGACAATGATCACTTGTTTCATTTTCAAACTACAGTTAATAAAATGAAATTACCTTTTCCTCTTGTAGACATCACTGATTTCTCAGAGCTGATTCTGCAGTAAAAAGCGAAATTACAATCGTAAAGGGCCACTTGGTTATTTAAGATACCAAAAATTATTTTTTTTTCTGTATTCAGGCTTAAGATCTAGTAGAAGAAAAAAAATCTTGCAGCAAGTCCACAGTGCACTTGTGTGGAGCAGCCACAGTTAAGTAATTAAAATATATTTATTTTATTCAATACCTGTAATAAAATATTGTATTTATGCTGTAATCATAGCTGCCTAAACTCCAGCAGGTTTTTATTTTAAAACTGATGCCAATAATAAAAGAAGACATAACTTCAACAATTCTACTCAAAATATAGATCTTTTACACTGAAAGAAAAAAATACTTATGGGATGTTTTGCAGTAAGAATGTGGGCGTTACAATTAATCCAAGTGCAGAGGGTAGGGCGAAGCCTACTACACATGCATATTAGATTCTTCAGATACAACATCCCAACATCAGTGAAATGTATTTTATGTTCAACTTTGTGAACAGAATCTTGCATACAGATGTTTTCAAAAGTCAACTTCATATTCATGTTATTAGTATGGTGACATTGAATTCAGATTACACCTTTGTAACACAGATGTACGTGTTTGTTTGTTTGTTTTGTTTTGTTTTAAACTTTATAGCAAGCTTTGAGATGCCTGTGAACTTCAAGGAAATTGAAGTTCAATTATGGAAATAAAAGCCTAGGGCAAAGACATTAATAATAAGAATTTATTTGCAATATACAAAAAGAATACATTCCTTCTATTAAATCAAGGCATAAGTTACTTTTCTATAATTACACATGAAATACATTTTTACTTCACTCATAGTTAGATAATCTTTTCTTCTTGAGTATGTTGTAGATCACAGTATTCCTGAATCCCTGGAGAGACAAGGGAGAAAGTAATACAGATAACACCTCAGTTGCATATCAGGCATCAGCCTGTCTCCTATCAGTACAAATATCACAGTTTAGGCCTTAATCAGCACTAAAGGGCCTTAGGAATGTCCCCAACTGTTGGTATGTAAAAAACTGTGTGTCATCTGCTCTTAAGGGTGTGTGTTTTTTTTTGTTTTGTTTTGTTTTTGTGTAATTACATTTAGAGTGAAGGCAATAATTAGCCAGCTATATCTTACTCAGTAAGCTCCCCTCAACAGGCATGCTGAACAACTGCTTAAGAGCAAGCATATACACATCTTTTCTGAAAATTAATGACTTACACTAAACATTGAAACTGGTTATTAAATACAATTTAGTTATTGCTTTATAAGCCTATCATAACTGATGAACAAAAGTAAGCATTGTACTTGCGTATGTTACTTTCAGAATTGCTATACATATGTACTGTGCTTCTTTTAATAGTATGTGGCAGAATAACATAATTTTGTTTAACACCTTTATGCACTGCCAAAGGAAACGCTCAGAATGGAAAGGATTCACTTGCACTGAGATTTCCAGACTTACTCTGAATGATGTTCCTGTAAGATGATGTAGCTGGAGACTCAGGTGCTTCAGACAAGAAAGACTGACCTTTGTCACAACTTTTTCCTTAAAGGACAGGGAAAAACATGAAAACATACCAAGAGAAAAATTAAAGAAGAACTTGTCTTATTTTAAACTTCATCCTACTAGAAGTTATACCCTTCCAATGAGCCACTTAATCTATTCCTTCTAAGAAGTCATTGTGTCAGTAATACAACAGCTTAGCTTTACAAAGGAACACTATCAATAGAAAATTTCAGTCGTTATTTTGAAAGTACTGAACTGTTCCTTACGCCATTAAATCAAGTGTTAATTTCTAATAGGTGGTGGGTAAAGAACCAAGCCATCCCACAATCCACAAGAGGATTTGAGTCATGCCAGTAACATTGGGTAAAGCACTAATTTTAGCGCGTAGTATTTACAAGATGTTATTATTGGTAGTGGTTATGAATTTATTAATTCTGTACTTTCACATAATTACACTGAAGAGAAAGACACAGTGTACTTAGAATACAATTATACAGCTTCAGAGGTATATGATATAACCTTTATCAAAATGAATTTTCATGTTAAGTAAGTTATCCTAGCACTTTTCTCTTTTCACACCATGCTGTGTCACACTTCCAGTAACTTTTGATTCAAATAAAA
Source organism: Aythya fuligula (assembly GCF_009819795.1). Taxonomy (NCBI): domain Eukaryota; kingdom Metazoa; phylum Chordata; class Aves; order Anseriformes; family Anatidae; genus Aythya; species Aythya fuligula. The sequence continues at coordinate 16,857,844 of NC_045573.1, read as the reverse complement.
ATTCTATCTGAAAGCAGCTATTTAACCAAGAGACAAAAATGTTTAACGTTCCAATTTACCAGTGTCTAGGTCAGGCTTTCAAAGTTATAAATTCAGTACAAGATGAACAATGTGTTTTAAATGTAGTGCAATATGGTGACTTTACCTATTTGAGGATCTAGAGGCACTTTACCCAGGAGGGAAACATTTAAGTTCTGGCACATTTTCTCTGCACCTCCAGTAGTTGGGGGAAAGATCTGAGATTCATTCTAGGAAAACATGAGTTAAAATACTGCAATTTAGAGTATACGGCATTTTTAGAGAAATGTTTTATATGCAAACAACATCAAGATAAAGAAGTGCTGTAAGATACAGCTAGCTTTACCTTACATTTTGGACATATAAAGCCACTCATATTTTCCACAACACCTATGATTGGCAGTTTCACTTTATGACAGAAGTTGATCTCCTTCCGAACATCCTGAAGTGATACTTCCTACAAACATTAGAAAACACTGCTACTTTGAATGTAATAATTTGATGCTGAAGCTACTAAGTTAATCCTTAGAACTATGTTAAAGTTTATAATCAATTATTACTGTCTCTCCATATTTTGAAGAACAAACTTATACTATGTAGTCCAGCAAAAAAAAATCTCAGAATAACAGTAGAACAGGCTAAAACTGTTCTAGCCTACAGAATGTGGTTTTATTTTGGAAGCTGACTTGACTCTAGTGTAGATTCAGCCATACCTATGTTTTATCTCTCATATTCATCTTCAATCGCTAGTTCTTTAAAATGGAACTTTCTTAGTTTACAGAAAGATCCTTGGCATCGTCAACAGCAGAGAAAGACAAGAACCTCTAGGCTTACACTTAATTTTTTCAAGTTACATTTTAAATAGCTTATCATCCCCTCAGAGTTTTTGCATATGTGCCTGACCTCATTTAGTTCTCCTTTTTCCTTCTCCTTTCCTCAACACCTATCTGTTATTGTCCTCAGCATTCCATTTCCTTTACATTTTATATTCTTTTGAGTGTTGTGAAAACACTTGGTGTTTTCTGCTAGCGTTATCTCCTATTTCTTTCCAAACCAGGGATTAAAACCAATGTTTTAATTTGATATCTTTTAAGTTTCATCTCTCCACAGTCAGATTTTTCTTTTAAGAACAAGTATCACAGAAATGTGCCTAATTTCCATTTGCAAGTCAGGTTTTCCTTGAGATTGTCAGTCTGTGTGACCTTCCTCTACTCCCTCTGACTTATGCAAAGGCCTAAACTTCTTACTGACTTCTGAACATTAAGCTATTGGGAATTACGAATTCCCAGCTATGCCAACTCTATTCTCAAAGAAGAAAGTGAAATACTGCATTTCACTTCACATTTCAGATCACAGCTGTTGTTGGTGAACAGATACGTGGTTTAGTGGCTCATTCAGATGGATGCCTCAGTGGAGTACGGGGTCTAACTCATAAAGCAGCCACCTGTAGGCACAAGGTCAGTCACTTCCCTCAGATTTTGTACCATCCTTTCTCTGAAGTTAAATACAGATTCTAAATCAAGGAACTGCCATGATGTTTCAATCAATGAAAATTAAGTTCTCTTACCTGAGGGGTAGTGATTATAACAGCGCCATCTACATGCGATGCACCAAGATACTGCACAATAGACAAGTGTTCGTCTGATGTTCCTGGAGGCGTATCTATTATCAAGTAGTCAATTTCACCCCAGTCCACATCGCGAAGAAATTGCTTGATCAGCCCTAGAAGAAAGGATTAGAATGTGCGATGAATAGAAAAGAAACAAAAACAAAACAACAACAACAAACAAACGAACGAACTTAGTGTATTTCAAGCTTTAGAGACTACTTCAAGTTTTAGAATCTAGGTATTAAGATTCTTCTGACTACAGCCAATTTAAGTACAGAAATGCTTGCTTTGCCAAAGCTTAAAAAAAAATATGCTCATGCAAAAACTGACTCAAACTAATGTACTTATTTAAAGGTTACTTAGATACCTTTATTTATGACAATAAAATAAAATGCTCGGAGCTGTATGTTTGTCTTCAGAATGATGCAGTTCTATACATGTAATGAACATCACAAAAAAACAACTTCTCCACATTTCCAATTTTGTAATAATTCTTCTCAGTCAATGTATTTTGTAATTCATCACACCATAACTAAAGCATCTAAGGTTGAGGAATCCTGAACCATTACAGCATTTATTATTAGTGCAGTTTGAGTAAATTTCAGCAAAGCATTACATTTGTTTTCATTTGATTTCACCTTCTTGACAATCATTTTACAATAGTTTCAACAATTAGATAGATTCCGCTCCTATGATTTATTGTCTTGAGAGGAAAAAGCAACTAGAAGTGAGACTTACAAAAATAATTTCCTTTGCAAAACTAAAATCTGTCTCTGTTACTACAGATTCATAATGAGCACAGACCTTTTGTGACCTACTTTTTTAAGCTGAACATGTTCATTTGATGAAGTTAGAAGGTACTACAATTTACAAAACCATGAAACAACATTACCCACTGGTTTAACTGAATTATTTACTGTTGTTTCTTTTACTGTAGCTTGCTATATTGTGCAATTTATGCTATTAGACAAGTAAGTTCATCATTTGATATTCAGTCTTTTAACTACATAAATTATTGCTGAAAACACCTTATACGTACCATTTTTTTTTGGTCCTCTCCAGATGACAGCATCATCAGGACTACTGAGCAAGAACCCCACTGACATGACACTTAAGTTTTCTTCAACATACTAAAAGAGAAGAGAAACTTAGTAGAGAATACTGAACAGTAGAGAAAGAGCAGAGAAACCAACTCTAAACAGTCTTGTAGAAAAAGCAGCTTGAGGGGGGGAAAAAGATTAAAAAACAACAGCAGAGAACCTTATTCTACCCTTTTAACAAACGGCTTTAAAGACTGCGTAGGTTTTTCTGCAACTCTCACCAACTACATTCATAGATTGACAAAAAACTAGTTCTACTAAGTGTTACAGTGTTTGATGGAATCCCTGCGAGCAGTGTAAGGACAAAAGCAGTTCTCCCTCTCAGCATCAAGCTGTCTTATTAGCAGGACTCACACTGAATGTGGTCTTTAGAAACCAACAAACCACACAACCTGGCATTTTCCCTGCATTTTGTGAAGATTAATGAGTTTTTTTTGGGGGGGGATGTAAGATCTGTCCATCGCTGAAAGGTTGGCATACTGTACATGTATAGCTGCATAACAGTCAAATACAAATATCAAGTAACCAATATTTATCGCCAATAGCATAGCAGAAAAGCCTATAAAGCAACAGAAATACAGTAATAAAGCCATTTTAAAAATACAGTATTATGATTAACAAAAGAAATTTAACACTGATATAACATATAGCCAGATTCTTTAGAATCTGCATATGTAATTAAGAAAAGAATTAATAGAGTAAGTATCTTCCGCTTCTCCCCATCCTTAAACATAGTACAAATTCACAGGGCAAACTCATTTTGAAACAACTGCACCAACTTACCACTGGTGACCATCCAGATCCACTCTGATGAACCTGAAAATTGAAGTGATACATACAAAGCTACATTAGAAAAAATTGCAAAAGTTACACAGAGGATGAACCTACGTCAAAACTGGATAAACAGATATCTTGCCCATGGGAGCAATGCCACTTCACTGGAACAGCTGAATTAAATAGTGCAGAAAGGCCAGATATCCATTAATAAGTGAACTGCTTAACTCCTGCAGAAAATTCCCCTGTGATTTTATGTATTTATATGAAACATTCCAGGTTGGTAAAGAGCACCAGGCCTACATTACTGACGTTAACTGCTCACGTGTATCACAGAATCACAGAACTGAAGGGGTTGGAAGGGACCTCAAAAGATCATCAGGTCTAACCCCCCTGCCAAAGCAGGTTCCTTAGAGCAGGTTGCCCAGGTAGGCGTCCAGACAGGCCTTAAATATCTCCAGAGAAGGAGACTCCACAGCCTCCCTCCCTGGGCAGCCTGTTCCAGTGCTCCGTCACCCTCACCGTGAAGAAATTCTTTTGCGTGTTGGTGCGGAACTTCCTATGCACCATCTTGTGACCATTACTCCTTGTCCTGTCCCCACAAACCACTGAAAAGAGGCTGGCCAAATCCCTCTGTCTCCCACACCTGAAGTATTTATACACACTGATGAGATCCCCTCTCAGTCTTCTTTTGTCCAGGCTGAACAGACCCAGGTCTCTCAGCTTTTCCTCATAAGGAAGATGCTCCAGGCCCTGTATCATCTTTGTGGCCCTCCGCTGGACTGTTTCCAGGAGATCCTTGTCTTTTTTGTACTGGGGAGCCCAGGACTGGACACAGTATGGGGTAGATATGTGATAGATATGGAGCAAAAGCTGGTTTGCAGAACCGAAAGACACACAACTCTTTCACAAACTAAATCATGCCAAACTCACCCATTTCATCTAATTTCCCTGCCTACTGTCACACCTTTCCCAGTAAACATTAAGACTTCAATCTATGTAAAACTGAAACATGGATGAAAAAATGGGAATGCTTTTCAACCAGACATTTGAGCCCTCCCTACAGAAGCAATATGAGCATACCTGCTCTCCTTCCAGACCCATCATCTTCGGGATTGACGGCCCACAGATGTCTATATCCAGCAGAGCAACCTGGAAAACAAAGCACCGCAGCCCCCTGGGAACGAGCTGGCACGGGGCCGCTTTCGAGGGCCGGGTCGGGGAGGGGAAAGCTCCGCGCAGCGGGCACGGTCAGAGCCCTGGGGAGAAGCGGCAGGGGCGGGGGCAGTCACAGCCCTGCCTGCAGCTCGGGACACAGCCCCGTGGCGCCCGGCGCCACCCACCTGTTTGCTCTCGTCCGCCGCCAGCCCGTGGGCCAGGAGGGCGCTGAAAGTGCTCTTGCCCACGCCGCCCTTGCCGGACAGAACCAGCACCACGTGCTTCACACACCGCAGCCGCTCCCGCAGCGCCGCCGCCTCCGCTGCGGGGTGGCACGGCCGCGGTCAGCCACCACCGGCCCCGCCCCCGGCGCGGCCTAGCCCCGCCCCCGGCGCGGCCTAGCCCCGCCCCCGGCGCGGCCTAGCCCCGCCCCCCCCAAGGCCTCCCTCACCCGGGTCCGGGCCGGCGGCGCCGGCAGCGCACAGCTTCTGGTTGGGGCATCCCTGGCAAGCGGCGGCCCGGCCCGCCTGGGCACTGCCGGTCCCCGGGCAGTCTGCAACGGACAAGGAGAGCTGGGACGCGGGCACCGGCGGCGGTCACAGCCCCAGCCCACCCGCCGCGCCCCTCACCCTCCGGCTGCGGCCCGCCCGCGGCGTCCGCCATGGCGTCCACCGCGCGTCACATCCGCCGGGCGCCGCAGGGGCGGTGCTGCAGCGGGGCGCGTGCGCGGGCGGGCGGAGCTGAGCCCGAGAGGGGAGGTTCCGGGACTGAGGAGACGAAGGTGGGGGAGCGGCCGGGCTTAGGGCCCGCGCTCCGTGTTGGAGCCCCCGGTGGCCGCTCGCGAGGGCCCCAAACAGAGCCCGGCGCCCCGCTGCCACCCGTGTGCCGCCGGCACCGTGCGGCGGGGAGGGGGCGTTACGCGGCAATAAACGCGCCATGATTTCCTCTCTCTGAGGTTGTACAGCTCTGAGATTATCCCTTCAGTAAAATAACTCCATTGCCATATTTCGTACCAGTTCTGAGTATATTTATTTCCGTTCCTTGCTGTTACACAATTCATTCCCGTTAATTTAATTAGCGAATACGTTTGCAAGATTTTTCTACCTCGTTTTGGCCCATCAGCTTCTAGCAGTCTGATAACCGCTGTGTATGTAGGTAAAGGTCACTAAATCCACAAACCAAGGAAGCGTGCGCTTGGCTGTGGTGCAGTCTGGGCCTTGTTACCAGCACCTTACCATGACCGCTGCCTCTGTCTGCTTCCCCCACGTGTTTCCCAGCATGGTCCAGCCACACATAAGGTCAATACTATAGTGTTGGAGTGCAGGCTTGAAGCAGTGGTGACTACTCATTGTGCTGCTCATCAACCCATGATAAACCAACACTTCACCTGCCTAAAAGTTGTGGAAACTGCAGCTGTAAAACTGAGACCCCTACAGATACCAGCAAAGAATCCCTAACAGGGTAATTCACATTCAGCAAAAAACAATTCCTGCCCCCAAGGGCTTGTGATCTAAATAGAGGTGAACATTGAACAGAACCGTTTTTAGTCTCATGAGAAGGAAAATGTTTCTTTGTCAATCTTTTTACCTTCCCTTCATTTTTTTCCATTACTTATGTACACAGTTCTTGCAATGCTATTATAACTAAAACAGTGCAGAGCTGCAGCAATTGTAGATGCAGCAGCAGCCATCTGAAAGTAGTAACGTGAGTAAAATTTGTGGTTTTGCACAAGTTAAACCTTCTGAATAAGACTTTAAATAGTACAACCAATTTGCTTGGAAAAAATACACGCAATACTGAGAGATGAAGTTAAGAGAATCTTATCAAGTAGAGATAGAGCCCCGACAGCATTAAACTAGGATGCTACTTAGTGTCTTTGCTAACTATGGTACATTGTGCAAATTAACTAAAGCAAGAGGCCTTGGGCCCCTTACCAAGGTCAGTCACCTAATAAGAGTGTGAGCCTATCTTAAGAAACTGGTAGAAACTGGTCCTATGGACGGACAAGAGCCAAGGAGCAACGGAATCTGCACAAAGACAACAGGTCAGCTAGTGGTGATGAGGAAGAGTCATCAATCTTCATCCCCACAACCCCTGACGACCACCACCAGGAGACACTGTGCAAGCGCAGATGGGAGCAGTTTATGGAAATGGAAGTAATTTTAATATGAAGCAGGGACAGGTTGTGATTATGTTTAGGCATATTGTGAAACTTCATGCATATGTAACACTTTACTGCATATGACCATGGCAAATTGCCACGTCAGGTGCACACGATTTTGGTGGGACTACCCCCCGTGCTGCCCAGTGCTGAATAAACATACCTACTTTACAATCTTATTGATTGTGGAGTCTGTTTTCCTCAAGTCAATACATATGTGACCTTTAAAGAAGTTTTCAGTTTTCCTTGTGGAAATGCATATAATAAATGTAAGCCTTGAAACAGTCTTATATTGTATGGTTACTTTCCATAAAGTGTTGCTTGCTCCCGTGATGAAGCCGACAATTTCCAGTTTAAACACCACTAACAGCAACTCAAACTTGAGGGAGAGGCAGGTCTGTGGAGTGGTTTTGCATGAACAGTGCGTAAATCAACACACTTCCTGCTCACAAAGCCTCCTTCCATTGTTTTGGTTGAAGGTTCTGTAAAAATTGACTTTTTCTGATCTGAACACAGTCTGGAGTCTCAAGTATTTGAGTAAACTTGATTATTTTAACATACAATAGTTAACATGTAAGGTGGTCTCACCTTAGAAAAATAGTATATAGAAAAAAGCATCTGGTAATAGCTAGGAAGGTATCAGCAAACTGGTCCTTTTGACAGAAAAATACTGCGAAGTTACCTCTATGAAGACTATTCACTTCAACAACTGAAAATTTTGTGGAAATAGCATTCTGGGAAAAAATAAACAACAACAACCAAACACCATTCTAAATAACTGTCCACCTACAGATAATATAAACTAGGAAAAAGGTTTTAAAGTACATTTAAGTTAAGGTATTTGTGGAGTTTGGCCTCTGGTTCCAGTTATTACTGAATAGTCTTGTTACAAATTTTCCCTTTCAGGGATACTTATTCAGGTAAATGCTCATCACAACTTGATATGTGCAGAACTTCTGTATTTACTGCTCTGTAATTATCTTCTATGGGAAACCAATGACAAAAATGTTATGAGGAAATGGATCCAAGTGTTTAAGCAAATTCAAATGTCTGGACTGGGAAAAAGCTGGCCTTTCCTCTGAAAAAGTTGGCTCAACAGAGCACTTTAGGTGTGTGCTGCCTTTCAAACATATGGATTAGATTCACTGATGTCAGCAGGACTTTCCACAGTTTAAAATGAGGATCATGTTCAAATCTTTTTCTTTTGGGTCCAACAGACCATTCCCTGTTCTCAAGATTATAAAAAGCATTCCCCAGGAAAAGGAATTGCACTGGGCAACAGGTAGGCTTTAGAGAGTTTGAGTCAGGCTGAACTCAGTGCTGAACTCTGCCAACACTCTTGCAGTCTCTCATGCTCAGGATTAACTTCACCCTCCTGGGCAGCTGCTGAGAATTATTTCCATTCATTATTACAAGAGGAAAGTTTTTTATGTGTGAGCATTTGTGTAACAATCCTTTGCTGTTGAGGCACACTGATGCAGAGCCCAGCCAGGCTGTGAGGTTCTGCTGCCTGAATCTCACCTCCCTATAGTTAGCACTTACATTTGTATGTGTTTTAAACTTCATGAGAAGATTTACTTATCTTACAATGACCATTTACTTGAAATTACCTCTACTGTTTTTTAGCTAAGGTGTAATGCCATGCTAGCTTTCTGAGACAAGATACATGTATGCTGCAATGTAATACATATAAATACATATATATTTTATTTTCCCACATTCCAAAAAAAAATGTAGCAAGCCGATTCATAGTTATGTATCTGGAGAAGGAGAATTGACAGCAACTGTTTTGCCTTTGACCTAGAAGAAAGCTGTGCTGATAGAAGGACTCGTAGGAGAATGAAATAGAGTGCCTAATTGCAAATCGTTATTTATGTTCAAAAACCTTGGCACAGAAGATGCGTGACAATGCAGTCTTAGAGCACTGGATTTCTTTGAAAAACAGACCAGAAGCCTGAAAGGAAAAAATTAGAAAAGTAATTTCTCTGACAAGTTACATAACATTTATAATTTGAGAGAAATCATCAGAAGAGGAAGGTCTCTCCAGCCTTTGTACTTATGGAAAATGAACACAGTTGAAGGGAATAGCAAAGCCCAAGGTATTTATATGTGTTTTCTGGTTGCAGATGGACCAAACCATCTGCAGACATCACTAGAAGGTCATGAGAGACAACACCCAGAGAATGTGTTTTGGTTCAGAAGGCTTGTCCCTGCTGCCATGAGTAACAGATAGCTGCGAACCACTTGGAAGTAAAACTGAAATTTCATTTCACTGAGGCACGCTAAATGAAAGCAAGCCCAGAGGCCCATCTGGAGTGAGCCTTCAGCAAATCCCTCTTTGCCAAATATTCCTACAGGATGGCAGGAGAACACCAGGAGGTGTGAAGGCCCTCAGAACCCTATGACACCACCACTGTGTCACAAGGCGTTGGGTGGCCCAGAGAACAGCACCAGTTGGGGACAGCCCTGAGAAGCATCCCACCATTTGGGGACAGCCTGAGGGCTGCTGCCTAAGCCCCAAGCAGGATGGAGTTTCTGGGGACCACACAGGTAGCCAGCTACTGTGGCACAAAGAAGAGCTGCCTGTTCCCAGACCCAGCCCCCACCAGCACCACCAAGGACTCCTACCAGTCTTACTACCTACCAGGATACCGCCACCTCAGCTCCTGGAGGCCCAGTCTGCTTCACAAAGTGATTTCAGTCCCTCCCGGCTCTGATGAGCCATATAATCCCACTGGGCGGCCACCTACCGTTCTGCCCACATTACGGTCCGCCCTGCACGCGCGCTACAGCATTCGTGACTGGCACCATGCAAACATGGTTCAATTAAAAGGCTCTGAAACCTCCAGGTACTGGGCTGGTAGGCTAAACACGGATTCAGTGCGACTGATGCAAGATAAGGACCAATTGACTTACCAGATGCAAGAAGACAGTAGAAGAAACCTGGGAGAGAGGATCTCCAACATTGATTTCTGGAGATCTGAGCTTGTCTATGAGCTGGAGTGTCTGTTGAGAGAGACCCAAGCCTTGGAAACCGCAAAGAAGCGTCTTGAATGTGCTGCAGATGAAATGCAAGGACCTCTGAAGGTAGGTGTGACACAGCTACTTACTTCACAACTGTGTTGTGGAATGGGTAAAGAAAATAGTTTTCTCTTTGTTTAATACTTCTAGGACTTTCACTATTGTCATCAAGACAGATCTTGGTCAAACATTATTCTCAGTAAGGAAGAAGCCTGGCCACTGTGGTTTTTACATGTACTAGTCAATACATGAACCTGTCAAGACACTTGTATGTCCTCTTTTCCCTCCTTTCTGACACTCCAGGAGGCTGAGTCTCCCTCAGTTACTGGTCCATCAGCTCAGTACCTTCCAGGAGAGCAGAAGATGGACATGTGAGCTGCAGTGTCCTGATATTATATTCTAGCTCTGATTTTTTTTTTTTTTTTTGTGATTGCTTAGGGAAAATAACGTTTTCTCTTAAAATGTCATGTCATTTGTGTTATATCTTGAAGTTCTCCAGAATCTTAATGGCAAATTAACTGCAACTGAGAAAGCCACGGTGATGTATGAGCCTATGAATGATGCTAGCAAAAACTCAAAGCATGCAGAAACTAAAGTCAAAGTTATCAAAATCTGGAATCTTGTAGATGAAAGCTGTTTTATCAGAAATGTTTCTATACAGGTACAAGTAGATAACCAAAATTCAGTATTCAATAATGACATTGTGTGTATCTGCATGGATTCAGGCTGACAGGCTGAGGAGGCTTTCTATTTAGGGAACATTTTCTGTTGAAAGGCTTTGTGCCAACTGAACGTGTTTCATTTACTGCTATGGTTCTAAACAAGTGGCTGAGACATTACAAGTAAAGTCAGCCTGCTCAGACAGGTTAACTGGACTCATGACTGTAGCTATGAAACTTCCAAACTTCATCACTAGGTAAGGGAAGACTAGGGGAGGTGAGTTTAAAGGATTTTGCTATGAGTAAGTGTAGAACACAGGTGTTTTAAACCACTTTAAATCAAAGCTGGGACAAGTTGAGATGTAGGCCTTGCTACACAATAATGTGCAGCTAATCAAATGGAAGCTAAGGCAGCTGGCAGTCCCTAAAACATGTATTAACAGTTAAGGAAGAACAAGCCACCAAGACTCATCAGTTGTGTGCAGTGAAGCTACCTCCCTGTTCTGTTTCAGCCTCAATAGCTGGTCATTACTTTATGTGTCAGCTCAGTGGCCCCTGCAGTTTGGCATTTACTCTCTATAATGTACAGAGCCTCTTACAAATGTTCCTTGATTTGCTTGCAGACTGCCCTGGAATGCTTGTACTACCGTGAGAAGCGGAAAGGCATAGACTTGGTTCATGATGATGTGGAAAAGAACCTCATAAAGGTAAGACTGGACTTCCTAGTTTATTTTAATAACTGAGGGAATAACCAAAATCCGACTAAATGCTTATCAGCAAAAGAATTAAAATATTTTCTTTCTTTAGTAGATTTGGAAGACTAAGAGGAGAAAGGAGATGAAACTGGGTTAAACTATGGTTAATGTTCTGTTCACTGTCCCTAGAGCAAGAGGAATAGCCTAGCATCCATGTGAGATCTTGTCTGGTTCTATCTTCTCAGAAGCTATAAAGCAATGTAGAAACAATCCCAGGATTGTTTTCTAGGCCACAGTCTGTAAAATCTCAGCAGTCCTTAGGGTGTAAAGTGCTGGTATAAAATGCTGGTTTGCTGCCTTGCTTTCTCTATACTCTTACTGAACAAAGAACATGAGGATAGTAGTGACTCCTAAATCTTTTAAATAATAATAATAATAATAATGAAATTAATAAAATTTTGCAAAACTTTGAAAGAAATTATATTGGATATATATGAAAACAGAAATATTAGAAATTTATGGTACAATACCATTCTTTTCATTCTCGCCTACCATTCTTTAAGCATTTTTCTGCATTAGAAGATTTCAGAAGGATGTGCAGACCACTTCAATAACTGTTGTTCAGAGCCTACAGTTTGCAACTTGGTGTTTTAGAGTTTCCTGTGAAGAACCAAGGACAAAGGACTATTTTGTCATAACATCAAAGCCAGTTCTAAAGTTGCTGTCATTCCTTCATATACAGTACAAGTACAGAGACAAAACTTGTATTTTTAAATCCAAGCTGTCTTAATCACTTCCAAATAATTTAAAACACTTTATTCAGTTTCAAAATGTATTTGTATGAATAATTTTACACGCTCAGGTAAGAGAGTACCTTGGGCTAAAAGAGGGTTTCTAAAAAGGAAAGAGGATGGAATACCAATAAGGGACTATGAGTACCATGTTTGCATAATTTCCAGTGTGAGATGTTTGAGGTTTTATTTCTTTATTTGAATCTGAGTGGAAACTTGGCTTTGAATTTTTTTGACTAGTATCATAGTTAGGAAGAATTTTATAGTACTTATATTAGGGAGCCTGCTTCTGAAATCAGATATGGTTTTGACCTATTCTTCTATTAACAACGTGTTTGTATTGTAGAACAATGTAGCAGTAATTAGAGAGAATAGTTTAATGGACTAAGGCTCATGATACAAGTATCTTCATTATACCTAAGCCAAGGAAATTTGGCTTTCTCTTTATTAGAATGACTCAATCCATTAAAATCTACAGGCATGTTTGATGTAATATAAAAAGCTATACAAAAACAACTCCAGAGATAAAGCTTTGTAGCACTGAGGAAGAAAGGGAACAAAACTCATCCTTTCTTTATCCATACTACTTTTGAGATATATGAGATGGTTGCAACATCTAGAACGTAGAATAAAAATGGTATATTCACTAAAACAAATAGAGTTTGATGAAAACACTGACAACTGAATATTTTCCACTCTAGGAAGTTGATGTATTCAAGGATTGTCAAGAAATATTGGCAAAACTTGCCCAGAGAATCAATCATCAGTTGGGGTAAGACTTTACATTTAATTCCCGTTTTAAAGATAGGAAGCTGAATTCAGTGTTAGCTGATACCTAATGAAGACTATAAATAGCCAGTGCAAAATCAGAGGCTTAGCTTATTAGATGCTTCTGGCCTTCCACTTCTAATTCTTATGAAGGATAGAACAGTATGTTAAACTACAGAAGAGCAATACCTAGCATTTAAAGCACTAACTGAACCAAGACAATTTACCATCTTCTGTCAAAGATTTCTCCCATCTGCAGTTCTTCAGACTCATTCATATAAGACCACTACAAAGATGAGGGCATCTGTTTTTCAACTGTCTGACTTAAAAAAAAAAAAAAAAAAGTTGCATTCATAGGGATAAAGAACAATCTCATATAACCACCTGGCTAAGAAATGACAATTTCTGTGATGAGACAAGCCATCCTAGGGTTCTGTTCTGGACAGAAATGAGAACAGGACTCCCATGCCATATTGCCATCCTACAGACTGGAAAGGCAGCATGCTTTCAAACAGCATGAAGTAGATGAAAAACTGGAGTTTCCAAAGGTAACTGTGACACAATTTTTAGAGTTATGTTAAACCTGAAATAATTAAAATAGGGGGCACCAGAATTACAGTTTTGCTATGCCAATGCTGCTGTGTACCACACTGGAGCAAAGTTCAAAGAGAATAAAGGAATTATTTATATTTTTTTTAATTACAAAACTAAATTCAAAAGCAAAATTTTTATTCACAAAAGAAACAGTAGTCTATGCACATCATAAGGTATGAATTGAGTTACAGATTAGAATTGACTTAAATTAATTTTATGTATGTTTATTTTATAGTTAATAATAGTTAAAACTATTCTGAATATAGCCTGTTCTGTTGACTACACTGAACTGATGCAAATTTACAAAGTAATGTTTCTATGACATGACATGATTCTCAAAAGGAACAGGTGAAGTACTCACACACAATGAACATAACATTGTGAAGTACTTGATTATTATATTACCTAAAAGACCTAAAGCAGACTTTATAAATTATTGCTCTTATTAATGGCACTCAGAACTCACATGAGTAAGGTGATAACTGCAGCTCACCCCACTACTGTGACATATGAGGCATATGATCTGATAAAGGCTAAGTTCATACCCGATGGCATGAACTCTTTCTGGCTCTTTAGGGCAGCATTTCTGGTTACCTTTCATTCAATTTTGTGACCGTGTCAGACAGACTAGTACTAATGGCAATTTATATTTACATCATGGAAACAGCAATATTTGCAAAAAAGTCAACACATTTGCAGTCTTCCTGATGCACTAGAATGCTGCACTTTGATTTTGTTCATGTTTGATTTACTCCCATTACAGTCCAAAGGCCACATCAGGCCTTCCCTGCTTTAGGAAGAGCCAAGGAGATTAAGTTATTCCAAAAGTTCTTTGTGGGTAAGAAAGCAGTGATGGAGCAACATATTTCTCTCCCACTAAGTGATTTTTTCCCCCCCAAATCAAGAGAGATGGCATACTATAACTCTGCTATGCACTTTTCTTTCTCACAGTTTTGCCAGCATGCAAACTATTACTGAATGCTTATTCGCTTTTGCTCCAAGGCTTTCCTTCATGCCACAAAACAGCTATCTGTTGTTTTTCATACCTGTGGTCAACTGTCATCAAAATGACAAGCATCATTCAATGCACTGAGTTAAATGCTGTTCTTTGGGGAATACTCACGATAGGCTAAAAGGAGAGCAGGAATGAATGGTACAGCAGCTCCCTCTAGTTAAATTACAGTGCAAAGCATTTTCATGCCACTGTAAATGCCAGCAAACTATAAAATGAAGCATTGCAGGGTGCTAATGAAGGCAATTAGCTACCTAGCACAAAAGCATTAAAGACAGTTCGTATTAAGGCAAGACTTTCCCTTCACAGCATCAACAGAGATGCACAGCATGCCCTGGAGCAGGACCTTTCTGACAAAAACTCTGCCCATTTTATTGATGAGAAGTGCTTTAACCTGAGGAACACATCAGACAGCATCAACTTCTACCATGGAGTGGAGAAAGTAGATGGGACGTGAGTATAAGTGGTCACTGTCACCCGCTCTTTCCATGTGCCCCGCTCTAAGCAGGAGGCTGGCTGCAGCACAAGTCCTTGCTTATATGTGAAAAGTGATACAGAAGTGGCTTCTCTCTGTGTACGCTTCTGTCTTTCCTTAGTGCAAAATCCTCTGTCACCCTCAGTTATTCCCTGCTTTCTAACAGCTGCCATGGTCGGAGGCCTGGCAGTCTGCAGCACCTATGATGTTCAATGTGCAGTGAGCTGTACGTTTCAGAGAAGACAATCCTTTACAACTGTGTTGCAGCTGACTCCTAGCCTTCAAACTGTTTCATGCAGATACCTCCCTGTGGTATTGATTTATAATCTGTGGCCTTCAGGTTTCAAAACCACAGAAAATCAAAGCAAAATCCAGCTAAGGTGTGCAGTTAAGTGCAATGGGGTGAACTGCGTGCAAGTGTACACCAAGGACTATATAGATACTTTTTTTCTTTTGGAAATTAGGCCATCAAGATACAGAGGTACATATTAAATAGTATGACCAGAAAAGATTTGGCATAGTTTAGCACTACTGACTGAATTAAAATTTCCCAATTATAAACAGTTTTAAAACTTTATCAGTAGTTGCCTTATCAACACCTGCATCCAATCCTGAAGCAACAGCAGTGGGAAAACAACTTGCAATAGAGGGCAGTGTTTTTGTGTTGATGACTTGCTAGTTCCCTTCTCACTCTTTAGCATAGCAGTATCTGAATGGTGAATGTACTCTACAATCTCAAATGATGGCGACTCTGTCTTCTTGGACAGAGAAGGGAAATTCCTTGTTATTTGTTTACTTATATTCTGCTTTTCATTAAATGATCACCTAATTCATTACTGAAATAAGGGAACATCTGAGAGAAACTTGGCAAGCATTCTGCTGACTCTAGTAACACTACCTACTTTCAGGATTAGCAATGAATAAAAATATTCTTGTCAACTCTAGTAAAAAAGGAGATTCATGTGGATAAATTTAACAACCCTTTTACTTTCTAACTAACCATAATCCAAGGCAATGCCATTTTTCATTAACATTTTACTGAAATCATTTGGCAGACTGAGACATATCTGCAGCACTCAGGAGCAGAGCAGGTGCTTTCTGCTTGAGTCATTCACCAAAGTCAGCCAGATAAATTAGTCTGGAAAAACGTTAAAGAACAGATTAAGTACTAAATATTTCAAACAGTCAAGATGAAAACCTTCTTGGAAACTTTATTTTCTGATCAGAAAATGAGTATAATCCAGGAGACCAAAAAGATGAAGACAAAAAAAAAAAAAAAAAAAGAAAGAAAGAACAAATGTCCTGCAGAAAGTACACTGAGATCATTTGGATAAATAGTTGTAAACACTGTCAGCTCAGGTTTAATACACTGATTTATGCACTCTACTATGAAATCATGTCGGGTGCATGAAATTTTTCAGGGCAACTGCCTAAATGAATGTGTAGCACTAAGGATTTCTTAAATGATTTAGGAAGATCGGTGCTCAGTTTGGAGAGAGAGGAATGCCCTATGAAAAACTGAAAAAAAGGCCACTTAGAAAACAAGCACTGGCAATTTTTATTTATTTATTTTTTTGCCTCTTTTAGTATTAATTTTCAGTGTTAAATTAAAATCTAAATAAAGTAATTGTGAGACTCGAAAAATGGTGACTTATCCATGCAGAGTTTAACGTGCAGGCATAGTTCTTAGAAGGAAGTTTTGTGTGGAGAAGGAACTCTAAAAGTAGGCAGAAGTTTGTCTCAGCCTTTCAGCTGGTAACTAAAACATATGGATCTTTCCATAAAACATGCTAAATATTTCTGGTTGAAGGGCAAAGTGATCTAGTAGGCTAAGCAATGCATTAAATGGGGTTGTGAATTTAACTCCAAAGAGGGTAGCTTATGTTCCACCACTTTTCAAGATGGGGGCTCAGGTGGCAAGTTCAGAGTCCCACAGACTCCCAGGTTGGAAAAATCTGAGTCTGGGATTTAGGTTCAACTAATTATGATATTGAAGGTCATCTGTGAAGGCTGAGCATGAAACCGAGCATCCCAAAATTTGTTTGGCTACAGGATATTGCAGAGGGAACATTCATGGGTGGTATTTTCAGTGCTGGAACCCTACATTCAGTTTTTCTCTCTCTATTCGTAGACTTTTCCATAACAATGCCATTTCTGTATGTCCCATAGATACTGAAAATTTAACAATAATAGGCCTGTATGTTAAAGCAGAAATGTTCATTATAATACATGGAAAAGTAAGAGGATGAAAATACTCCAAATGATAGAGATGGAGAGTGATGGAGCTGGGAGAAAATTCCTTTTTCCTTCCTCCTATCCTAGCTCAGTCAGTGCCTTATCCGTTTTCCTGCTACCATTCATTCTGATGATGAAAGCTACTAGGAGGCCTGAACTACTTGCTTTATTGTGTAGGTTATATATATCTCATGAGGCAGGGCTGCTCTGACAGCAGACCAGACGTGTTGCCTAACAATCCTTCTCTTGTGGTTTCTTTTTCATTTTCCTCGGGTTCTCACGTCATCTGGTAGTTGGTGACACACAACTCAGTTTCCCAGGACAAAGGCTTTGGGTTCATGAAAGTAAACAGTATTTGAATCTATTATGATGGTGTGCAATGGACAGGAGATCATGTGTTGGGAATTGGCACAAAGGGCGTGGACATGAGTCTGTGGAACAGTTGTTCGATCTCAGCTTGTTTTAAGCAACCAAGAGTAGGCCTCAGCAAACCCCATGGCCTGCTGTAGCTGAGCAAACCAAGCTAACAGGGCAACTATGAGAAGTTCCCACGACAGTGTTCCCACGTCGCCCAATTGAGGAATTCAGAAAAATATTGTTACCAGCAGCTGGCTTCAAGGACAAGGTATATGTGTCTGCTAATCACAAGGGGGTTGTTTTCTTGCAGGTGGGGTTGTTTTCTTGTAGTTGTTTGTCTGAGTGCTTTTGACCAATAATCTTGTGTGAAACACTGTCCGCCCCTGTTAAGTTCACTATAAAAGTTAGGCTATTCAGGCAATAAAATGGAGCATGATCTGACTCTACTGGTGTCTGTCGTGCTTTCGGCTGTGCTTCCTGCAATGCGCTCTAACAATCATGTTAAATTATCTAATAATCAATTAAGGCCACAAGCACTCTTAAACTTGAAACAAAGAAATGAGTCAAATTTCATTTGACATATAGCAGGTATGAACTCAGACAACCACCTAGTCTGTTAAAGGCTGGAAGAAGCTGCATTGCTGACATTCTTACTTGATCCCAAATAAATGTATTTTTAAGCATCACTATACATATACAGCAAAACATAAACTTACTGTGGAGTTGATGTCAGAGGCAGTGAGACCTTTAGTTAGCAGCTATACAAATATTGCCTGGAAAATGAAGATTTTGCTGGGGATTAATATAATTTAATTATCCAACTTTGAGGAAATCAGAGATTTTCATTCTCTGTCCAAAACAATTTTTTCTACAATCTTCAAGCAAGCCATTGGAACTCTGTAGAAGCAACAGCTCTCCAAAATCTCAGTGTGAACAAATCTTTGCTGTATATGAAATCATGTGAAACAGAGAAGAAAGAAAAAAATGCATATGAAACCCATAAAATCATCTGATGTATGTGCTTGCATAGTTTGTACAATTCAGTGGATGGACACTTAATCTCAGTGTAATTGCCAATTAATAGAAGATAGCTCACCTAAGCTTTTACTTCTATTTTCCTTACTAGTGTTTCAGTTCCTGTAACATGGGCTAAATTCAGTGAAGACAATATCAGATGCTCTCAGCATGCAAGGGCCAACTCTGTCAAGCTCCGTGAGGACACAGAGGTTGGACTGGAGAGCACATCTGAGGAGATGTGGAATCAATTCGTCAGCACCAACTTGGCCTTCAATAATCGCATTGCCGAAGTAGCTGATGCAAAGAACAAACTCCAAGCACAACTGGCCAAGGTAAGATTCACTAAGGGTTGGCAGCTGCGTATTATCTTAGTTGTACCTGAAAGGCAGAAATCTTCTCTAGAATTTACATTATTCCCGAATAAGCACCTCCCCAAAAGTCATGGCTGCATTAGCCATGACTTTTGCATTACCTTTTTGCAAACAATGCACTTGAATCACAGCAGAAGAGCTCACTCAAAGATGAGCAGACTTGACAAGGTGACAAAGTTTTACAAGAAACCACACAATATCTGCCCTAAATGGAGAGTCAGTGTGATTATGTTAATTTGCAACTTACATGTCCAAAGTGGGGAAAAATATCTTAGATGGCTTTTTTTTTTCTGTTTTTCATTTATTGAGGATATTCCCTGGTGATTTCCTGATCAAAGAAAAGTACACAAACTACTTGGGGAGTAGGGGTGTTAAACAGCGAAATAACTTTGGAAAGCAAATAAATAAAAAGTCCCACAAAGAGTATCACGACTTCTTTCCTTTAGAGGAAAAAGATTAAGTTTTTGCACTTTCATTTTGCTGCAGCAAATGAAAAGTCCTGAATTTAAAAATACTTATATTCAAAATGTCATTAGTCTGTCTCTGAACCTAAGTTCCAAGTTTTTTTCCACCTTTTAATAAAACACTTCCACATCTTTAACAAGAATTTTTGCCTGGTTGTGGTTGAAAACAGTCAACTCAGTTGAGTGGGTCAGACAGTTAACTTTTCAAACGTTTGTTCTGTCTTTGTTTTCACATGGTAAAATGCAGAAATAGAAAAGGAGACCTGTATTAAATCCTACCTGTATTACTTTTTCATTCAATTTTCACTGAAAAATGTGACATGTTGGAAGTGTATTAGTTGAGTTCTGAAACATAGTCTGAAGTTAGCAAGAGGTGTTGCCTTTGTACTGACAGATAAAATCTTGTTAAGCGATCAAGTCTCACTGTGTTACTTTTATATGACTTCAGGGTTCACTAAGTTCTTCCATTTAGAATCCTTCTCTTATAGAGGAGACTCATGTTCACTCGTTTGTTTCAATGCACATTTGGAAACAATAGAGTTTTCCTGCCATTCTATTTGCCATAAGTAGTTTAAGATGTTTTCAGTTTATTTTTAGGGACTTTTTGGAAAGTGCAAACCAACTAGCTAAATATGTATGAAGTCACAGCACATAAAGTAATGTTTTTTTCTATTTTTTCCTTCTTATAAAGCATAAAAGATACTGAATGTAGTTTTTGTGTGGTTTGGAACTTACACAAATGAAGCACTTTATCCCTGAATTGGCCATCCAGGTTTCTCATGGATTTAATCTATGAACATTTGTTTCACATTTTCCATTGGCATTTTCTAGTGCTTTTGAGTGTCCTTTTTGTAAAAGAATGTACAGCATAAGGTAGCACAGGGAGTACATATGGAACCACAAAGTGCATTGTGAGTTATCAACCTACTACAAAAGATTTGGTCACGAAGTTCAGCTGACACAACCTAACTGCTGACAACTTGTACATAAGGGAAGAAAAACTGACTTGTGTCCCTACGCTATCCACACCATTAGATTGCAATAATAAACAAACTGGAGAAACCGAAGTAATCACATTTGTATAAAGAATATTTAGTTTGTGTCATACACACAGATAAAAAACATCATACAAATTTGCACTCTATGAACTGCTGTTTTTACTGCTGAGTTGTGTAGTGATAGCACATATGTAGCAGAGAGATCTTCATCTCAAACTCCACAGTAATGTAGTTATATCAGAATAACAAAATGCTGGAAGAAAACTGCACAAGCTAGTGAGGAATAATTCAGGCTGGTCAGTGTTGTCAATTTTGAAGGAAAGGTAATGGTTTTGTTTTCATTCACCATGCAGCTTCCACAGGCTGTCGCTTCCTGAGGAACTGAGTAAAAATTATTCTCGGGTCTTCTGGATAACAGAAGAGGGCTAAGGGCCCTTCTTAGTCTACCAGTATCCACACTATAATGTGGGTGTCTAGTTTTGATTTTTGATTGCAACCTACAGGTCTATACATGGCAGAAGCCAAAAGCATGGAGTAACTATGAAAAGAAAAATGCCATGGCTTTATTGAGCAAAAGCATTGCTGGTTAAGCTGTGGATGAGGTTATATGATAGAAATCCTACTATTTCTCTTGCTCGTGATGATACCTTAAAAACACGAGCAAAGAGAAATAAAACAAGGGAAGAAGTGAGTAAGGAGTGAGTACTCATTTAACAGCCATCTATAGCTAAGCATAGCAGACTACCTTTTCTTCTTTCTCCTGGCTTGCAGTATAGCCTGTAACACTCAGAGAAAAAAGTACTGCTAGGGTATTTTAATAAGACAGCCAACAGTGTGGCTGGGACCCAAGGCTTTCCCTTAAACTCTACTACATTTCTGTTCTTCCTTTGGGATGTGATAATAGTCAAATGCAGCTAAACTATGGTTCCTGTTCCTTTCACATCTAATAGCAACCAGACAATGGGTGCCACAATTTTTTTTTTGCATTTAGAAAATGAATCATTCTTTCAAAGGCTGTCTTTGCACTGACTTCTCAAGCAATGAATGCTGCTATTAGAGACCTCCTTCCCTCTGCAAAACTCTTCTCATAGCTAAACAGTCTACCTCCATGAATTGACAGAAGAGTGAGCATAGAAAAGGTATGCTGTCTTGGAAAAATGAAAAGTTTTATATTTAATGAGGTCTGGAGCCCATTTCTGAATGAAAAAATGTTTTTCTGCTTTGTGAAACAACCAAATCTCTTCCAGACAAAAAGGCTATACAGGGAACCTCCTACAACCATTTGTTTCTAAAATCTGTACCCTCAGAATGGAAAGAATAAAAAAAAAGTATACATAAAAGAGTAAACACTATGACTATGTGGTCAAAAAATTACCACATATTGAAATAGCATATTTTCTTCTGTTTATGTCACTTGCACATAAAAGATCAGCTGGCTAAGATTATGAACCAAATGTCCAGTGCCTCAGCTTGTGTTCCACTACATTTTCTTTAACAACATAGAGGACCAGGTGGAATATTTTTTGTCTTAGTTGTAGATTTCATCTACTGGCTCTGGAAACATTTTGTTATCCTTTGGAAGTAAACCTTTTGTAAAAACTTGGAAAATCTGGGATCCATACACTGAGTTAGTGTCTGTGATTGATACTGTGGTGGAGATGCATGCTGTGGTTAGCATTTGCACTTAAAATGTTGTACATTTATGTACCTAAAATGTTTCTCCTAGCCTGAGTTTTTTTCATATTTTGTTTATATTGCAGGGATATATAATGGTGAATACCAGTCAAACTAATTCCACCCTTTCATTGAGTTATTTTAAAAAATAACATCCCATATGGAAAACCCCTGTTTATTTTTCTTCTGCTAGTTAAAAAAATAAAATCTCCCTTATTAGAGGAGTTCTATGTCACTTGGCCACAGCATGATAATGCCTACTCGTATACCTATCTTGCTATCACAGCAGAAAAACAACTCTGTTAGTCTTCACATGTGCAAAAGTACATATGCACCTCCATCCACTGCCAGTGGATGGACTTTGACTGAAGCTCAAGAAATAATATTTATCCAAAAATAAAGTGGGTGACATTATACATGCCTGGGTCATGACTGTAGCGACAAAAGGCCAGCCCCCGTTTCGGGGATGGGAAGCATCAAGGAACAGTTAGCACCCAACTCCCTTTGTCAGAATCCTTTAATATTTACATGAAAACAGTTCACATACTCTACATACATGTGTTCTGTGCTGTAGGGATATGCCAGAAGGAGGGAATGACTGTTTCTGTCAGAGGGGTAGGACCACAAGACAACAAAGTCTAGTCATGGATAAATTGCATTAAAAACAGTAATACCAAGTGATACATGGAACAGAGGTGTATCAGTGAAGTGTGAGATCTCTGTTCACCATGTAGACTGTCCTTACAGCCACACTTTTATGATCCTAACTTTCTCTGCAAGAATGCCATTGCTTCAAACCTGTTTAGGAAAAGGCACTACCAAAAGGAACATGGAGATTGATTTTGTAATAGTCCATTAGAACATTGTTGTATTGCCGTTCTCAACTGGTAAATAGCCTCTCTCTTCCTGCCTTTCTTTCCTTTGCTTGATGACGGTATTGTATCACACACAAGATTATGTGAACAGAGTGCTACTTCTTTATTGCTTGGAAAACAATCAACTAGAAAAAAATACAGGAATGAACAAGATTTACTTAGTTCTGAATTTATGCAGGCAAACTAAGAAATATCACATGGAGATTGCTATACATGTACCTGTTATTTTTCAGAGCTAGGATTTTCTCCTTAGTGGACATTTGCACGTGTTGCATCATGTATCTTCTTTCCTGCATGCTGTTGCCTGCAGGGCTGCTTTACAGAGCTGCTGTGCAGGAGAATTGTTGGGGAGACATTCTAGTTCACAAGTGCCTGGTAACAGTTATGCTATCGAAGGCTCTGTGTGGACGCTCCCTAGCATTCTTTCCAGCTCTTCTTCCTCCTCCTAAAACAAAAAAATACCACATTTATATTAAAAAAAAAAATATATATATATATATATAAAGAAGAACAGTATCTATTATTACATCTGTTTAGTTTTACTGTAGGATATTGTCTTCCTTTATGTCCAGCTAAATATGTTCTTTTTACTGTAAGACACACAGAACGTCTCAATGCAATGAAGGTATTCTGTTGTTTTTACTTCTATCAAGCATTATGCCAGGAGTTTTGCCAGGACCTTCTCCATCAATGACATAATGTCTCCATTTCATGTTACAAACTACAAGTCTGAGTAATGACTACACAGCAGTCCGTCTGCTTTTATAAGTATTTTGTCTGCTACTAGTAGTTCTTTCTAGTGGATTTGTACCTCAGTTTCTACCATGTTCTTGCACCATTTACCCTGAATTATTGACACACAATTAAATAGCAGATCCCAAGAACATTCCTGTTGCAACCGATTGAGGTACTGTCACAGCATTTAGCCTTGTTTCCCACTACAGAGCATCCACATGGCATATTTAGAAACACATGAACAAAACACATTCTTCAGAGAAAGACTTCGTATAGTTTGTCTTAACTATATACAGTTCCCAATTCAGTTAAGGTCAAGGGATGCACCTAAGAACTCTTCCTGGCAGGCATTTGATAAACAAACCTGAAAAAGATATTTAAAGAGCAGTGGAGCAAAAACTCCAACAATCAAATGCATGACACAGCCTTTGCTTCTTTTTCTTATCTAAATCAGTCCAAACAAGACCAAATACTTTCAATTTTTCATCATCAGACAATGCACAAGGAGGAAAACACACATGCACTATCATTTTATAGTACATATCACCTGCTCCACTGCATTTTTTAACAATAAATCTACACTAATTTGCATTTAGCTAAAGGAATGCTTTAGTGACTTACAGATGTCTTGTCTTGTGTTAGAGCAGCTATGTTTTTACCCTTTATTCTACTTGGAGTTTGGTCTGAGTGTCAGTACTGAATAGGCTCCAAGTTCAGATCAGGTTTCCAAGTCAGCACAAGGAAAGTCTCCAAAGAGCATTGTTTGTCAGTGATTCGTACTTGCCTTTTTACATTCTCAGTCCAGCTGCTGTCTGCTCTCACTGTTGCTCCATTGATGTATTCAGGAAACCATCTGAGTTCTCTTCACTTTGGATTTTCATCACCTGCTATTTGGCTTTTCCTGCCTGCCACTTCTTTGTGTGAGGCTGGCTGGTGAGGCTGACAGCCTCCAAGTCTATCAGAAGAGACTTGAATAGGGGAACAGTAAAAAGGGATTGAAGTGCTTTTATACGGCTTTGAACATTAATCTACTGAATGCAGAAAGGAAATGCTGTCCTTAAAAACTTGCTTTATAAGTTTCCCCATCTAGTTCACGATACAGCTTCCATGCAGAATTATCCCCTTCCCACTTAGTTTGATTGCCACTGTAAAGATGGCAAATTGTCTCAGTCCTCTAGAAAAAAAATTAACCAAAGTACATGGAAGCAAGGGTGTGGTATAAAGCATTCCTTACTGCAACTCCTAGAAGTCATCACTCTTACTGCCTTACTAGTCATAGTCTTACTGCCTAGAAGTCATCACAACTGCAAGAATGCTTAAAGGATTGGAAAGCAGGCATTTGCTTGAATAAGTTCCTCAACTTTCTCCATAGCAGGCTGAAAAGGATGACGTTAGTAGCACTAGATGACACCACTTTATTTAGCTTATCCAAATAACTGTTGTGTAGGGCAGAGAATTTGCTAAATCCACAAATATGTATACAGAAGACAAAAGAATTATAATAGAAGACTCTTTGCTTGAGCAGACAAAAACAAAGAAGAATTGGTGGCCAGACAAATCCAGATGGAAAACATAAACCCTTATTTTTCAGAGCAAAGGAATTCATCACTGCAACAGCTTACCACAGATAGGTTGCTTCATTAGCACCAGGAATCAGGATCACTGTTCTCCCTGAAAGCTCAGCTCTTTCTACAGGCACAGGCTTATGAAGAGGAATTACTGCAGGACTGCCTAACATCCTGCAGGCAGTGCAGGCAGCTAGATTACTAAAACTTCCTTCTCACCCTGAGATTGAATATTTCCTATTTCCATTTTGGTCCCAACTTCACAAGTCTGTCATTAATTCTTCTTACTTGATTCTGGGATTAATCAAGGTCATAACAATGTGAGGTTCATCCAGAATTTGGATGGCAGAACCCTAGAAATATGAGGTGCTGGAGGCAAAAGACGAAGAGTCCTGGCTGGCTCATTGGCCAGGGTTAGCGCCCAAACCAAGGAAGGTGTTACAGCTCCGCTGTGTTTCATTGTCACTGGGCTCCCAGTGGATGTGGTTGTTTGGGGATGGAAATGTTCTGTAAGAGTCTAATCACAATGTATAACTCTGGTCAGACTCAGAGCTTTTCTAGAACCTGATTTTTAGGTGAATAGAAAATATAGCCTATGGAATACAATGTAGGAGATAGTGATATGGCACCTTCATGCCTCACTGCAAGAAACATTCAATTTATGACAAGAAAAATTATGGTAAATATATTTTACATCTGATGTAAACTGTACACAATCTTTAGGAAAAGTAATAAAACCTTTAATCATGGTGCCAACCCCTCATTAGTATGTTTGCATCTGTTTTCCATAAAGTTAATATTAACATAAGTATTTACCTTGGCCTCACTCTCCTGGAAATACCCAATAGGACAGGATGTTTACACGCAATAGCTCTGAGAATCAGTCAGACCAGACAGCAAGTGACCTGTCTATGTAGCCCACTATTTATACCATGCCTAAACACCAGATTATCTCAGCGAGCACCATGCAAGACAGAACACCTGCACTCTGCTCAGAAGCATTTGTATGCTCAGAGGCAGAGCTGCCCAGCACCACCCTTCCTGCAAGGTTTGCTATTCCTCTACCTGGGAGCACAGGGATCAGAAACATTCTGGAAAAACAGATACATGTTTAGAAAACCATGAAAAAATAACCACCTACTCCAAAAAACAAGAAACCATGATTCTGAGTATTTCCATTCAGTTCACTGAGAACGTATGCTCTTAAAAACAGTTTCCCCTGCTCTTTTTTCTTTTTTTCTTTTTTCTTTCTTTTTAACCCCTAGGGTCTGAAAAGTCAGTGTACTACATCAACATATGATGGAAATTAACTCTTGCCTTTTTGCTTGATATATTTTACTCTATACCTGAAGAACCTACAGAATTCTTTTTTAGTAAGCTACTCCATCTCTTAAGCAGGTCACCCTCTCAGATGTTCCATCCCTCACACAGTATTTTTTATTACATTTAAATTTATTTATAAATTAAATCAACCAACCTTTCCTGTCTTAGCAACTACTGAATATGTTTATATGGTGGCTAGACAAAAATATGGAATACATTTTATACTCAAACCATTTACTTCTAATTCAAAGAATAAACCTACTTACATATATAACTAGCATAAAACACAGGATGAAAACCAGGAAAACCTCAGTGGCAGTAAAACAAGGAACTGCCTACCAGCCTCTGAAAGAATTTTCAAAATACGCATCTGTGAAATTCTAAGAGGAGCCTGCCTATGGCTGTTGAAAAGGCCTTGCTCTGAACAGGGCCATAAAGAACTCCTGAAGTCAGACAGGCAGTGCCCACCCAAGCTGCATAAAGGAGAGGGGAGGCAGGGCTGTGAGCAGGAGCATGCATATAGGAGAGGGAGCACCTTCCCCATGGCACTCTCCCCACGTAAGGCATTCATCTCAGACCCTGATGTATCCTCACGTAAATTTTATGCATGTTTTTTTTGCCACTTTCTTCTCTTCCTTATTTTATGTCTTAAAACCTGAGTCACTTACAGTTACTCGTGCCTGTTCCTGGTGGCTGGGTATACACTTAAGCTTATTGTTTAATATTGGAACCTGTTGGACGATTAACGAAGAGTGACTCAGAATTGGTTGGGAAGGTGTGTGCTGGTTGGTGTAAGCAGCTCAAACTTGCCTGGAAAAACCTGTTTGAAGGAGGAAATAATTATTTAAGCTGGGACTACATACACATTAGACTGTTACCTACAAACCGAGAAGTTACAGGTGCAAACTAAGGCACTAACTTGAAAACAAAAGTAGATTTCTGTCTCCTAAAATGGTTGCGTCATCTCACAAAATCATAAAGACTTGCGTAGACTAGACCAGAGTACTAACTCTGGGCAAGTGGAGAATCCTGGCTTCTCAGCATGCCATGCAGCAATGCTCCACTTCATGGAATAGCCTAAGGGGAACATGAAATGAGGTAGGCTAGAATAAGCATAATCAAATGAGAGCCATTGCTCATCAGGATGCATTCAGGTTATCATGAATCCATGTGCCTTTATTTGCAAAATCTCACACCAAGGGACACACTTCCAGCTGCCAAGTACAGGCAGCCTGGATTGAATGAAAACAAGCTTTTTCTGACATTGATATAGAAGACAACATTTTTCTGCTGTGACATTTAAATATGAGAAACAGAGGTGGTTGTTACTACTACTGCTTCCTCCCCTGCAGCCCATCTGCACTCAGGCAATTCATATAGGCTTCCAGAGGAAACAGGATTTAGTTCAAGGCAGCAGTGCTCATATATGTTTACAAAACTGTTCCTTATTCTCAGAAAGGGCTGTCTTGTACCAAAACAAGAGATGAGTGTATGCAGTAGCTTGTCTAGAAAAGAAGCATTTTCAGGCTTTAAAGATCATGAGACAAGCATCGACAACATAGCTTAGTGTGAGGGGGTTTACGTTTCTTAATGACTACAAAGAATCTCATTTCTAACAAGAATCAGTAGCTGCACGAGCCATAGCGGTTTCTCTCTCTGGCATCATCTCTGTCTAGAGGCATCTTTTCTCTATTAAAGGGATGTGTACACTTCTCTCAGATGAAGTAACTTGAGACAGAATGGTGTGCACAAGACTCAAACTGCATATTTAATTGTTATTTTGACCAGGTTTAGCAAAACCACATTAATAATAGAGTATTTTATGATACGCCTAAAATGCTGGTCCCGCAGCATCCGAAGGTATGAAACAGTGTAAAATTGTAGAAAAATATGACAGAACTTCTGAGCCTTATTGTTGTCCTTCAATAGTTAAGCATATAGCAATGATGTATACAAATAGTTAAGCATTTTCTTGTGTATAGTTATGTCTTCCTCTGTTATTTTGAAAATATTTTTGCAAATCCAGGCCAAGTTAAATGATCCCATACTTTTCTCCCCCTTTAATTTAAATAAAGCTGTTTTAAAATAAACATCTTGTACATTTTAGGGAGAGTGGAAAAGTTAAATAGAAACTGCATATAAGTGTGAAATTGATTGGATTATTCTCAAGGATAAAAATTAAAAAATGCATATATGAATTCAGTGGAAGGAGGCTTTTTAGAGGGTTGGAAATTGTTTCAATAAATATATGAAAGGCTCAGATTTCCTGGTCCTCTTTCAATCTGTACGGGGTAGACGGGTAAACCATGCAGAAACTGATTGTAAGGACACTGATTAAATATCCAGATATGTATTTAATGACTTCTTTGTTCTATAAGTAGTATTTACATTCTAATAGTTTTTTTTTTTCCCCTTCTCTATCTCTTCTGTGAAAATGTTATGTTTAAGACAAGGTAAAGAAAATGTTGGGAATTTTGTATGTTTCCTTTGGCACACATGATGTTTAAAGTATGCTTTAGCTTTCAGATTTGTTGACTGTACTTATGCCATCCCTATTCCCATTGTTATGAAGCTTTATAAATAAAAACTTGCAGTATTCCCAAGCACAGACCAATCCAGTGGAGACTCTTGATGTCCCTGGTGAATTGTGCAATGCATTGATTTGAAGATCTTTTCCTAGGGCCCAAACTAATCAGCTGCTTCTCTTAACTGTGGCATTTAGACATCCCATACAAATATACACAAAAAATGCACAAAACCACTGCTCAAAATGATTCTAACTTTTCTAAAATACAGTTAAACTAGTTGAGTCATTACCTCCTGATATTACATTCTGTTGAGAAATGTGACTATTAAATGTTTGTTTTCTTTTGTTAAATGATTCCCGGACTATTTCTTACCATCATCTGAATTAAACAAACAAACAAACAAACAAACAAAACTTTATAAATCATAAAATGATGACCTGCAATTAAGCTTCAAAAGAAATAAACCCTAAACACCAGAGCAAAGAACATGGTAATGTCTATTAAGAATTTGGCTATCATATGACAGTAAAAATTATTCTAATGCATTTCACATTTGAGATCTGGGTTACACTTGTAATCCAAAGATTGAAAGATAACATAGCTTTAATATGAAATAATGTGCTCATGTGCTCTAAAATGAATGAGCCACATTTACACTATTTAAATATGGTAACTTACAATAAACTTAAAAATTTTAAAGAATTAATTGATTGAAATATGGAAATGTGGATGAAAAAAGTTTTTAAAAGTGAGATACACAATATTAAATATAAAGGAATTTACAAAAGTAGGAGGCAGCTGCCTCCCACCATATTATGTAGCTGCTGCTTTTTGCATTCAGCTACCAAACACTGAGTAAACTTCAGAAGCAAAAAGGAGTAATGATAACTGTCAGACCATAGCATTTTAAAGATGCTTGTGTTGTCCATATGACTATCCTGATTACAAGATGAAACACGTGTGACTTTAGTGCCTCTTTCTCCCAGTCTTTCTGTGTGCTCAGCCTATGAAAATTCACGTCCTTGGTGAAGTGAGAGTGGCAGGAGAGCAGTTTTCTGAAAGCTCTCAAGAATGCTGCAGCACAAAACTTTCCTCATGTCCTGGAAGGGAAGGTTTCCGGATGGACAGCTGCCTGAGCCAGTCCCTCACCATGCTCTCTTAAGAACACACTGCTCAGCATTTGTTGTTTTTGCTCCTTGCCTTTGGAGGTCATCCAGAAATGACGTAGGCTGGTGCAGCACTATCTGGTGATCCTCCCCACCAATCCGTTTATGTAGAGTAGATTATCTAAATCATTTTATCCAATGTGTAGCCCGAATGAATAATCAAAAATTGTTAGTACAAGGCTTCTGTGATGTGTTGTAGGTGGTTCCCCTGTGGGCATTTTAGTCTGTAGGTCTCAACTGACAGCACTTAAAAAAAATAATAAAAAAAAAAGTAAGAAAAAAAAGAGAACACACAATGAATCTAAACCACATCCACTTATAGGCAGCCAGGCAGGATTTAAAGATGGCTGCATAGTTTAACATTTGAATTTTAAGTTCACAGGCAGGTTTAAACTTTTTTTTTTTTTTTAAGCAAATGACTAGGATTTGCTCAGTAGCACTCATCATTTGCCTTGGTTGTGCATAAAGCTTTTGTGGACCGCTGGCATTATTATAAGCACAAGGTGCTTTAGTGTCCTGAAGTCCTGTGGCATGAGGGTATTCTGTAGTTACTATGCATTATGCAGAAACAACATTACAAGGGTTGGATATACAACTGAATTCTCTGTGACTCAGATAAAAGCTCTTTTTTCACAACTTATGAATTACCAGATTTTCAATAAAGGGAAATATTTTCTATTTAGACTCATGCGCTTGCCCTTCTCAAACATAAACATTGTGTGAATTTGTAGGCTGTGCAAGCTTTAAATACTTTGAGTCACTAAATATGACTAGATACAAGAAGACTCTTGTCCTATGCCAGTTTTATGTGTTAGTATTCTAAAAAGAAAGGACTATACAATCTCCTGCCTCTCTATCACTAAGATATCACCAAGGTGTTTTTTACATGTGTAGCGGGCAACAAGGTCCAGCCAGATGCAAACTCAAAGCACAGTAAGTGCTGTGAAGGGACAGAAACAAATCTCAGGTTTGATGAATACCAACATTCACACACCTGAAACATTAGTACTGAAATCAAAATACATGGGTTTGTGGTTTGGTGGTTGTACTTGCACTGTGGCCATATGAATGCATGAGAAGAGGATTCAAGAGAAGTGTGGCTTCGGAAAGCCTCTCTTGTAAAGTTCTTTCTGCTAGGTGAACTTGAAAATGGCACTCCTAAGGGACTGAGGATAGATTATACATGGGCAATCTGCTCAGTATGGTATGTACTAGAATCGGCTTGTTCCTCCTACATCTTAATGTAATTTACCTTTTCAGACATGCAGAAGGCAAGAGTAAAGGGCACCAAGCCATAACAGAAGCACTATCATGTATTAATAGACTTGCCATTGTTTGCTATAGCCCAAATAATGATTACTGTTACCTGAAATACAGAAGACTACTAAATTTCTTCCCTGGTCTTCTATATAAATTTGGATACTGCTTCCAGAATTTGCTGCAGTTAGTGTTTCTGAGCACATGCTGAGTCCCCTTTGAGGGCTTCCTGTTTTCCTTCAATGTATAGAATACACATGAGATACTTACGAGAGAGAGGGCAGAAAAAGATATATCAGAAAATGTTCTTTTTATCTCCTTACACTTCTTTAACTTGCTCAGATCAACTTGCATTAATTACCCACAAAATAGCTTGTAACTTCACTCCACTACCTGAATAAATGGCATTTTGATTCATGCTGTCATGAGACAAGGTAGCAGCACAGTGACTATATTACATAGGTACTATAACATGAGCACATTTCTAAACTGCTACATTGGTCTGCGGGAGCTGCTTTCACAGACACAGTTCATTTCTAATGAAGTGCTCTAGGTAGCTTTAATTGCTCTGTTTCACTGACAGATTTCCCCCACAAAAGTGGATTTCCACCTGATGCCAAAGAGAGAAAACGTTACCACCAACAAAGCTCAAAGTGTAAACCACAG
This sequence comes from Aythya fuligula, assembly GCF_009819795.1. Classification (NCBI taxonomy): domain Eukaryota; kingdom Metazoa; phylum Chordata; class Aves; order Anseriformes; family Anatidae; genus Aythya; species Aythya fuligula. The sequence goes on along the minus strand of NC_045573.1, from coordinate 16,825,778 downwards.
AGGTCTTACTCAGAATCAGGACTGAGAGAGAACACAAATCCCCCCTCTCTTTCATTATAGGTAGAAAACAAATATTCACCCAATTGTTTCTTAAATTGAAACATAACTTTGCCCTGTTCTTACTAGGCTGAGGAGATGTGTGTGACTTTGTTCCATTGCTTTTACTTTGATTTACACTTTATTATTAGAAAGAAAATCTACTTACAATTTACTGTAAATTGGAAGATGTTTACTATAAATTGTAAGCAGAATGACTGTGAGAAGCAATACCCTCACTGCAGGTACCAGAAGACCAGCACAGTGGACTCAGCCTCCTACACGCAGCAAGGCGTAGCATGGGAAGCTCCATAGCAGTGAGAGAAGCTGTAAGATAAACACAGGAAAGGAGGGCCCTGGCTCAGCAGTGGGTGACCTCTAAACACATTGCCTGTTCTTTCCTCTCAGCCTTGGTATGTCCCCACAGGTTGATATTTTGGTTGGCAATGAAGGTGAAAGATGTGAACAACAGTTCGGACCGACAAGCTTGTAAGAGCTCCCCAACATCCCTTTAATTGCCAGCAGCCTACCTGGGGACTATATCTCACCTTCATCATGTACAAATGAGCAAACAGAGGATACTCTTAGCAAATTGCTAAAGAGTGAAGTTCTGGCAACAGCACAAGCTACTCTAATTCTACTTCTAAGCAGCAGAAGACCCAAAGCCTTTGTGTTTTCAGGGAAAAAAAAAAAAAAAAGATGACTTTCTGCATAATGAAGGCACCTAAGTTTATTTATATATGTGTATATATATATTAACTACAGAAAATTGTGTATGTAACTGGTAGAACTGTAAAAAAGTTAGAAAACAACATATTTAACAATGCACTCTGACCATAAGTAGCTCCTCAAATAGCTACCCAAGCACACTGGCCTACCTGCGTATTCCCGTACCAGTGTGCTTTGTATTCCCTGTAAAACACAGCTTACTTACAGTGATTATTTAATTAAGAAAGAACTGGTGTAGAATGAAACTACAGGGAGAGATATACTACTCTGAACTTCGTTTTCTTTCGTACTGTGTTCCTTTCATAACAAACCAGCCTTTTCCCCAGCAGTCTGTATGCAGTAAAGGCTTCTTTCAGGTGAAGATGTTCTCAAGCCTGCTCAGTGAGAACCCAAATGAGACCCAAAAGACTCAGTGAGGAGACACTTGCTGCCTTTAAATCACAACAGGCATATTCATAGGCTGCCATTGGAAAGTGGCGTTACTGCAAAGGGCGAACTGGTTTGCACAGTGCTAGCCAGGTCTCTTGCCTTGCCCCACTACACATCACCAACAAGCTCTTAAGGATTTGGCCTGGGGTGCAGGCTCTTGGCATCCTTAGCCCTTTGGGTTTTGTCTATAACTAACTTTTCAGCAGCAAGAACTAATTGTGTTTTTAAACTACATACATCATTAGATAACACAGTACAACTGAGCACATAGGCAAGATCCGAACAGCAGCATAACTCAAATAGCATTATGACATTTTTAGTGGTTGTTGAAATTCAAGTTGCATTGATTTTAGTAGACTGGCTGAGAAATGACATCAGTTCAATTTGTTCTCTTCCATTTTAAACCTGTCTACAGGAAAAACTTGAACTTGTTCACTATGTTGGCTGTAATTAATTGTGGTAAATTAAAGTAATGTAATAATCAATTGGCTAGGGAATGTTACCTGAATATAAATGTTTTAATCCCTCTCTCTCTTTTTATGACTGAGAAAAGCTTTCCCCTTGCAGTTTGTGTGTTTCCATCAGTATGGAAAAGAACGGAAAGAGCAGTTACAGTACCCTAAGGAATAACATAAAGTATATGATAATATACTCTGCAACTAAAACTATGCTATTCTAATTCTGTGGGCCTCTTTTTGATGATGTTTCACTCCATACCTTTCCCATTTAGAGAAAATAAGCTTTTAAAGCAAGCTGTTCTTCCCTTTAGAGTTCCCAGTGTGTTTGCAAAACTTTCAGAAGTTAGTTTCAGTATGAAAATATTATTTGTGCTTATATATTCTTGCAGCAGATGTCCTCAAAATACTTGGAATATGAAACAATTTCAGAGAGCACATATTTGATGGCTTTTGAATTTTTATGAGGCAAAAGGAAATAAGAATTGAATGAAAGTTTGAATGAAAGTGGCAGTTTGTTGAAATTTTAATGCTGCAAAATGGTCCCTGGTCAATCAGCAGTTATTTTATTTAGTAGAAAAGGTAGATAATGAAGTAAAAATGGAAATGAGTCTATTTAGAGCTATAAACATTGCCTCTATGAAAATGGCTTTACACACACACACACACACAATTCCCTTTCACAAGAATTCAGTGCTTCTCCTGCTTGTTATATAGTTATATTCCAGTTTGCATTAAAATTCCGTAATGTTATAACAGCAAACAATGTTGCATTTCTTAGCATAAATATTGCCCAGTGTTGCTATCCAGCTTTCAAGGAACAACATCATTACATGCTTTAATGGCATTTAATGGCCTCTGGCTCTTCTAAGAACTGTGATTGCTGTATAACCTTTGTAAAAAATGGCAAGATCAAGCCAACAAATTATACAGATACATCTGATTACTGTGAGATTACAGCAATCTCCTCCCTTAAATTAAAGGGAAGTGACATGCCAGAATCGAAGCAGTTCCAATAGGAGTGTCTAAAGCAGGGGGGAGTTATGGTTTCATATGCACACGAGGCTTACAAAAATGTTCGGCTTTTTCAGGTACTTCAAGAAATCTTCCAGACAGAAGATACAATCATGCTATTGGAGAGATCCATAATGGCAAAGGAGTACCCTCTGAAAGTGGCTCAGACACGCCTGGAGACGAGAACTAAACGACCCAATATAGAGCTCTGCCGTGATGAACCTCAGTACCAGTAAGTAGAGGCCAGACCACTCCATCCCCTCCTCAGTCAGCTACTCAAGAAAGAGAGATTTAGCAACAATGAAATTGTTCAACAGGATTAGAATTGTATTCATTATGTGACGATAGAAACTATGGAAAAACAAACTAAAATCCAAGTATCTATGTTGAAGTAATGGGCCAAATGTTACGTGCGTGTGCCTTTAGAGACCCTTTCCGAGGACACTTTGGAGTTCATTTGCTTGTTGGTGGTTCATATGCTTGGGGTTTCAGTCTCATGCCTGAGTGGGATTTATTAATTGATTTTAATTCCATTCAGGATGAAACACCAAGATTTCAATTCAGGAAATACCTTATTTTAGAAACATGTTTTCCAAGACAAAATTCTGTCTTGATACAAAAGTTATCTAATGGTCAAGCTCCTTTAAAAGTTAATTGCAAATAAGAATGAGGCAGCAACTCTTACTGCCTGAACTCATTTTCAGTACTTTTATCCAACCATATGGTGATTCCAGTATCATCTCTGGACACTTTAGCTCATCTAGCATGCATTTTGGTCACGTAGCTGTAGGGCCTTTCCAACATATGTTGGCATCAGCTTGGTGATCCTTGTGCTACAGTACATTGAACAGTGTGTATTGTGTCCTCCTGGATATACAAGAAGGTGTCCAAGAAGGTGTCTTCCCTCCCTAATGAAGGAAGCTTCTTCTGAAATTTAATCCTGTTTATCTCCCTCCCGACATGTTAGTGTCCAAGAGAACCCGATCAAGTATATCTTATTTAAAATACTGTCTCCAAAATATTCTGTGGGGGTTTTCTCAAGAAATACTGCAGCAGGGTTCCTGCCATAGATGGAGTGAATTTCACAGTCCAGTACAAGAATTTTTGCATATTTTTCCAGAAAGTAGGAAGCTAGTCCCTTTTGGCATTTGTCTCTAACAAAATCCTACTGCATACAACAGGTTCATATACAGTAAGATTAATAAAGTACATAGTGTTTAAGCTGAGTATTTATATTACTGTTCCTAAACATGTTTTATCAGCTCAAAAACCTTCTATTCAAACAAGGAAATGGCAGTGAATCATAGTTTATTGTACTGGCATCTTTTCACTTTTTCTTCCAACTTCTTAGCCCATAAATTGTAGAATGCAATATCTATTTTTTTCAGCTTCATAACTTCTTAATCAGATCTTGACATTTCCTTTGGTGTATCCACATATTAGATTCCTTCAACTTAATGCTCTGCTTTCCAAATCCATTCTCATAAAATATTGTTTTGGATATGAAGTCTTTTATATCCATTTGGGTAGTTTTATTTATGTGTCCTTTTATATCACACAAATCATGCCTGTTCTAGATGCAGGAATTCAGCTGTGAAAAAATAAGAACTTCTGATCTAGGCACTATAGCATAAACTCAGCACTTATCTTTACTCTGGGAGCAGATCACTCACAACTTCAGTTACTGCTGCACCATCAATTAGGTATGGAAATAAACTAGTGTCAGCTTTTTATTTAACAACAAGAAAAAAGAAAAAAAAAAACAACACCACCAACAAGACAGCCTTAAATAATACAGTTTCAGTCCTTACTCACTGAGTCTTGTTCTCTTCCTGTTTCCCCCTGACAATCTCTTCCACAAAAATGTCTGCAGCAGTAGGATTGATATCAATCTATTCAGCAGGACTGCATATATCGAAGATACAAAACTTGTCCAAACTGGGATCAAAAGTGTGCTGAAGCAGAGTCACATTATTCCTCTTCCTTCCCACAAGTGCCAGTGATGCTGTTGACATTCCAAAGGGTCCTGTTCGAAAAAGTTCACAAGCCTCATCTGAAATTACTGTAAATCAGAATGTCTTTGAATATTTTCTTAAACTAGAGTGAAAAGACATAAATGTGAAATTCTTGAATATATATATAGGTGTTCTGAATCATTCCAACTCCTACCAGCTTACAGGTTATATAAAAACTTTGCAAGCAGTTGTGCAGGTATTCAGAAGTATTTTAGGTTTATTGTACACACAAGTTCGCCAACAGCCTGATATGATTTCTAATATTTCAACACCAATTTTTATACAAGTATGCTGTTTACTAGACACAGTTATAACAACAGATTATTAGTGTATCCTATTCTCCTTCCTCCAACATATGTGAATTTTGTTATGCCACAGCTCCCCAGTCCAGGCCAAATTATTTTGGATGCTTTAGTTGATCCAAATCTTTGTATGTTATGTTCATCATAACCGCAGTTAGTGGTGGAAATTCTGACAGAGGGTATTTGAAACATGGATGCTTTTATTTCTATTGCAGTTTTTGGCTGAGCTCACATCTCAAATAAAATATATTTTCTTAGAGAAGTTCCTATCTGAGAAAGCAAAACCTTTTGCTAATTCACTTTTTAAGGATTTTATTTTTTACTTTTAAATAATTCAAGTGCATTTCTCTTGTTGTTTAAAGCACAAAGATTCAGCCTAATAGTTCAATTGCAATAGAAAAAGAAAACATCAAATGAACCACTTCTTTGTAACATGTAAATGTTATCTGAGTTTGCTGCTTTTTAAAAAGGAAGTGCTGATGTTGGCACTTGTTCTCTGTGTGTGCTGCCAACTTTGTAGTGAAGGGATTAGATAGAAAACAAATTAATAAAGCCTAGTTTTTCTGTGCTGTTTTGTGCTAAATCAACTGGGACTGTCCCAAAACAAGTTAAAGCTGATTCTAGAAATTTGTATTTATTTTTTTTAATAGGCTATGGTGCTTTGCTCATTTAATAGAACATTAGATAATAAACAAAGTTGACAGCATTAAAGAGAATTTATCAACTCAGTGACTACACAAGAAGCTTTGCCACATCTGTGTTGATAGGCCACTGGAAGAAATATGGCTAGTATCACAGAAAATCTTGATTTCAGAGCTCTACTTTCAGTGGTTGTTCTGATAAGTAATTCTTGTTTGTATTAATATGCTCCTCCACCAAATCTAGATCATTTAGCACGCATGCTGCACAGGTTTGAGCTGTCAGAAACTACAAGGAGTCCAGTAATATCCATCCCAAACATATAAACATCCCAAACATATATATATCCATCCAAAACATGTACTTCAGAACTATATGTTAAGCATTCAACCTGGTCATGCTAGCTCTAGAGAGGCTACACAAGTAGTCTGCAAGTGAGGAGGTATCAGATAAAATTCAGAGTGGCTTCATGGGCTATTGCAGGTCAATGCAGGCAAGAAACCACACTTACAGGTGCTATGCAAGTTAGTTTTATATAAATTCAGTCCAAGAAGGCTGTTCAAATTCTGCCTCAAAATCTGACCTGTCCACTGTCAAAAAAGGAACATGGTGAGGGACTGCTAAAGTTACGTGAGCAACCTGTCCCCTTCTTTTTTTTCAGGCTTGTCACTGAAGTTTACACTATAGATGACACCTTACAGACCTTAAAGAAACGTCTGCAAGAAGCCCGTGATACTCTGCAGATGCTGCTTGCCAACAAATCAAAGATAGAACATGACATATCTGTGAAGGCAAACTCCTTCTTCATTGACAAGAAGTGTATGGACATGCGCAAAACTTTCCCCAGCACCCCACGCCTCATTGGCTACACTTGAGCAGTAAACTTTGATATCTTTTGTGCACAATATAAAAGTTGCAAAGATTTTCTGAAGAGAACTTTTTTCCCCCAATAACAAAATCCAATAGAAGTAAAATAACCCAAATCAATATTGTGCTTCTCTCCTTTGAACAACTGCGTAGTCTTAGCTGAAGCTGCACTATGGTGTACTTGTGGACTTGTTCTAACAGAATCAGAGCATGCTAAAAAAGACAGACAAATATTACAGGACATTTGTGAGTTACTAGCTAGAGAGAGCAATAGACAAATATGCTGTAGTACTTCTCAATGGAGTAAGTACAATACAGGCTTTAACTGTCTGGCATATTGTGCTGTTTGTGTTTCAATCCTTGTATGGTAAAGTTGTGTTTAAATGCTTACCCTGTCCTTCGACTCTCCTCCTGTGTAGCAGTGATAAATTTGGTGTTTGTTTAGAATTAGAGGACATCGAACAAGCTTGATTTGTAGAAGTTGAAGGACAATTTCAGTGCAACAACTTCAGGTGCACGTGTAGCCTGTATTCACTGAGAGAGAATCTTTTCATCCCTACTTTTTTTTTTTTCTTCTTTAATTTGATCTTTCATACCTTTAAGCATAAGGAAAATATTGTGTATTTACATGAACTATTCATGAAAGATGTCTAAAGGTCTTAACTTTATAGAAATGTGTAGTATCCAGCAGTGGATCTCAAAGGACTTCATGAACAATGACAATACCATTGCTCCATCATCACCAGTGAGAAAGTTAAGATAAAGAAGGGGGAATGGAACCAGCATACAGACTATGATGTAACTACAATGACTGCACTGTCATTGTCCTTCAGTCTGTAAATCAAGATCTCTCAGCTTTCTAGATCTCAACAGAGCACTACTTAGTGTAGTGGAAAGTATTTGGAAGAATGGGCTTTGAGATCAGACTTTTCCAGGTGAAGGTTGAAACACTGATCGTGCAGTGAAGGACTTGAGGAAGAACTAGTTTTAACTCATGCTAAAACCATCTGACTTTTGGACAAAACGGAATAAAAATGTTTTTCTGCTATTTGTGTTTCTCTACTGGGTTTACTCACACCCACGTAGTACAGCATAACCAGCAAAGCACAATTGTAGTAACTGAGCTGTTTCCTGCTCCCTTAGGTCCTCTTTACAGAACAGCTCTAGAAACACATAAAACACTTTTTTTTTTTTTTTTTTTTTTTTTTACGCTGGACCAAAGCCCAATCTGAAACAATGCTAGATGTGAATAAACTGACTGTGTTCCTTACCTTTTGTTTTGCGTGGGTGGTGACTTAATCCAGTACCCAATAAAAGGAACATTGCTGAGGATCACGGACCCCAGTGGTGCTGATACTTCCTTGCAAGTTAACCTCAGTTTTCAGTGAGTGTGGCTGTGGCTGAGCTGTTTCACACTAAATTTCATTCCTTCAGTTAAAAAAATAAAATAAAATAAAATTGGATCTCCTGCTTATTGTGTCAAACTATTTACACAGTGAAATATTTCTACATATGTAAAATCCCAGGAAAACATTTTGGAACACACATTTGGTAAGTGACATCTGTGCCTACTCTGGTACTCGTTAAATGCGTCTCACATTGACTGCACTGCACCTTGATTTTCTAAATTAGGGTAATTCCTGGTAGCGCACACTGTCTCCAACTCCCTGGGAGGAATTCCCCCCAACATGGGGAAAACAGAAACACAACTTGTGGTTATATTGCGATACATGACTGCAGAGCAGCCCAAGGGGCCACTGTATGTAGGAGGGACTCTTACAGAAGACATCTCTGGTAATCTGGTTTGAATTAAGTCATATCTTATTGTTTCTTACTTGGAAATGCTTAACAACAAACTTCAAGTGCAGACTCCCCTTGGGACAAGCCTTTAGGTAAGAGGAATGAGGAATCTGGCTGTGTTTTGTTTCTCAGCGGGAAGACTGTTACCTCTGTTAACATTTTCCTCCTTATGTATGCCTTTGTAAGGCAGCAAGGGAGGTTTTATCACTTTTTTTCTGTTACCACCAAAGTGTAGGTGTTTGATTTTCATTTCTTATATTATTCTTACAATGTATGAAGAATAATATATGTGTTGAGCTGTTAAATATTGACAATAGTACCTCCCTATTTGTCAAATACTGACAGCTGACCAAGCAGAAGAGTAAAAATTATTTGGAAATTTGGATCAACTTCAAGTCTTTAAATACATTTCTAGAAGTTGGAGGCTTTCCCAGTTCACGCAGCTACTTTAGAAATAGATTCTCCCCTCCTTATTCCAAGAACCCAGTTAAGAAGCATATAGCAGAAGGAAAGCACGTTTAAGAGAGTTGAATTCTTACAACACTTTTTGACAGAAAAAGAAAAAAGGAAAAAATCTTTTTGTGCAAGCAGGCAACATGACTGACAAGCGGGCCTGAATCAAAGCCCTGAATTTGTGAATCTGGGGGCTTAGGGACAGAGATGCTGGGGTTGAGCCATGGCTTGGAACATCATAAATTCCAGCTCCTTACCGTGCCTTTCTTCGGTCATGTTCTCTCCAAGACTGCAGCTCTGCTTTTGGGTGGAGTGCTCACTTTATAGTCAGTGCAAACACTGAACTTGTTTGAACAGTGCGAACTCCTCCCAGGAGTGACTGAGTAAAACCAGGGGTCTACATTCTGCACAAGAACAGTAGTTCTGAGATTCAGCGACCATTGACAAGAATAAACTGAGTACTGCAAAAACAAGAACAGAGTAGACAATCATTTTCTTCCTTAAATACCCCAAATTATTATTTATTAACCTAGTATATTATATATACCTTTATATATATTTACATATTATTTATATAATTTCCTAGTATACTATATATCAACCTAGTGGAAAAACCTTAGTGAATAAAATGTTCACATCTTTCATTAATGATACCGATACATGCAGCATATTTATGTGCTGATAATGTATAGCCTCTTTGTAAATGTAAACAGTGTCCTTTATACTATCTAAGAAAAGGGGGAAACTTCTATAGGCCTAGGCTATAAAGCTATATAGTTCAAAAAGACTGGATCTCAGCTACCAAATTTTAGAGGATGGAGAGATAAGTCAGTATTTGCTTCTTAGAAGTCCGGGTAGATGGATAAGGCAGAAAACCTGGATTGTCATCTTGTTCTGCCAATGATTTACTGTGTAAATGAATTCACAAGGCATCCAGAATGCTGTTAACAGAAGCTATGGTGGGAATACGTCATAAGAAACACATTTCTAATAAGCATAAAGATACTCACCCAGATAAACCCGAGAATATCTTAAGCATATATAAACATCCTTTTTTTTTTTTTTTAATCTCTCTCTCCTTATGAACAGGATCCTTAATGTACTCACATGCAGCCACAGACCTCAAGAAGCCAGATCTACTGTATTTCCATGTATAAACCCACAGATCTAATGAGCAGATCCATAAAATTTGAAAGATAAGATCTGTTTTTATAGCAAATAAACCAATGCAAAAGAGACCAACATCTGCCCTTGCCTGTTTCAAACAATTAGATACTTTTAGTTCCAGATAAGCTATTATCTAAACTCTTAAAAGTTTAGGGACACAACCTCCAGAGTAAAAGAACAATGGATCTAAGTATTTTCACTACTGATAATCCCACTTCAGCACAACACAATTAATGTATTGAAGACAGCTCATTTTACCCAGATCTACCAGTAGTTTATTCCTTTTATTTTACGAAATCACAGCAAGGAAGTAAAATTTGTCACGTGTAGCTAGAGTTTCCTTCCCCACAGAACTTACAGATGGTGTCCCTAGTCAATATACATGACGGTGCTCATTTGACAAGTCTTTCCAGTAGAACTACTCACCATGTAAGACTTGGCGTGCGTTTTCAGCACAGGATGTTAAGGTGTGAACAATGGGAGACAAAGAAGGAATATTAACTATGGAGACAAGTGCTGACTTTGGAAATTACATTCAAATATAAGTTACAGTTTGGTAATATGGTTGTACGATTCCATTTTTCCATAACATTACTATATTTTTGTTTCACTAGGTAGGACAAGGTGGGAAGTCTTCTCTAGTTTTCCTTTTGTTGCTCATACACTTGTAGCTCCTTTCTTGTAGTTCTTCACGTGCCTTGCAAGATTCAGCTGCAGGTGGATTTGGGTTTTCCTAACCATCCCTGCATGCTTGGACACTGACTCTGTACTCATCCTGTGTGACTTGACAGCATTTCCACTTCTTATATGTTGTTGGTTTTTTTTTGGCCTGAGTTTTGTCAGCAACTCTTTGTTTATGTGTACAGGCCTCCCGCAACCTTTGATCTATTTCCTGAACGTTTTAATGGACAATTCTTGAACTCAGAGGAATTGATACGATTGGGGAGAAAAAAAAAATCAGTAAGACCCCGATGATCCCCCTTCCCTTCATGGCCATATCACCACTGGATTCCCAAAGAGGTCAAAGTCTGTCCTCTTGAAGTCCAGGGCTGTCATTCAACTATTTGTTTTGTTTCTTTTCAGAATCTGATCCTCAGAATTTTGTTCCTTGAAACATGGAAATAAAACAATCCACAACCTGGACATCTCATGTTAAACCTCTGAAATTAAACATAAGGAAAAATTAACTCACTCCTGGTGGTAGTGCTAACAAAACAAAACCCTACTATTTCTTTCTATCCCTTAGATATAAAATCCCTTCTTTTCCCCACAAGAATGGAGGTGGGTGAAAGAATTTCTTACTTCTTTTTTTAAATCCTTTCTTACAAAAAGGAAACACACCCTAAGTAAATTATTACAGGCTTCTTTTTTAAACCAATGGACTCAATTCTTATAGTAAAGTTACAACCAATTCCAACAATGAAATATAAATTACCAAGGGACAAATAGATAAATGCTTTACCATACAATAAAACGTTTAAATTTATAGGCAATGCAAAACAGCAGATCTTTCTTCTACTGCACATTGCTTTGAAGTGTTAAGGAATGGCAGAAATTTTAGTATCCCTGCGTTATGATCCCACAGCATGTAAGAACATGCTTGCTGTATTTCCTCAAGGCATAAAACCACCACTGCCTCCTTATTACATGTTACCAGTTCAAATCTGTTCTCTGGCCTCAAGCCTGCTGAAAACCATGCTATAAAACAAACCTTCTATTATAACTTAGTCAGGAGAATAAGACACAGGTCAGACTGGTCTGAATGTTATTAGTTGAAGGAAAGACCCTCCTAACTATTTGGACTTTACAGATCTTATTATTTTTCAACTGAAATCTGTAAATGTTTAGCCACTCTTCCTATGATGTCCTTTGATCCCTTAGATTTTTATTTTCAAAAACATAGATAACATTCCTGTATCTCTATTAGACAAATATGTAGAGGGGACAACACAGTAGCTTAAACTTTTGTTTGGATGTTCTCTGAGGATTTATAAACACCAAGGCAGTCCTTCATTGGTTGCCAATGCAAAGAAATTCAAGCTTATATAAAATACCCTGGAGTGTTTAATCTAAGGCCAATCTACGCTATACAAATAAGAGTCCCCATCATTTTTTTTTATTTAATTATTATTTTTTAAGGATTTTTCTGTTATATTACTGTCATTGAAGCCAACAATATTGAATGGAACTTTTAAAGTGGAAAAAAAAAGGAGGGAAATATGTCTAAATAAACAAGGCAGAGGTTGTCTTCTGGAGGGAAATTTCTTAAAGTTGTGAAACAAACATTCACAAGAAAATTCAGCACAAAAAAAAACAACAAGGCTTTATACAAAGAAAAGTCAGTGGTAAAAATAATCTCTAGGTCAGAGGGCATGGAACAAAGCATGGTCAGGAAGGTGTTGGGGCACTGAGTGACAGCAGGTCCCAACTCTCCAGCCCCTACAAGCCCATCACAGTTGCTGATTTCACAGCCAAGTAGAGCTGGCACAGCAAGAGTAAGGGGCTTCAGTGAAACCACAGGGCACTGAGTGGCATGGGCTGATGCACTGGGCTTCAACATAGTCACAGAAGCCACCCTGCGCGCTGCCGACTGCTGAGATCACAGCCATCCTGCAACGAGCCCTGCAAAATGCCGCTTGCAGCCTGTTCATCTGTGTGGTGCTTTGCCTTAGTACACAAGAAAGAAAGGCATACATCACACAGGCAGCTGATCCAGATGGGCTCGGGCTGCACACCAAGGCACTTCAGCTTCCATGCTGTAAGTTAAGGTACTGTGGGAGGAAGAGGCAACATTATTTTAAAAACTGGGCTTCAGAAACAAAAACAGTCATGTTACTACAAACATGCAACAGAGAGGAGCGTTCATCCCCTCATATCACATCTGTGCCCTGCAGGCAATGTTCTGAGAGAAGTCTGTGAAACTTGTACTTGCAGCTATCTCAGCCAGCTCCACCTATAACTGTCTCAGCCCTGAATCCATGCCAGGAATGTGTACGTGACCCCTCATGTTCCTGCCTAGTACTGGCTGCATTCAACTAGCAAGCATTTACAAACACGTCATACAGGAAAGCAAGGTAAACATGAAAATGGTATCAGGAGTTTCATTTGTATCTGCAGTGTCTGTTTGCCTGCACTCAGGCAGGCACAGGGAGCCAAACACACCGGCACCACTGTGCCTCTGGGAAGGGCTCTGCAGCTGCCATAATCCTGCCCCATGGCCAGGCGGTTTGTAGTACCCGGTGCTGCAGATGCTGCTGTGACTTCAGCCTGTACAATGAGTTCATTAAATGTTAACCAAGAATTTCGGTATGTGTTTTAGAGCCAAAACTGAGCTCTATGCTGCTGCGTTTTTTGCATTATCACCATTAGTTGCATTATTATTCGATGCTTTTGTTTTGACCTCTGTTGTCTGGGCCACTCTCTCCTGCAGCATCAGCATTCCCTAAACCTCAGTGATCCTAACCCGTAAGTGGCATTAGCAATACTGCTGCTGCCCCACTGGCGCCAGGGAGTGTTCCCAGTCCCAGTGCTCTGAGATCAGGAAGGACTGGCTGGAGAGCTCCGCCAGATGCCTTGGCTGAAGGGAAGACAAGAAGCAGCACCCACAGGGCTGGCCCACCAATGGGGAGCAACAGCAGCTTGGCCAAACCCAGCAGGTAGAATCCCAAGCCAACTGCCCACAGGCATCCTTTATGATACGCAACATTTTACTATATCACAGGAGATGTTGGCTAGCTGGCTAAAAACATTTACAGGCACAAATCAAATCAGCATCTTGGTTTGTGGTGCCTTTGGCTGCCTGTAAAAGCAATCTATCCATACAGCTAAAGCAATGCTATTTTCAGCTGTTTTCACCCTGTTTTCAGCAGCCTGTCTGCACTACTGTTCAACATCGCACAGCACTGCCCAGTGCACTTCAGGGACTTACAGTGGCTGACACTCACCTAGCTGTTACCACACAGTTTTTACAGCCAGCTATGCCAAAGCCTGCTCTCACCCTTGCTGCAGAATTACTCAAAGGAGCAAGAAGTGGCTGTTGAGGAGAAACCTGGAAAACCTCACCTAGAAGAGCAGAGCAATTTTTGCTTCATTACTGCCCATGGCTCCATGAAGGAAAAGTGCTTTTTCCCAGGGTCTGGAGACACAGGCCCACAAACATTTGCATAACACACCAGATCTGCACAGACTTCAGTGTGAAACTTCTCTTCATCCTTTCATGGCAAGAGTACACACTGGAGTGAACCATGCTGGTACCTTCACTATTAGAAAACCAGCTATTCTGGCTAGCTACTTCAGATACCCTGAGAACTGCTTTAGTTTTGGCACATCAATGGTTGTTCTACCCATGGCACAGACCTGGTGTAAATGCTTACCTCTTAATTGTCAGTGTTAATGATGCACCTGAAACACACCTGCTGCCCCGAGAATGTATTTTCAAACCAAATGGAATTAGCAATGAATACTGCACATCCTACCTCTTACCCTTCAAAGGAAGAAACGAGAAGTATACGTGCTTTCTCTGCAGAGTCTGGGGGGCATGAGGATCCCTGTGCACACTCCCTTGCTGGAGTTATACAGAGCCATGCCCTAGCAACAAAGAGCCACCAAGAAAACTCAATTATGCATGCAGCCACTGCAGAGCTGGGCTTGTGCTCTTACTGGTTAAGTTTAGTTTGGTTAAACTGGCTGCTGAAATTGCAGCTGCTTGTTCTAACCTGCCTCTGGCAAGCTCTAGTCTGCACCACTGCTGCTCCCTGTCCACAAAGCCTGTCCCCTCTCCCTGGGAGCTACAGCTCGAGCTTTGCCCTTCCCACCGACACTCCTTTCTGCTTGCTCAGGCTCTGTGTCCTCACTTTACCTTTCTTGTGTAAGGAAAGAGCACAGCCCTTGCCAGGACCCTCCCTGCAGCCATATGAGGCACCAAAGAAAGGGCACCACCATGCCCCCATCTCATGCAGGAAAATATGCATCTAGCAGACTCAGAAGAAAAGTCATTAGATGCCAGTGCCACAAATGGTCTCTGCACCATCCAACCTCCTTGATGGCAGCAAAGACACACATACCCCTATAAAGAAGGCAAGTCCCCAAAATGATCAGGATTCTATCTGAATCTTGTAAATGGCAGGTACCACCCAAGCCACCTGGGCTCAGTGGTACCATACAGTCCATGCTTAAAGCAAGGCGAGTTTAATGGCTAATTGCTAATGCACATCCCATATCTTGCATTACAAATCATGCTTCCTCTTCCAGAACCTCAAAGCTGTGATTATTCCTTAAATCTACTGGAGGAAGAGTCCATCTGGATCAGTTATTTAGTGACTAATTCGTTGTACTGACCATGAATGGATTTGCCCAACAGAATACCAGCTCATGTATTTGTCCTCATGTTTGTTAGTCTGAGTAGAGAGAGTCTACAGCTAGATGGAGGAATGCCTGTTAAAAAATGTATTCTGAATACTCTGGTGAAGATTTTTGGCATAGCTGAGGTTTCCTGTGTCCCGAACACAGAACAGACAATACGTGCCTAAGCAAACAATGCCATTTTACTGAAGTCACAACTCTATACAAGGAGAAACTCAGGAATAATATGGCCTAGCAGAGATGTTAAGTGCTGCAGAGAGACTACTGGGTGGGCTTTGCTTGTTTGTTAACCTGCAAGCGATGCACGAAGTTTTGCTGCTAAACAAATCTTTAGGAGGTGGTGGAAAACATTAGTTTTTCCCTCATCAGCAGTTTGTGCAGCAGAGCTGACAGCCTTGCCAGGCTGACAGCCCCAAATGAAACTTTTTTTTTTTTTTTTGTACCCCAGCTGAAGGCAGAAGAGCTACAACCTTGTTTTCCCCAGGGGCAGCTAAATAACAGCTATGCATTGGAGAGCTGCACAGTTTTCTATAGATAAACATAGGCACTAGGATTTATTACTAGTAGGTAGCTCCAGCACACAGTCCATATATCTTTCATATTCCTAGAACTATTTTTGGTATGAGAACATTTACAACAGAGTTTATGCAGCCAGACAGATTTACCTACTTGAGGCTACCACTTTGTATTTAGACCTGTCATAAGCTTGCCGAGTGCCCTGGCACATGGCACTGAGCCTGGTGGCAAGCCATATGCCACATGGGAAAGCAGCACCTCCAGACTACATGGGGAATTAACTCTGTTGAAAATAATACCAAATAATACAAGAATTGTTAGGTAAAGAGGTGACAAGGGGCTGCAATCTCCACCATCACTGCTACTTTCCTGCTCCCACCATTTCCTCTGCAGGGCTGCTGAACATGGACCTCTCTGGCTTCTCCCCCACTTTGTTGACAAATGTAACAATTAGCCAACAGAGGCATCAACTGGTCAAATCACAACTCAGTGCTGAGGTGCCTAAATGCATGCTTTATAATTATTTTTTCTTCCTTTGTTTTTTTTTTTTTTTTTTTTTTTTTTTTTGACCTGAAAAACAGATATTACAGACCACTTACCAATATACAATTTATAGCGCTAGGTGCTTGTATAAAAAAAATGTCTTTCAAAGCTGGTAGTAAGAAATCAAGCAAAGCAACAACAGAGGAAGGATAGAAAGAGGCAAATAAATTAAGAAAGCCAGTTACTGTTGACAAAACCCCTTCCTGATGAACAAGAGAGATACTGCATCCTATTTTCCTACTGAGGAAACAATGACATTACAAAAAATTGCAACATATTAAGGCTGATAATCAACTAAACATAGCAGAAAAGTATTTTGTCCAGATTTCATCTTTATTGCTAGTATGAGTAGACTGTCACGCTAGTCAGTCACCTGATGGTACTGTTGTGACTACACCAGCCCTACGAGCTGGTGGTTTGTGTGTTGGTGTCTGAAGCCAAGATGTCTGACAAAGCCCACGGCCTTCAAAGTGATCAATGTCTTAGCAATGCAAATTGATGCCCAATTTTGTGTGCTCAGTCTGGATTTTCCATCATTATAGGAACAACTTTGTGAGAAGCCTGGGAATAAGGGGAAAGATGAAATAACTGCAACCCTTCATCTTCAAATCAGTAAACCTACCCAATTCTTCCTAGAGAAGAACAGTCTTAAAGCAGCAATGCAGACAACAACTGTTAGCCAAAGACAGTTCCCAGCTTTAAATACACAGAATTCCTTAAGATGCTTTTCATTGGAATCAGTATGGATTTCCAACTCAAAACTAGCAATCAACATGCACAGACTACAAGAGCAGCAATAGCTTTTTATTTTTGTTCAGAATGCAGAGAAAGACTCACAAGGAACAGGACAGCTACTGAATTTGGTACTGACAAAGCTACAGACCATAGATATTTAAAATGCATTTATTATTGCATTCCTGACCTTTTCTTTCAGGGAGATTAACTTGACAGGGAAAAATAATCCAAGGTAATGTTGTTTGGCTCAGTAGATGCCTTCATGACTTAGAGAAGAATTGCTGTAAAGTTCATACATAAAACTGGATTTTTTTTTCTCTTCTCCATTTTTTAATTTCAGTGGAGAGTAGTTGCTTTTAAAAATTGCAATTTTCTTACTGACATTGAAGCAGACTCAAAATCTTAATTCCTCCATCCACAGCTTTTGACAAGCATTGCCCTGCAAGCTCACTTTATCTCAGGTGCCAAGACTGAGAACTACTCTTTTAACTGGAGCTAATGTATTTGGAGTCAGGACTCAAATTGTTTCACTACCCAAGGAAAACATGTTTTTTCTCCATTACTAATGCTCACAACCATGCACTGACTGACTTGGCTGCTCCCTGGCAAAACAAGTAGTGACTGCCACCCAGAGCACAGTAAGCACTGAGAAAGCTTTTGAGAAGAAAATTGGTACACTGCTAGCTGTGAAAGACAAGTGGTGGAAAAAGAACATCCAGGAAGAGTAATATGGGACAAGTTATAGAAGAACGGGGGGAAAAACACGTACAGGCAAAAGAGGGGCAGGGGAAGATGTTCAGAGAGGGAGTTATCAGCGTAATTTTATCATATACACGAGGAAAGTGGAGAATGTAATAGTCACCATCCAAATTCTTTCTTGCAGAAGGCATTTCCTTCCTGCCTGACAAATTCACCAATGGCAGCTCAAGCACATTGTGACCTTTGCTTTTCAGCTCATCTCAATAATGAAGTGAAAGAATTGCAATGAACAGCATTTGCTGCAGAGTAAACATACTGCTTTTTTCAGTCAGGCACTGACAATTAGATATTCCAGGCCTGCAATTCAGGCTGTGGTATACAGTTATGCTAAGCATTCACTGCAAAACCTTACATGCTTTATTGCATCCTCCCTGTTCCCTCACTTGCTTGCTTCTGTCCAGCAAACAGCAGATCACGGTCTTCTCTCCGGACTCATTGTGCTGAGATGTTTTACAGCTCTTCCCCAAGCTACCACAGAAAACCTCATCTGTGCTTTAAAACACTTGTGGAAAGTGTGTTCAAGAAGAAAGGGAACTTGAATGATTTCTAACCGCTTCCTCACAGCAGAACAATCATACTGCAAACTGTTAAATACGCAGCTCCAGCTAATAGCTAATTTTAAAGCACTCCCATAGGTGTGTTGAACGTGAAGAACTGGGTAATGTAGTCAGTTAATAGTACAAAGTTCATTTTGTAAAGAAAATAAATGGATAATGGACATCCTTCCCTTGGGAGCAGACGCAGAATGAAATGACACTGTCAGATCAGCGAGAATCACTCACAAACAACTTTTCCTGATGGTGGTTATCAGCCACTCAGCCCTTACTTACAGAAGTCTGTCATTCTGACCAGGGAGCATTGATTCTGGGTGCAACAGGTTTTAGTGCTGTAGCTGTGGGTGCACTTTTTTTTTGTATGGGAAGGCCATATTCTACTAAAATGTTAAAGGCCTTTGGCACCAAGTCTGTGAACAGTGCTGAATGGGAATAACCTCTGAACAGGCTTATAAGAGAACAAGCTTTTTTAAAGCCAGCTCCACTGTCAGGAATGACAGGACAGGAAAGAAAAGTTAATCACTTCCCTAGTTGCTACTCTGTTCATCAGACCCTTTGATCTTTATGATTTATGTGATATAGTTCATCAGTGGTCCAAATGATACTGATATGTGTGTGTCATTTCTTTCTTCAGGAAGAGAGTCTGGGATTTATACTAAGTAAAATGTCTGACTCTCTGGGCATGTCTAATTGTTCTCAATATTCCTAGTATAACATATGATTACCAATCAAATTCATAATAAACTTTTCAAGTTGTTATATTTGGCAAATCCAGGAGAAAGACAACTCTTCCACAAGTGTTCTGCATTCTTCTCTTGTTTAGAAATGTCAGGGTGTAAACAGAAAACAAAGTAGAAGCTTGTTTCCATTTTTGCTGTGGTGAGTGCACTAAACAAATGGCCTCTTACATACTGGACATAGGGGAAAAACAATGCAAGCAATTAAAATACCAATTTTATTATTTTCAGACTTCTCACATACAGGACATTCCTCAACATTAGCAAAGCTAACAGCCATTTATTTAAAAAATGAAATCCTAAGAAGCTGGAAAAGCCTTAAGAAATTTTCTCCATTTCTCTAGAACTAAAAATGCCCAATGTTTCTACACAATATTACTCAAACTAATCTTTCCACACAAAAAAAGCCTTCTACTTTTTTTTTTCTTCTTCTTCTTCCTCATCCTTAAAACACAAAAACTTGTTTTGAAAGAAATATGAAAGGAATCAAAGGGGTTGTGTTGAGCCAAAAGACCTCCTTTCTCCAACCTCTGTGTACTCGTCTGGAAAGTGTCTGACAAAGAAAGCTACTGATAGCTTAGAAAAACCTTTTATCTATCCTTATGAGCTTAAGAGAAGTGGATAGCATTAGTATTTCATTAACTCATTCATTGTATGTTTCCTTTATATTATTCCAACTTTGAAAACAAAGAGTACAGCAGAACATCTACCATGTTCCTAAAAAAAAAAAAAAAAAAGCCTTCAGGACAGAGCACCAGCTATGCTGTCTCAATGTTATCCTCCCAGTGGCAGCACAAAGACATGCCAGCACAAGGAGCCTACCTGACTCCAGCTGGGACTACTGCTCATTATTTGGTTATGCTGGATCAACTATGCCCATATCCTAAATCTCATCTTACTGCTTTATTCTTTCCTTTACACCACATTTTCCAGCCTTTAAGATATTCAAAGTAGCTATATTGCTGCTGACTATAGAGAAGAGGAGCAGAACTAGGTCCAAACTGGTTCTGCATGCAACTGCTGGGCTCTCCCTTGAGTCGCACTCCTCATTTTCCACATCCTTGGCATTATAAATAACACAGGGGA
Source organism: Aythya fuligula (assembly GCF_009819795.1). Taxonomy (NCBI): domain Eukaryota; kingdom Metazoa; phylum Chordata; class Aves; order Anseriformes; family Anatidae; genus Aythya; species Aythya fuligula. The sequence goes on along the minus strand of NC_045573.1, from coordinate 16,805,581 downwards.
CTTCGGTTCTCATTAAATGCTGCTGCGTTCAAATGTATAGAAGGACTTTGTACTAAATACAGAAGAAGAGTTTTTATAGCTCCCTTAAAACATGTTGAATGTTCCCTATTAAATATGACTGTTGTCTGAACAAAGTTGGTATGCAGATAACTTATAGAAATACCATCACTCAAAGTGAATGAAGACAAATGATACCATTCTATAGCCTTCCTAAGGGAAACCAACTTACAGAAAGTAGTCAATGTACAATTAGTCAGAATTATTGGGAATAAAAGCAAGTTTAATAGGAACTATATAATTGTTTGTGATTTTTTTTTTAATTTTTTTTTTTTTTGGGGGGGGGGAAGGGAGAGGTCGGGGAGAAAGCGACAAAAGCCAAATTTCTGAGTCTGACCTGCTACTCTTCTTCCCTACAGCAAGGCCTGCATGTGTTCACACACACACACACTCTTTCAAGGAAGTGGCATGGAAATGAACAAGTTCACACCTCCATCTTCATGCAGACTACAGCAGGGAAATAAAAGGGACTCCTAGACAGGATTCATCCCATATGACATTAAACCAGATCCTTGGTGTCACACTTTCTTCTATATGGAGTCAAAACTGAAGTTTATACATGTATAGCTGAAAAACTTTATGGCATGGCAGCATTTGGAAAGGCCCCTTCGTCCATTAGACCACTGTTTAATCACTCTGTTGACCCAGAAGGTTCCAGTTCTTGTCTTAAATATAATATACTTGAAGCAGTGTTTTGCTGTTGATATCAATTGGAAGGAGGCACAAGTTCAGAGATGGACCAAAGACTTTGGCTGCTGAAATTCAACTTTTACATTTAACCTCCTTATTATAACACTCCGATAGCTACTAATACAGACCGTTGTCCCTAGCTCAACTGAATTCTGAAATATCTTCCAAGCTGCAAAACCAGATAGGCATAGTTTTCAATAATGCTTCAGTCATTACATCGAACAGGAATAATTTCCTTTGGGTAACAATGTTAACATCAGTTCCTCCCACCCTTTATAACCCAATTGCAGTGGTAATCCCAAAAAACAATTCTTTCCCAACAGAATATAACTAGTTCCATTCTCTCAGATGACCACTTTTCATTGCAGTTTTGTTTTTTTTTCCCTAAGTAACTTTTTTCTAGTACATTGCACTCTACACACATAGCTAGCTAACAAAACTAAGTGCAGTCAGACAGCCTATAAATCTTGCCTCCATACTTGAAGTCAAATCATAACCTCTACAACTAGCAATATAAAGTATACATTTCTCTCCTGGTGCATAGAATTAAAAAGCATGTAGGACAGCAAGAAGGAAATTAGGAGCTGCACTGCCTTCCATCTACATTTATGTAAATTCCATGATTACATTAACTAATCAAAACAGCTCTATGTAAAACTGAACATTCATAATTGAATAAATGCAAATATTTATACAAGAGAGTTTAAGTGGAAAACACTTTGGATGGTTCTCTGCAAGGAAAAGATTAATTCTCAAATAGCTGATCACTCTAAAGTGCAAGCTGCTTATTAGAATCAAGCATTCAGCAGACATTTGATCCCTTAAGGAATCCAATTCCCCCCACGGTGAAAACTTAACCTTAAACCAGTATGAAATGTCTAATTAATATCCTGTCTATAAAAAACTCCCAATGTTTGTTTACAGTTTTCTTAGTATTTATCACTGCAGGAAGCTAAATACAAGTATTCTAATGCCATTTCCCATATAAAACCACCACGGCACTGTTTTCTTGATCCTTCTTCCTGAAATACGTAGGATGTACATGCAAAGTTAGAAAAAGGTCAATCTGTTTTGTTTTGTTTTAAAAACACATTGCATGAACAACTGCAATGTATTTTTTGGCACATGCATAGTCTCAGAAGTTATTTTAAATCTGTTAAAGAAGTTAAAACAGGTTTGTGAATGATTCAGACTTTGTGGAGAGCTCTTGGGAGTGCTTTCTTGGCTGTCTTGCAAGTCAAAACTGGGAAAAGAAGGAGGAAGGAAGAATAGCATTATGCACAAATGGTTTCACACTTTTAATGCTATCAAAGTGCATATTCAAGGCCTTCATTTCTGCCGTTAAGATTTCACATGACTTGAAATCTCATGTACCTCAACCATACCCCACACAGCATTCTTCATCAAAATGAAAGAGCTTCATGCTGCTAAAGAGTACAAAGTCTTCTGGGTAGTATGAGCCACTAAGTTTCTGGGATGATACTTCCAGCTGGAAAGCAAAAGAAAAGCTTTCATTTGTCCACGTTTCTACTTCAGATTTACAATGAGGGCTAAAATTTGTTTTGAAGGACTTATTTGAGAATGCAGTGCAGATCTGTGGAAGCTACCGTGCTAATGATATTGCATAGTGTTTGGCAGCCCTCACTGTCTTGCCACATACACTTCCCAGCTGCAATTCCATTTTTGCCATTCCACTGAACTCCTTTTGGAGAGCTATCAGACCTTGTGGATAACCCTGGTGCTAACAGCTACCAATAGCTAAACACAAACCCAATTACATTTTCTTTTCCTGAATGGATGACTACTCTTCTCCTCCTAGAGACAGCAGATATTTGAGACTGAGTGAGTTACCATTCTAACAACACACTATCATTACATAGGAGTTTCTACTTGACTGTCATACACTGGGGAGAAGACTCACTGCCTCTCCAGCAATCTGGTTTATACACAGAAGAGTGCAGTAGGTTCTCTGCCATATTATTTTGCTTTCCTTCTTTTGATTTCCTTCTACTTGATACACGTTTTACCTTCCTATCTCTGCATTCAATTATTAGAGCCTAACTTGAAATGGACAAAACCTTTGCTACTAGATTACTTTTACACAAAGATATTTGGATCCTTTTCCAGGATAAGTGAACTGGACAAAACTTTAGTGAGAAATTAGAGAAGTTCCAAGGGCTGCTTGTCATCTGTTGGCTGGGTAAGAAGAAACAAACCCCAGACATTAAAAAAATAATCCTCTTTCAGTAGAATAAAAACAACATTTAGAAGATTCAGACTGAGCTAGCATACAATGAACTACTACATCTGCCAGTCCTCACTTGTTATTTATTATATACTTTTTAAAGTATTACAGCATCCCACTTCTCTCATGAAGCATCATATGATGTGTGCTTCATTGAGAATTTTCAATTTATTATTTCAGCCACTTATTCCATCTCAGATTTGGGGGATAGAGAGCTCTCTGACAAGAAAACCCATTGGGAAACTGACTCCCAAACTGTTAGGAATTAATGGAGAGAGGCATGAACAGAAGAATAAGCATGAGCTTAACATAAGGTCCATTTAATGCAAAACAATGAATGCCACTGCATTAAAAAAAAGTTGGGAGGTGACTGTGCTTAAGGTTGGGTGGAAATTTAAACTGGATGCCAGAATTTTGGTCAAGTACCAGAAAATTCAGAATTTATGTTGTTTCACAGCTACCACGAGAACACTAGAAAACAAACACAATCTAGGAAAAAAAAAAAAAAAAAAAAAAAAAAAAAAAAACAAACTAGAAAGAAACACAGTTAGTGAAAAGCCCAGCCATAAGGCTAACTCTAACAATGCAGTGGGTGCATTCAGGTTGATTACATCCAGACTTTTACAACAGGAAAGGAGAACTAAGTTCTCCTTTCTCAGTTTTAAGATACTGAATGTCCTGAAGTGACACGATCAGATTTCATGCTGACCATTTGGCTTCTATATACATTTGACACCCCAGAAGGGTTCTGACCTCCTTTCTCTTTGCAGCTCACAGTTTACATTTTATAGATGTGATCTATAAAATGTATGAGAATCTTCCTAGCACAAAAGTCACTGATTTAGAAGATAACAAGCAAGTACTAGCAGGACTAGGCAGTTTACAGTAGAGATCATAGCTTCACAAGTCAAAACATTACCAGTCTACTGCTAGACCAAGTAAATGGAAAAATTAAACCAGATTTTGGTGTTTAAGACTTTTTCATTTTTGCCTGCATTCATCTGAAGCAAAACAAGCCCACACATCCATTCTACTTAGGTTTTCTATGTTTGCATTCCTTTGCAAAAGCTACATATCTAACTCTAATTATTATTTGTGTTAATTTAATTAAGGATCAAGGAGACTTGCACCTTGCAGCAGTTAATGCAGCTCAAAGAGCTGATGCCTCTTCTCCCCCTTTCGTGGTTCACTTTGTCCATTTTTTTTTTTTAATTATTTTTTTCCTTCCTTTGTGGGTCCGGAGCTGTTCCTGACTCTGTTGATATTAACTTGCAAAGCTGCAGGCACAAATGGCTAAGGTTCCAAAATAAATAAGTAAATAAATAAATAAATCAGACTCTCACTTAGACAGAATCTTGAGGTTAGATTCAAGTTTGTGCCAGTTACCTTGTGTGTATAGATAGCTTTTTATCAAAAATTAAACCCTATTGACATATATATATATATATTAAAAGACAGATATACTGAAATAACCAGTAAAAATTTAAGTGTTTTTCTTTTCATACTTTCCACTGCCTTGGATCTTGTTCTACACTGAGAAAAGGCTCCTAAAAGGATATTTATTTACTTGAGAAAGAAGTGTTCTACCTGTTACCTGTTATTCAGGTGTCTTCACAGAACAGAATCACAGAACAGAAGGGGTTGGAAGGGACCTCGAAAGATCTTCTCAGTGTATATACATATCTGAGGGGTGGGGGACAGAAGGATGTAGCCAACCTCTTTTCAGTGGTTTGTGGGGACCTTGAAAGATCATCGGGTCCAACCCCCCTGCCAAAGCAGGTTCCTCAGAACAGGCTGCCCAGGTAGGTGTCCAGGCAGGCCTTGAATATCTCCAGAGAAGGAGACTCCACAACCTCCCTAGGCAGCCTATTCCAATGCTCCGTCACCCTCACCATGAAGAAGTTCTTTCACATGTCAGTGCGGAACTTCCTGTGCTCTAACTTGCAGCCATTGCCCCTTGTCCTATCCCCACAAACCACTGAGAAAAGGTTGGCTACATCCTTCTGTCCCCCACCCCTCAGATATATACACTGAGAAGATCCCTCTCAGTCTTCTCCAGGCTGAACAGGCCCAGGTCTCTCAGCCTTTCTTCATACGGAAGATGCTCCAGGCCCCGTATCATCTTTGTGGCCCTCCGCTGGACTCTTTCCAGGAGATCCCTGTCTTCCTTGTACCGGGGAGCCCAGAACTGGACACAGTACTCCAGGTGAGGCCTGACCAGGGCAGAGTAGAGGCGGAGGATCACCTCCCTTGACCTGCTGGCCACACTCCTTTTAATGCACACCACGATCCCATTGTCCCTCTTGGCCACGAGGGCACACTGCTGGCTCATGGTCAACCTGTCATCCACCAGGACCCCCAGGTCCTTTTTGTCAGAGCTCCTCTCCAGCAGGCCATCCCCCAGCCTGTACTGATACTTCGGGTTGTTCCTTCCCAGGTTTAGGACTCTACACTTGCTCTTATTAAATCTCACTTGGTTTCTTCCTGCCCATCTCTCCAGCCGGTCCAGGTCTCGCTGAATGGCAGCACAGCCTTCTGGCGTGTCAGCCACTCCTCCCAGCTTTGTGTCATCGGTGTACTTGCTGAGGGTGGACACTATCCCCTCATCAAGGTCATTGATGAAGATGTTGAACAAGACCGGACCCAGCACCGACCCCTGGGGAACACCGCTAGTCACAGGCCTCCAGCCAGACTCTGCTCCGCCATTGACCACCCTCTGAGCTCGGCCAGTCAGCCAGTTCTCAACCCACCTTGCTGCCCACTCATCTATCCCACACTTTCTCAGCTTTGCTAGTAGGATGTCATGGGAGACAGTATCGAAAGCCTTGCTAAAGTCAAGGTAGATGACATCCACTGCTCTGCCCCCATCTACCCAGCTGGTGATGCCATCATAGAAGGCAAAGAGGTTGGTCAAGCACGACTTCCCCTCGGTGAATCCATGCTGACTACTCCTCATAACCTTCTTCTCTTCCAATTGCTTGGAGATGGCATCCAGAACAAGCTGCTGCAATACCTTTCCAGGGACAGAGGTGAGACTGACTGTCCTGTAGTTTCCTGGATCCTCCTTCCTGCCCTTCTTGAAGACTGGAGTGACACTGGCTATCCTCCAGTCTTCAGGCACCTCACCCATTTTCCAGGACCTTTCAAAGATGATAGAGAGCGGTTCGGCGATCACATCTGCCAGCTCCCTTAGCACACGCAGATGCATCCCATTGGGATCCAGGGATTTGTGTGCATTGAGCTCACTCAGACGCTCCCGAACCACTCTCACATCCACCAGAGGGGAGCCCTCCATTTCCCAGACCCTTTGTCCTATTGCCAGGGTCGAGGAGTCCTAGGGGAGTGTCCTTGAAGCAAAGACAGAAGCAAAGAAAGCATTCAGTATCTCTGCCTTCTCAGCGTCTCCCATTACCAGCAAGGGACCCACATTATCCCTAGTCTTCCTCTTGCTGTTTACATACTTAAAAAAACCCTTCTTAGTATCCTTTATCTCTTTTGCAAGCCTCATCTCTCGGTGGGCTTTAGCCTTCCTTGTCGCGTCCCTGCAGGCCCTGACAACACTTCTATACTCCTCCCAAGAGGACAGGACCTTTTTCCACATTTCATAGACCTTCCTCTTCCTTTTGATCTTATTGATGAGCTCCTTGCTCATCCACGCAGGTTTCCTGCTCCCCTTCCCCAATTTCCTATTCTTCTGGATGCACCGATCCTGAGCATGGAAGAAGTGCTCTTTAAATGTAGCCCAGCTCTCACATGCACCCTTGCCTTTTAGCAACCTAGCCCATGAGATACCCCCAAGCAGGTCCCAGAAGAGGTCGAAGTTGGCTCTTCGAAAGTCCAGGGAAGCAATCCTGCTTTTAGCCTTACTTCTTCCACCAAGTTCCATCTTGAACTCCACCATCTCATAGTCGCTGCATCCCAAGCTGCCCCCGACCTTCACATCCCTAACAAGGTCATCCCTGTTGGTAAGGACAAGGTGCAGGAGCACCCCCTGCCTCGTCAGCTCTTCCACCACCTGCGTCAGAAAATTGTCTTCAATGCATTGTACGAACAGTTTAGACTGCACGTGTCTGGCCGAGTTGCTTACCCAACAGTTGTCTGGGTAATTGAAGTCCCCCATGAGGACCAGCGCTTGCGATTGTGAGGCTATTACCAGCTGCTTGTAGAAGGCCTCATCGACCTCCTCATCCTGATCTGGTGACCTGTAGAATACCCCCACAACAGTGTCCCCCATACCAGCCCACCCCTTAATTCTCACCCACAAGCTCTCCACTTGTCCTTCACCCTCCCCCAGCTGGAGCTGGGTACACTCTAATTGCTCCCTCACATAAAGGGCAACCCCACCCCCTCGCTTCCCCAGCCTGTCTCTCCTAAAGAGGACATAGCCCTCCATGACAGCATTCCAGTCATGCGAGCTGTCCCACCACGTCTCAGTGATCACAACGAGATCATGGCCCCGCGACTGAACACAGATCTCGAGCTCATCCTGTTTATTTCCCATGCTTCGTGTATTGGTGTAAAGGCACATTAGGGAAGCAGCAGGTGCAGTTACCCCTGGGGGGATGCAAGAAGAAGATACTGGATGGGGGATCGGGAATGCTACCTTCTCTGAGGAGCCCTCAGACAATCCTATGGGAGAGCTCAGAAGTTTTTCCCTGTCTTCAACACTGACAGTAGTGATGACTTCCCCCAGCCCTTCTCTGTCACTTTTAGCTCCCCTCCCTTCCCCCATCAAACCTAGTTTAAAGCCCTGGTAATTAGCCCAGAGAGCTTGCTCCCTAGTTTAAAGCCCTGGTAATTAGCCCAGAGAGCTTGCTCCCCAACACACTTGTGCCCCAGCCCCACTTGCTGTGCTGAAGTCGGTCAGCAGCCCACACACCCAGCTTCTCAAAGGGCTGCCCAAGATCAAAATACCCAAATCCTTGGTCCAGACACCACCCCCTCAGCCAGTCGTTCACCTTTCCTGTTCTCCTTCTTCTTTCTGGGTCCCAGTCACTCAGGGGAAGGACAGAGGAGAATACTACCTGCACCCCCGATCCTCTCAACAACCTTCCCAGGGATGCAAAGTCCTTTTTAATATCCCTCAGTTTTCTAATAGCAGCTTCCCGGGATCCAACTTGAATGACAACAAGAGGATAGTAGTCCTCCGGTTTAATGAGTTGTGGCATAAGCTTCCTAATGTCTCTGACACATGCCCCAGGAAGACAGCACAGTTCTCTGGCTAGGTTATTTGGGCAACAAACAGGAGCCTCAGTGCCCCTCAGCAAGGTGTCCCCAGTCACCAGGACTCTCTGTTTCTTTTTTTTTTTTTGTGGCACAGGTTACAATGTGGTGCTCCATCCGGCCCTGATCCAAATGTTTTGCATTTCCCCCAATCTTGACTCTCTTCTCAGGGTTGATTCCCAGGTTTGGACTACTATCCAGACCCTCAGCCTCTTCCACAACCTCCCTGAGAGCCTCAAATCTATTTCCCAGGGACACCATGGGGGTAGGTGGCACCGTGGGTGTTGGGGGCAGACATCTCTTTCTGCTCCAAGCCAGGACAAGGGTCCAGCCCCTTGTGTCTTCTGGACAGTCTAGCCCTCTGTTCTGCATGTGTTCAACAGGGGCATCCTCTACCCCTTGTCAGGACATAGGAGAGGGCTGCTGAGCAACAGCAGCCTTCTTCATTTAAAAACTTGATATATTATTTTATTAAAAGGTGGAGCTTAATTCATGAGATGGGAAGGCAGGGAGAAGAAATACTTTACTTACATCAATAAACTAGAAGGTAAAAAAGGAAAGCCCAACCACGCAGAGCATTACAAGAAGGAAAATGAATTAACAGTCCTTGCCCTTAAATTCATACTCTACTTGGGGCTGCTCTCCAGCCTGAGGATAAACATCCAGCTGTGACTCACAGGTTAGCAGTGAGAATCTGGCAGCTTTCCACAGGGTCAGGGCATTTGATGTCCTCTGCTTCCCCCTCCAGCTCTACCCACAGGACTGCTGTTAGGTCATGCTTGCAGGTAAGATCCAGAGTGCTGCCTAACAACATGATTCTGCTTCAATAGGGAGCTTAGTTACAAACCTGTCAGTCTGAGCTCCCTGCCTCAGCAGCCAGGTCAGCTAGACAGTTGCTAAACAGACCACAGTCTGCATTTGCCTGAATCATTGACCCCTCTCCCCAGAGGAGAGTATTGTCTCTCTGCCAAGGGGTAGTGGATATCCATGCTCTCTAGGTGTCATCGTCATGAAGAGACAGCAGCGAGACTGGATCTAGATATATTTTAAGTGGAATTTCTTTTGCTATTACATACAGCTGTAAAGTGAGATATCCAGTACAACAAAGAATTATTGTAGATGCTCCCTAGGTTGTATTAACAAAACAGTTCTTATACACCAACCATACCACCAATTCATACCTTCACGCTATTTGGGGTCTATTCATATCTTCTGCAACTCAAACCTCACACATCTCAGCGTATCAGAAGTTACCCTTTCTCTAGGGACAGTTTTCTCCTTCCTGAATTTACTTTTTTTCCTGGGAGTCCATTGCAAGTAAACTCAATGTTATCCATACTCCCTTTAAGAAAAGCTACTTGCAAGCTGACTCTTGCTCAATATGCAACAGTTAGATGAGAAACATAACAAGTGTGCAGGAATTTTAAGGGTGTGCCAAAAATATGAGGAGACTATAAGTACATACTAGTAGAAGGTTTCAGGCAAAGGAATCTCCATCAGCATATTACCGCTATGCTTGTATGCAAATCCTAGCAGCACATCACTTAGGCATGGTCTCAAGATAATCAGCCTCCTAGATCTTTTATTTTTCCATTGGAAGAGCCTCAAATCAAATTTAGCCTCTGGATAGCATTGCCAATGGTGCAACTACATATATACATTAGATAAACAAATAAAGCTTCTCCCATAGTCCGTACTGATAGGCTATGATGACAGGCCTACTTCTTTTATTGACAAATCCTATAATCTAATGCTTCCACAATCCAAACGCAACCCTTTGGATCCTCCTGAATGCTCCTTCTTGTAGTTGTGTTGTTGGCAGAGCAAGTGCAGTGACAACTGGTATTAATGGAAAACTCACACAAGCCTTGAACTGGGACATTCACAGACATCTAAAGGGTAATCTCTCTTGTAACTATGGCCATAGAAATACAGCACAAAATACAAAATTATTGAGTTTTTTTTCCATGTTGCTATGTTGAGGATTTCAACCTGTAGGTAGTGGACTTTTCTTCTAGACTGAGAAGCTTGACGCATTTAATAACAGGTTTGATTGCAGGAAAAGACATAAAATCCTATCCAGATAGTTTTCTATAACTGTTGGTACATTCTCCACAATCATCTCTAGTTATGGAAGGCTTGGGTCTCAGAAAAAAAGAGCACAACACTAAGTTCCAGATATCCAACACTAAGTTCCAGATATCCCTCCCACATCCCCAAAACACAGAGATTTGCATTCCTGCAGACTATGTTTAATTATGAAAAATATACATTGTCTAATGAGAGAAAAAAAAATGAAACTGGGTGCCCAGGCTGATATGAAAAACACCATTAAATGCACAACCGCTGGCAATGAACAGTGTGTTGTTTGCTTACTCCCTGCAACAGTTTATCCACTTAGACATGCCTTGAAATTAGAGGACAAGCAAAAAAAGGTTAATAAGAATGGATAAGGGAAAAGAGGGAAGATGCAAACAACCCTCCCTAACCATCCTCTTTACCACTTACCAGACTACTCCTGTTTAACATTGCCTTGAGGTATCATCAATAGACATTGCATGGAAACATACTATATGGTGTTAGAAACACTCGTACATATGTACAGTTTTCATGGAAGAGCAGGATTATTTCCTATGCTAGTTCACTCAATGATTTGATCATCTATTACCTTACTCTTTCAGACCTTCCAAAAAGTCTTTTCCTGACAACTCTCCTTTATGAAGTTTAAAATGGATGAAGTTCATCTGCCTACAAAGTTTCAGAAGATCAAAAGGTATCACACCATCTGTGGAAAAGTGAAAAAGTCTTCGGAAATCAAAAATAACAGCTACTTCCCTTCTTCCCCTCCCTTACCGTTCTTGGGTTTACAGAACATAGCATAAATTGGACTGCATGAAATACATGAAGTGGCAGTCAGAGGAATTTAGCTTAGTGATATGTTTAGTGGAGGACTTGTTAGTGTTAGGTCAGAGGTTGGATTCGATGATCTTGAGGTCTCTTCCAACCTAGACAATTCTGTGATTCTGTGATTCTGTGAATTGTATTCTGCCTTGTCCTTGTCAGGGAACACATTTACTAGGTGCTATTCCTCTCTCCTGTTCATAACATGGTCATATTAGCTGTTAAACCAACCTTGGAGAGAAGCTTGGAGAGAAACTATCCACAAATTAGCTTCCTGAACTTTTTCTGGGTTTCAAGTTCTCTGTTCCACTACAATAAATACAGCTATTTTGGGAAAGAGGCAATATGGTTTATTTTTGGCACAGTTGTGTGAGGCTATCATTAATGCTAGACATTCAAAAAAGCAAACAAGTTAAATCTAGCAAAACAGAATATTACATTCTTGATTACAAAGTAGGAAAAAAGTTACCAAAACCAAAACAAAGACAGAACACACTTGAAACAGCTCATTTCTCCTAGCTGTCTGAAGACTTTTCTGAGTCATGTCTCAGGAGAAGATAGGGGAGATTTAAGAGTTGTACAGAATCCTGAGTTTTGACTTTCAGAAATAACCTCATATTATCATAGAACTGGAGTTATTCCTTGAAGTTGCTCAGACCTGAAGCTACCACTCTCTTCTCTACAGTGGCAGGGAGGGGTACAGAGAGGACACGGAAAGCCCACCTGTTAAACACTTGGCTCCAGGGCTGGTGCCAACGCAGAAATCTTGGGTTTTTCGATCATGGGGCACTTTACTCAGTACCTGGCCTGATGGCCACAGACGGGTCCCTATCTTTTAGGGGAAAAAGGATCCTGGGCCAGGAGCTGGCAGGGCTCATTGAGAGGGCTTTAAACTAGGTAGGAAGGGGGATGGGGCTGAAGCAAGGATTGTTGGGGATGTGCCAGGGGGAACAATGGCAAGGCTGGGGGATAAGGCAATGGCCCAGCTGAAGTGCATCTACACCAATGCACACAGCATGGGTAACAAATAGGAGGAGCTGGAAGCCATCGTGCAGCAGGCAGGCTACGACTTGGTTGCCATCACGGAGACATGGTGGGACCAGTCTCATGACTGGAGTGCTGCAATGCCTGGCTATAAGCTCTTCAGAAGGGACAGGCAGCACAGAAGGGGTGGTGGGGTGGCTCTCTATATTAGAGAGTCTTTCAATGTTGTAGAACTCGAGGCTGGGAATGACAAGGTCAAGTCCCTTTGGGTTAGGATCAGCAGGGACAACAAGGCTAGTGTCCTGGTCGGGGTCTGCTATAGACCGCCGAACCAGGATGAGGAGACGGATGAGGAGTTCTACAGGCAGCTGACAGAAGTTGTGAAATCTTCAGCGCTTGTACTTGTGGGGGACTTCAACTTCCCTGACATACCCTGGAAGCACAACACAGCCCTGAGAAAGCAGTCTAGGAGGTTTCTGGAGAGCGTGGAAGATAGCTTCCTGACGCAGCTGGTTAGTGAACCTACCAGGGGTGGTGCCCCGCTAGACCTTCTCTTCACAAACAGAGAAGGACTGGTGGAGGATGTGATTGTCGGGAGCTGTCTTGGGCAGAGTGACCACGAAATGGTGGAGTTCACTATTCTTGGCAAGGCCAGGAAGGGGACCAGTAAAACCGCTGTATTGGACTTTCGGAGGGCTGACTTTGAGCTGCTCAGGACACTAGTTGGTAGAGTCCCTTGGGAGGTGGTTCTGAAGGGCAGAGGGGTCCAGGAAGGCTGGGCGCTCTTCAAGAGGGAAATCTTAATGGCTCAGGAACGGTCTGTCCCCATGTGCCCAAAGACGAGCTGGCGGGGAAGAAGACCAGCCTGGCTCAACAGAGAATTGTGGTTTGATCTTAGGAGAAAAAAGAGGGTTTATAATCTTTGGAAAAGTGGGCAGGCCACTAGGGAGGACTATAAGGATGTAGCGAGGCTGTGCAGGGACAAAATTAGGAAGGCCAAAGCTCATCTGGAGCTCAATCTGGCTACTGCCATTAAAGATAACAAAAAACGTTTCTATAAATACATCAACACAAAAAGGAGGACTAAGGAGAATCTCCATCCTTTACTGGATGCGGGGGGAAACTTAGTTACAAGAGATGAGGAAAAGGCGGAGGTGCTCAATGCCTTCTTTGCCTCAGTATTTAGCGGCAATACCGGTTGTTCTCTGGATACCCAGTACCCTGAGCTGGTGGAAGGGGATGGGGAGCAGGATGTGGCCCTCACTATCCACAAAGAACTGGTTGGTGACCTGCTACGGCACTTGGATGTGCACAAGTCGATGGGGCCGGATGGGATCCACCCAAGGGTACTGAGAGAACTGGCAGAGGAGCTGGCCAAGCCACTATCCATCATTTATCAACAGTCCTGGCTATCGGGGGAGGTCCCAGTTGACTGGCGGCTAGCAAATGTGACGCCCATCTACAAGAAGGGCTGGAGGGCAGACCCGGGGAACTATAGGCCTGTCAGTTTGACCTCAGTACCAGCAGATCCTCCTGAGAGTCATCACGCAGCACTTGCAGGGCAGGCAGGCGATCAGGCCCAGTCAGCATGGGTTTATGAAAGGCAGATCCTGCTTGATGAACCTGATCTCCTTCTATGACAAAGTGACGCACTGGATGGATGAGGGAAAGGCTGTGGATGTGGTCTACCTTGACTTCAGCAAGGCTTTTGACACCATCTCCCACAGCATTCTCCTCAAGAAACTGGCTGCTCTTGGCTTGGACTGGCACACGCTTCGTTGGGTTAGAAACTGGCTGGATAGTCGGGCCCAAAGAGTCGTGGTAAATGGAGTCAAGTCCAGTTGGAGGCCAGTCACTAGTGGCGTCCCCCATGGCTCAGTGCTGGGGCCGGTCCTCTTTAATATCCTCATTGATGATCTGGACGAGGGCATTGAGTGCACCCTCAGTAAGTTCGCAGATGACACCAAGTTAGGTGCGTGTGTCGATCTACGCGAGGGTAGGAAGGCTCTGCAGGAGGATCTGGATAGGCTGCACTGATGGGCTGAGGTCAACTGCATGAAGTTCAATAAGGCCAAGTGCCGGGTCCTGCACCTGGGGCGCAATAACCCCAAGCAGAGCTACAGGCTGGGAGATGAGTGGTTGGAAAGCTGCCAGGCAGAGAAGGACCTGGGAGTGATGGTGGATAGTCGGCTGAATATGAGCCAGCAGTGTGCTCAGGTGGCCAAGAAGGCCAACGGCATCCTGGCTTGTATCAGAAACAGTGTGACCAGCAGGGCTAGGGAGGTGATCGTCCCCCTGTACTCAGCTCTGGTGAGGCCGCACCTTGAGTACTGTGTTCAGTTTTGGGCCCCTCGCTACAAGAAGGACATCGAGGTGCTTGAGCGGGTCCAGAGAAGGGCGACGAAGCTGGTGAGGGGCCTGGAGAACAAGTCCTATGAGGAGCGGCTGAGGGAGCTGGGCTTGTTCAGCCTGGAGAAGAGAAGGCTCAGGGGCGACCTTATTGCTCTCTACAGATACCTTAAAGGAGGCTGTAGTGAGGTGGGGGTTGGTTTGTTCTCCCACGTGCCTGGTGACAGGACGAGGGGGAATGGGCTTAAGTTGCGCCAGGGGAGTTTTAGGTTAGATGTTAGGAAGAACTTCTTTACCGAAAGGTTGTTAGACACTGGAACAGGCTGCCCAGGGAAGTGGTGGAGTCACCATCCCTGGAAGTCTTTAAAAGATGTTTAGATGTAGAGCTTAGGGATATGGTTTAGTGGGGACTGCTAGCGTTAGGTCAGAGGTTGGACTCGATGATCTTGAGGTCTCTTCCAACCTAGAAATTCTGTGATTCTGTGATTCTGTGATTCATTTCATGCCATTTCCTTCCTCCTGTGTTCCCAGCTTCCCTGCTGGGGTGATTTTCTGGCTTTACAGTTAGTCTCTTCGCTTTCTTTTAGTTTAAACAATCTTAAGGGGGGATAAAATTCTTCAAGGTTCACGTAGCATCTTATAAGTCATACTGCTTAATCAACACCAGTATACCTACTCCCTAGCACATTTTGTTATATCTTCAGAGAGGTCACTGTGCAATACTAATCATAAAGATGATAGACCTGGTTGCAAAATTGCATTCACTCACCAGCATTTATGGGAAAAAAACTTTCAGTTAAGGCATGTTCCCCTTTCCTTCATCCTAAAACGCCAGAATGGCTGAGATTGGAAGGGACCTCTGGTTGGACCAGGTGACTTCCACCTGCTCAAGCAGGGACACCATTCCTCCTCTCCCCACAGAGTAGCAACCTAACATCACACCTAACTACTATCTCCATCTTCACAGGCCTTCAGGACTCTGCTAGACACAGCTACCGCTGATCTGGTCTAATGATAACAATAGCTCTGCTTCACAGAAGTGGTTGGACCAAATGATCTGGAGAGCTACCTTCCACCCACATCTCTAATTTCAATATATCAATGTGCTTCATTGAATTGAATGATTTTCTTTGCCAAAGAACTATCCCACTAACAGCAAATCAAAGATCACTTCAGCCACCCTGCCTTATTCCATTTGTCTTCATGCACACATTGCATCTCTACATCCACTTCCAGACCATTAGACAACTCCCTACAAACTTCAGGTGCTGCCTTTGTAGAAAATATACAGCTATGCATTTTTAATGCTGTTATAGTTTGGTTCTGTAACAACTCTAGATGAGCCTCATCTTCCTTTCATTAAATATTCATGGCTTTTGGGGAATATTTTGTACACCCATCTTTTTTTCCATTCAGCTAAAAGCTCTTGCTCCTATTTGCATAATAAGGAACTGTTTTAGTGAACAAAGATAACAGCAGCTAGGTGAAGAACAATAGGAACAAATTAAAGCAGATAAAGCCATATAGAATTAAACAAAGCAACATACACAGCCACAATATTTCAGTTTATTATTCCTTACAAAAATATTCTTCACATTACACCTTGTATTAAATGAACAAGAGTTAAGCCATTATGTTCCATTCAACTACAAAATCACCATCAGCTTTTGGGAACAGTTTTGCTGTGTTTATTAAACACCTGCAAAAGAGCTTGTATTTGGAAGTACTAGAAATAAATTTTGATTTGTTATCGAAAGCTATACAACCAGTTACTTTTCTCTTATTCATAGGCTGAGTCTGTTCTTGACAAAGTCACTTCCCTTCCATCTAAGCCCTGCCATGGTTTCACCCAGCAGTTTCTTGGTTCCAGCGGAGTGCAGCCATTGTTGGAGCTCTGAGCATTTAGGCACTTGTACTAATCCTGTGGAAGGTTATCAGTTGTGCCTTGGGCCTGGTATGGATTTATTATGTTCAAGAGAGCCAAGACAGTAGTAAGGTAAGCATTCCTTGAGGAGGCCTCTGTTCATGGAAAACAAAATTTGACAAGGGTTTAATAGCATTTTTATTTAATAATCAAATTTTGTTTCTGTATAGAAACAAAGATGGTAGGAGAACACATTTCTGGTATGTAGTTCTATCACTCAGCAGAAGAGTACATCTAAAGCTATTTACTAGTTCACTAATAAAGGAGAACATCAACCAGAAATCTTTCCAATATTTCCATACGCTTAATGAAGTATCTGCATGAACGGGCTCAATACAGTAGTTTTATACAGAATGAACCTGGCAAAGAGGCAGGAAGAATAAGAAATAATTGAACATGATGATCTCATAGCCATTAAAAAATTGTCAGAAAGAAATTAACTGGGTTCTTGTTGGTACACAGTAGCTTCTGCCTTTGATAGTCCAAAAGCATCAGATGCATAACTGGCTAGATTATAAGAACAGCATTGGGAAAATGTGATCTAGCTGCTGGTGGTCATATGAGAACTGTCTGCTACAGCCATGTACTAGAAAAGAGACAGTAATGAGATGTATCATTTCCTCAGTGGAGGTGGAACAGGACTGATGGAGGAAGTTGCCTAAGAGCCCATGGAGGGAGATCCCAAAGAACAAGGTGGGTCACAGCTCTGATAGATAAAAGAACATTCTTTCTTATTTGGTCAATGAAAGTTATTACATTTAATATAGGCCATTAATCTTTCCTTGTGCCCTGGAGACCTAAATGAGCCTATGCACACTGTTCTGATGTTTTTGACAGCAACTAATTAATCTTGAGAGGGAGTATGAGTTTAGGGGTTCTATCTCACTGCACTGCCATTTGTTTTCACTGGCAATTGGTTGAATTTTCCTTTATAGCATGCAGGTTATGAAGATTTCATTTATTTTGACAATGCAATCACATCACAAAGGGACAGTGATTGATACTGTTCTGTTTAAAGCATTACATTTTTTTAAATTGCAGTTTAAATGCCCATTTAGGAGGGTGAGCAAACGGCTGTGTGGTGTTTAGCTGCTGGCTGGGTTAAACCACAACACGAGCCTGCAGTGATTTATTTAAGGTTTTATTGTATTCTCATTTCAGTTTCTCTTTGAGCTTTTTTCATCTGTCCAACTAGGAACTGGTGGCAGAGGCCAACTGCTGTACATCCTCCATTTGGTATTCTCTGAAGACCTCAGTATCCAAACCGCTGCCTGATTCTTTTCTTTTTTTTTTTTTTTTTTTCCTCTTTAACAGCAGCAACATAGAGACAGTGTCAAAGGAAGTTGACAGAGGTACTAAAACTGTCACCACTTTAACAAGTTCATTAAAGGATATACTTCATTAAAGACTATACCAACTGGAAGAAGTTACTGTATACTAATGGAATCAAGGTAGTATATGTAATCAAATGGTAAAATTCTACTTAAATTAAAAAAATCTGAAAGGTAAGCAAAGAAATACAAAAATGAAAATTAAGTCTACAATGCTAATGAAAGTAATGAAAGCAGAACCCATTCCTTTCAGCTGCTGAATTTAAGTGCTGTGTTTAAAATGCATTTTTAATTGAACTAAGTATTTAAAAGCAAAAATAAAATTTGGAAGCAGTTTGTCAAAGTTAAAATTCATTTTGTATAGCATGAAGCATAGAGCGGGGTAGAAGGGGAGAAGAACATGGTCTTTCTGAGTGACAGAAATAACATATGTTGTTTCCATAGATCCTAGACTTTTCATTTGTACTGGCAATAACCTATTCTGCGTAATTACTGTGAGCAACTGGATTTATTTTAAACATAGTTCTATCACAGCTTTTTTTTTTTTTTTTTTTTGTGCTGAAGAAAATAGTTTTATATAAAGGAGAAAGTTAAATATAAGTTCAAACTTTTAAATGCTTTGGTTGTAATTGTTGCACTCTTAGTGACCTTTCCCAAGGGAACATTAGAAGTTTCCATCTTCCTCTTTATGTAGAGAAAATCAGAGATGGGCAAGCATTATAAAGAAGGAAGTATTTATTAAAAATCAAACCTCTTTCATTAGGCTGTAAAGCAGGCAGGACATGTCAGAAACCGTCCTGCAGCTGATAACAAGGCTGCTGGATAGGAGCACACATACAGTAGGCTCCCTGTCTCCATTTCAGATGGTCTTTCATTTTGTTAGCTGGCACATTTTCAAATGCCTGTGTCTTTAAGCAAAGTCTTCCTGGGGCTTTGCAGGTCAATAGGGACATTCTCAGCTTCTTATTTTTTCAGAAAGTCAAGCCAAAATCTCTCAGCCTAAGTCAGAAGGCTCAGGCAATGACTTGATTGCAAAACAATCTTGAGTGCATGAATGTAATTGGCACCATCCCTGTTCTACCAGTGATCCCCTGCTAACCACCATTGCTAAGTCCTAGATGCTTTCCTTGGCAGTCAAGGGCCCCCCACACCCACACAGTGGAATGTAAGTAACCTTTTATCTTGAGGCTTTAGTGCTCAGCCTGTGAGAAACACTCTATAGCCAATAACTTAGGCTCAGGCAAGGATCTCAGTGTAGGAGTAATTTATTTGTGATTGCAATGGCGTGTATCCCACAAGCAGGAGCGCACCTACTAGTCACACAGTACAGTTTATATACTTTATTTCTCAATGACCGGGACCCTCCCCTGTTTCCCCATTGACTGAGTAATCCAGGTTCACAACCTATCCGATGCTTCACAGACAATACATGGCCTTCAGTTGCCGGCCTGTAAAATTTCAAATTTCTTTTGACTTTTTTACTGTTTGAAGTGGTAATGTTTCTTCACTTATCTTACTTGACACCATGATCTTCACTTAATTGTTCTAAGGAGTCTGGGTGTCTGCATTTTACAAGGTTGCCTGCTTAATTTTCTTATCACTGCAAGCATATCTCAATACCACATTCCTTACCTTTAAACAATGTAACTCTTAAAAAAAAAAAAAATTCCCACAAGTCCCATCACACAGGTTTATAAAGATGCAAAAGAAACTAAGACTGTAAAGATATGGTTGTACTGAGGTACCAACTTTTTCTTTCCCAGCACACGCAAAGCTTCTTTCAAATATAGCCCTGATTAACAATGAACTGCAAAGAAAGAAAGAAAAAAAAAAATAACACCAGCTATGTGCTTCTTTTGATCAGCAAAGGGCTTAATTCTTTTAAGATACAAGTAAAGCAAAATAAGTACCCCTACTTCTTCCCTTCCCAACACTGACCTCTCACCTTCCAAATTACATCACCCTGTTTCAAAAATCTCACTTGATTTTCAAGGCAGACATGCAACAGAGATTAGTTGCTGCTAATTTATCTTCTATTTCTTTCCATCTTCTAGAATATTTGAACATTGAACACTGGTTTCATGTTAACCTACTAAAATCTAGTAATGATTTTAATTGGCCTAGACAGAGTTTTCAGAATGATCAGCACAGGTCATGGCACTGCCATAAAGCAATAGAAATATGCATTAATGCACTAAGATCAGGCAGAATCGGTGCTGTTGGAGACTGAATGCATTCAGGTTGAACAAAAGGTTACTAGTAATCTTCTGTATAGTTCTTTGTATTGCTCTCTCCTGGGAAGCAATGATGAAATTTGAGAAGTGCTTAGGCCCCAGTTTCAAAAACAATATCCAGAGTTTCTCAACACATCCCATACATCAGTATAATGAACTTGAACTGTGCACTGGCTGGTCAATTTACAACACTAAGCAGAAACAAAAATCCAAGTTCAAAACCTCAAAGTTACTTCCTTAAGTACACATGAAAACATAAATATTTTATTTTTGCATTCTGTTGTCTTAAAAGACGTGAACTGCTTACATTTTAAAGAACTTCAGAGTTTCAGGAGAACCCATTAGAGGAACTTTACTGACTAGTAAGTTTAGAAGAGAAGAACAGAAGAGTTATGAAAATTGCCATGCTTACCTAGTCACATTGTCCAGAATCATTGCAAAGGAAAAAGATAAAAACTCCTTAAGTTAATTCTCTGCCCTAATCTATTGTAGATCTAACATTGAGAAGATCTTCCTGTCACTTCTCTACAAGTTATAGAAAAATGAAGGAATTCACTAGCACAGGAAAGTACTCTGCTAGATTAGTTACCTTTATTGTTGATAATGAAAATGAATCCAAACACATGTCCTATTTGTGATCTAGGGAAGTCTCATAACATTTCTAAGTTAGTTTGCCTTTTTTTTTTTTTTTTCAAATGTGGATAACTTCACTTGTAGGTAGGCTTCTGACAGATGCATAAATATTACTACTTTTATTCCCCCAAATATGCCAGTGCTTTTAATGATCTAAGATAGTAATAAAGCAAAGACAGGAAAATCTGACTTCATTATTAGTGCTTATGCATACTTCATTATTGCACTTGCTCACATTTCCTGTAAATGTCAACCAAATTACTTTCAGGGCTCTCTGGCACTGTGGTAGAAGGTACGAGTCCAAATCCTATTATTTTTTTCATGAAAAATTTTTCACTCTCTACATAATCATAATATATATATATTATATATAATATATATATACATAATCATAATATATAATCATGAAAAATTTTTCACTCTATATCTTGTGCACATTTTGACAAAGCTACACATTTTTCAGTAGAATTTCTACTGACAAGGGGATATCATTGTGATTAAAATATCAGAATGGACAGTGGGTGTTACCTCCTATTCTTTCTCTTCTGAACAGTGACTGGGCTCCGTGTACCCATCTTCCAGCAAGGAAGCTAACACCTTCACAGAGACTATGCACCTACATTTCTCAATGAGTAAGGCTCCACATTGAACCCAATGTTTTATACACTGAAATTTCTCACTGAGATCATGTGAAATGACCCTGCACATGCATTTTTGTTATTCACAATTCTCCCTCTTTCCCCTCAATACTATCATCAGCTTGGCTTTCATGACTCTCACCTGTTGACTTTCTGTAGAGGCAACTGGGATAGGCTGTTTTTAATAAAACAGATTTCATTTGAAACACTTTTTGTACAGAATGCAAAGCCTTGAATGTCTTCCATGAGACTGAAGTGTGTTGAATTCTGTACTCAGAATAAACACAGCTGTGCTTGACTAACAAAAGTGGAGATGCAGTTATATGTTACCCGTTCACAACAAAGAGGTCAAAAATACTTCCACCCTGCCTACTACATCAATAAAGGTAATGGCATCATAGCCACAACCATTATATACAGCCACCTAAGCTCCTAACATGAATAGGGATTGGTCCTTTAACTTAAAGTGTTGTATCCAAGTTGTTGTGTGAGAGTGATTTTCTTTTTCTTTTTCTTTTTCTTTTTCTTTTTCTTTTTCTTTTTCTTTTTCTTTTTCTTTTTCTTTTTCTTTTTCTTTTTCTTTTTCTTTTTCTTTTTCTTTTCCTTTTTCTTTTTCTTTCTTTTTTTTTTTTTTTTTTTAATTAGTAGTTCCTTAGACTTGCAGCCAAGACTTCAAATAGTTCCCATTACACAGATGACTAATTATCAAGGAGCTCCATGCAGACTCTGCTACTGAAATGTGCAACCCCCTTGGTAGGGCATTACCCTACGCTAAGTAGAAGCAGAGTGTGCCACTTTGCATCAGCAGCAGACAGCCTGGGAAAAATACTGTTTGCCTGCCATCATAATTCTTTAATTAAAAAGTGTTCAAACTCAAGCCTCTGGGGATGTTAAGTTTAGCTAAAAATCTAAATGTTAAATTATACTCAGTTGGAGTGCATGGTAGCATCTCAAAGCAAGATGCTGTGACTAAGGATATGCTAATGCCAGAAAGTAAAATAAAAGCAAAGCACAGCTGTACCCAAGTCAGGCAGTTTAAAGCTGACTCAGGTATTATAGAAAGCAAGTCATGCCTGCTCAGAGGCAGGACTTATCCATCTTCAGCTAATTCCCATTTTGTGCCTACACAATATCGATGCCCAAGGCAATATTCAGATAAGTCTGTCCAGTCCTAATATCACTACCATACCTAGGCTCACTGTGAAAAGTTTAATCAGATTGTTCAGGCCATAGATCAACAGATCAGCCAAGTACAGGGGGAGCTGCTGCAACCCATGAAGTCAGCTTGAAATCTTATTATAACCATTTCTTATCTAGTCATCAGCCAGCGGAAAAAACAAGGCTGGCCGCAGGAAAGAGATGCATTCTACATCTGGGCACTGTCTTGTTTTGTTTATGCCCACTTCTGCTGCAAATAGTCAGGCAAAAAATATTTGTCTTTTGCTATATACAGTAGTCTAGTTTTCTAATTGCTTGTATTTTGCTTACAAGCATGAAAGCAAAATGTGATTTTCAGCTTCAGATATTTTCCAGCCTCATCTGGTACGAAAACTTAACTTCTTTATCAAGTATATGGGATGTTCTCTCTCTTATTTTTATTAATTCAGAGATGTTTTGAGATTTTATGCTACACTACAATAAAATATGGCATGGACTGAACACCACTAATCACCACCTGCTCCATCATCACTGAAATCCAGAAGAATTCACACCATCCTTAAGGCATATGTGGCTGATTTGGTTTTGACTGGGAAGCAATTTCCTTCCAGGGAATTAGAAAAAAATCAATAAGTGAGTGTAGCCTCAAAAGATCATTCATTTATTTTGCTTCCTGGAAATTAACTGCTAAGTGTTGAACTTCATGCAGAGGACCATGAGGGGACGTATCTTACAAGTCATCAGACTTCTGATCTGCTTGTGAAATACTTGAGCACAGCTGTTAAGTAGGCATTGACAATTCATTTTCCCCACAATTTTGCCTTAATTGTAGTCAGACAGCAACTATTACTTTGAAAACTTTGAAAAGGACCACCTATTTTGAAACACTGCTATTCTTGATGCATGTGGCAGGAGTTAAAGCTCCACACAGGATCCCTATTTAAAGCCTGTCACCGCCTTAAAGATGGAGCTCTGCTCTGATTCAGCTCTACCACAGCCACATTTCACCTTCACATCTATACAACATCTGAATTTTCCCTGTAAAGTCTTCAAAAATAATCAAGCTCAGCAACTGCTGAGCAGATTGCATCAGTATTTTGCTTTCACTTGAAAAGCAGAACAGGAGGGAACACCATCAGCAAGATTTAATTGGACAGAGCAGAACACTCATCTGTAAGGGAGCAGGCATATTTTTCTAGCTTTCAAAAATTCCCAGCAAGTTGGTAACTTTTCGAGTAAGATTCCTGGTAGGTTCCATGGAAAATCTTTTATTAGTACAAAATAAAAATATTCTAGTTATACACCACCATGCTCCACCTTAGCCGTCTGTACATCACTTCACAACTCAGAGTCCTGCCATTGCGCAATGCAAGGCCAGTGTGAGATAGAGTATCTGCCAGTCATGATTTCAGAAACTTCTGGGATGCAGCACTTGCTGTGTATTTTGATTGTCTTTGGGCCAAATCACAACTCCTGCTTACTGCATATGTCAGTCTGGCATCCATAAGTCAGACATAGTTCTAGAAGAACCACCTGAATACATTTACTATTTGATGTGGTTGCCTCTTTGGAATAAAAGCAAAGCCATGAGAATCCTTGGAATCCAACTGCCTTCCAAAGCCAACTGGATTTGCTGACTGTGGGAGAAGACTGCCCTGAAGGGGTCTGCAGAAGGACTTAATTGAGACTGTGCTACTAAAACAAGCCAGGTTGGCTACTGCAGTGGTGGGAAAACATTGCCATTAGCATCTCCACCTCTGCTGTACTTCCAAAATGTTTTATTGCATAACTCAGGAAAAAAACGTGATGCAACACCGACATTTAAATTACTCCCCTCAAATATTTCCGTATTAGTTGGTAATAAAACTCACATCACGGAAGCATATTAACAGAAGGATGGGAAGAACTAGGTCACCTGCTTTTCTGTATAAACCGTCACTTTCTATTAGGTTACTGATTGCAGTCACAGAATGAGAGCAAATACATTCACATTTACCAACAGCACAGTTCTCCCTTCCCCGTATCTTAGGATGTCACGTACTTTTAGAATATAGATTAGGCTCACAAACTTGAAGCTACCTGGATGCCCTCCCACTTCAAGGCTTCCAGAACTGCCTACATTGCTGGATTGAACTGGAACTACTAGTTTTAAGAAGTTGTTCTATAGGATGCAAGTTGACTGAAATACTGACGTCAATCAGAAACACTGATTATTCTCTCCACTGATAATAACTTAAATAATAATCCCCTTTTGGTGGGATGCAGCTCAGGAGCTTCTGCATGCAAGATCCTCCTAATCAAAATGATCAAAGTGGTACAGAAAAAAGCCCCAAATTAGGTCAAAAAAATCATACTGAGATACATACAAGACTGAAGGTTTGTGTAATGGCCTATAAAGCATAAAGACAATTTAGTGGGTGCCTAAATTTTCAGGTCCACAGTTGTTTTCTGGACGAAAAGATGAAATTAATTACTATTACTCTAGTGCCAGGGCCACCATTCCTGATGTAAGCATGGTGAAGATGAAGTAAGCAGGCTGTAACCAACACTGTGTCATACACAATTTTGCCTTCAAAGGAAGAACTCAAGGGCTATAGCATCTTCAGATATCTTTGAGCAGTTTGTTCTGCAGGACATGGCAGTATTCTGAGGATCAATATCTTGTAAGTTATTCACTCAGAAGAGTTGGGGTAATGGTAGATCTGTAACCTTCATAGCCTTTCTTATCAATCTTTCCTTCAAATACCTTGTTGGCAGAGCTCTCCACATGCATGGCTGGGATCAGCAGATGGAAAGAGTGTCTATCTGCACACCTGATCTCAAGACAGGACCTTCCATGGTCCATGGGTGGACCTCACAAGTGCCTATCCCTAACAAATCATCACTAGATAAACAATTCTACACTGTAAAAGTTTCAGTAGCTAAGTCAGAATGACAAACAATGCAAATCCTGTGCCAGTCCATCAGCCCAGCAATTATATCTTTTGTCCTCTGGCAATTTCTATCTTTGGCTGAGAGTGTTTCCTTTGGGAATCCAGAAGAAGCAAGCAAATCCCATCAGGTCCAGCTGCAGCGATGCACTTCCTCGAGGTTAGAAAGGTAAAGAGAAGTAAACCTGTTTCCTTAAAACTGGCAAAGATCCAGATAAACTCATCTAGATTTCATTAGTTAATTGGTAGAGGCATTGCAGTGAAAATAAAAACTCCACTCAGTGGCTTGATTTGTCACAACAAGGTTCAGACTTGTGGAGGATATCTGTAGTTATTGAGGAGCCAAAGCTTAACAGCAAGAACAGCTGTTAGGCTGAGAGTTATAAATTACAACAATTTGCTAAGAACCACAGCAAGTTTAAACCCATTTCTTTTCAGAATTCTCAGAGGACAAACCATTTACTGTTTGAAGCCTATAATTCAATCCTTATTTCTACTCCACTACTTCCCAAACTGGGTTTTGTGTAGATTGGCATTGAAAATTCTACCAACTCGGGCCATAATAAGTGGCACTTTATTCCACAAGTAATCTTACAAAGTATTAGTGATCCTCAATAAATATCAGCAAAATCAAGCTGGTATTTAGTGTCAGACCATGGCTTCATCCTACCTATCTGCTTCATTTTAAAAGCTAAACTGGACAACAAGGAAATAGTCTCTTGCATATGGATTACTTCAAAGTATTTCGTCATTGGTTATGCAGAGAAACAAAGCAGAAATACATTTAAGAGATAGTTTCATGGAAGGAGATATTCTGGCCTGGATTTCAGGAGAACCACCTTTAAAACCCTTTTTGCAGTATAGGTGCTTGTTTTCTGGACATTTACCACTACAGATAGACTTGGGACACAACAGGGGTAAAATCTGTTAACCCTGAAAACCAACGATTGACAGACTACGCTAGGTGGCACTGCTACATGTGGCTTCAGTTTCTTTACCGTGGGGTTCATATTAAGCTTCTTTTTGGAACAAATATCTGTATTAAGTTTATGATGGGAGCATTTTGAAGGAGCTTTGTCAAGCAGAAAGAAGCTGTTCCCTCTTCTGTAATTACAGACAATTTCTGCCATGAAGTTACGACCTACAAACCAGCCAGTAGGAGTCTTGATGATAACGCCTTCAGGAATTGCATAGGTGGCGTTTAAGCCAGTCCTGTCGATACACATACAACCAAAAACTGTCTTTACAGCATACATGGGAGCCAGTCACTGGCTTCAGCAAGAAGGAAAGCTTGACCTGACAGGCCTGGACACTACCAGAAACTACAGATGGAAAAAGGCTGACAGTACTTTGGAAGCTGTCTGGGTTAAGGAGACTGACAATGAAACAAGGCACCTTTAGATGGCATGGTCTAAATAACAGGATAGAGGTCATCTTCTAGCATTATTTACAAGTTATTACTACACTATGTGTTCTTCAGTTTATAACTAATCTACTATTACCTATTTCTGTCTTTTGCCTATTGCTACCACTTAAATGTAACCAATAAATAGGACAAAACACGCAGCAAAATGGATAGCTTCAGGCATGTGAGTGTTGTTTACATTCATTCAGAGCCCTGTGCATTACACAGTGGGATGCTTAAGGTTAGATGTTTATAATTTCATGTGTCTATTAACTCTGATTCCTTGATAGCAGTAACTGGAATCAGCTGAATGTTTCTTAGCACTACAGCCAAGAGCAGGTGTGGGTCACATGGCTACCATTGAACTGCACAAACTCAACCTTCATTTTGCATCTTTATAGCACTTACATGGAGACAGGAATTCCAGCCACCATTTGTTCTAGGAAATCAGAAGGTGGGGAAGAGTCTGGCAGAACTGCCTGCATCCGTCTGCCCAGCAGAGTAATTTACGGGCCCAGAACACTGACAGTGACCTTTATTATTTCACCTTTTCCAGTGTTTCTTGTCTAAAAAGGAAGGCAGGGACACTAAAATTATAGCAGAAACTGGTGTGACTATTTTTTTCAAACAAAAAGCCCTAACACTACAGGTTGTTTAAATTATTGCTGTGTCATAATTTTCCACCAGAGTAAATCTTGTAAGTCTTCAATAGTGAAAAGCAATTTCAGCCTAAGATAAAGTAGGTGGAGCACATGGATTTTTGGAGAGAAGTATGGGCTTACCCTGAAGAACAAAGTTTCTGAATATGGACTTGGCTATGGCCAAACTCAAATTTCATTCTAAGCTTCAGGATTTTTAAATCTATTTTCATAGAAAGCATTGAAACAGAAGAATAAGTCTGGCATCCTCTCGTACAGCTATGGTACGCTGTATGGTTGGGATTAATTCTGTTTATGTGCATATAGACAAGTTAGACTTGTATCTTGCTGAGCATCTCAAAATACAGGCACATTTAGCTATGAATAACCCCACAAAAACAGATTTCTATGACTTAGAAAAAAAGTAATATTTTGTGGGATTCTCACTCATTTGTGATAAATATCAACATTTCCTTAGAATTTCCTCTCAAGTCTTCTCTAAATAAAAACAATTTACAGTGCAGTAGAACAACCTTGCTACCCACTTAGTGTTTTAATATTAATGATAAGATAGGGTGATTTAACTTACGTCAGATAAGTATATTTATACAATAGATTTATAACATTTATATGTGTAGGAATAGAAATGTTGATTTTGCAGAGTTACATTGTTTAGAAGGAAGGAATGTGGTACTGAGATATGCTTACAGTGATAAGAAAGCTTAAGCAGGTGACCTTGTAAAATGCAGACCACCAGACTCCTTAGGACAATTAGCTGAAAATCATGGTGTCAAGTCAAGTCAGATAAGTGAAGAAACATTACCACTTCAAACAGTAAAAATGTCAAAAGAAATTTGAAATTTATCAGGCCAGCAACTGAAGGCCATGCATTGTTTGTGAAGCATCAGATAGATTGTGAATCTGGATTACCCACTCAGTGGGGAAACAGGGGAGGGTCCTGTCATCAAAAAGTATATAAACTGTGTTTTAGAACTAGTAGATGCGCTCTCTCCTGCTTGTGGAGAGCCCGCCAATGCAATCGCGAATAAATTACTACTTCACTGAGATCCTTGCCTGAGCCTAAATTATTGGCTACAGAGTGTTTCTCACATATGGTTTATATATCAAATATATTTAACTCGTAGTTAACTTTAAGTATAATCAAAGTGTCAGTGTCAACATGTGATACATTTTTCCTTCACACTAATATCTTCGCCATCTTCTCCCTAGATAAAAAACATTTGATCTATAGATTTTAGTGAAAAATTACATAAAATGTGTTCTTTTTCTCCCGGTTTTGAATAAAGTGATGTAGAACAAGAACTAAGACTTTGGCAACCAAGTGTCTTTACTGAAGTAAACAAGAGCCCTAAGAGACAGAACTTACACTTGTCTCTTCCTCAAATGAGTGTTAGCAGACCACTACACAAAACACTGATTTGTCAGCCTATTGCTAGCTTGAAACAAAGTTTGATTAAAGTTTTATCCCCAGAGAAGGAAGCAGCAAACTGAAAGCAGACAATCCAGTTCAATTCAGCTTTTAATAGACCTTTAGCTTTGGTTTCATTTCAAGTGTGTTACTCGTATTTATCCAAGAAAAGGAAAAAAAAATCAGTATCTATGGAAAACTGCAAAATGGAAATGTTGAAATCTATAACAGCTCATTGGCAGGTCCTCTTGACAGTCTAAAGCTATTAGAATAGATTGCATCTTTCTTAGAAGGCAGAAAGCATCATGCAGTTATTGAGCATATTCTACCACATGACTTCAATTAAGAAGAAAACCAGCAATAACTATTACCTTTATGAACTTGAAAACGAGCATTGTAAGAAGCTTGCATATTCAGTGCTCTGATCCTCTGCTGAAGTCCAAAAGTATAGAATTAAATTCTGATGACATATTTTATTTCATAACTCCAGGTGATTTGTATACCAACCTCTTCTCTATGCAGATAAAATAGATGTTGCAAAGCTTTTTTTAAATGAAGGACTGGAGAAGAAAGTCATGTATATTCTGATCCACCCTAGAATGTTAAGCGGCCTCAGAGACTGGATCCATAGAAGTAAGGACAACATATGAAATCGACTGCGCAATTCCAAACAAAAGCTCTGTCCTCAGCCTGTCTCTATTCAACAACCAAACGACTGGCAAATACCAGGCATATCCTATGAATGGCAGCACAGGAATTTGAACCAGGGGAGTTGCCTAAGCAGCACACAGTCAGTCTCAGTTCTGTCCTGAAGAATATTCAACAGATAAGAAATTAAAGAACTTCAGTAGGGAAAAATAAAAACTTACTGCAAGTCAGGAGGCAAGGCTGCCAGCAGAATTACAGGAGGAGACCTGAGGATACCCAAATTCACTGGACAGCAGGACATGTAACAGCAGATCTCATTCAACTGAGAAGTATCCTTCCTCATTAAAGAGGTCAAGTAAACATTTTGTTCTCACAAAATTATTTGAATTTTCACAAGTCAGTATTTTTCCTTCCTGTACTTTAAGTAAAGCAGTCATTTTAGGTAAAGCCATTAGCAAAAGCAAAGGTTAAAAAAAAAAAAATAGATAAAGCAAAATTCCCCAAAAGAGCCTGTATTACTACTCCACCACAAATTCAAGGTCTTAAAGGCACTACTGCATTCAAAATTTCAAAGAAACAGGCTCCTGCAGTTTTCTGTATTGCATATATAAAGTACTTTCATAAGTGAATTTATATTTTTACCTACTGGATGAACCCATAAGAATGACTTCCTCACATTCTTGAGAAGCCAGATGAAATGCTTTTCATAAATGAATGCTCATGTAATCCTATCTTTCCACAACACACACATACACACACACAAAGAGACTAGGGGAAGACAGGACACAAACAACCCAGAAGTTATGAAGTTACAACAGAGAGACATTAACGCGTTTACTGTCCTCACTGCCATTAGCACAACAGAACGTTTTCTAGAACTGGGAAACTGTTTATATCAAATCTGCATTTGTTCATGAAATAGAAATTTGCATTCCAGTATCTGCTGGCACATGCAAATATCCCATTCTGGCACATGCAAATATCCCATTCAATAGCAAAGCTACTACAGCATTTTATTTCCATGTTCAATATAGAGAAATAATAGCTTTTCTACTGTACTACTGTACTGCCGGACATGGTTCTAAAATAAAGCCCTATTCAACAACTGAGGCAGAATATCTGTGATATTCGAGGCAGAGTGTCTGTGACAGTTCCCCTCCTCCTCCTTTCCCCCAACAAAGCACAAGGAAACACCTAGACATCACCATCACTACTCTGAATATTATAGAACACAGTGAGAATAGAGGAAGTTCACAAAGCAACAACTGTTTTTGGAAGGGTTGA
Organism: Aythya fuligula; assembly: GCF_009819795.1. Taxonomy (NCBI): domain Eukaryota; kingdom Metazoa; phylum Chordata; class Aves; order Anseriformes; family Anatidae; genus Aythya; species Aythya fuligula. Next base: position 16,774,880 of record NC_045573.1, on the reverse strand, counting down.
GCATATAATTGCATCAGATTTTAAATTAAAATACTATCTTTACAGTTAGCCGTTAGGAGAAAAGCATATTCCAAAAGGGACAAGTCTTTATTTCTTCATTATGGGTTTAATTACTCAGCATTAACTGATACAGGGGCAAACTGGGCTGCTTTGACCACAGGTCTTTGAGCAGTGCCTAAGCTCAAAGTTGCCTACTACCAGTTGGTAAACGCCACAAAGATAAACAACTTCAGCACAAGGCAGCTCAGCTCCCATGCAGCCACACCTTGCACCTGGCAGAGCTGCAGGCACTATCAAAGAAGGCAAAAAAAAAAAAAAAAAAACACCACCAGAAAGCCTGTTTCTCACCTGTCAGGCTGGTTTTAGGTGTATGTGAAGGGGGAGGGTGATGGGAATGGATCTCCAATGAGTTCAATCAGTCCCCATGTTGGGAACTTATGTTTACACAACACAACTGATTCAACTTTAATTGTTTCATTATGCTATGCCTTGATTTATGGCACGTATTTGTGATTTCCCTGTTTGCACAAAGCTACAAGAAGTTCTAAGTGCTTGACTTGTGCCAAATATAAGGCAAAGGAAGCTGATAGCAACAGCTAGTCACACAGAAAAACAAACTTAATCTGAAAGTGGATGTTCCTATCAGTTATAGTACAGATAAAAGAGTACAAATACTGTAACAACCAGAATTTTGAGTAGAAGTGAGAGTTTGCTGTAGTTCCAGGTTAGATGTCAGAACAGATGAGAAGATGCACATCTCCTGGGCCCCTGCTCCTCCCTTCTGGACTCACCCACTAGTTTGTGTTCCAATTTCACCCTCCTGAAGAATTCAGAGCTCTGCCAATCAGCTATAGCAATCTATAAACTGTTGTGAATGTTCTGAAACAACAGCCAACAGGTTTATTGACAGTTGCTTACTTTAAAACTTTTGTTTTGATGCATGTGAAAGCTTTAATCCCATTTGCCAAACACTGAAAGGTTAAGGCAGATGAGAAAGCATTGCATCACAGGAAAAGCTTTTATCTTCCACAATTATGACTGTCAAAACTTGCAGAGGAAAAAGAGCTCCAATACCGTCTTTTTAAGTCTGAAAGACTCCAAAACCTAAAAATCTCAAAAATGAAGAGAATTTTAGGATCACAAACTGAGCACTCTGAAGTTAAATTGTCAGAGTTAATACAGCATTAGATAATAATCTCTGTTCTTGCTGCACCTACTGCAATAAGGTTTAATATATAAATCAGATCATTTATTGGGATTACAAAATAAAATACCAAAATCCTACAGCTTTGCTTTCAGTCTCCTGAGAACACTGCAGAAGTAAGGACATTACAGCAATGGCTGAAAGACTCATCATGGTTTATGTATACAAGTGGGTGAAACACTGGCACTAGCTTACAATATACAACAGATTCCATATGTACAACATTGAAGTGGTTGGAAAAAGTCATCTTGTACAGAATGTGATGAGCATTTGAGGGCATTTAAAATGCACACAAACATGGACTCAGAACTTCACAGCAGCCCTCACTCATAGATGGACTCTTATTTATTAATACTTGTATGTATTGTAATTTTGTCTAATTGGGGTAACTAGGGTCATTGTACTCAGGTGTAATAGTTTGAAAATACACATTGCTAACATAAAGCAGCATGGTCCAGGCTGAAGAACTTATATTGACACTGTAGAGTACCTTGTGGTTTGCCAAAAAAAAAAAAAAAAGTAAGAGCTCTTGCTGTGCATGTTTTGATTAAGTTAGAGCCTGAAGCAGGCAGTAAGTGCATCTTACTCCAAAGAAGAAGTTGGTTTTTAAAATGCTGATAGCAGTCCTAGCAAGTAGAAGTTCCATGTTTATAGTAAAGCCTCGCTGGAGAAAATGAGTAATGTTGTGTACCTCAATGGACTCACTATCTCATGTTCTTTCATTCCTACCACAGTGCCACAGGTCCCTTTTCACCCCTTGTTTATTCTGACGCTGCTGCCAGGGCCAGCTCAGTGCCTGGTTCTGTAGCAAGGCAGGGAGGTGCTTGAGTTGTCCACTGAGCCAGTTTAAGGGGTTTAATCTGGGCTGAGTTTCAGCAAATGTGGTGAGTGCTTTACTCCTGGGCTGTAACTCATGGGACGAGAAGTCAGCAGCTAATCATGCAAACCTGGGAAGAGGTTAAACAAGCTTTCTAGGTTAAGCACAAGACAAACCAAGTATGTATTCTTGCAATTAAGTGGGGATTGAAACATGTTGCTGGAAACATGTTTCTGGAAAATAATTCACAATGTTGGCAGCAGGTTATATGTAGTTAACACAGGAAGAGCAAGGATATAGGAACATTTTCTCAGTTATAATTTACGAGACTATGAAATAGGCTCACAATGAAAGGAGAATGAAGTGCTTGATATGGTTCTCTCAGCCTTCACTAACATAAAAGTCTCAAAGCTCCCAAAGACTCCAAAAAGATCTGGACTTCAGTATAGTCTTCCTAATACACTGACTAAAGTGCTGCTCTTCTCACATATGGGAAACAGACTGTTTTAAAATATAGCTACATCATATATGTAAAGAGAATATGTGAAAAAGAAACAGCTCTAGAATTTTTCAGATTTGTGTCCTTCTGGTCCTTAAATAGAAAGCCGTTCTTACTGGGTTGAGTCAGACATATTTAAAATAAAGACAGAATACAAGCTACATTTAATCCTAAATAGATTAAAAAAAAAAAAATGGAGCTTCTTTACTGAAAGGGCAGCATTAGCTTCCTCCTAAACCACATCCACAGAGCTTGGTTAGAAGAGAGTTATGCATCTAATGAAACAGGACACGGGTAAAGAGGGAGAGAAACAGATACCTTTTTGAGATGATAACTGGAGGTACCTCTCTGTGACATCAGCCTCTCAGGCTGAACAAGTACTGCAGCATTAGGTACATGTGCCCAAGACCTGCTATAAACCACTGTGATCCACTGGGAGGATTGATACAAAAATCCAGTCTCCATTTGATTCATACTGTGTTTGAAGAAGACAAAGCTTGTTAGAACAGAACAGAGAAATGCACCTAAATCTGATCTCAGCATCAGAAGCCTGCATGCTGAGAGCCAGTGCAACATTTTCTGAAAACGTGGTAAAGAGCTCCCCAGGGACTTCTGCAATGACATCCTGAACTGGATGAAGCATCCTAAGACAAATAACTTCAATGGATGAGAGTAATAGGGAAACTCAGATGAGAACACAGTGGACAAGTGACTCAATACAGTAGACTTCACATACTCATTCAGGAAGAATTTAGAAATCCCATATGGCTTTTGAACTGCTTGAGCAATTTAAATGCTAATGATAGAATGTTACTACATCCCACCAAACCCACAACCATTTGCATCTACAAAGCATTTTTAGGTCCTTATTTTCACAACACCTAAATTCTGTTTTGATCTGCAAACTACAATGGCTTCCACATACACGAGAGGCCTATAAGGACAAGACCTTTACCTTCCAGTACCTTCTGCAAGGCTTTATGGCAGCTACAGCAGTCCTGCAAGGCAGTAAGAGAGTAGTGAAACAGGCTAACTTGCCCTGTTTGTGAGGTGGAAAAACAACAACAAAAAAAACAGAATGACTGAGAAAATATAGAAAAAGCTTCTACCTTTCAACTAAAGAGAAGGGTAAGAAGGCAAGGAATATTCCCTCCCTTCCCTCCAGGGAGAGGATCAAAGAGCAACCCAGGCCTGGAGAAGGCAGGATTTCAGGGACCACTGTATTACCAAAGTTACAGATGAACTGCAAGTTTTCCATTTTCCTCCATTAGGGAGAATTTCCCCAAGTACAATATTTCTGGGGCATTACCTGTCACCATCTTCCAAATACCTGGCAGTTCTCAGTGTCTGACTTTGGACATGTTTAGACGCTGTTCTCTACTGCCTCAAGCCACCCAACAAAGCTCTCCAGAAACTAATAGCATTTGACATGCGTTTGTCCAAGGTATAGCTTTCTCCACCCTCCTATTCTTTTGTACATGTAAGTTTATGCATGCCTGTAACTGTTCTAGAAAAAAAGAAGCAGATCATAATTTTAAATACCTTAATTATGCTATAAAGTTGGTTCTTTCAGAAGGTGTTGGCAGCAAAGCAACTTTTAGAATCCCTGTGTTTTCATATTGCACTGTGTCACCAGTATTGAGAGATAATAGCAAGCTTCTGACTTGATTTAGAGCAATTATTGGGCAAGTAAAACATCAGTGCAACAAGTGGCTAAGTTATCACAGAAGAGGACTGGCTTCACTTTTAAAACTTTTAAGTCTGTGATGACCCAGACTGAGTGCCCGCTCAAAAATGAGGCAGTTCAGGTCTCTGCATGCAGTGTCTGAGCCTGTTGCTGCCGTCTGAGGGAGGCAGAGATACTGTGTGTGTGAGGTGTGAGCAGGTGGATGACCTTGTCTGCTTGGTGGCAGAGCTTAAGGAGGAGGTGGAGAGGTTGAGGGCCATCAGGGAGTGTGAGCAGGAGATATACTGGTGGGGTAACTGTCTGTAAGGCCTGAAGGAGAGGTACCAAGCTGAGACATCCCAAGTGGGGGTGGACCCCCTGCCCTGTCGCAGTCGGGAAGAGGGAGGGGACCTGGGACTTGAGGAGGAATGGAAACAGGTCCCTGCTTGACCTCGCAGGCGACGCCCCCCCCTACCAGCCCCACCTTCCCAGGTGCCCTTACACAACAGGCTTGAGGCCCTGGAGCTTGAGAGACCAGTGGGTAAGGACGAGGTAGTAGGTCTACCCAGGAGGATGCCTAGAGCGAGGAAGTCGACTCCACACCTCAAGACTGCCTCCATCAAGAAAGATAGAAGGGTAATCATTGTAGGCGACTCCCTTCTCAGGCGGAAAAAGGATGAGGTTGAAGGTCTGGACAGTAGTCAGAACCTGGGAAGCAACCCTGAGAAGAGAGTCAAGATTGGGGGAAGTACTGAGCATAGGGATCAGGGCCGGGCAGAGCACAGCATCACAACCACTGACACCAAAAAAAAACCAGAGAGTCTTAGTGATCGGAGACTCCTTGCTGAGGGGCACTGAGGCTCCTATTTGTTGCCCAGATAACCTAGCCAGAGAACTGTGCTGGCTGCCTTCCTGGGGCATGTGTCAGAGATGTTAGGAAGGCTCTGGCACAGCTCATTAAACTGGAGGATTACTATCCTCTTGTCATTCAGGTTGGATCCCAGGAAGCTGCAACTAGAAAACTGAGGGATATTAAAAAGGACTTTGCATCCCTGGGAAGGTTGTTGAGAGGATCGGGGGTGCAGGTAGTATTCTCCTCTGTCCTTCCTCTGGGTGACTGGGACCCAGAAAGAAGAAGGAGAACAGGAAAGGTGAACGACTGGCTGAGGGGGTGGTGTCTGGACCAAGGATTTGGGTATTTTGATCTTGGGCAGCCCTTTGAGAAGCTGGGTGTGTGGGCTGCTGACCAACTTCAGCACAGCAAGTGGGGCACAAGTGTGTTGGGGAGCAAGCTCTCTGGGCTAATTACCAGGGCTTTAAACTAGGTTTGATGGGGGAAGGGAGGGGAGCTAAAAGTGACAGAGAAGGGCTGGGGGAAGTCATCACTACTGTCAGTGTTGAAGACAGGGAAAAACTTCTGAGCTCTCCCATAGGATTGTCTGAGGGCTCCTCAGAGAAGGTAGCATTCCCGATCCCCCATCCAGTATCTTCTTCTTGCATCCCCCCAGGGGTAACTGCACCTGCTGCTTCCCTAATGTGCCTTTACACCAATACACGAAGCATGGGAAATAAACAGGATGAGCTCGAGATCTGTGTTCAGTCGCGGGGCCATGATCTCGTTGTGATCACTGAGACGTGGTGGGACAGCTCGCATGACTGGAATGCTGTCATGGAGGGCTATGTCCTCTTTAGGAGAGACAGGCTGGGGAAGCGAGGGGGTGGGGTTGCCCTTTATGTGAGGGAGCAATTAGAGTGTACCCAGCTCCAGCTGGGGGAGGGTGAAGGACAAGTGGAGAGCTTGTGGGTGAGAATTAAGGGGTGGGCTGGTATGGGGGACACTGTTGTGGGGGTATTCTACAGGTCACCAGATCAGGATGAGGAGGTCGATGAGGCCTTCTACAAGCAGCTGGTAATAGCCTCACAATTGCAAGCGCTGGTCCTCATGGGGGACTTCAATTACCCAGACAACTGTTGGGTAAGCAACTCGGCCAGACACGTGCAGTCTAAACTGTTCGTACAATGCATTGAAGACAATTTTCTGACGCAGGTGGTGGAAGAGCTGACGAGGCAGGGGGTGCTCCTGCACCTTGTCCTTACCAACAGGGATGACCTTGTTAGGGATGTGAAGGTCGGGGGCAGCTTGGGATGCAGCGACTATGAGATGGTGGAGTTCAAGATGGAACTTGGTGGAAGAAGTAAGGCTAAAAGCAGGATTGCTTCCCTGGACTTTCGAAGAGCCAACTTCGACCTCTTCTGGGACCTGCTTGGGGGTATCTCATGGGCTAGGTTGCTAAAAGGCAAGGGTGCATGTGAGAGCTGGGCTACATTTAAAGAGCACTTCTTCCATGCTCAGGATCGGTGCATCCAGAAGAATAGGAAATTGGGGAAGGGGAGCAGGAAACCTGCGTGGATGAGCAAGGAGCTCATCAATAAGATCAAAAGGAAGAGGAAGGTCTATGAAATGTGGAAAAAGGTCCTGTCCTCTTGGGAGGAGTATAGAAGTGTTGTCAGGGCCTGCAGGGACGCGACAAGGAAGGCTAAAGCCCACCGAGAGATGAGGCTTGCAAAAGAGATAAAGGATACTAAGAAGGGTTTTTTTAAGTATGTAAACAGCAAGAGGAAGACTAGGGATAATGTGGGTCCCTTGCTGGTAATGGGAGACGCTGAGAAGGCAGAGATACTGAATGCTTTCTTTGCTTCTGTCTTTGCTTCAAGGACACTCCCCTAGGACTCCTCGACCCTGGCAATAGGACAAAGGGTCTGGGAAATGGAGGGCTCCCCTCTGGTGGATGTGAGAGTGGTTCGGGAGCGTCTGAGTGAGCTCAATGCACACAAATCCCTGGATCCCAATGGGATGCATCTGCGTGTGCTAAGGGAGCTGGCAGATGTGATCGCCGAACCGCTCTCTATCATCTTTGAAAGGTCCTGGAAAATGGGTGAGGTGCCTGAAGACTGGAGGATAGCCAGTGTCACTCCAGTCTTCAAGAAGGGCAGGAAGGAGGATCCAGGAAACTACAGGACAGTCAGTCTCACCTCTGTCCCTGGAAAGGTATTGCAGCAGCTTGTTCTGGATGCCATCTCCAAGCAATTGGAAGAGAAGAAGGTTATGAGGAGTAGTCAGCATGGATTCACCGAGGGGAAGTCGTGCTTGACCAACCTCTTTGCCTTCTATGATGGCATCACCAGCTGGGTAGATGGGGGCAGAGCAGTGGATGTCATCTACCTTGACTTTAGCAAGGCTTTCGATACTGTCTCCCATGACATCCTACTAGCAAAGCTGAGAAAGTGTGGGATAGATGAGTGAGCAGCAAGGTGGGTTGAGAACTGGCTGACTGGCCGAGCTCAGAGGGTGGTCAATGGCGGAGCAGAGTCTGGCTGGAGGCCTGTGACTAGCGGTGTTCCCCAGGGGTCGGTGCTGGGTCCGGTCTTGTTCAACATCTTCATCAATGACCTTGATGAGGGGATAGTGTCCACCCTCAGCAAGTACACCGATGACACAAAGCTGGGAGGAGTGGCTGACACGCCAGAAGGCTGTGCTGCCATTCAACGAGACCTGGACCGGCTGGAGAGATGGGCAGGAAGAAACCAAGTGAGATTTAATAAGAGCAAGTGTAGAGTCCTAAACCTGGGAAGGAACAACCCGAAGTATCAGTACAGGCTGGGGGATGGCCTGCTGGAGAGGAGCTCTGACAAAAAGGACCTGGGGGTCCTGGTGGATGACAGGTTGACCATGAGCCAGCAGTGTGCCCTCGTGGCCAAGAGGGACAATGGGATCGTGGTGTGCATTAAAAGGAGTGTGGCCAGCAGGTCAAGGGAGGTGATCCTCCGCCTCTACTCTGCCCTGGTCAGGCCTCACCTGGAGTACTGTGTCCAGTTCTGGGCTCCCCGGTACAAGGAAGACAGGGATCTCCTGGAAAGAGTCCAGCGGAGGGCCACAAAGATGATACGGGGCCTGGAGCATCTTCCGTATGAAGAAAGGCTGAGAGACCTGGGCCTGTTCAGCCTGGAGAAGACTGAGAGGGATCTTCTCAGTGTATATATCTGAGGGGTGGGGGACAGAAGGATGTAGCCAACCTTTTCTCAGTGGTTTGTGGGGATAGGACAAGGGGCAATGGCTGCAAGTTAGAGCACAGGAAGTTCCGCACTGACATGTGAAAGAACTTCTTCACGGTGAGGGTGACGGAGCATTGGAATAGGCTGCCTAGGGAGGTTGTGGAGTCTCCTTCTCTGGAGATATTCAAGGCCTGCCTGGACACCTACCTGGGCAGCCTGTTCTGAGGAACCTGCTTTGGCAGGGGGGTTGGACCCGATGATCTTTCAAGGTCCCCACAAACCACTGAAAAGAGGTTGGCTACATCCTTCTGTCCCCCACCCCTCAGATATGTATATACACTGAGAAGATCCCCTCTCAGTCTTCTCTTCTCCAGGCTGAACAGGCCCAGGTCTCTCAGCCTTTCTTCATACGGAAGATGCTCCAGGCCCCGTATCATCTTTGTGGCCCTCCGCTGGACTCTTTCCAGGAGGTCCCTGTCTTCCTTGTACCGGGGAGCCCAGAACTGGACACAGTACTCCAGGTGAGGCCTGACCAGGGCGGAGTAGAGGCGGAGGATCACCTCCCTTGACCTGCTGGCCACACTCCTTTTAATGCACACTAGGATCCCATTGTCCCTCTTGGCCACGAGGGCACACTGCTGGCTCATGGTCAACCTGTCGTCCAAGGCTGAGTTTTGCATGTATGAAACAGGACGTACCTTTTGAAGAGAATGATCAGTGGTGCATATAAGTCTAGTACCCTGTAGACAGTGTACTTAGGAGTATTTCTTGTATGACTGTCAGACTGTAAGAGCATTTTCATGTGCATAAAGCATTTATAACACTACTTATGTAAATGCTTATAGTTAAAAGAAACTATTCCCAAGATGTCTTAAGTGGATCAGAAATTTTGGCCAAAAAATGGGAGACAAGTCAGACATCAGCTCCACAATTCACAATACTACAACTAAGTCAAAGTTTTCTATAGGAGACTTCTGAGAAGTGCATGATATATATATATATTTTTCATCTAATTCTCAGTGAAGCTCCTGTTTGGTAAACAATGTAAAAGAAAAGTCTTTTCATATTTAATAACATTTCCATTCCCCAGGTTTGGAGGGAGTGAAACAAATGAGAAAACAACCCATTCCGGAATTTTGAAAGTAAAGCTGATAGAAACAGCAAAAGCAAGAGAAAGGTAATTGCTAGCTGTGTCTGTAATCTGAATCTTTGTTTAAAATTGATGTTTCCTTCAGATATTTGCCTCCCACAACATCTGAGGCTGATGGACTCGCTCTGACTGACTTCTCCTAAAACACAGGAGAACACTGTGAATGAAAAGGCTTCAAAAGTTCAGTTCAGAAACTGTGACTGCATCTGTTTTGCTTGTAAAATCGAAGCCTTCAGGGTGACACACAGAATGGTCAGGATGTAATTCCTATTTTCTATTTCTTTATTCACAAAGATTTGCAGGTCCAAAGAAACTAGAGGTAGATTACAGCAGTGATCTTGCAAGCTACCTGCTAGTTTTTCTGCTCCTTATGTATTAGTTAAAATATTACTTGATCATCTCTCTAAGATTTACTGTAATAATATGCTCTTACAGTGCATTTTGTGGTTAAGCAGCATATGTGAGTTTGAATAGTTCTAAAATAAATATTACAAAATAGACAGAGCTTTTAGAATGATATAACCACTTTGTCTTTGGAATAGGAAAAATTTTGGAAGTTAAATGAATAGTAATAGTTACTGTAATATAACTGACTGTATGTTAATAGTGTTGCTAAAATTAGGCATTTTACCCTATGATATTTACTTTTTTTTAAATTTGGGTATTTATTGCACTGTTAATGACCAGATTGAGTGCCAACCTGGTCTGTTTTTTTAGCAGCACTCTTCCTTTCAGTGTGTGTGTGCAGACCAGCATTACCTCCTTGAACAAAGGAGAAAACACGAGATGTTTCAAACATTCTTTATGTTCACTTCTCCACTACAAGGGCAATAAGTGGAAATTACTGGAAAAAATGAACAAACAAACAAAAGTATTTCATGCTCCACATTATTATTTACTCCCTGTATTATCTAATCTCTTCCAACTTCTGCTCAGCAGTGCAGTCTGTCTGACTGCAGCTGGCAGATGCAAGAGCAGACCATGCATTACGCAGCCTTGCTATCACGGGAGAAATTCTGCTCTGTGATCTGATCTTGGTGCATTTTTTTTCCTTGTAACCTTCCAGCATGAAATGATATGATGCTCCTGGGATTTTGTTTCTCTGAGCAATTTTTGTTGATTGAATTATGGAAGACCGGTAGTATACAACCCATAGTGTAAATCTACATTGATTATAGACTATAGACTATATCTTCAGTGTATACATATTATATATGCATATATATAGTGTTTATATGTGTATATATTGCTCAGGGAGTGTGATTTATCATTGATGAGTTCACAGTTCTTTGCAAACCATCACATTGGACAAGCTAAATAATTCAAGAGATTCTGGAACAGATATGTCATTGGACAAAGGTTACCATAGAAATGCACTGCAAGCAATTAAAAACTTATTTAACATAGACTTGTACATGTTTCCTTACAAAAGGCATTCTTACTTTTATACTGAACTAAAAGTCCAATTCTTACAATTCCCACTAAAAGTGGCTAGAAATCTTGTGCATTCTGTGACTTCATAAATCATTAATGAACTGAAACATGTTTGCTAAGCAGTAAATCTTTTCAAAGAGGCACTACCGTTATCAACAAAGGATGAACATGGCAGACCCTGAAGAATTTTAACACCCTTCTCGTGAAGTTAAGCTAAACAGATTGCAGACTGCTGTACTGTTTGCTCTTTAAACAAAAAGGCAGATGTCTAATTAGCAGTCAGAAATGAAATTAGCAGTCAGAAATGATTGGGCTACAGGAAGCAAAATTACTGAATGATATTTAGGACTATACTCTTGCTTAATGTAAGTTTATTACAGAGCAGAGGAAAAGATTTTTCCATGTTTTTCAACAAAACCAGCAGATACTTATGAACTCCACTTAAGCCATTGCACTTAAATGGCTTAGAAATCTGAAAAATGATTAGGGCATCAATTTATTATGCATACAACTACATTTGCCAAAAAACACCCATAAATTTTGTCATGACTTCCATGTTTATCAGCTTTCCACAGTCTTGAATGCAAGAAGTGAGAAACCTACATTGTTTTGCATATATTTTACCCATTGTATGAAAGCACATACTGCTACTAGCTGAAATAACCTCCTTTACTTCATAAGCTATGAATATGAAATAACAGAGGAAAAGGAGAAGTAGCTTTATAAAGTTATCAAGTACTATTGGAGATAATGTACTGCATCTACAGTGACTGTCTATCTTAGCATGTCCCCATTCAGTTGCTCATAGAAAACAACAACACATCACTGTTACCTTCCATACAGCTACGTACATGAGCATTACTGATCTCTTATCCTTTCCTTGAAAGAATGCTCAGACTATGAGTAGAGGATGAAACCTTAAAACAATTTTTCTCCTTTATTTTATTTATATATTCCTTAACATTAGGCTAATTCCAATATACAATATCACCTACACCTACATTCTTATGTCCCAACATCCCCTTAGCTTTGTGCTGTTGAAACAAATCATCTGTCTCTACTCTCAAAATCCTCTTAGGGTAGATACTTTGATTTAGTGAATTATATGTTTTGCCAACCATGCTTGTATATGGACAAAATAAATGCAATCAAAACCTGTAAACTTTACTAAAATGGAAATATTCTCTCACCCTGACACAGTGACAGATTAAACTAAAACAGAGTGGGCCAAACAGGTCATGTGTAACATTCTTATAGTGCTTTCATGATAACATATGGCGCTGTGCCACAGGGAACAATTTTCAAGTGCATATTATTACTTACATAAAGAAACACAGAGCTTTAAATGATGAATTTATACATAACTGGGAGCAAGATAATGTTGTTGCTGTTGTGCAATTAAGGGCCATAGTTTCTTTATCCCTAAGACACATTGTAGGTTATACAAAAATATAAATTAACATATGTCCTGACTGATTTAATATTAAATTTAATTCTCTTTGTATAGAGGCTTCCAGAACATGGGTCCTGCAGCCTCACAGATCTTAATTCCTAGAGTAACCTAGGCACACATTAACACATTTAAGTAGAGACAGCAGAAAATGGTTAGGCACATACCATTCACATTCTATGCACAGCTGTCATTTTTAGAAATGTCAACTTTCTGATACCTATAATGATTCACTTATCTGCATCTAAAACCTGACCAAATAGGGAACTGATGACATAAATATGTCCTTAGATTCTAAAAAAAAATGCCATTGCTAAGAAATTCCTTGTCATCCTCACTACCAAATACCCTCTGGTGAACTGAGCATAGCAAAGTGTCGTGCACCTCAACCCTACAGATACTTCAGTGCTACTCATGAGACACAGCTGCTGTGGCACCACGCTCTCATCTAGCTCTCCTGCTTATTCTCTCCCTGCTTGTTTCACACTGCGTAGTGCAGGAAATTTCACATACATTCTACAAAGAGAGCATTTGTTTAGCTTGGTGAAGAGGAGGCTAACGGGAATTCTAATAACTGCCTACAACTGTTTGAAAGGGATTTATGAAGACATTGGAGCTAAACTCTCCTACATGCTGTTAAACAGCATAGCAAGGGCAACAATCATGCATTGCAGCTCTGAGGGTTCAGGCTTGACATTAGGAAAACCTTCTTTACCAGGAGGGCAGTACAACACTGAGACAGGCCCAGAGAGAGGTGGTGGGATTTCCACCCCTGGAGGATTTAAATACTAAGCTAGACAGTCTTTCTTCTGTCTTTCAAGCAACATTTTTCTGTCTCTATCATTCTTTAGATAAAAGTAAGTCTCAGATCACCACGAAAGGCAAAGCAAAAGTGCATCAGTAAGAACCATATCAGTTCAATGGAAATAAACATACCCACCATCTTGAAAGGTTCATAGAATTAGTTTTTGACAGGCTGATTAAGCTTCATAATAAGCCTGGATGGCAGGTAAGTATAAAGTCCGTTTCCTAGGTAAGAAGTGATGTGACCATTACAAGAAAAGTAAATCTAGTGAAGTCTCTGCAGTCTTGAGCTTGTATTCTAACCAACAGAATAATTTACCTCAAAAAGAAAAGAAGCAATCCCCAAAACCTTCTGCATTGTTCAATGAGCTCCTCAAGAGAGGGTTTTGGTTACCTGCCCACTCTCAAATAAATAAATAAATAAATGATCAGATTTTGAAACTTTCATTCATTGCTGTGAGTGCCCTCCTACCAAACTTTTAACCTTCAGGACAAGATGATCTCAAGAGAAGACCTTGGCCCATTTGGTTCCTCCACGAGCTAAGCACATCAAATGAGTTACACAACTTGTATGGAAATGTGAACTCATGTTATTCCTTTCCTTCTGAAATATTTTGGATTATATTTGCTGTCAAATCTTTGTGAAGACACACCTGTAAAATGGCTTTGCGCAGGAACAAAATTGAGATATATATTCGCTCAGTAAATCAAAGAGGAAGAACTGCAAGGCTAGCTGTTATATGAGAATACGGTTTTCCACTGGTAGGATTGTAAACAGCATCCTACGTGACATTTTAACTGCAGAGAAAAGAAAGCAACACAGTTTAGATGGGATTCTTAAAAGGTAGAGCTATGAGGCTGTTGTGGTTTTCTGAAAGCAGGCCAGCCTGGGCACTCCGGCCGCATCTCGTTCAACCTGAGCAGCCTGCATGCTGCCAACAAGACATATGTTTCCTTAAAATTGCCAGGAATGCAAAGCAATGCGAGACAAGTCTAGACTAATCGCAGCATAAATGCAAGAAGCAACGAAGTGGATCCAAGTGTGTGGTGGATGATATTTGCCTGGCAAGGAAACAGTTGCAAGTGTTCAAGTCCTGGAATGAGGTAGGGGAAAGGAGAGAGGGAGAAAGAAACCCTTTCCCAGAATAGCACTTGTTTCCACAGAAGATTTCACCTCCAATCAGTGGGGAAATTCAGCTTAGTTAAATTTGCTCTCCTCTTTGTTAGGCAAATACATCTCCCTCTTTCTCAACACAAGTATTTGCAGATCAGGTTGAAGAGCCAGGTCCTGAACGTAGGTACTGTACAAGCCATGCAGTTTGATCTCACTCAAAAATTGCTTTCTGTTAAACCCACCAGATTATGCCCTGAGCTGTTGCTCTCCCCTTCTTTTGCAGGTACCTCCCTGATGCCCCTCCACCTACTGAAAACTTACTTGCAAAAATCCTGTACTTTGCCTTATGTCACTTCTTGATCATCCTAATAACACTACCTCTTAAAAAATAAAAATACATTTTTTAATGGCTTTCACTTAAAACTTACAGTGCTGCTCCTACCTTCCACAAAGTCCTGTCCTTGATCTAAACCCCAACACTGCGCAGTTTGCTCCCAGGGATGCTGTTCAAATTGCCCAACTTATTCAGTACCTATTCTGACGGGCAGACGTCAGTCCTGGACAAACGGCCTGCCTGGCAGAGCACACTTCGATTTCCTCTGACTTACATGTGTTTGTTTCCTGTGGAAACAGGCAGCAGGTCAGAGGGAAAAGGGAGGAGGGCCACACACACCCAGGGCTGCAAGCACGGTGCCGACAGACCTCTCTTGTTAGTATTTTCCTTCTCAGCTTCAAAGTTTTTCCATTCATTAATAGTCTTTGTTTAAACTAACCAGTAGCTCTCGTCCATACCCTTTCTGACAAAGTGATCTTTACAGCTTGCTGCAACACTATGGCATTTACTTACTTCCCAAAGTTTACTTAAAATTAGTGTATATATAGGTTCCAGCTATTACAATACAGCTTCGCTTGCTTTGGGGATTATTTATTTATTATTTATTTATTTATTTTTGTACGAAGACCTGTATAATAGCATTTTAGTATTGCCAAGTACCTACATTCAAACATAAGTACATTTTGTGATTGGCTTAAAAAATGAGAGGTTTCACAAAATAATTTTGGGCTTCTTTTAGATGATATTTTCTTCTTTTTTTGAATATGAATAAAGCCTTTTACCCTCATACCCAATATTCCTGTGACTGTCTTTGAGAAAATGCTAAGTGCTTTGAGACTCCTAGTGATGTTGCAAGAATTACAACACATGGCTGTCTCTCAATACCCTTTTGCACTGTTTACATAGTAGAAGTTAAAATGTAAAATTTGCAAGACTTGTTAATACCTTTAATTTATGTTTGTTATTAGAATAGTCTGTAACTCAATAAAAACTTTAGTTCTTAGTAATGGTTGGGCTCATGTTATGCCCATTTAGTGTTAATTCTTGTAATCACTATGAAACAAATTCCACTCTGTAAGAAGTTTTTAAACGTACACAGGTCCAAATCCTGTCTGTGGCAATAGCCAGTTAAGTCAATGAGATTTAGAAATGCGTATCTGAGGTCAGAATCTAGTTCATTGTCGTTTCACACAGCACCAAAATGCTCACATAGAGCACATCCAAATCCAAATGCATATCCCACTGACTTTGGTGTGTGCTAAAATCTGTAGAGGCTGAGTTTTCTCCCTTTCCTGTAATGCTTTTCTTGTGAGATTTAGCAAAGTGATCATTAAATACTTAAACTTATGTAAGGCTTCAGTAGGAGCAATGTTCTGATCTTCTAACAGACAGCCTTAGAAGGAGCTAACACTTTGCATGCATGGAGACATACTATAATCGTAAACAAAGATAATGTATTTCCAAATGGCATACAGTAAGAGCTTTTGTAGCGTGTGCTAGCCCTCAGACAATATGTTAATCCAAAAATTCTTTTCAGATGACCCAGTTGATGGACTGGAATTTTTATGTGTACATATTTGGAAGTGTACGTGTGTATGTGTGCACAAATTTATATGCAGAGAAGTGTGTCTGCACAGAGGCTTGCCGTTTAAGTGGGAAAGCTGAAGGAATGCTGTCAGTTCCTGCATGGGCCCCACAGTAAAGCACCTTATAGATGGATGAGAGTCTAGTTCTAGGTATTTACAAGTGCATTGTACAGAACAGTCACACATCAGGACAGGGTCCTCACTGGTCGAGCTGCTTGTCATTCATCTTTTGCTGTGAATGGTAAGTCTCTTTGTGTGCTTGGACATTAATAGAAAATAGGAATCCTAAATAGCTTCTTTCACTTTACAGATGAGATGAAAAATGACATTTATTCATTTCCTACATTCTAAACATCTGATGCTATTTGAAATATGCTGAAAATGAGCAATTATCTTGAGGCACAGGCAAGCAAGTTTTTTAATTTGTTCTTAATGACTTGTGAGCAGTTCAAGATTTCTGCTTTCTGGGTGACAAGGTCAGTAACCAAACTGACAAAATATAATCTTTATCTAAGCAGTACAAGTGGCTACTTTTCAAAATTGTTTCTTTATTGGAGGGCACTTTGACCTTGTTTTGGATTTTGTTTGCCCAATCATATCCTAGTCTTGCCATTTTAACCACACACATCAGCAGATTTCAAACAATCGTAAGTTTTCTGTGACCAAGTCCTTATTTTTAATAACATGTCCTCTTTTTTAATATCAAGATCTAGACTACTGTTTTCATATCTCTAGCACAGTAACTGGTTAGAAGTCTTTTTCTTCTGTGTTTGATTAGTAAAGCTGATAGATTTAGAGGGTTGGGTTGCTATTGCGATTGTTTTGGCAGGATGGAAAGAAACATACAAGTTTATTTGTAATGTATGAAGTCCTTGACATACTGTACTGTACTTCAGAGGCTCCACGATTTATTTTTTAATTGTGGCTTGCCTTTAGTCCTTTCCAATTTCTTTCCTTTCGTTTTCCAAACAAAGCTAGGCTGTCAAAACCTAAGTTTACAGATTTTAACAGCTAGATCCAATTACCGAGCTTATTTTTTTATTTACTATTATCATGAGTCTGCACAACTCATGACTAAATAGAAGATCTCTGCATATGGGCTAAAGAGAGCCACTAGCCAGCAGAAACAAAATATCCTTCTGATTTCACCACTGCTGGACTGAATGCTTTTGCCATCATCATCCATAACCATTTTCTGAAATACTGCTTTTAAAAAGTTCTCATAATGAAATCACTGCACTGGCAAATAGCTTTGTCAGATCCAATAATAACTTTTCCAGGGGCAGCAACACAGTTTGCTTTGGCTAGTTTTGTCAGAATTTTTATTGGTTTCCTTAAAGAAATCTTACTGGTTTCCTACCACTTTAATACAAAAAGAGCATTTTTCAAGAGAACATGCAAGAGTGGGGAAGAAAAGGAAGGGCGAGCTCTTCCTTTTCAATTAAACAATCTCCACAGGTCCTGCAGATCAACATGGGAAAGAAAAGGAAAATTGGAAATAATATATCCTATATGTCTACTGCATAAATCACGGAACAGACTTCCCTGATATTCTGTGCTATTTACGCCAAAGTCTTTCACTTGTTTCAGCAAAGCCTTACTGCAGCTACCTAAAGGCTTTCATTTTCAGGTGTATTTTTGGGGAGGGAGGGACTCACACACCATTTGGTTCAGCAGGTGACAGCAGAATAAGGGGCAGTTGGGGAGTTGTACTCATTGAGATGGAGCCGGGGAAGTAAGAAAAAGAAAGTATCTTCAGAGTTCTCAGGATTTCCTAAGTTTCTCAGAACACTGTTCTATGCTCAGCAAGGCTAAATAAGGACTTCAGTTCTCAAACAATCAAGGATTATTGGGAAGCTACAGCTCTTACTTAACCTTGTTATGTTTCTTTGGGGGGAAGACAGAGTGCTCCCAAGGCTGGAGGGGTAAAGGGTATGTGAGTAAGGTTGTTTACCAAGGGCACACTAGAGGTTGTAAAGGTGTGAAACACTTTCTACAGGTATACCAGGGCTCTCCAGGACAAAAGCAAAGAACCCTCTGACACTGACAGGTGGGAAGAAGTGGTGAGGGCAAAGCTGTGAGAACCTCGGTGTGCCTCAGTGGTTTGTTAGGTGGCTGGTGGCTAATGAAGTCAGTGAGCTGATGTTCTACATTTGGCAGCTCCCTTTGTATGGCCTTTTAAACAACAAAGAGAGAGAAGAAGCCTTGTTGCTTTGTCCCTTCCTCCCCTCACAGAGCTGTCCAATGGTGGAATCATTCTCCAGCATATTTCCTAAGGCCCGCAGGAGGAAGAAATCATATTCATCTGGATTTTGAGCATTAGCAGATCGTGATTTTTCTCCAAAAAACATATGTTTTATAAGTAGATTAATTCTATCCCTAACACTTTGTGTGTTGCATAATACGGCATGGATGTTTCCAAAGAAAGTAGTTTAGGCATCTCAGTTCCAGATTACCAAACCTTCCGAGGCTGAGCATTTACAGTTGTGTTTCATATTACCTTTGAACTATCCAGGCCCTATTTTACAGAACGCCTTGTAAGAATTTTTAAGTCTAAATGAACAAAATATAGGTTTCACCTTTGTATTCCTGCATAGCTATTTGTCAGAACTTACACTAAGAAAAAGTGACTAACAATGGAAAGACTAAAGATGCAGCATAGGAAGCTCTGTGAATGACAGCACCACAAAGTGCAGTCAACTTTTACTGTTCACAGAAAGCACCAGACGAAGTATTACAAATGGCTGTTTTGTGCACCTCATGTGTAAGCTGACCTTTCAAAAACCTAAAGCTGTGTGCTCGTTTTCCCCATGCTACTATACCTGAAGTGCATATGACATTTCTTCTATCAGTGTTCTTTTAAGAATGCTTTGAAGTTCATTCTACACCTTCCTAAGCATTTGGCAATTACTGCCTCTTCACATGAAAAACTAATAAAGAAAAAACACAGCTCAAACAGGAATACAGTCATTCTCCCTTTTTTTTTTCTTTTTATTTATTTATTTTTCCCAGCCATAGGAATCAATGACTGGGTTAATTCAGCATCCACCCTGCTGGGAGACAGAAACTAAGAGGAAACTTGCAACCTGCAGCCTACATTTTAGAATATAACTGTCAAAAAAAAAAAAAAAAAAAAAAACTTGCTATGGAAAGGTTATTTTCTCACTCATTTATACACATCAATCACCAGAAAAGAAATGCAAAGGTAGAGATCCGATATCTCAATCAGATCTAATTTTTGACATTACAGAAGAATAGATGAGAGATCTTATTGGACTTCAATTCAACTAATACCTTGAGGAATATATGAAACATCTGCTGGTGCTTAAAAAACAGGTCTAAACTTGCTAAAGAAGGCCATTATATTCAGACTTTCTTTCTTCTAATTCAGATGCTAAAGTAGAAGTGTTGTACTAAAAAGTTTGTAATTTCAACTCAACCTGAAAAGAGAATAAATTTTTGGGTCATCTTACACAAGCTCCTTATATAAACCCCTTATACCAACCCATGTGCTACTGTTTATGGGTATACATGAGCCACCAAGTCTAGAACGGTAGCCATCCTATATTCAAACACGAGAGATGCAGTAAGTGGGAGGTAGAGCAAAACTAACCAGAACAGATGGAAACAACTACAGGAAGAGAAAGACCCCTTCATCATCAAAGCCCTCTAATGCCTTGGCCAAATGGTTAATATTATCATCATTTTGGTGACATGCAGACTGGCGAACTGGACAATGAATGTTTGGAAAATTGGCTGGCTCAAAGATTTGTGACCAGTGCTGCAATGTCCAGCCGGTGACCCGCAGAATCCTTCGGGTGACAATACCAAGACCATTAACTACTGTTTAATGTCTTTATTAGCGACCTGGATGGTAGCACTGAGGGCATGCTCAGCAAGTTCACAGACTATACCGACTTGAGAGATGCAGTTGATAAGCAAGGTGGCAGGGCTGCTAATCAGAAGAACCTTGACAAAAAGGAACAGACAGGAACTGCATAAAATTCAACAAAGCTCAACAAGTGCAAAGTCCTGCAATGTGGACTGAGTGATGACAAGAAACAATTTAGGCTGGGTGCCAGCTGCCCAGGGAGCAGCTTTGCAGAAAAGGGCCTGGAGACTGTGATGGGCAAGCTACACATGAGACAGCAGCATGTCCTTGCTACAAAGGTTTGTCACCTGCTGGGTCATGTTATCAAGAGCTGTCAGAAGATTAAAGAACGTGGTTATTCCACTGGATTCCACTGGATTCCACTTTTTAGCCAACACAGGGAATACTGTGTCCAGTTTTGGTCTTCCCAGTTCAAGTGAAACATTGAAAAATTATAGAGGGCCAAGAAGAGGGACATTAAGATGATCAGAGAGTTGAAGAACTAGACATATAAAGAAATCCTGAAAGAATTGGGTTTGTTTAGCCTAGGAAAGAAAAGCCTCAGGGGTGGCCTCATGGTATTCCAATACCTGAAAGATAGTTACAGAGAAAGTGGAGGTACTCCCTTCACAAGGACACACAGTGGCAGGACAAGAAGCAATGGGTACAAGATGCTCCACAGAAAATTGTCTGGATATAAGAAAAAAATCTTCATTGTGAGGTTGTCTAAAGAAGTGCTGAATCTACCATACCAGTAATATTCAAGACTTACTCAGACAGCCTCTTAGATAACCTGATCTAAGGCCCTGTTTTCAATACAAGTTTGGAACAGGTGATCTTCTGAGGTCTATTCCAACTTGGATTTTTCTATACTTCTGTAGGTGTAAACACAGCAAAAACAAATAATGTGTGAAAAAGAAAATTATACATAATGCTGTTAATACACATCATGAAAAATGTATTCCCTTCCCACTGTCCTTAAATTTTTAAGAAACTTTTCCATAAATTGATGAGAAAGCCAAGCTATTTTTTAAAAGCAAAATAACGTTTGTATTTCTTTACAATGGAAAAGCTGAGAGATTTTATCGTCTAGTCCCATTTATTTCACTAATGATACATTATGTCTGAAAAGCCTTATGGAAAGTAAGACTCTTCAGCATCATATCTGAGTGCTAAATTAAGGCTTCTATCGCCTTCTTCACATCCCTACATTGAAATCAGCTTTGTCTGCAAGTAATCCTATCTTTTGTCATAACAGTACAGTTTTGGATCTTTCAGCTTACAGATGTCCTGCCCTGTTCAGTGGCAGTGAGAAAGAGCAAGGATACAACTTTCAGTTGGTTGCTCACAGAATACAGACATCCATACCATTCTTCCTAGCAGATTAAGAAAAACTTTTTTAATAAATAATAAAAAGAAAAAAGGCAGCACAACTCACATATTTTTGGCTTGTCCAAAGAAATAGTAAGAATCAAACCCAAGGAAATGGCTTGAACCTGCAGGAGTGGTTCAGGCTCATTATCAGGAAAAGGTTCTTCACCAAGAGGGTGGTCGGGCACTAGAACAGGCTCCCCAGCGATATAGTCATGGCACTGAGCCTGACAGAGATCAAGGAGCATTTGGACACTGCATATGGTCTGATGTTTGGGCAGTCCTTTGCGGACCCAGGAATTGGACTCAGTGGTCCTTGTGGGTCCCTTCCAACTTGGGATATTCTGTGATTCTACATTTCTATGAAACCCTACTGAAATTTCTCAGTGAACAACAACTTTTGAGAACTCTGATATAACGTATGTTCTAAAATAAACAGTAATGCTGGAAAGGAGAGATTGTTCTTATCAATACTTCTGTTAGAACACTGATTCTCTGTTTAACTATATCTCATTGTGGAACTTCACTGTTATTTCCTATTTCTACATATTTGTGAATGAAGATTTAAAAACTGTAGCTATGTAATCACTAAATGCAAAAAAAAAGAAATTACTATTATTCTATTTAATTCTAAATTAATCAGAGCAACACTGATATCATGGTCTTCCTTGACATATCTGCAAATCATCTGCAAGCTTTTTCACATCAAAATTTCAGTATCTTGTGCATACAAATATGCTACTAAGACCAACACTTTAGCCTGAATTTCTATAATACTGTCTTGGTCATGATGGCTACACAGCCTGCACTTTTGAGACCTTGTTCCAAAAGTCCCTTGATTATAAAAGTGAATACCTAATAGAAAAAATACTTATTATGGGTAAATTGTGCCCACTGCTCATTCAGAGTACAACAGCTGATAGTGGGAGAGAAACATCTGCTCATTTACAAATTACACCTGCTGGTAAAGATGCAGTCTAGGATATGACAAGACAAGCAGGAAGAACTGACACAGAATGGTTGTCTTGTGTTTGCTCACTAAGAATTCTATCATCAGTAACTTTGCTTTCAAAAGCTTATCCTTCCACATAATCTTGCCAACGGAGGTACTTGGATATGCCACCTTTTCCTTCACAGGGTTATTCTCCATGCAAACAGGTCAAAGAGGAGTCGGGAAAGAGGTCAACAGCACTTTTGAGACACTTAGCAATGCATTAAAAAAGATCACTCGAAGAACATCCGTCCAGCATAAGGCTGAAAAGTAAAATCTGGATAACTTGTTTCCAGTTAAAGCCTTAAGTCATCTGGCAGCGTGTTGATACTGCTTGAAAAATATTTATTCTTAGCTTCTAAGAATGAAATATGGATGACAACTATACAACAATTATAAACACAGGCAAGAGAAATTAATGAAGAAGAAAGATGAAGAAGATGAAGAAGAAAGAACTATTTTTACCACTAAATGTTACTGTGTTTTCTTATAGGGGCAATATTACACACATTCTAGCAAGCAATGCCTTTAATGCAGTATATAATGAGATAGAACAATCAATTTTCCTCTTTCTAGTCACTTAAGTTGTAAGCAACAACATCTTTTGTTTAAAAACCAAGTGTTCTGTTTAATAGCACAATTCCACTGGCACACTTAGGTCTGTGTATGAAGGGAATGTTTTAAATAACTGCAGCTCTAATGCTTCATCCTGGTGGAGGTCAGGCTGCCTATGCTGCTAGTGGTTGGCTCAGAACAAGGTACCACTTTCTTTCCTGAAATTCCCCGGGGATTAACAAGCAGGGACCCCTCTTCTGCTGATGCTCCCAAGCTTCCTTCTTCTGCTCCTTCAAATCTACAAGCCTCTCCTCTTAGAGCCACTTTGTATTCTTATTCCTGTCTAACTACATAGCAATTACCAGAAAATATTGAATGGTCAACAGTAGCAGCCACTAGAGGACTTTGTCAGTCCCTTCTACACAGAAACTTGGGATATATGACCATATAGAAATCTACAGTTCTGCAGTTTGTACTGTTTATGGTACTGGATATTCCTGTTTGTGGTTCTAAACTGATTTATGAGCATAACTTTTTGTTTGTTTGTTTGCTTTTGAAGTTTGGAAATTGTTACAGAGTTAAAGCTAATTGCAAACTGAGTGACTGACACAGCAGCAGGGATTTCTGTCACAATATCATCTTCTCCAGTTGAATTGCTCCTAGAGGTTGGCATGGTGGTGCATGTACATGTGATGGGACTCTTTCACCGTTAGACTGTAACTTTACTTTTTAGCAAGGCAGGAGATTTCCCACAGCTGCTTGTAGCCCCAAGCACTGCACTTCAGAGGGTGAAGGTGCAATGAAGTAATTCAGGTCATGCTACTAGTTTTTGAGTAGTAAATAACAGAGTGTTTTGCTCAACCGTATAGCTACTGTTTGTGTAAAGACTTGAGGAAACAACTTTAAGCAGTGATAGGAACTTACTAGGAACAGCAGATGAGACCTTCTAGCCCTCTGAGCAAGCAAAGAGGCTGTACCAACACTGAAATCTGCACGGCAAACAAAAGTTGAATTAGTCTTCAGTTTGTGAGTAGCATCGCCCGGCTGGCGACAGAATTTTTTTTCTCTCCGACGAAAAAGATGACTTCTGTCATCTCCGCTTCAGCGGAGTTAACGTTCTCCGTGAAGCAGGCTTTGCCTTAACATGACCGTCTCTCCGGTCGGCCTCGGGCCGCTCCCTCACTCCCTCAGCGGCTCAGCCTGCCGGCTCCCCTGGTCCCGGGCCTTTTCGCACCGAGCCCGGCCGGGAGGAGGAACGGGCGGCCTCCTGACAAGCAGCCGACGGCCGCAGAACCGCCGGTCCCCGGCGCCTCAGCGGGGCGGCGGCGCTGAGGAGGCGCGTTACCGCGGCGGGCTACCGACGCGAAATGGCGCCTCCCGGCCGCCCCGCCACGTCCCCCTGGGGGTCTCCCTTC
Organism: Aythya fuligula; assembly: GCF_009819795.1. Taxonomy (NCBI): domain Eukaryota; kingdom Metazoa; phylum Chordata; class Aves; order Anseriformes; family Anatidae; genus Aythya; species Aythya fuligula. The sequence goes on along the minus strand of NC_045573.1, from coordinate 16,750,566 downwards.
CCCCCCCACAAGCTCCGCTGGGCGCTCCCCGCGCCATCCATCCTCGCTGGTACCACTGAAGGCGCTCGCCGCAGAGCCTGGCGGGCACCGCGCCGTCCCTCAGTGCCGGGCGGCGGGCAGAGCGCGGCACTCCCGGGCGGCCCGTCCCGCCTCGACGGACGTGCATCCTGCTCCCCGCCCGCCCTCGGCGGGCTGCCACAGCCTGCCCCGGGCACACCTTCCCCTTCTGCAGGGCGGGGATGGCGCAGCCCCGCGCTCACGGCACTGCCCCGGCCGCAGGGGACGGCGGAGTGGAAACGGGCGGGGTAAAGTTTCTCCCGTGCTCGCCCCGTCCCTCCCTCTCGGGGCGCGCACACACACACACACACGCACGGAGACACCTCTGCCTTCGCAGGCGGCCGAGGAGCACTTTTGAAAATTATTTTCTTTCCACACCCAGCCCGCGTCTGACATCATTTCTGCAGGAGGGAGGGCAGGAGGCAGCCGCCGCCGCCGCCGCCGCCGCCGGACGGTTGCACCCGGGCGGAGAGCCGCCGCCGGCCCCCGGCAGTGAGTACGGCCGGGCTGGGCGGGGGACGTGAGGGGCTGGGGCCTGGCGCCGGCACCAGGACCGGACGGGACGGGAGGTGCGTGAGGGAAGGGGGGAGCCGCTTTGCAACCGGGGGGAGGAAGAAACCGCGACAAAAATACGAAAATATAATCGGGGGGGGGGGTTGTTTACTACGCTGCCCCCCCTCCGTCCCGGCCACGGAGCTCGACCCGGCCGCCCCCCAAGGGGCTGTGTGGGTCCGGGCCGGGCCTCCTGAAGTTCGCCGTGTCTCTTCTCCGCTCTTTTTTTTTTTTTTTTTTTTTTTTTTTTTTTTTTTTTTTGTTGATGGGATTTGAAAGGAGTTTGCGTACACTACGGTAAGATTTGATTGTTTTTGGCAGCTCACCCCCTCTAGTGGAAAGAAAATACATTTATATATAATTCAGTGCAGATTTGGGTTTATGGCATTTTTGCCAGTGCTAGGCGTTTTTCCACTTGAGTCGAGCTACAGGTCCAAAAAGCCATTCTGCCTGTCCCGTTGGTGCTTTTTGCAGCTGTGATGCCCGGCTGACACCTGGGACATTAACGTGCTAGGTACTGGAGGGGCCATTCAGCTTCAGCAGCGCAGGCTGCTCGTGGAGCTGGGTATTCCATCTGAGAGGTCAGCTCCTTGTTTGGACATCTCTGAGATTAATACTGCACAGCTCGCCTTTCCCTGACTTCCCTGGGGCTCGATCAGAGCCCACTGCCACCAAGAAATCTGCCGCTCAGTCTCTCTGTTAAATTCTTGGCAGAAATGCTTTGTTCACATGGTGCAGGGAGGTGGTGTGGTTTGGTTTGGTTTGGTTTTGTTTTGCTTTGCTTTTCAGCACCTGAGAATACTTTGGAAATGATGAGTAATTACTGCAGTTGAGCATCGTAGAAGTATCTGACTTCATAGAGGTGTGTGGAGAAACCCTCGGGATAGCTATAATCTGCACATTTTGATGTGTAAAATCACATTTTCTTAGAGTTTTTTAGGAGTTTTAGAAATAGGGTTGGAGTTTTAGAACTAGGGTTGGCCAGTCTCCATCAAAAAAGAAAAAGCAGCACTTTCTCTTCCCTTACTTTCAGACTCCTTACATCCAGTGCTGGTATGTTAACTGTGTAAAGTAAGCCTTCTTGCCTGCCTGAGCAGATATTTTTGCTGTCAAATGAAAAATACCCTGTAATGACACTTCCATCTGGACCTGCTCTATGACTTGAATTTTGGAAGCTTTGTTGCCCAGGCAGTGTTGGGCAGTTCAGGAAAAGGGCTGCTGGGACAGATGGCAGGTGGCTGCAGAGGTGGGCAGGCATGTGATGAACACACGCAAGTGGTTCAGCATGGGGAAAAAGCCAAGGCGCCTTCTGCATCCCATTGTGAACTTGTAAAATCAAGCTGGAGAATGGATACCTGTAGGAAGGTTCCTCCTCTGTGCTGAATAAAGATGCATACAGGTTTTGTCACTTCAGCTGCATGGCTGATGTAGGTTTTATGAAGTAAGCTGCATACCCAGCCAGGCCGGGCTGATTTTGAGGAAACCAGGAATTATTCTGCTAACTGATTAGCTGTCAACATTAAGTGTGAAATGAGTGAAATGCATTAATACCATGAAATCTCTTCATTGGTTTCTTGTTAGCATACTCCTTCAGGAAAGAAAACAGTCTCTTGATATTATTTCAAATAAAAACAACACAATACTAGTAGGCAAGACACTACTGGTGGTGTATGATTTATTTGTGATCTCTGAAAGGAATTCTGTCATAAACACCCAAACAGTGTTGGTTGTGTTGTGGGTCTGCCAGTGAGGAAAAACACTGTATGCTATTTGCTTACACAGATTTAAAGCCTTGCTAATAATGGAAGTTGTTCAACAGACAGAGCAGGTTAAGACTGATGGCTGCTCTTGGCCTTCATATTCTCAGACAAGCTCTATTGCAATTCTCAGATGCCATAGTTACTGTTTCTGGCCAACGCTGCTTAAAAGAAATCATCTTCAGCTTCATCTTGTACTCAGTGATGGTTAACGATTGATCATGCCTTGATTTATTAGCATTTCTTGCTTCCCAGTTGTTTTGTATCCTTCTGTCACTTCCATTTTCATGCCTTTTATTTTGTGGTGTTGTTTGTCTCAAGGTTGTTAACCATCTTGGGTTTGAAGTTCCTACAATGATTAGAAGAATGTTGAACTGATGAGTCCCATATTGGTATTTAGAGGAGCAAGACCTTCCTCTGTTTTTGCTAACTATATTAGTTGTAGTCCGTCTCCTTTCTTAATGCTGTTTTCCTGTCCATTTAAAAATGAGAGGTATTTAAAAATGAAAGGCACAAGGAGACTTTTTTCTTTTTTTTTTTTTTTTCACTTCTCTGGTTTGTGCATATTCTGGTTTTGCACTTAGACTTTGTGTTCTATTTGTGTCTAGAATGTCATGTAAGACATGATACCACCTCATAAATCACTACAAGAATGCTTTTAATTAGAGATAAGTAGGTCTCTGGGGACAAGGTTTTTGTATTGCTAGCCAGCAGAAGATATTCTTTCCAGGTCCTACTGCCACATTCCTGTTGGAAGAAGACCCAGCAGAAAAAGGCACTGTTTTATACAGGAACTAATAAGAAAGAGATTTATTCTGAAGTGTACCAAACACTTTATATATAAAATCCATATAATATTTCAACACAGCCAAATTTGAAAGTGGAAAGGAATGCACGTCTTTTATTGAAATCACATTGGTCTCAGATGGAAAGCAGCGCTAAGCCACAGTGCTAAGGAATTCCATTCATGGAGCTGTTGGAGCTGTTCAACATTTGTTAGGTTTTGTTTGTTGTTTTTTTTTTTTGTTTTGTTTTGTTTGTTGTTTTTTTTGATGCTCAAAGCAAACCAGTGATCTTTGTGGTGTGGTCTTGGTATTTACTGTCTTTGTTGAAAGCTTTACTATTTTAGAAAGGAGATAATTTTGTAGCATATATCTCACTGTATCAGGTGATGCTCATGACTTCATCAGGAAGATAAGCATCTCAGGTTTTAGAAAACAGATCTGGCTGGGTGGGATTCAAGAGAAAGCCTGATGGCCTGAATTCATCCATCAAAGGAATTATTATTTCTTCACTAAATAAGGAAAATGTAATTACACCTTTTTATGTTGCCTGTGAAGTTTCATGGGCAGGTTTAATGATGGTATGTGCATGCCAGATGAAGCCTCATAATTTGGGTGTGACCTTAAAATACAACCCTCTGGCTGTATAGAGACATTCACAGGAGTCTGTAGGTTGAGCAGAAAGTGGACTGACTCAAGCACCCTTTGGAGATGGCTATAGGATATATATTTGTGGTTTACTTCTCTGGTTCTTAAACACTACACCTTGTCTGGAACTGCACAGGGTGCAGACAGCAGAGGTGGGCGGTCTGAACGCTCCCTTGGGTGCCCAGTGCAGGCACAGAAGGGGACACATGCCCTTCTTCCAGGCAGAAGTCCCTGGTGCTGCTGCTGAGCTATGCGTTTTTTGGGCTCACCTGGTCTGCAAGGCTGGCAGCCCTCAGTCCGTGGAAGCTGTAAACCAGCAGCATAACTCAAACTCAGAACCAAGCCAGGCATGTAAGGGCAGCCCACCCGGCACAGGGGGCCGTGGGGTGGATCGCTGTTGGGGCAGGAGGTGGCCAGGCTCTGCTGCCACAGAGCCATGCACCTGCCGGGTGCAGCTCTGCAGCAAAAGTGGTGTTAGAAGTCCTGCTGATCTTGAAGCTTCCCTTTCCATTGCAACAGTTACAAAGTAGCATGTAAAAATGGTGTTCTGAAGGTTGATCCACTGGAACAGGCTACCCAGGGAAGTGGTGGAGTCACCATCCCTGGAAGTCTTCAAAAGACGTTTAGATGTAGAGCTTAGGGAAATGGTTTAGTGGGGACTGTTAGCGTTAGGTCAGAGGTTGGACTTGATGATCTTGAGGTCTCTTCCAACCTAGAAAATTCTGTGTGATTCTGTGTGATTGATTGCTGGGTTGAGTATTAAATCCAGTCACATGCCACGGTGTTGCTGTGAGACAAAACAGTAGTAGTGGGGGAAGAGTTTGCTTTCTGTTTTATAGCCAACTGTTCTACAGTCAATAGAGATGTTATTTTCACACTCCTGATAGATGATGTGTAAACCCTGAAATAACAAAAATCCAAATTTCTCAATACAGCGCTAGTCATAGCCAAATCAAAACAAGCAGTTTGAAAATGTTACAACAGTGAATGCAACACATTTAATTGCTAGCAATTTCCATAGAGCATCTGCCAAAGTTAAAACAATATCAGCTTTCATTTCTACTGAATTAAACACATTGCTTTCAATCTGGAAAAACAGACCTTTTCTGCCTTTGTTTGTTGGTTAATTAGGTGGAACAACATAAATCACTCAAGCTGTTCTGTTGTATCTGGATTAGTCTTTGGATAAGCAGAAGTCTATAGTCAGTAGAGCCCAGGTTCTTTGTTAATTCTGGAATTAACACTGCAGGTGTGGGTTATGCTTGTTTGTCTCTCCCCTCTCTCCCCTTTTCTCATTTTCTATTTTCTTTTTTGTTTCTTTACTTTTTTTTTTCTTTTTTTTTTTTAATTAGATCAGACAGATGACACATTTAAGCTGTCAACCCGATGAAAAAGGTCTGGTGTTACACGTGGTCTGTCCCTCCCTGCCCCGATGAGGCACTGAGTGGGGGCAGCCTCAGCACCGAAACATGGCCACGCAGTGTCTCAAGCAGGGGTGAGGCCTGGCCACACCTCAGTTCAGTTACTTGCTGCAGGAGCAGGTTCCCAGGCAGCTTCCCACAGCTCAGTAGCTCACTGGAGTACCCCATCCATGTCCCTGTCCCAGCTGCAGGTGGCTGTGTGCTCAGCCCCTGGACCTGCGGCAGGATGGTGCCAGCAACCTGCAGTGAGCTCTGCAGCCCCGCACCAGAGCTGCCAGTGCTGGGAGGCAACAGGGGCCTGTGGAGCACCTTCAGGAAGAGGTACAGGCCTTGCTCGTTGCAACTTTACCACCCACCCGAGAAATTAATCCTGCCTTAAAGCCGCTTGCATGTTGTTGGTCCCATGGTTGTGTCCTGTGTTACTCCACTGCACAGATCTATGCTTGGCTTTGCTCCCAGCAGCACCTGAAGTCTTTGAAGGAAAGAAAGGAATCCAGCAGTGCTAAGGCCATGTGTATCCTGCTAAAGCATGTTGCAGAAAATATGGAGACCCAAACCAGGCTGTTGGCAAAACCTTCATAGGTGTACCCAACTGGAGGGACCTCTCGGGTCAGCCCTACTCCCCAGCTTATTCCCACTCTATCACTTAATCCCTGTTTGCGAAGGCAGCTCTTCTATTTATTTTTTTTTTTATTGCTGTGGTAATGATAATGTTGTTCCAAGAACCTGAGAGCTCTGAGAGCTGTAATTTCCAGCCTGAATGTGCTCACACCTGATTTATAGCCATTTATTCTCATCTTTAGGTTACATGGTTCTTTTTCCTTCTGTGTGTCTGCCTTGACCTGCAAGCAAGCACATTGCCAGTCTGTCTTTGTCTTTGGAGGTGAACAAGCCAGAACGAGAAGTTCTTGTCTTGTTTAGCTTAGGAGAACTAGCCTGTAGTACTTTTAGACCAGCTTGATTGTTAGGAGGGTTTTAATGTATGCCACAATTTTGTTTATACTGAAGTGGTGTCTGGAGTACAACTTAGAGCAAACTGGCTGAACAGAAAGGTTGTATTTAATGCCTGAAATGGGATGCGTGGGTGTTTTCCAAATTTGTGAGTATACAATTAAGCTCTACACATACACACTTAAAGGTATTTAGTAGTGTTTTTTTCATGGCTCTGTGAAAGAGAAAACATGCATGTGTTGTAAGAGACCCAAACCTGTAGTATACAGGCAGTTCCTTCTTTGAAATTACTGCTGGATTTTCTCAATTTTTGCCTCTTGAGAATGGATCTCTTGAACAGAATGCTGCCATGGGGCATCTTTCATTTAAAAAGCTAGCATTTTTCTAAAGGCATGTGACTATTTAAAACTGAAGGTGAATGAGCAGATGGTGGAGGTCACAAGCAACAGCCACGTAATGGGAATGAGAGGGGAAGTGTAACCCTTCCAGGTGTTACAGCCACATACCTTACACCAGTGTGCTTTGTGTTGGACAGGTTAAGTCTGAGATTAGGATCTATTGTAAATGCGCAGGTACATGACAGCTTTAGGGAAAAAGCAGAATGTATTCTTTTCAATCAATTTTTTGATTGATTTGTGAGGAGGGTGCTGGTTTGTGGATCTGTCCACCTGGTATAGGTAGCTGGCTTGTATAATTGCAGCTTTTTACCCGCTAAATTTTCTTCTCAGCACGTGGTAGCTGGGACACTTCTCTTCCAGCTCTTGCTGGAGCATTTGAATACATCTATCTTGAGTCTTTTAAGCTCAAGACTCTTTTCCAGGATTTTCAGGTAAGGTGTCGAAAGGCTCCTTCTCCCTGTGAGTGCCACTTCCCCACACCACAGCAGAGCATTGTGCTAGTGTTTTCCCATACGCCCTGCCTGTTTTCTTTTGCTCTTCCCACAAAGGCTCCATGGCAAAGCGACTTTGTAGTGCAAGGCCACAGTGAAAGGAGTGGTATGGCAAGTCTAAACCCAGTCTGAACTTGTTTGCAAATAAATGACTGTCAGAGTTACAGAAGTGGCAGCAGCACTGGCATCCCTAGGTCAAAGCCTTATTAAAAGCATTCCTAAGGAATTAGAAACATCAATTTCTTTGGTTCTCAGTAGCTAGCAGCTAGATAGCCAGTTTTGCTGCAGTTTTTTTTTCTTGTTTTTGATTGGAAAGGTATGGGATAGCAGGGTTATAATTTCCCAGACCTCAGAGTTCTGGTTTAATAGCACAGATCTGATGAGGAGGATATGCTGAGAGTGGAGGAAGTCCAGGGAAGATCTGCCAGGCCTCACTGGCAGACTGGTAAGCATGGTCTGTCCTGCTTTTGGTAGTGGGGTTTCGGAGGAGGAGCTAAGATTTAGCATGAAATAGGTGCTTCAGGATCCCCTCACACCTAGGTCATCAGTAGGCCAAGAACATGAGATTATTCACTGTAAGTTTACTGTTCTCCAGGCAGTCCCATACCATGGACAAACATCCAACTGCCATAACAAAAGGTTTTATTAAGCTGTGGGTACACATTAACGTTCACCTTGGTGCAAGCAAACAGCAGACCTCAGGGCGTTGGTTTCAAGGCAAGACTTCCTGAAAGAAGTTGGATAAAAACCCAGGTCACACTGTATTGTGCCAGTTTGTCTCCAGGCCCCCGTACTTCACTGTAAAATCCAACAAGCTGGCACTCTTAGCTGCTGAGATTGAGGCTTTTTAAGATAGCCTGCTGCAAGGGCACCAAAAACATAGATCTGGGGAATGATCCTGTTTTCATTTTTTGCCATTGGATCAAACAGACAAATATTGTAGTCCAAAGAGAAGAAGCTTTAGAAAATATTGTGAATTCAATTTTTGTGGTATTGATTTCTTTTTCTTTTTTTTTCTTCTTTTTTTTTTTTCTTTTTTTTTTTTTCTAACGGAACAGCAGTGGTTGTATATTGAGAACATTGTTTCATTTCCTTCTAATTTCCTCGCTTTGTGATAAAGGACTTTGAAAAATAGCTGTATGTGTAAGGTTCCTTTAAGTCAAGTAACACATTTTACTACCTATTACTGGAAAAATTACTCTTTCCTGTCCTAGCTGATGGGATGCTATCTACAGAGCCAGAGTTCAGATGTATCCAAGAGCAAGGACACATGTACATTACATACAAGTTACAAATTACATACAAATCTTCAGTTCATAGACCTAAGGGGATTAATATAAGAATAAGCATTCTGAATCTTTTTAGATTTTAAAAGTTTGCATCTGACTAGTTCTACAGTATCTTCAATTCCCTGATAACAGAATACGAGCACAAATGGAGAGACTGCCACATTTGCTGATAAACCTGTATTTTAGCTGCTGAATTACACTTACAAATAAGACTTTAACAAATGTGAAAACAAATTTTTCTTTGCAGGTTGTACATCTGTGCGCTCTAACAGTAGCAGCTCACTTCATGCACCAGAGAGCTATCAATGTGTTTTTCAGGGAATATCAGCAGCAGAGTCTTTACATGCAGTAAATCTACATGCAGTGTTAGTTTTGTGTTAGACAAATGATCCAATGAGAATTAATCAAATGATGAATTAATGTATGGATACTACCACAGACTGTGAATAGGGCCAGTGTATACAGTCATGGGCCACCAGTATTTCATACACCACTAGAGGTTGAAAATAGAAGTGTAACTGGTATGTGAAGAATTAAGGAAGTGATATTCTCTGCATCTCTAAGAAGTTTTAATCCAGTATCACTTGAATGAAAAAGCAGTTGGCAAGAGCAAGCAGTAAGTGTGACTGGAGTTTATATAAGTGGTTTACCAGGAGGTAACTGCATAGTGGTGGCGAGGAAAGGTGGCTGCAGGAGGCTGGTGGCACCTCCTGCATAACGAAGAAATTAACTGGAAAAAAAGCTCGTTAGCAGAGAATCGAGCATTAAAACCATGCTGTGGTACGCAGTCTTATGTGCTGGTTGGCTTGGAGAATATCGAAAGGACAAAGTGTAGAAAGGAAGTATGAGTTTGAGGATTATTTGCCTTGTTTTAAGGAACATCACTCAGTAAATTGTAGCTTGTAATGTTGGTGTTTTCATTTGTTAAATTAACTTGGGCAGAAGTAAGGAAATTGGAGTGAATTGTTTCAACTGGTATAATTGTCCTCTTGATGTTAAATTTCCTGAATTTCTTGTCTTTTATGTTGTTTAATATTTAGGCATTAGAGAACTGTTGAAACCCTCAAAACTTTTGATAGGCTTGCTCTCTGAAGTTACTCCACTTTTGGCTCCAGTTTGGGGAACCACACAAGAAAAACAGAACCCTTTGTATTTGGTAAAAGAAAAAAAAAAAAAAAGTGAAAATGTTTACTGTGTCAATCCATTCCTTGTAAACCAGGGAATATTATGGACCTTTAGAGACAATGGTACAGGTACAACATTCACTGACTCCTGAATTGTGTCTGTGTCATGAGACGCCTTGGGATGTGGCAAGAACTCAGAGCAGAATGAAGTGCTTATCATGTAAATCCAAACGTCTTATGATGCATCACAAGATGACAGGCTTCTCATGAGACCAGAATACAACCTTTTTCTCCTAGCTTCACAAATACAGTCTTAATTATAGCACTGAGGGGCAGAAGAATTGCTAATTAAGGAGGCTCGCTTTGATTCGGTTTTACAGTGGTGACCTCGAGAAAGTTCAGCCGAATTGAATCCTTGAATCCCAAAGACCTGCTGGGCTGGCTGTGAGGAGTAATCTCGGCTCAGAAGGCTGCAGTACGCTGACCTGTTCAGCAGGATCCCCAGCCCCTTCGCTGGGGTGTGTCTGTTCAGCACACCCTCCGTGGGCGACCAGCAGTCTGTGTGCCCAGCTGCCATCTGCACCGAGCAGGAGCTGTGCTGTGGGTGCTCGCCCTGCTATGTGCTGCTTCCAGATTTTCTCTGTGTGGGAGCTCAGGTGAAGATGAGAAAAAGAAGTCATCTTAGGAAGTGAGCGAAGGAGGCGGTGTGGTGGGAGAAGCTCTGGTCTTCTCAATGCAGATGAGCGTGGGATAAACAGACCGTATGATGTACATGCTTCTCTGGTTGCAAAAACTAAGGATGCACAAACATGAGAAATAGCCTGGTAGCAAAATGGAACCACATGGGATGAAATGAAAGCACAGCCTGTGGAGATCACATCTGAACTGGAAAGTAGTGATTAACCTTCTGCTGAGCTGGCCAAGGCAGAGCTTTCCTTTTTTCTTGCATGCTGTACTAAACAGCAGAAGAAATTCAAATAGGCATGCCTCTTTGTACTGCTGGACATTAAAGATAAAGTTTATCTTAGAGATAAAATGAAGCTTTTTTTTTGGAGGTGTAGGGGTGGAGCTTGACATAGAGAGGCAAGCCAGTTTTTGCTTACTACACAGAAACGTTGGGAAGCATGGACTTGATGCCTTTTTTTTTTTTTTTTCTTTCAGCCATGTAGTTCTGTGAGTGTTGTATTGTTTTATCTTGTAAAAATGAACTTGCCTCTGCATGTCTTGAAGGCCCTTAGCCACCTCTTATAAAGCACATCATATCATGCTCTAATACTGCAAGTGGAAATTACTGCTTCCAATACTACTGTATCACTGAAAAAAAAATAAAGATAACTCCAACTGCTGCATTTATGCTCCCTGGGCAAAATCAGGCAGCATTAGAGTATTACCCAGGAACAGTTCTTTTGCATTAATTGAAAAAATGTTTGTTAATATAACTGGCCTTCTGTTTTCAATGTGTTTTATGCAAGTGTCCCGCAACATAACAGCATTTGTGGGAAACCTTATTGCCACAGCAAATCTGGATGTGTTCAATAGGATTCTCATAACTGACTCTTCCTGGATTCAATGGTAGGATGCACTTTTAGCTCGGCTGGACCTGTACATTTGGTGTTACCACATACTTTGTGGTGTTAAATGCTGAGTCTTGCAACTGAAGAATTCATATTGTCATCCAACGTAACTCTTAGCACAATCCCAGCATCTCTTTTTAATGTCAACTGCAATGAAGTAAGTCATATTTTAAGCTCTCTGTTCTCACAGCTTTGCTGGACTTTCCTCCAGTGATGCAGTACAGGGTATCCTGAAATAGGTGCTGAGTGGCAGGAGAGCAGAGCTGGAGGCGCCTCTGGAAGTCTCCAGTCCGGAGCCCTGCTCCAAGCATGGGGTTGGCTCAGGATGCTCTAGGCCTTGCTTCAGTTGACTTACAAAGATGTCCAAGAATGGAGAACCCCCAGATTCTTTGGCTCAGTTCCAGTACTTGATCGTGCTTATTGAATATGTTAAAGCATTTTTTTTACGATTGGATTATTCCTTGTTGTAACTTGCGACTGTTGCCTCTAGTCCTTTTGTCGTGCATGTCTGTGAAGAGTGGCTCCATCGCCTCTATAAAAAGATATCCGTAGTGAGTCCAAAAAGCTTTTTTGTGTTTGTGTAGAAACTATTAAAATAATTGAAACCAATTTGGAGAAAGATGAATAATATCTTTTGCATCATCCCAGTCTCTGTTCATGCTTCAGGGCAGTGTACTTAAAATTTAGAAATACCTTGACTAGAGAGCATCATGCGTATCACTTCAAATGATAGGAAGTACGGGTGATTCTACCCAGAAAGCTTTTGATCAACACAAATACTCTTACCTATAATCAAGCAACTGAAACAGGAAAGATGAGCAATTTAAGAGTAAGAATCCTGGCAGAGCAAGAAGCCTTTTTATAGCAGCATGCACTAGCACTGGTAGATAGGGCAGTGCTTCCACGTCTGCAAAAAAAGGAAATGAAAAAATACTCCATAATCCTCTGTCACATTACACATCGATACCAAAATTTTGTTTGAAAAGTCTGATCGTTTCTATGAATCTTCTTAACATAGTTGTAGGTAGATTCTTGTTTATATGTAATACTATGAGGTGCTAGAGCACTGGGATTTAAAAAATGTGTTTTCTGTTCTCATTAGTAACCACTTTTCAGCAATATTTTTTCCTGGCTGCATATATATTAAATATAAAAGGTAGAGTTTTAATCTAACCTGAACTGCTGGTGGTTCTGCTGAGCAGAACTGAGCCAAGTTAAGCAGCAGAGCAAGCTGATCTGTTCCAGCAGGTACCCTCCATTTTGAGAGAGGGAGGCAAAAAGCAGATGTTGATTTCGCTGCCAGGTGGCATGCTGCTGGCTTGGCAAGCTTCAGCAGGCATTCAGACTGCTGCTAAAAGCTGGAAACAATTGTGAGCCTGAAGAGAACCCTTGAGGAACAGTTAGCAATGAATAAGAAGCAGAGAGGACTACAGCTAGCATGCAGACCAGGATGCTACCAAAGCATTTTGATAGCAATGAATAATTAAAACACTAAGAATTCTGAATGCAAATGCAAACAGCGTTCTCTGAAATTCTCCATGCAAAAACTTAAGGACATAATTTGCCAGCTCACAAGAGAGGAAAGGAGCTGCCTTCTTCTAGGAGAGGTACCCAGGCAGGCTGCTCTCAGAGGACCAGGGGAGGAAGAGCTTCTTACTTAGAGAGTAAAAGAATCTTGAATATCCAAAATAAACTTTTAAATCCCAGCTTTGTCTGGGCTGAAGTAGGACTGGTTGCTAATGGGCCGAGAGGTGAAGTCTTTTCTGCCTCAAGAGGGGTGTGGATACTGTAGGAGCTCCTGCATCAGCACCAGCTGCATCATAGGAGAAAAGGAGAGATTGAAATCTGCAGGTCTTCCTCTGCTGTCCTGGGAGCAAGCAGTGGTTGTCTTCCCTTAGTATGAACGACCTCGGTTTGGTCTCTCTGCTTCCTTCCCCCCAGGGCATTTAATACCTGTATCTGTGTGCGGTTGCTGTTGTACTGTGTGCTGGGTAGTTGTAGCAGCTCATGAAAGGAGCCAGGCCAGCAAGCCAGGAGGAAGTGTCTAAAAATGGCTGTTAGGAAGGTTATTTAGAAGAGAAGCATGAAATTGCTCTTACTGGCCTTTGTGGTTTTATTTTGTGAAAACAAAACTGAATGCTCTTTCATTTAATCTTGTCTTTATTTGGGAGAAACATACACTATCTTCTCATCACCCATACATGTTTATCCATCCTGTTTGAAACACTTCTGTTTATGGCTGAAAGCAGTAAAACAAAAACATTCAGTTGATTGAAATTAAGTGGATTTTTTTCTGGGCTGGCAGGTCTCGATTTTAGAAGATTGGTTTTAATTAGGTTACATTTTCTCTGTCTCTCTTAATTCATGACACATCACGTAATAAGATATATTGTTAGCCTTAAAATAATAGAGTGCAATTTGATTCTCTCTCCTTATAGGGCAGATGACTTGCATTATTGTCTGCTTAGATGCCATCTGTGCAACAAATGAAACTCTGGAAAAAAACTAACCACAAGACAAGAGAGTGCAGTGAGAAGACTGGTACATTTTACAATGAAAATATTTTGATGTGGCATTATACAAAACCACAAAATATCTTCCTTTCCTTCTTCCTTCCTTTCATTCAAGTAAGGCTCAGTAGAGAGCCATGAATGACATTTCTAGAAGCAGAATGCGGCTGGTAGATTCAGAAGATCTTGAGTCATGTGGTGGAATCAGCTCTTTGGAGGAGGTTACCACTTCTGGTTCTTGTTGTGGCTGAAAAGGCAAGTTTAATAGCGAGAAAGTTGGAAGGGGTAAAAATTTGACTAGCTGCTTTCCTTGTTTTAGGATTTGATGTAGCTTTCCAATGCAATCATTCAAATTAGATATAGAAGTAAATTTCTTGGATCATTTTCTCAAAAGCTCTTTAACGTTGTTTGGCTTTTTGCTCGTTAAACACGGTGCTGCAGTGAAGTGCTATCCTGCAGTGCAGAGGGTGAAGGATTAGTCTGGAACTTCTAGTCTGTATTTAGCATGTTTATATGCTGTCTGTTAACTTTTTGTTAAAGTTTTGCAGAGTAGTTGTATTTTGGACTGATGAGAGTGCCTGTAGAGCTGCTATTCTCTTCAAAAATGCTGTCAAAGTAGTCCTTTTATTTGGTTAAATTCTCCGTCTGCATTACTTGCGCTATGTGTAGTCTGTGAGTGTAGCACACAGCAGTAGGGGAGAGAGTGTTAGACATGAAAAAAATAACATATTTTAGTGTGTTGCATGGATATGATCATTTGACATACAAGAAAATTTCAAAAGCTAAGGAAGTGGAGAAACATACATTAATGTACTGATGAGTGATAACATGCAGATAGTGACACAGATGGTACACATTAAATACAAAGAAAATATCAGCAAAACTGGGGATTCTTTGTAGAATATTGCATATGATAATTGTTAAGAATTTATGTACAATAAGAAAAAGATAACGAATATGCCAAGCAGTTGCATATTCTCATCTGTTAATAACTAGTTTGCCATAACTATTTGTTATCTGTCCATAGATTTCCTGGGGATTTCACATCAAAAAAAGTTCCCTTGTGCCTAAGTTTTTTTTATTTCTTTTTCATTTGAGATTTGAAATGGGCTATATAAGGTAAGAAGATAAGAGGGGCACTAGAGACAGTATTAAGTTACTGAACATGAAATAACTAACTGGATTGTTATGCTGCTAACTGATTTATTCCACTCTATCTGTCCGAGAAATTTATTGGAGAAAATGGTAGCCCTAAATCATTCACCAGTGGGTAAAACTTGTGACTGTATGAACAAAAGACAACCTGTGTGAAGCCTAAGGTACAACACACCTGTTCCTACACATAGGAGGTAGTTCTTTACACACTTAATTTTGTTTTATCAGCATCCTATTGAAATCTGCAGTTCTTCCTGCTTTGAAAGCGTGGTGAAAACAGGACCAAAGCCAGTGAAAATGCCAGGACTAAAACAGGACTAAAGCCAGTGAAATTCTGGCATCAAATGAAAATGAGGCCATAGTTTGAAAAGTACTTCTCTAAAAGTCAACATGAAGGAGTGTTTTATACCCTTGCTGGAGAAGCTTGCAGAAACTTCTCTGTTTGCTCACTGCAGCCATCTCGCTGGCATATTACCTAATACACCTCTTGGCTTCACTTCAAGTTGAGCTTCATCTTAACACCAGTGGTGCTGGCTACCTGTCACAGGTAACAAACTGAAAGCTGTAACACTGATTAAAAGTCTGATTAAGTGAAATCTTGTGCCTCTGGAGACAGAATATGTGCTCTGGAGCTGAACTGCCTGCGATGTTCCGAACAAACAGCATCAAACACACTCGTGATGACTGTGACCACTCACAGCCACTGTGAAATAGTGTAATGACAGGTTGAGCAGTTAACAGCTTTTAAAGAATGATCATATATACTCTTTTTTTTAAACAGATCTATCTTGGACTGAAGTCTCCTCAGCTCAAGGATGTTGATTCTTCTGGCTTTCATTATTGTGTTTCACATAACTTCAGCAGCACTGCTGTTCATCTCAACTATTGACAATGTATGTGTCATTTCTTCTCTTTGTCCTTCAAACACCCAGGTTTTTCTTTGTTTTATACAATGTACTCTTACTTACAGAATTTCAAGTTATTTTCTAGGTATGTTTTGAATCTTAAAGGTCTTCCACCAACCTGGTAGAAGAACAAAAACATGTATAAGAAAAAAAAAAATCTATTCCCGAGGTTTGTTCTTGTGTAACACTTAAAATCATGCAACTAAATAAAGAGGTGGCAGCTTTTCTTCAAACCAGCCTCAGATGAGGATAATTTCAGACATGAATTTAACTGTCTATATCCACTTGAAGCGATTTCAGCACAAAGTTTCTGAATCATGCAGCTTTCTTTTCAAATTTCCTTTTTATTTTTGTGACCAGAAGAAATTTATCTTCCAATGTTTATATCTAACTCTCAATCTGAATGACCTCTTTCTGAAGCACAATGATTGGTCCTCTTAACAGTACACTGGAGTCTTTATTTCTTTAAGAGATTCAGTGAATACACAGGCTTGACAAAAAAAATTGTCTGCTTGAAATACATTACCTTACTCACTGAAGCCGGTTTCAATCCCAGTCTTTCCAGACACTATGCTCTAAGTGAAATGATGTATTAGCCACAACTTTGTGTTGCAAAATTGTACAGACTGAGTTGTTATTTTTCAGTCAGGTGGTTGATTGAGTACGTTGAAGTAGGTCATTAACTGAGCACTAAAACCAGGTTGTCTTAACCTGATCCTTTGGATATTTAGAAAGCTAAGACAGTGGACAAGTGAATAATTCTTAGTTCAGGTCTGCTAGATTAAAAAAACAACAAAAAATTGTTATAGAAGTACAAACCCACACACTCTGCTTTGTGTCATTGACTACTTTAAAACAACTGCAAACTTAAACTGTGTAACTACCTCCTATTACATTATATCACCTTCACAGGTTTTATGTTGTCATGAAAATCATTTTGAAAGGATTAAAAAGCATTCAAAGCTGAAAAAATCATATATTGGACTGAAATTAATCACTTAGACTGAAAAAAAAAATGGCTTAGTACATCTAGAGAAAGTAATGCTTTTTCCTAAAGCCAGTAATCCAGTGCTACTATGACACATTTGGCTGCTGTCGTAATACGCTAGTGTTTTTATTAGTGTATTGTTTGCTAAGCTGCATGGTATTCTGTGAGGTTTCTGGAATGTCTGCATAAGCAGCAGATGCTACCAGGAGTCATATTTAAAAGTCATATTTTTCCAAATCTAGTCAAAGCAAAGGCCTGGGTAGCTATTGGAACTGGAACGGATTTCCTGAGGAAATGCCACTTTTGTGGAATGCTTGCTGTATTTCCCAGGCTACCAAAAAAATCTGTTCAGTCACTGTAGTTCTCTTTTGCATTAAATGTTAAAAGACCAAACCAGAACTACCACAGGGAGAACTTGTCACTGCCAGTCAGATGCCATAGTCTATGGACTGCATTTGCACATTGTCAGCACAGCTTCATTAAGTTGAGATTAGTTCATGTCAGTGCCAGGAACCAGAAAATGTATAAACAGGGCTTCTGTTTCACCTGCATATTACCCTGCTATTTCCCAACCCTTTAAAGAGCTGTGCATCCCAAAGAGGGTATTACGGATGAACAAAAGCATCATTGTCTAGATATCTTAAGGAGCGAGCAATCACCAAACATCCAAGATTTCTGTCCAAACATAGAAAATCCCTTGTGCTTCAGGACTGCCATCTATTCTATCTATTCCCTTTTTTTTTTTTTTTTTTTTTACCTTACACAGCTCTAAAATGAAAATGATACATAAATAAGGAGATACCTTTTATTCCAAAATACCTAATAAATAAATATGGAAACCTCAGAGTTGTCTGGCTTTAAATTCCTCATGTTCAAACAGATAGCAACTGATGCAGCCTTTAGTTTCTTGGTCACTAGATGACTCAGCATGAAATTTATCAGGAAACGTAGAAAGACATCTGATACCTTTTCTCTGCTTGTTACTCCCCAAATCCAGATCTCAAACAGGGGTACTGAGGCTTTCAGTTCTATACTGAGAACACAAACTTATTTTCTAACTCCTGAAGCTGTTGGCTTCCCCTCCCATCTAAAGATACAGTAGAGTAACACCTTTCTTGCCCTCACTTTCTTGATACCTAACCTGTATGAATGCTTTTAAGCACATTAGAATTGAAATTTAGTTTGAGTGGTTAAGTAGCAAAATGAACATTGTTCAGTTGTTGCATCTGATCAGGAGCCACTAGGATAACTAAGGAGGGAAGGTTTTTTGTTTTGAAACACTTCCGTCCCACCCCCCTATTTTTTATTTTTTAATTTATTTTTGTGTAAGAGCCCTTTGCTTTTATTTTGCAGGCCTGGTGGGTAGGAGATAATTTTTCTACAGATGTCTGGAGAATGTGTACCACAAACACTAGCACCTGCAGAGCTATAACTGATCAATTCAGAGGTGAGTATTTCTGCATGTGTATGTCGCGGTTCCATTAGTGGGAGATTGGTAAAATCACTGCAAAGTAATACATTTGTTCAAAAAAAATGCATATGCTAACTGCTCCTGTTTTCTAAAATCTTTAGTAGTGGCTCTTTGGAAAAGCCAGCTACTGCAACAGTTTCTGTAAGAGGAAAACAGAAAAAACTGTAGCCCAGGACAAGAGAGTAAACACAAACAATTGTGAATGAGTGCCAAAGTACTCTTACTCTAGATCAGGTAAAAACAGTGAAGTCATCTGAAAGTGGCTCTGCAGTGATAGAAGTTGCCTCTCAGAACTGAAGTTTAGCTTTGGAAGAACATGAGAGTACTGGCTGCTTTACAGGGATGGGAGGAAACTAAGACTGTAATCTGAAGTTTAACAAAGATAAATTAACACATAGCACAGCCTAACTTACCCTGCTTCACCAAAATAAATATTTTTTTTATTCTCAAGTGCTACATTTGCTGCATTCCCACACTTTCAGTCTTTGTGTATATTAACGAAGTAGATGAAGAGCCATATAGCTTTAAAGTAACTTGGCTGCTTGAATGTCAAATTGGCTTAGGGCATATCCATACTGCAGTGAGACAATCCTGCTATGCACAGGCCTATCTAAAGTAACGTGAATTACCCCATGCTTGGGGTAGGTTTGAATTACTATGCATTCATTGAAATTAGGTACCAGAACTAGGTAGATTAAATGTAGCTCAGGTATGTCTGCTGTTCACAGACGTGCTGACAGCTATGCTAAAGCAGAGGTGCTATAAGCAGCTTATCTCTGCAGGTCGGCTTGTCCATATCATTGCAGCCAAGTTACGCAAACTAGCTGCATGTTGTTAAAATTTTATTGGTTATTTTAGCTCCTAGTTATAAAGGATGATTGGCAGGAGGAAAAACCTGTAAGGAATCTTTTGTGCTGAGAGTGGCTCTCACATCTGGATACTTCTTATGGAATAGAGCTGTCTTCAGCTCTGGTGAGAGGCCTGGTTCTGCAGCTGCAAGTCACTTTGGACACCTGGCACTTCCACTGTGTTTTTAGTATATAGAGGGTAGAAAAGGATGCGGTATGTGAGAATTAGTCTATCTGGGGTTTTATTCAGAGTTATAAAAAGCTTTTAAGTCTTTAATCCACTGGCTGTATTACAGAATCACAGAATCACAGAATTTCTAGGTTGGAAGAGACCTCAAGATCATCGAGTCCAACCTCTAACCTAACACTAGCAGTCCCCACTAAACCATATCCCTAAGCTCTACATCTAAACGTCTTTTGAAGACTTCCAGGGATGGTGACTCCACCACTTCCCTGGGCAGCCTGTTCCAATGTCTAACAACCCTTTCGGTAAAGAAGTTCTTCCTAACATCTAACCTAAAACTCCCCTGGCGCAACTTAAGCCCATTCCCCCTCGTCCTGTCACCAGGCACGTGGGAGAACAGGCCAACCCCCACCTTGCTACAGCCTCCCTTGAGGTAGTACTAAGAAAGCAGAGAAGGGCCCTCCTAGGCAACACATGCCCAACTGATTTGCTATATGTGCTGAACTCCTGTTTAGAGAACATAGCTCTGCCCCTCTGCTCATTGCAGGAGCAGGCAGAGAGAGAGATTGTGTTTTTAACCAAGGTTGCTTTTGTTTTTGCAGAGTATCAATCAATTCAGGCTGTTCAGGCCTCCATGATCCTATCTACTATTTTCTGTTGCGTGGCATTTCTGGTTTTCATTCTTCAACTCTTCCGTCTAAAGCAAGGAGAAAGATTTGTGTTAACCTCTATTATCCAGCTCCTGTCATGTAAGTGATTTTTCAACACTTGTGAATTTAATGATTACATAAAAGTAGGAAAGGGAAAAAGGTTTCCAAAAGAATGAGCTGCATGAGTAATCTGTAGGGCTCTGGAGGTCATATATTCTCCTGCATATTTGTTTAAAAATGTAACTGCTCCATTCTGTACTATTTAGTCAGTTAAAACAAGGATAATATCACAGATCAGAAGTAAAGTAACTTAAATTTTGAAGGGAAAATATCTAAGATTCTGAACATCTCGATAAAATTGAATAACTCTGCAATAGTTATAGGCAGGTTCTTCCTTAATTTTTGTTAGTCCTTAAAACTATCCAGATGTTTAGAATCATTTTGTGTTCTTTGCAAATGACATGAATACACAACAGCACTTCACATTTAGTTCCTGCCAAAGAAATGGAAAATGTGTCCTGAAATGCTCCCAGTTTAGTCTGAGAATGGAAAATAAGTGTTTGCAGAAAAGGACACTGGTGGAAGTCAGTGAATAGTTATGCATATTGACAGTATCGAAGGTTACTAAATCTTGCTGTTTTATTTCTCCTCTAGGTCTGTGTGTTATGATTGCAGCTTCCATTTATACAGATAGGCATGAAGAACTGCACAAGAGCAATGAATATATCCCTGAAGTTTCTGAAGGCCAATATGGCTATTCCTTCGTCTTAGCCTGGATTGCATTTGCCTTTACTCTGATCAGCGGCATTATGTACCTAATATTAAGGAAGCGTAAATAAATGTCAGCAGCTAGTTATTTCTGTCACTACAGTACAAAACCAAATTCCAATAACCATTTTGTATATAATCATTTACATGGTTTTGTAGTAAAGGTATTGTTTCTCTAAAAATGTACTGTGTTCTTGATATGAAACAGAATACCAAAAAATGGCAGGTTTAATGGAATGCCTGGCACCAGCAGATCAGGGGGCTGAGCAGGACAGAGGGAATTTTTTTTTTTACATTTTTTTTTTTTTTTTTTAAACATATTTCATCATCATCAATGGCTTTCTGTTTACTAGGCATTAACAGTTTGTTCTTGGCCTCTGCCAGATTACAAATAAAACCTCTGCAAATTAATTTGTAAGCAATATGCTAACCATATTCCTGGCCCAGATCTAGCCCTTTGGGATGGGAAAAATATAGGGGAGTCAAAAATTAGACCAAAATCACAGTGCAAAAGCAAACAATTTTAAAAGCCCAAAACTGCAATCAGCATGCCTGTTCTAGCAGAAGACTAGTGTTCTGCTATTTATAACATGCAGTAAGTGTCATCGAGCTTTTATTAAAACCACTTGCTTTGCAAAAGTAAACAACTCCTTTTTGTACTCCAGCAAATCATTCTCTTGATTCTCCTTCACATTTCATTTAAGCATACAGAGCCTTTGGCAAGAGAAGTTACCAGCAAATGCAGTGTACAACTTGGGACTGGAGTAGTCTGAGGAGTAAGAGATATTCCACTCAAGTCCTATATCCCTCTATTTTTGCATTGTGCAGTCTTTCTGGGGGAAAAAAAAAAAAGAAAGAAAGAAAAAATGGCCAAAGTCAACATGTTTATTACACTGGGCTTTGATTAGATAGTAATTTCCTGGCTAATATATCATTTACAAAAGCATTCCCTGAGTCTGCCCACTAGGAAATTGGCCTTTACCAAACTAATTCTAAATTCTTTTGTGGATTTTACTTGAAAAGGAAAGAAATCAGAGTGTAATAGTTTTGTTTATGAGTTCCAGGATAGTTTTTCAAAATAAAACGACTTGGTGATTTTTATTTCTCAATAACTTTGTGAGAGAAATCTCTACTGTAATACCAGGCTTAACTGTTCAGCAGTATAATACTAGCTTTGGCTAATGGTGATTTCAGAGTTTGGAGACCAAGGTGGAGAATAAATGAAGTTGCTTTTTCTGGTTAGTCACAGTTTTGATGTTTAAATACAGATTTGACTTTGTAAAAGCACTAACCATGTATTTACTTCAGTATGTTCTCTACAGCTGGCCCAATACATAGGCAATAAAAAATAAATAGGTCTTGGATGAGGTTTTACACTTAATACAGAATAAAGTTGCTATTACAAAATAGCGTAGCTCTATTAAAGTTGATAACTTACGCTGTTATATATCAGCTGATGGTTTGACCCATTCCTGCAGATAATTCATCCTTGATTTCCTCACAGAGTAAAAGTTCAGTTACAAAACTGAACCAGTATAGGAATGGTCTCCAACACGACTAATAGAGATGGAACTAACGATAGTTCCATCTCTATTCCTTGAATATCCTAAAATGCTTTGAAATGTAATACTTATCTTAGGGAGCGAAGAAAGCCCAACAAGACTGGTAAGAAATTACACATGTAAGTAGAAGAGCAAATAAAAGTAATAGTAGTTAAAAAAAATGCAATAAATCGGTTTGAGCAAAGTGCGTTCTCACCAGTCTAGAACGACACTAGTATTTTGTCAGTTTTTCTTTCCCTCTTAGTGTGAACACTCTGAAATTCAAGCATTACTACCCTACTTTTTAAAAGTGTTTCTACAGTTTGCTGAATACATTTCAGATTCAAAGCCTGAATTTTGCTAGCAAGTAGAATTTGTTTTAAATAAACAGATGTAGGTTTAAGGCTAAGAGTAGATAGAGTATAAGCTAGACATTTTGCTAGCCTTATTCAAACATGAAATAGTACAACAAAAATTCTAAAGCAAATAGGGATTTAAACTTTTGTATCTAGAATATAGTTCTATAAAACTATAACTTAAGCTACTATGACTTGAAGAGATGCTTCTTCAGTTTATTGCCTTGACAATGCTTAGGTCATTTATAGAATGAATATTTAAAATAAAGATGTATATATACCTGAACTCAGCTTCAACAGTAAAAGTGCAGTCCCTTTAGTTAGAAATGAAAACCACGCTCACTGTAGCATACAAACAGCAGCATATACATGATTCCACATAGAACAGATGTGAATGTTCTAAGTACCAAGAAAATGCCAAAAAGCTTGGATTAGAGTTAATGGGATAAACATACTTTAGGATATTATTTCTACCTGATGTGCCTCTAAAATATACAGTTTTCTATGCTCTATATATTCTGAAGCTGTACATGAAAATAAAGTTAAAACAAATTATTGTACTGTAATAGCAAGCTAGATACATTTAGCAGTTTGACCTTGTTTTTAAGTTTGGGATATATTTACACAATGCTGGATGAGAAATAGTTGAGTATTTGTGTGAACAGGTAAAATTAAATTCTTCCTGCCTGTACTAGAACCATAAGCTGGTTATTTTTGTCCTTTGTTGAAGGCCTTTCAGGGTAAGCAGAGAAAACATTAGTGTATTGAACCATGTAAGTGCATGGCCCCACAAGAATAGCTATTGAATAATGCAACATCCACACCTGCTGTGATAGGAAGATTACTTGTAAACTCTCTTTTCCTCATTTGCAGAAACAGCTGTGCATTTAAGATTATTCTGAGTGCCTTGACTATGTGAGAGATGTTAGAAACAAGCCAGTGCTTCCATATCTGCTGCAGTCCAAGCTTTGGGTTTGCACTGAAATGACAGAAGCACAGATGGGTTCCTATAGATTGTTCTAAAGCAAACCCTGTTCCCCTCCCTGCAACTCCACAGAAACAATTTCCCAAACTTCATAAAACTTTCAGCATTCTAATCATAGTGGACAAAAGGGAAAAGTCCAAACTATTAGAATATAACCTAGCAGTTGTGAATCCACCTTGACATTTTTGCCCTCACGTGACTCAAAACTCACTGCAAGTAAGAATATAGTAATTAATAATGGAAGAATAGAAGACCAGTTCATAAGGTAGTCCGGGACTGAGAGAGAGGAGTTATAGATTACCACAGAATGATCTGTAATCTCCACATTTCTTTTTAATCAAATGACAAATTAGTACTTCTTTGGGTGATAACCTGCCACTGGAAGTGAAAAGGTCCTTGTTTTGCCTGTTTTCTTCCAATGTGATGCAGAACTACTATTGAGGTTTTCATGGAGAAGACACAAATTATAACTGGGTAGGGGAGCACACTTTGGATCAACTTCCGTTAAGTGTCCATGACAACAGTTGCACATAGGCCTCTTCTAGTTTCAGGATTCTGAGGAAGAGCAGTTTTGCTGGTTTTCAGCAAGCTCTGGAGAAGGAAGGATCCTTGGCAGTGGAGGTTGATGTGGAAACTGCTTGAAAGTCTAGGCACCAAAACAAAAGCAGTTGTTATTTAACAACAATAAGAAGAAGCCAAATGCACTAATTTTTATTCATACAAGCTTGCCTTCACGTAAATACATAAACTTCTGAATTATTACTGTCTATAGTTTCCAAGCTAACAAGTGTTAGAGATTATCTCATGTTTGCATATTAACATTCAGAAACCAAATGTCAGCAACATGCTACCTTCCCAGTAGGTTTTTACCTGAAGTAGAAAATACTCCTTGCATGCTCATAATAACAACTTAGGAAAAAACCAACCAAACAAAAACTTGTGTGCTATTGAAGGGAGTGCCTTACATCTAGAGGGATATTTGTTTACCATGGATCATTGCTAACTAACTGAATTTCTGAACCTTTCCCCCATTAACAAATTCAGAAAAAAAAAAAAAAAAAAAAAAAAAAAAAAAAAAAACATGCATGTACGTAGTCGCTTAGTTTTAAAACAGGTGTATGTTGCATGGCTGAGTAAACCAGCAGGCGCTGTCACAAAATTAAACTATTATTATCATTTTCAACACATATGAAACAATCCTGATGATGTCTGGACTGTATCATGTAGTGCAGATGTTGTTCTATTTTACTGCTGTTGCTTTGAGAAGAAAGCTTGTGTTCTATTTCTCCTCCAAAGCAAACAAACAAAACAACAACAAAAACCACCAGTACCAAACAAGTGAAGCTGTATTTTTAAGATTCAAGTCAGCAAATTTGAATCAAAAACAAATACCCCCCCCAATAAAATAAATAAATAAATAAATAAATAAAAAGCAGTTGTGCTGCTGTCATAAACGCTAAGGTTCAGAAAACTTCATTCAAACTGAATATGCACATATTAATACAAAGGACAAAGTAGGAATATAATGCCTGTGTTCACTGCTTCACAGATTCAACCTTTTTAACATATTATAGGCAAGAGGTAAAATAAAAGAGGTACTATATTCTCTCTCTCTTTTTTTTTAATATGTTACTTTACATAGTTTTATTTACTTTTTAGTAAAATATTTTCAGCAGCAGAAGTCATATCCATGATTAAATATCTGTGTTGAAGAATCAAAACTGTTTTGTTCATAGAGTAAAAATTTAAATCCTGTTAGCAAATAATGTTTTAACACATTTTTAGTCATGACAAATTTGGAGGAGGGAGAAGCAGAGGGGAGGAAGAGGAAATGGGAAGGAAAACTGGGACAAGTTTAGGGGTTAGGATTTTTTTTTTTTTTTGGGGGGGGGGGGGTTATTTCTAGCCATAATACTTCCTAGCATTACTTATTTGCCTGCTTCTGTCAGAGTTTTTACTATTCTTTGAGCATTACAATAGAGCCTCCTCGTGGTGAAAGAGCAGCCCGCTCCTTCAAAGCCCAACTACTTAAACACCATTCCTTTCCCATTTGAAAATATCTTTTAACATGCCATCCAGTTCTAAAGCATACTGCAATACGCAAATCCACAATTAATACCATACTAAGTTTGAGTAAAATCATTTGAGTTTGAAAGTAACTCATTTGATACTTGTTCTCCCAGCTTTGGGAACCCTTAACTGAGGCACACTGGCTTTGAATGCCATTAGTTTGGTAAAAATTTCTGATCTTTTTCTCTGCTCTGCAAACAAGAAGCAAGCTTTAAAAACTATTTTTCTATCCCAATAAACTATCATAAGACAGCTTTACTATACAAAGTAAGGATTTTACAAATGATTTTTCTTCACAGGTTGTGACTTTTTCCCTGTTGTGAGAAGTGTCAATTTCAGGCTAATATTCCTATCTTTACAAATCAATCCACCAAGCAAAAATTTCTTCAAACTGGCAGACTGCTTAGTCTTAGTTAACAATAATCTAGCTGGACTAAACTGTAAGTGAAACAGAATCAGTCATCCTGAATCCATGTAACCACTGATTTTTATCTTCCAGTCATAGATACTAGATGGATACTACTTCATCCCATACAGAATTAACTGCAAATTTCTTCCACCAGCAAAATGGCTTTCAAATTGTTCTCAAAGACATATACCTGTTATCAAAGCTGTGAAACCAACTAAAAGACACAATACAGATGTGTGGATCCAATAACACATTTGTTTAGATTTTTCACGTCACTGGATTTAAAAATTATTCTAATATGGAATGTGCTTAGTAGTGATTGCAAAGAATCTGGACCCAATTTAAAATTAGCACAAAACAAAACCACCAAAAACTAGGCCTACCTTCACCAGAAGTACTTATTTAATACATGTTCGTAGCAAGAATGAGAATCAGTTCCTATCACGCTGAGAACAAGCCTACACTTAGCTGGCTGAAGAACAGGAGTCGCTTTTGTTTATACTCAACACTATCCCTTCCAATGACACAGTGTGACTAACTTTATTACCAAGCAGTTAACAAGACTGTTCAGCGTAACAGCAACAAAGTATAAATATGATAACTTTCCTGTTAGGAGTAGAGGTTGTGAGAGCAATAGACAGGATTTGTAGCCAGTAAACAGATATCTCTTATAAATACTGCTTTTGATCTCCAAAATCCATTTGCTGCTATTATGGAGACATGCAAAAGCAGCTGCTATTGCATGAGTGCTTTTTTTTTTGAGAAATGCATACAGTTTTATGATTTTATAAAATTATTTTATCCTTAAATAAACTGAATAACACATAGCTATACTTCAGATATTAAGTTTAGAGAGATAAGGAAAAAGTAAATGAAAATATTTTTGAAAAGTAAAATGAGAATATTGAAAAGTAAATGAAAACATTTTTCTTTTACCTTTGCTACAGTTATGGCTTTTTTCTTGAATTATACCCATCACTTTGAATTTTCCTCCCTTCATTTCACTCTGATAAAACAATATACAATTTCATGATAAAGCTTCTCTTTTGGTTTTAAAGATCAAGTAATAAGAAGATTATTTAACAGTTTGCAGAACAGAATTCTATATATTAGGTTAGATTTCTTAAAACAAGAAAAGTCTTGTAAAAATGTAAAGTTGTAGAGCCAGGCATAGTATATACCCAGAAATTCAAAGAAGTAAAAGCAATACCTGATGTTTAGCAACAAACTATTTAGAAAGTCATCTAATTGTTTGGGTCCTGCTGTTCTTGAAAGTGTCCTCAGTACTAGATACACAAACAAAAACTATATAGGACCTAACAGTTTAAGAGCTAAATTGTACCTTTTTATGTTCTTTGATATTCTCATGGAAAATAGTTACTCAGCTGATCAATTTAATTAACCATTAAACACTATGTGTTTTTATACCAGTATATACAAATTTAGACCAATACAATTTTGTCTACTCCCCCTTCCCAGAAGAAGAAAAAGCACTGCTAATTTGATCCCATTGACTAAGCTGCTGTCACCAATATTATTTCACTGACTTAACTCACTGGTAAGAAAGAGGTCACTAAACAAACTTCAGTCCCATTGTGATCTCTGGATTTCTGAGGACATAGAGATTACTGGGGTAAAAGCCATCCATGTTCCTCAGGACTTAAATTTTTGCAATTGTTTATGATTTTCTCAAAAAAAAAAAAAAAAAAAAAAAAAAGATAAATAAGAAAATAAAAATAAAAAACAGCCAGGATGGACTACAGAGTCAGATTCAAAATTACTGAAAAAGCATTCTGCACACAGACTACCAAGTGGCTTTTCAGATGGGAAAGGTTTAAGGGATTGAAAAACAAGTCAGACTAAGCTGTCTATGGTGAGAGAGACTGATAGTTTTGATTTTTTTTCCTTGAAATATTCATGTTCTATCCAAAATGAAGAATAAATGAACTGAATAAGTAGATACAAAAACTAACATGGTTCAAGACTGACCAACATCTCCATCTCTCATTTGCTCAGCTTCCTGTGCCCACAACCCAATTGTTTCTGCAGTTTTTCATTCACTACAATCATCCAGGAGACAAGGTTTCAATTTCCAAAGGGGAAAGCAGCATGGTATTTCTTCATCACTTTTCACATCGTTCTTTTCCTTGTAAGTTCACCTTTAAGAACGTGATAGAATAATACAAGCCAGAGGTAATGACAGTCCCCATACTGCCATTCCCATAATGGTGTTCATATATTTGCCTCAAATTTAAGCACCTATAAAACTAACTCAAAAGTCAGGATATTGAAGCAGTCTATGCACCATCAACTAAAATAGGTTTTATTTGAATAATAATAAAAAAAAATCTTAGTTTATTGTTTTTACCTGAACTTTTCTTGTCATTTCTGCTTGTGTGGGTATTTGGTAATGTAGAATCACTGTAATACAAATTTCCAAAGAAGTTTAAAACATGCAAACACATTTGATCTATAAATCTTAATGTACACTGTGACAAGAATCCTTTTTAGAGCTTGTCAGAGCAGCAGAATATTACCTGTCCCCACTCCCAGAACACATGGGACAGCAGTCTTATTGAAGTGATAGACTTGCCAGGAACACTTGGTGCTGCCTCTAAGCAGCAACTATCTAGCAAGTCAACCCAACCCTCCCAGAACCATCTCAGAGGGGTTCTAAAAATCAAACACATCTCTGTAGGGAAGCAGCATGAGAAAATTTGCATTCTGAGCATGTTTGTCAAGATTTTTGGAATAACATTTTTCTTGACATTACCCCCACCCCCCCAGTAAATTTGTCCAATTGTAACGAACGTTTACTGTGCATTATTCTTGGTTAAAGGGTGATATTTAGTTCCTTTAAGTAGCAATCTCAGAATGAGGGAAGGGCTGCTCAGAACTCTCACACTGTCACTTACACTGTTTATATGACAGTTGAACTTATTACAAACAAACAAACAACCTAGAGTTTGTAGTGCTCTGAAACATCTATTGTTATACCAATTTATTACAGAGGCAATTAAATTACTTTCAGGGCATAAGAAATTAATGTAGTAGAAAAACAGTGTGTTGAATATATACAAGTTTCCTGTTGTGTCCCATCATACAAGAGTTTCAATTGTTTTAATTTCCAGAATTTTAAAGTAATGCAAATCCGCTGATGGACATCATCATCAGTGAAGACATGCTAATGTAACTTAAAAACAAAGAAACAAACAACTGCCATGCCTATAAATATTTTGGAAACACAAGTGTATTTTAATGATATTTTAAAAGAAAAAAAGTTGCTGACAATATTCTAGATGTATTTTGTATATTCTGCAGTATAGGAATTAGCATACATGAATTCCACGTTAAATTTCAATACCTGAATTTTTTGTAGTTGCTGAGTTTTGTCTTTCCACAGAGTTCAGTCTGACTTCATCAGAACTAATAAAACAAAAAATATAAAACTTAGAGATGTATAAGAATCAATTCATTTCCAAACAGGCATTAAATATGGTGACACAAATACATCAACAATGAAAAGTTGAACTTGTTGATTAAAACATAATTAAAATAACAAAGTAATGGCTCGGTAAATCAACCATTAATAAACCATATAATTTATGTCACCAACAAAACATTTTGAATCCATTCTACTGACTAAATTGTGAATTCCTACATTTTATTTTTTTAACAGTGAAATATGCAATTAAGGAGCATTCATATTCTAGACATCTTTTATAGATATAAATTCTACTTGCTTCCATCTTAGTAAAATAACAAGTTATTCAGTTTGTTTCTTAAAAATAGGGGTATGCATTAATTGAAACTCTGTCCACTAGTACTACAGTTTGTGCTCTCTAAACTGTAACCATTAATTTCTCACACTGCACAAAACCCAACAACTTCATGGCATTAGTATATGCAATAGTAAATTGCAGGTACACGGGGATCTATGAAGGCATATTTTGCTGTCTCAGTTCCAAGGTCATTTAATACTCAAAAATATCAAAAATAGATGCCCTTATGCAAACCAAAATGCATACCTGCTAATAGGTCAATTTTATAGTGTGGACAGCAAAGCAAATTCCTGCAGAATTTATATTATTATAATATATATATATTATAATACATTCATATATTATATATATACACGATATATATTATTTACTTTTATTATTAATGGCTAAGCTAGCCCAGTTGATCTGAGGTGTAAAATATCTGTCTACGATGGACAGGAAACATATTATGTGTAATTCTACTGAGAGAAAAAGATACCTAAGTGGGCCATCCGTTCTACATTTGTGCTGCCCTTTTTTGAGGTGCATTTTATCTAGCACTTCCTGATGCCATGTGTCAGGAAGAACAGACATCAAATCAGCAGGGCAGTGCTACTTTATAAACAGGTTCTGCACATGCAGATATTATATAAATTGAGGAAATTTTAAGTATCCAGGATGCACCAGTTTTATTGCATCTGTTTTGATCAAAAGAAAAGCAATTTAACACAGCAGACTCAGAAGATTTCCCCAAAGAAGAACCCTAGCCAGATTTTGTGACAGTTAAACCATATAAGCTCAGTTAAATATCAGCTCTTTCCTCTAAATACTCTGTTATGATCAAGGAAATTACAACCATACTGGTCAGCTGTGTTAAATTACTGACCTTACTCATCTTTGATTATGAACTATCAAATTCCTTTCTGATTTTATTTTAGCCATGAGCAAAGATTAATTTGGTTAAACAAAACAAAACATTTTTCTGTAAAATAAAACTTGAAGTAACATGGAAAAATAAGAGTGATTACTACCTTTCAGAACAAACTAAGGAATCTTGTGCATTCTTTCATCAATGTAAGTTTGAGATCAATGATTTAATATATTCTAACCTAATGTTTCATAATATAATAAATAGAAGTATTTATTGGATTTTGGATTTCTCTCATTCCATAAGTGTGATAAAAATTAAAGTAAGTTTGTGATTTTTTTTAAGAAGAAAACATTCATATTAAGAAGTTACCTGGAAAATTTTCCATCTATGAATACTAAAATACCTTTATAGAGACTTTTTTCCTGACATTCAATAAGAAATCACTGCCCTAACAGACTTAACAGGTTGCCCAGAGACGCTGTGGAGTCTCCTTCTCCGGAGATAATCACACCCCGCCTGGATGCGATCCTGTGCACGTGCTCAGGGTGACCCTGCTTGAGTGGGGGGGTTGTATTAGATCATCTCCAGAGGTCCTTCCAACCTCGAACCATTTTGTGATTCTGTGATATTTTTCTTGAAGCACTTTAAGAACTGATGATCTAGTGTCAGCTACAATGGATAATTGGAGATACCAGGAACAGCACTGGACACCCAATGGCAATCAAGTTTAAATTCAATTATTAAAAAGAATTTAAAATTAAATTAAAAAAAAAAAAAAAAAAAAGGAAAAACAGTATTATTATTTTTTTAAGAAAATAAATTTCATCATAAATAGTCTGAAGCAATGTATGGATATTAACTACATCTCAGTATTCAAATCTAAATATGTACCTTTTATATCCTGAAACATTTGCTGAAGTGAAACCAGTATGAGATGACAGCAAAAATGTATTTGAGAAACTTCCTTGTGTGTTTATGATATTAGGAAAAAAAAGCAGGAGTGTCCAGGATGGTTTAGTATCATGTTTTGATCGTCTGAACTTGGAAGCATTATCTGATGAAGGAGAAAACAATACTGCATGTCATAAAACCTACGGTATAAACATGGTCATATTTGTAGTGCAAAAGTAATCAAGATGTATTTAAACATAGCACAAACAAAAATTACCCAAAGTGCACAGTGATGCCGAAGTAAGTTAAAAAAAATACCGAAGCTTAATTTGGTTAAATAAATAAATAAACCCAGACATCCTAATATATTTAAGAATTTTAAAATAAGCATCTTAGTATACCTTATCTATTTTATGCTTTCCATTTAAAGATTTTGGGCAGAAACCAAGAAGATATAAAGAGAATTTTGTAAAATGCACAACAGCCTTTAACAAAACAACAAGCCTATGTTTGTCACATGCAACTCTTGTTACAATTTAGATGTGAAAGACCAAAAGACCTTAGACTCCAAAGGCTTCTTTTAAACAAGCATATTCCTGTAAAGTGAGATTTTTCACGAAACATACAGTCAGCATGGAAGAGGGTGTTGACAGTTCACAGAACTCGTTCTCCTATAAAAACACAACAAAATATGGTCAACCTAATCACGAGAAATTTCTGTTCTTCTTAATATTCAAATATTCCCACAAAAAAAAGATGTTTTGTAAGCTTCTTTTAGTACTATGTATCATACCTTCCATGAAAGTACACATGTATTAACAGCTATTTTGCTAACACTTAAATTTATCGTATTTTCAATTTGAAAATCACCTAAGAAATTAGTTTTTGATTGCAATTCTGCAGATTATAGCTAAGTGGCTGATCAAAGGTAATGCAAAGGGGTAAGTATGCTGCACTTAGCTTTGGCTTTGTAAAAAAGAAGTCTGACCCTTGACAGAAAGAATTCCAATGTCTCTCCAACAAAACAGCATCAAAGCAAAAGCTGTCAACACATGCAGCATCTATGCTGTTCTGAGTTTGTTTAATCATGATGACTGAAAAGAAATATAATAATCAACTGAAAATAAACAAATCCTCAAAAGATCAACCTAACATCTCTGCACAGATTTTTCTGTTCTTAATGTAAGTGACAGCAATGTAGCAGTCACTGTAAACATCCACACTTATCTAGCAGGTTACAACTAGGCATTAATGCCTATACTAGCATATGCATCTACATCATACCCGATGAACAGCTATTTTTGAAACACTTCCTCATGAAGTGTTATCACAGCATTAATATGTCTCTCAAGTTTTGATAGTTTCCTCTGCAACAGAAAAGAAAAACAGTATTACTTCAAATGTTCACCTGAAATAAAGTTATATATTATTATTATTATATAAGACAAGTAGATGGTGAAACAATTGCAACAAACAAAGGCTGAGAATAAAGCTATTATTAACTTATCTTTATGTCACACAAGATGAAAAGATTGTATACCTTAGCGTCTTCTTTCTCTAAGGTAACATAACAATCATATGCAATACAAGCAAAACATTCACACAGTTATCCAAAGAAACTTACTAGGAACGTCATAGCTATTTCTCCATGGTTTTTTTTGCATTGAGCTTGTAGAAGTCTTCTATTTAAACTTTCTAATTGTTGATTAAAGAAGTCATTATTTAAAATATCCATCCATTCATAAGTTATAAGTCTGATCTACAATAAAAATAAAAAAAATATTTCAAATCTAAAAATTGATCAACATTTAAATGTGTACACATATATACACAGTGTTAATTTTAAAATTTAGAAAGTTGCACTCTATCCCCTCCTTCAGAATCTGTCAGTCTTTCCTCTCCAGCTTCAATGCAGAGAGGAGAAAGCTTGTAGCTAGCAGAAATTGCTGTCAATTGAGGACTAAGCTGGTATCCCTTAAATTCCCCATCTCCCAAGGATTCCTGACATCTAACTGATGAATGCATCAGCACCTCCACAACCCCATGCTCTCCGTGTCTTTTTTTTTTTTTTTTTTTTTGTATAAACACAACTACTTCTTTCAGATTCTGCTGAAATCACATAAATAATCACATGATTTTATTTTATTTTTTTATTATTTTTTTTCACTCAGTTCTGGTTCCTCATCCCTTCCTACCAGCACCGAACACCACTTAACCTGTTTCCACAGCCCTTCAGTATTTCCCTCCCCCCTTTCTACCAAGTCTTGAGCACATTTTCCTCCTAACAAAAATCTCCTTTTTATGTTGGACCAGGGCAAGGCAGCAGTCATGGAGCTAAAGGAGAATTTTCAGATATTCTCTGCAAATGGAGAAAGAAAATTGTTATTACTTCAAGTAATTATTCCTACTTCTATCTTCTGGAAAGAACATAAGTCTGGTTTGCCTAAAGCAAATTACCAATGCAGGAGCAAAACCTACTGTTTGACACACTTTCAAGTTATACCAAGATCCACTCACAAAGAAAATGTTACTTATATATGAGTGCATCCAATTCCTTGCATATTTTATGTGAAATTTTGCCTTATATGGCATCAAAAATATTTTAAATTTCAGATAAACAGAGAATCCATTCAAAATAATCCCCCCTTCAAACACCCATATGATTCTCCCTAGAAAGACTGTCACCAACTCATTAGTCCTCCCCTGAAGTCATTAGGTCCTCGCCACAAACACACCTTGTTATAAACATTAATGAATCTGTTTAAACACACACAAAACAACACTTCAAACATTCAAAAGCACTGCAAATTACCTTTTCCAAAAGTTTTTCTCTTTTTTGACACTGTACAAATACTTTTTTGTGTGATTTCACTAGAGTTTTCATGTATTTACAAGCGGTATTTTCCTTGCTTACGAAGCTTACCCTCTTCCTCTGAATGTTCACTGAGGAGGAAAAAAAAAAAAAGAGAAACCTACATCAACCTTTCAAACCTCCTTCTAAAGTACAACATAAGAATTACAACACACGAAGGAACAGTATCCATCAAATCACCTGATGTGCCCCCCTAAAAACACTGCAGTAGTTTGAACTAGAACTGGGACACAGTATTTTGTACAAAAAGGCACAGAAATCAGGAACTCAGGAAAAAGTGTGGAGGGAAGGAGGAGGAGGTGGTGGTGGTAGCAGAAGATGACGACGACAATGACAGAAACAAGATTTGTTTGCTAGTATTAACTTTTTCACTACTAAACTTTATCAGAGATACTGAGATCTATTTTACCCCCCCCCCTTTTTTTTTTCCTTTTTACCCCTCCTTTTTTTCCCCCCCTGACAACAGCACTCTTTCTACCTTCATGAGACAAGCAAATAAAGAAAGTAATGTTTTTCTTTTGCTGAAACAGCAAAATTTGCCTGAGGGCTATGCTTACCTTATTTTAGGTTAGTGCCTCTCAGCTCTCCTTTACTAAGAGCTCTTTGACATACCATGGAAGCCCTTCTCTTGGGAACAGGGATCCCTTAAGGCTTATCACCTGAGAAGTCAGCTTCTGAGGCATGTCAGGAACCGTCATCTTATCATCAGCAAATGAACTTTCTTCCTACCCTTCTTTCTCTAAGCCACATTCAAATGAAAAATAGATAATTAATCTTTAGGGATTTCAATGAGGTAATACTTTGTAGTCAAGAAAGAATCTTGAACCTGAAACTTAAAGATTCTACTTACCTTGCCAAAATAACTATTCCTGTCTTGTTACTTGGCCATGCTCTATGTAAATTTAATGACCATACAACAGGTGTTTTGCATCATACCCAAGCAGAAGCACATCCAGAGAATGGGGCATTTCTGTTTTACTCCACTGATCACCACTAAAGCAGCAGCAATGGCAGTAGAGGCAGTTACTGAAGTAACAGGCAGGTCTGGAAGAATAACTCCCTACCCTGAACAACGTAAAAGCCAGTAACCTAGCTGAAAATTAATAGGCTAGTAAAAATACTAACCTCCAAAATATTTGAATATTTGATCATTTAGAAACATAACTAAACTACCATTACAATACTAAGGGTGAAAAACTTGAAGTTGTTTTTTCTAAATAGAATATTAAGATGCAGAGTGCTATTAAGCAAACACAATCAAAACAAGATAATTAGGACTATATACAACAAACATGTTTCAAACTGAAGATGTACTTTAATTACCACCTATACTTTGGTGATGATTAAGAAGAGCTCCCGTCCCGTTGCCCACCTCTCGCGTCCTGCGCAGCTCTCGCCGCCACTCCTCTCACCCCGGGCCCTAGCCCGCCGCTGTCCGCAGAGCCCCGGCCCTCAGCCGGAGCCGAGCAGGCGGGCCGAGGCTGGCCCCGGGGCTGGGGCTGCGGGCCCTGGTCGCTGCCGGCGCCCCGCCGATGCGGCGGCTCCATCTGTTTCTCCTCGCGTGGCGAGCGGTTGGCGGAGCCGGGCGAGCTTTGTGCGGCCACAGGCATTCCGTGCTGCCTGGCAGAGCCATGACAATGACGCCTCCGAGGCGGTGACATACAGCCGGCCGGCTGAAGTGATGAAACGTTGCTGCGGGCGCAGCCAAGGCCACCAGTTCCTGTTCTCTGTCCCCTCTGGGCAGAATATTTTCTCTGTTTTCTTTCTAAAATAACATTTATTGCTTATTTGTTGTTATTATAAATAACAAACACAGGTCTGATGTATGTCCCTGCAGCTCACGGTGCACAATAAGCAGACGTCTCCTCAAGACACTGCGTTCCTTCACTTACCTGAAAAGTTAAGGCTGCCCGATCTTCTCATTGCTTCAGCCTTGCCCTTGATATTCAGTCATTTCGTATTAGTTTTGATTTATCTGCTATTCTTTTAAGTGTCAGTAGCATTAGCTTTCAAGGTTTGGATTCAAGTAGTATTTCATATGTTTATCACTGCGAGGGGGAGTCCAAAGTCATAAGAAGATGGGATGGCTTCCAAGGCTTAGAAATTCATCTTTTTCAAATGAAGCATAGATACCTCATTACAAATCTTGCTTTCATTCAAAGTGAAACTTTTGTGGCCAGAGTTTGTTCAGAACATTTCAAGTTCCCTACATTTGAATGGAACTGTACATTTAGCCAAAATTGAAATGACATGATCTCACTCTGTGAACATGAATCCTCTCTAGTGAAAAGGCATTACCACATTTAATATTTTATGTTTTCTAATATGCATAAGTGAAAGAAAATGCACTCTAAACAATTATTTTTACATCAGCACATGTTGCCTGTGGACATGTAGCAGCCATAATTAAGAGAGAGTCCATGCAGTGCTTCAAAGAGTTCATGTCTCAAGGCAAAAATGCTCAACTCATCTGGTTCAAATTAAGCTTGGGATGAAGTGATTTATTAAATTACGGGCCAGCAACCAATGAGCTGTATGTGCAAGATCACTATCTGCCATTCAGCACATAAACATAAATATTATGCACTTCCAACATGTTGATAAACACCAATTCCTTAACACCATTTTGCAACTAGATACAAACTGTTCCAACATCTCAACCTTCCACCCACGTTGCTGCATGTACACCCCTTGTCATGGCCCCATCTCCTAAGAGTGCAGCGTCCTCTCTTTATGTGTCTGCCCATGGAGGTGTGGAGGTGTTCTGCTTCTACATCTGCTCATAATGCTCTCTGCATTTTGCTAACTGACTGGGTATTAAGGAGGCACTCCAGGAGCTCACATGCACACACTGGAGCTGTGGGTCCCTGCTGCTGAAGCTGCTGTTGTGCCCAGGGAGAATCACAGATTCATAGAAACACAAGGTTGGAAGGGGCCTACAAGATCATCTAGTCCAACTGTCCTCCTATCGCCAATACTACCCACTAAACTACTAAATCATATCTCGTAGCACCCTGTCCAGGTGCTTATTGAACACCAAGAGGGATGGTGACTCCACCACCTCCCTGGGTGGGCCATTCCAGTGCCTGACCACTCTTTGAAAGAAAATTTTTTTCTGATATCTAACTTTTCTCAGGCATAACTTGTGGCCATTTCCTCTAGTCC
Source organism: Aythya fuligula (assembly GCF_009819795.1). Taxonomy (NCBI): domain Eukaryota; kingdom Metazoa; phylum Chordata; class Aves; order Anseriformes; family Anatidae; genus Aythya; species Aythya fuligula. The sequence goes on along the minus strand of NC_045573.1, from coordinate 16,713,122 downwards.
TGTCAGTAGTTATCTGGGAGAAAGAGGCGACCCCCTCCTCATCACAACTTCCCTTCAGAAAGTTGTAGAGCACAATGTAGAGCCTCCTCTTCTCCAGACTAAACAATCCCATCTCCCTCAGCCACTCCTCATAAGACTTGTGCTCAAGACCCCTCACCAGTTTTGTTGCCCTTCTCTGGATGCACTCCAGGGCCTTGATGTCCTTGTAGTGAGAGGCCCAAAACTGAGTACTGTACTTGAGGTGCGGCCTCACCAGAGCTGAGTATCAGGGATGATCACTTCTCTGGCCCTGCTGGCTACACTATTTCTACTACAGGCCAGGATGCCTTTGGCCTTCTTGGCCGTATGAGCACAGCCGGCTCATGTTCAGCTGAGCGTCGATCAACACTCCCAGGTCCCTTTCCTCTTCACAGTCTTCTAACCACTCTGCCCCAAGCCTATAGTGCTGCATAGGGTTATTGTGGCCAAAGTGCAGGACCTGGAACTTGGCTTGTTGAACCTTATCCCATTTGCCTCAGCCCAGCAGTCCAGCCTATCCAGATCCCTCTGAAGGGCCACTGTACCCTCAGGCAGGTCAACACTGACTCCCAACTTGGTGTCATCTGCAAACTTACTGAGGGATGTTACCACAGGGAGGATGCCCTGTGGGCCTAGGCAGGGGTTGTGATCCCAGCAGGGTGACTCATGGCAGTGCCAAACCTGATTTGGTGGCTTCTCTGTTACATTCCTCTCACCACAAAGAGTTTGCAATCACAAGTATTTGTGCTTATTTCACACTTGTTTGTAAGCTGACTTCAAAAACCTCTTGGTAATCCCTGGGTTACTGTTGGATGCAGCTGATGGATGTTTTAGGCAAACTTCATCATTGCTAGTTTCCTCTTAGCTTTACCAGGTTTTGAGCAAACATCCTCTTTTGAGCAACATCCCCTCTGAACAGACTGCTTAGGATATTCTATTCACATACGCTTTTTATGCTCACATTCCTATCCTCACCCTGTGCTAGCCCAGCCATGTAGCTGAGGGGCTAGCTCGGCATGCTGATTCCCTTGGCAGCAGCTTGTCTTCTGCTCTCACTCATATCAAAAGAGTCATGAAGGTCTCCTCCATGGGTTCGTTATCAGAAGGCTGCTTCAAGGCTTCTTACCATAGTCAACACGCTTTAAGTGATAAAAGTCAGTTTGTTTGTGGTAATAGGAGCAGAGCAAACTGCAGGCAGAGGAGCTGTAGGTGATGAAGAGAGATTGATGGAATCTGGCAGATTTAGGGTTCTGGCAGAGACAGGAGAAAGAGGCACGCTCCTTGGTTCCCTCACTAGTCTGACTTCCCTGTGGGCACAAGGGAATTCAGTGGTGATAGGGATGCTATTCAGAGGGAGCTTGCCAGGTTGGAGAAGTAGGCTGACAGGAACCTGATGAAGTATGATGAAGGCAGGTGTAAAACCCTGCCTTGGGAGCAGAATAAAAACTGCTTAGAAACCAGCTTTTCAGTGGGACCTGGGGGTCCCTTACCTCAGACCCAGGGTACCTCTCTCAAGAGAAAATGCATAGCAGAGGCAAAGCTCCAGCTGTCCTAAGCTGGTTCCAGGCATGGTAAATCCCTCTGGGTGTAATTCAAAGGTAAAAGAGCTCATCTCTGTAATTTACTGCTGTCTTACATGAAGCAGATGCACATTCAAGAAAACAGAAAATACTATCAAATATTGTTAAAACATTAAAAGAAAAACTTTAATTTTTTTTGTAAAACCTTAATTTTTAAAACTCAGTGCCACTTTATCAATATCTACAATATCACAGAATCACAGAATCACAGAATTTCTAGGTTGGAAGAGACCTCAAGATCATCGAGTCCAACCTCTGACCTAACGCAAAACAGTCCCCACTAAACCATATCCCTAAGCTCTACATCTAAACGTCTTTTAAAGACTTCCAGGATGGTGACTCCACCACATTCCCTGGGCAGCCTGTTCCAATGTCTAAATATGACCCTTTTGTCTCCTCCTGGTACTGTTGGCATTTGCTGCTTCCAGGGATGACAGGGGTGGACAGAGCTGTTTCTTTCAGCAGCAGTGCCAGCATGTGGTTGAGGTGTTCCTCAGGGTACAGCCTAAGGTTTTTCCTGTTTGGAACACAGGAAAAATCAGAGACCTGATGTAGGATAGAAAGATTATCTGTGAAGGAATCTAGAAGTGAGAGTTTTATTTATTTATTTTATTTTATTTTAAAGATAAAATTTAGTGACTGAAGAAGTTTGATTAATGATCTATATGCTGGCTTTGAAGAACTACTGAAATAGGGGGTCTCCCTTCTCTATTTGTTTTCTTCCATACCATATACCATCAGTTTGTTTTTCTTATAACAATAAAGGTCAATTTTAGAACAGTTTTCCTGTGTCAAGGACAACAAATATTTGTTATTGACCAAGGACTTTTTCTTCAGCCTTTCCTTTGGATTCTCTTTTCTAAAAGTGATCAGTCTTCTGTTTCAAAACTACCTAGACTATCTTATCATATCCTGCCACTTTTTAAAATAACAGGCTCTTTAGCTTTTCCAGTCTTAAAGTAAGACTTTAACGTTATCAATATGTTAAATGCTGATTAAATCTGTTGCTGTATCACCGCTCACTGCAATATAGGTGGTATTTAATTTAATAAGATTGGGAACTATGGTGGCTATTAGCTAGTCTTCCCACGTCTTTTTAGAAATCCTTTCCAATATCTTTAAATTATTAAAGGATATCTAGTCTTTATTACAAGAGTTTCATTTCTCTGTTAAACCCAGTGAACTTTTTATGATATATTGCTAATATTGAAGTATTGGACCAGGTGATCTTGGAGGTCTTTTCCAACCTTAATGACTCTGTGATTCTGTGATTTGATATTGCAGGAAGAAAACACTTAGGCTTCCGAGAGGTCTAGTTTTGGTAGATATGTTACTTGCTTAACAGAGTATGTCTCAAACAGTGAACACTGACATATTTTATTAAAGTTGTAGCAGTGCATTAAAGCTTGTAAGGCATTAATGTGTTAGCCCAATAATTGATCTGGAAACAAGAACATTTTGAGTACATTTGTCATCCCTATAGCAATTTTTTCAGATGGTCCTCCCTGTGCAGTCTGGATCTTCATAATGAACAGGGATGTTGACTATATTCAAAATCTGTATTAGAAAAGGGACTGTTGGTTTTAATATTTTAATCTTTCAATGAGAAAAGATTCTGCCCAGATTTTGTGCAGGCTTCAGAGGATGTCCCACACACATAACCATGTATGAGGAACCAAAAATATGTCCAGAGCACAAGCACTAACCTTTCTAAACTCCTGCTTACAGACAAGAGACCCACATGATTTCAGAAAATATCTAGAAGAACAGCATTTTTACCTGTAAATGATAGTTAATATTTTTATCAGTTTAATCATGATAACGTTTAGCAGTACACATTGACAAGGACAAAACCCCTGAAATTCACATTTTGAACTTAAACTTGTTCTAGTTGTATGATGACTATCCTGGTTCCAAAAATCAGTGAACTTAAACCAATTAAACATGAGAACAGAAGCAGAGAGGCTGGCCCTTTTAGCAAATAGGGAATGAACATTGGAATAGACCAAATAAGAGGTGTTTTAACTCCTTTCTAGAGGAAAATGTCTTTAGAAAGGATTTATTACCAGAAGAATAACTGCTTGTTAAGCAGAAGAGCCTGTATCTGGACCTATTCAAGTCTGATATATGACAGACCGACTAAGGAATCAGTCTCCAAGAAACAGGCTGTGCTTTGAACACCTGCCAGTTCTTGGTACTATTATTAACCCTGCAAAATAAAGTTTGTCTTGCAAAAATTTGTTTTGCAATGCATAGTATATGTTTTTGTTGTGTTTGTTTGTTTGTTTGTTTGTTTGTTTTCCCTCCTGGGCAGAACTATAATACCCTCTTACTTGCTGTTTTTATTTACAAATTTAAAAAGAACAGGGAAGATATTCAACTTGCTGCTTTCACAACTTGTTTCTTTTAAGTATACAGGCTTATAAACTAGCAACCTCATAAACTGGATTATGTTTGTGTTGTATCCCATGCCTGATAAACTTTTGCAATCACTGTATTACACTGAATATATCATTTAAGTACTAGTTTTAAATATTGTAAAGAATAAAATGATTTATACGGATATGTTAGCAGCAGTTGAGTGGGCTCCTCACCTTATTCTGTTATGCAGTCATTTCCTCTGCTCTGTTCTGTGGAGGGAGGTAAAAGCACTTGTGTCTCCTCAGTATACGCATCTACCCCTCACTTTAGACTTTGGCTTCTCTCTGCATTAGCAATGAAGTTAAGAAGAGTAGTGCAGTTTTTAAGGGGGTCCCCTGATTACTTCTAGTTAGGGTCCTGTTGCTTTAGCTCTTAATGCAGTTTTTGCATGCATAAATTAGATTATTTTCAAACAAAAGGAAACCAGAAGCTCTGCTTCAAATTATTTTTAAAGCCTGATGAGCCCATTGGGGTCTGAATCTGCCCATAGAGCCTCTGGAGTAGGGATAGGAGTAGTCAGAGCTCTTTCTGGAAATGTTTCATTACCCTGTAGAGTGAACATAACCCTGCATCTAAGGCACATGTGCTGGGGCAGCTGTAGGAGGAATCAGAGAAGAAATGAGCCTGGCCCAGCACTCAGTGCCCACTGCACAGCTCCAGGAGCTACTGGAAGGACAAGGTGTGATGGCAGGCTTGGACCACCTTGAGCACTGCCAGGTGTTCTCTTCTCCTTTCCTCTCAGCATCTTCAGGCATTGTGCTTGCTGCTTACGACACGTTCACTTCAGCAGAATTGAAACAAGCCAAGATCCACAGGATAATGTTATGAAGTTCAATTACAGTGTCCTGGTTTGTAATGTTTTAGCACGATACTCCATCTTCTGGAGAAGAGATGGAAGAGGTGACATTTGACAGGCTTAGAATGACTCCTTGGCTTTTCCTTCCTCTTACCTAAAAATTAAGAATCCTTAAACATACTGAGCCTAGTTTTGGAGGTTTTTTATTGAGAAATATATTTACTAGTAATACATGGTTTTCTGCATCCTTTCCTATTATATGTGTTTTTTGATCCCCATTAGCCAATTTCCACTGTATTTTTTTATTTTTTTATTTTAGGATTTTTAAATTTCTTTTAATCTTTTTATTTCTGGCCAAACATTTTGGTGACGACATGATATTTAAAAAGTGCCAAAGAGTTTTGAATTTGCATTGGTAAAAAAGCAGATGTTTGCCAGCTTCCATTCAGTTCAGCCAGTCACAACATGTTAAAGAAAAAGAAAGATACAGGGAAGAACTTTAATATAATTAAAAACATAAACTTAGGTTATTAGTTAATGAGGCAGTGTAACAGATCTCTCCAGCCTCAGGGACAAAATCCCCAAATGTTTGCCCATTTTGTAGTGGGAGATTCAGCTCTGACCAGGTTTCAAACCCAGGGCCTGAATGTCATTTTTATGATATTAAACTGATCCTCGGAGGCCCTAATGCCTGCAGTTCATACCAGACTTCTGTCACATTTATAATGGTCTATCCCACTGTATAGGGAAAAAGAGAAACAATAACAAGGTCAGTTCTTGATACATGAATTTGATGGAAAGAACATTTTAAATAGAATTGAAGGTGGTATCTGAATGCTATGAGAAATCACCTTTGCTGAAGAAAACCCTGAAGCAAACAAAAATAATTTTACAACAGTAGTCCCAGATAGTTCTTAACTTTTTCCAAATCTGTATTAAAAGTATGAAGTAGTAGTCAAGGTCGTATTTGATTACTTTTCATCCACAAAGGTACTTGCAAGCTGCCTGCTGAGCAGGCCGGTCGGGCAGGGTGACAGAAGGAAGCTCTGAAATGGCCTCTAGTAACAGCAACTTACAGAAGGCTCCCAAAGCACTTGGGCAAAGTAACTGAAGTTGCTGAGGCAAGTTAATGTTCTTTTGATTAAATCTTGAAAATTTTAGATGTCCTATTATGTGCTGATTAACGCTGACTGTGTTAGTGTCAACCAGGCAGGAGGCAGCCAGGAAGGCCAACCGTATCCTGGGGTTGCATTAAGCACAGCATCGCTAGTCGGTTGAGGGAGGTGATTGTCCTGCTCTACTCTGTGCTGGTGCGGCCTCACCTCGAGTACTGTGTGCAGTTCTGGGCACCACAGTATTAAACAGTATTAAACATTAAACTGTTGGAGAGTGTCCAGAGGAGGGTGCAAAGATGGTGAAGGGCCTAGAGGGGAAGACATATGAGGAGGGCTGAGGGCATTGGGCCTGTTTCAGCCTAGAGAAGAGGAGGCTGAGGGGAGGCCTCATCACGGCCTACAACTTCCTCACACGGGGGAGAAGAGGGGCAGGCACTGATCTATTCTCTTTAGTGACCAGTGATAAGACCCGAGGGAATGGAGTCAAGCTGTGGCAGGGGAGGTTCAGGCTGGACATCAGGAAGAAGTTCTTCACCAAGAGGGTGATCACGCACTGGAACAGGCTCCGCAGGGACACAGTCACCAGCACCACGCCTGTCATTGTTTAAGAAGCGTTTGGACTGTGCACTAGTCACATGGTCTGAATTTCTGGTTAGACCTGTGTGTTGCCAGGAATTGGACTCAATGATCCTTATGGGTCCCCTTCCAACTCTGGATATTCTGTGATTCTATGATTTTTAATTAGGTTCGTTGCGTCAGAAAATGGGAATTTTTCTCCTCCCCTCCTCCTCACTTCCAGATTTTCATATATCGCTTCTAATGCAGGATGCTGTTTGCAATACTGCTGACTTTTGATAGTTAAATTTATGCTTAATTTGTGGCAAAGTGGCAGTCTGAGGATCTCATTTAATTTTACTTAATTTACTATGGAAATAGATAAGCAAGTTATGTCTGATATGCTTGGGTCCACAGTGGATTCAATATGTTAATATTTTTGAAGAGATCTAGCCAAGAGTTATTTCTTCACTGTGGCTTCAATTGCTCACATTGGGCTTTCATTCTCTGCTTCTCTGCAGAAGCACGCCTGGTTTGCAGAATGAAAGAGCAGATGAATACTGCATGGAGATGCGGAGTGGTTCTATGTTGTGGTATTTATATTCAGATTTAGGCCTAACTGTTTGGAAGGAAAAAAATTCAGATGTTTGTGGTGGCAATTATGGATATACTCACAGATTACTTTCTAGAGCTGGACAGGAAGCTTTCCTTGAAAACAAGAAGCCTGGAAGTCCTGAAGACGCGTGTTGGTCTGAAAACTGATCACAGTCAAGAGAAAGTGTTTTAAAGCCTTCAATAGTTTTTGAATGTATCTTCTGTTCCTTCCCAGGGTCAGTATTACTCATAAGAAAAACAGAAATATTCCTAGTTACACTTCCTTGTCTGCAAAAACTAAAATGTCTTTGCTTAATGTCTTCAGAGGAGTACTGGCATGATATGAACTATGGTTAACAAAAGTAATCTAGTTGAATGTTATATGAGTCAATTCAAAACTGTTAGTTTTCAGAAAGACTGAATCTGGGATGTTGTAGATTTCTATAAATAGCTCTGCAGAATTATATGAAACTAAAACAGGGCAGTGACATTTAGGAAAAATATGCAGTTCATTGCCAGTTGTTTATGAATCACATTTGATTACATTTTTCTGAACTAATTTTTGGGTTTATGGTTATACAAGACTCTCATCTTGTAAGAGGGATTTTAGGTCTTAGGGAAACATGGGCACATTGCCTTTAAAACACATTAATCTTATATTCATAGTCCCGAACACAGAATATGTGTTCCTGACTTCTGCTTTTTACGTTCCGGTCATAATATTATCATATTGTATTGTATTGTATTGTATGATGCATACCTTAATACAGAGCTTCCATCCTGTACCTTTTCATGTGACAGTGCTTCAAAACATGCGCTGTGCTTCAAATTCATGTCAATTGATTACCAGCTGTAATGACAAGCAGAACATCAGAAATATAAACAAAATCCACTACATGCTATTCTCTATATGCATTTCTATTCTTAAATTGAGTCAGCACACAAATTTTCTGAAGCCATGATTAGTCAGCTAATATATAAAAATTTAAGGTAAGTTCTGATGTGCTGTTGAGAAATGCTACAGGATAATTGGGGATTCCACTCCTAACTCCATCAGGTGGTGCAATTGCTGCATAGGCTGGATACAAGATCTTTCTTCAAAGGCTGGGAGCAGGGAAGTAAATGGAGTTTTCTTCTTATAATGTACTGAAAGCCAGCTCAAAGAAATGCCACCCTGCAGCAAGTAAACTAAGTTTAATCTGTCATATAAGCATCAGTTGTTCTGTAACAATTTTTAGGGCAGAAGATGATCTTAACAGTCAAGAATGAACTAGTAGAATTGCCCCAAAGATTCAAGGTACTAGTAAGTACTCTGTTTTAGGACTGAAGACAGCATTCAGCATCCTAAATGAAATAGAATTGCTCAGATTAAACCTTTACATCTTACTTTTCCCAATTCTGGTGATGAACTTAAAAGTATTGAGGTATTTTCTTGTGTGGGAGGAAAGAGATAAAATGATAATGGAGTAGTTTGTATAGAAATTATAATTTTCTGTAGCTTTTGTATAAAAAATACACTCAAAAGGTTTATATGAAATAGCCTTGTATCACATGAGGCTTTTTTTCAAAATTATTATTAAGAGGTTTTCAGAGATACATTATTCTGAAATTTGTTGCTGTCCAAAAGATTAAAAAAAAATAATAATACAGAGCTGAGTAAAATATTCCTAGGAGCTAGGGAAATACTTGTTTCCCTACAGCACAGGTCAATAGGCAACCAGGATAAAGATAAAGCCATTCATGCAGAAAATCTGAGAACTGTTGTTCCCTCCAGCTCCGCAGCTCTAAGAGAGGGTATAACGTGCTTCTGTTTTTAACTGTCATAAACTGGAGATTTTGGTATAATAGTAGAAAGGGCAATCAGACAGAGATTTGAGTTAACAGCCATAGAGCTGCAGAAGTGCCAGTGAGACGCAAATCAGATTGAGCACATCCACTGATGGCTCATATTTATTAGTGCTTTAACTATGTAGTGTCTGCAGGAGAAATCTCTATGACTGTCAGAATCTATATGACAGAGCAAAAGAGGATGCTTAAACATGACTCTAATATTTGTGAGTCTACCCCATCTGCTAGAAATCTATTTTGTAGATAAAAAACTGGTGGATATAAGAGAAATATATGATGATTTATTTGGGAATAATCTGTTAAAACTAGGTGGCATTTGAAGTGTTAGAAAAAAGAGAAGTGTTAGAAAAAAAGAAAAGTTTTTAGAAAAAGAAAACATCCAGTTGTTCCCCTTAACTGTAACAAATTGCACTAACTGCAGAAGTCCACTTCAGTGTAGTGTGAATGTTTGATAAGACAATGCATTTGATTTTTCCCTCCTTACCTCTTGGGGAGTGGAGGATGGAGAAAGAAAGCAAACTTTAAATGGTAAGTAGGTAAGTAGAACTTGGTTTGTACAGAAGCCCAGTACAGATCTTTGCATGACACTTTTGCCCATCAAGCATCTCACTTAGAATTAGTGCTGTTAGTTTTTACCAAGCAGTGATTGTCATAGTAAGCTGGGAGAAGAGACATGAAAGAGAATATAAGTCAAAACGTGGTGGCAGTATGATAAATAATTTAACAGTTTTTTGTTATCTACCAACTCTAACCTTTTGTCTAAATACTTAATACAGACCTGGAATAGTAATAATACATCTAAGGGAGAACTAATTAAACATTTATTATCCAGATTAAAAAGCAGTTATTGTTATTATTTTTAGTAATTAGATGTCATACATAAATTTGTAGGCTACAGATGTTTATTTCAAAGCTTTGCAAAACTTTGTGCTTCAGAAAATTAGTGGACATATTAAGTAACTTTCCTTGAAATTGTGTTGGGTAGGATTAATTATGCTTAATTGTTGTATTTTTTTTGTTTATGGATGCTTTCCAATAATATCATCACCTTCAATATGACTTCTACTTCTAACGGCTGTTACACTAGTAGTGGATATTGGCACGCTCCACTGTCTCTATAGATTTGTCATTCTTCTAGGACCAACTTCCAAGCTTTCTATATATGTTTTGTTCGTTTGTTTTGTCTTCTTACAACATCAGTTACTGTTGTGACAGAAGGAAATGAAGGTCTGTTTGCCTTCATTTTGCAAATAAAAGTAAGCTGTTGATAATAATATATGCTATTCAACTGCATACATTTCAAAAGAACTATAACTTTTTCATCCGTAACAGTGGATAATTAGTAAAAATATTTTAAATTGTGGAGTTTGGTGTTTTTTGGCCACCTCCAATTAAATGCTATGTTTGTGCAGTAAATGTGAGAAATAACTAGGGATTTGGCAATTTTGTAAAGGAGAAGGCTTGACAGTGCTCTTCAAAAACAGGTGCCCAGACTCTTGCTTAAACATGTCTGTCAATGAGGATGTTGTCAGACTGGGGAGGACATGCTTGTTTCTGAGGTCCTAGCAAGTCTCCAAGTCGCTGCGGCTAAGCCTTTCTCATGGTGACCATGACAGTTTGAGTCTTAGGGTCTCTTTCTGTCTTGGGTGTTTATGGCTGCCTTCCTTGGGGAAACCTAACATGGATCTATGTACTTGAGGCTGAAGAACTTCCTCTCCTGACCTTCTCAACATTTTTGCAAGTTTTCATATCTTTGATTTATTGCTGTAGCCATTTCCTCTGTGTTGTCACATCTTTCAGTAGTTAACTTGCTTCCTCTATTAATAATATCTAAAAACCATTTAAAACTTTGGGCTTTTGGCTAGGGAAATAGAAATCAATGACACACTTTTCTTTAAAATAAAGGTCTGAATGAAAGACTTGTTACCATCTAGAAAGCACAACATGGCTTGTCCTTAATACTGTAAGTTAAGTAACATTAAACATCAAGCCTGAGCACAAGTGCATATTGAGATCATCTGTGCAATTTTTGTGTATGCATAGTCTGATGGAATCTGACTCATTCAAGTCTTCATTTTCTAATCACTTTAAGCTACTAAATAAGTAGCTATACATGTCATTACACAACAGCTTAAGCTAACTCAAGTCAGCACTGTTGCAGTCCCACCTTTCCCCTTCCCTCCCTATGATGCAGTCTCATATTCTCTTTACAGGGCATGTGTGTAATCTGTGTAGAGCTAGTTCAGGGAGCTACTAACAGGATGTGGATTATGTTTTCATTCCAAGTCTGTTTTGTTGGGTGAGTATAGTGCCAGCACCCAGGTGATGGACAGACTGATAATGTGGGCTGTGGTAATGCTGACTTACATTATTACAGGTGTTTGGAAATGCATGAATGGAAGGAAGGAAGGAAGGAAGGAAGGAAGGAAGGAAGGAAGGAAGGAAGGAAGGAAGGAAGGAAGGAAGGAAGGAAGGAAGGAAGGAAGGAAGGAAGGAAGGAAGGAGGGAAGGAAGGAAGGAAGGAAGGAAGGAAGGAAGGAAGGAAGGAAGGAAGGAAGGAAGGAAGGAAGGAAGGAAGGAAGGAAGGAAGGAAGGAAGGAAGGAAGGAAGGAGGGAGGAGTAGTTCTCTCCTGCTTCCCAATCAGGCAAAAACCTGGTTATGTTCCCTCCCTGCTTTCATTGTCACTTCTCAAGTCGGTCTGATGTGCTGATTAATTTGCTATGAAGGCAGAAAAATAACCCAAGATGTTAAGTAGCTTGCTATATGTTAGCAGAATAACATTGTTTACAATGCCTTCAAATTAACTCCAGAGCCAGTGCAAAAAAAGTAGGTAGAAAGAGGAGGTAACAGGATCCTCCCTCTGAATGAGAGTGAACTAGTAAATAGAGTGTAGTTAGGAAATGTATCTAAGCTTGAGCATGACTGTTTAGATCTATGGCATTTGGCCTGTGGCTTTAAGGAGTAGTTCAGAGCCAGCCTCAAAGCAAGTGAAAAGATGTATTAAACAACAAGCGCAAAACCCATGTGTGAAGCCAAATCTCAAGAGAATACTGTCACACAGCATTAGTAGATAGGACTAGTTGCTGCTCAAAAATAAATAAATAAAAATCACTGGCCTTTGAAGAATAAATGCAATTTAGGCCCCTACTTTTTCCTGTTTGCCTTACTTTCTGTTACCTTATACAATTTAGTAGTTAATACATTTCTGGCGTCTGAAGACTGGGCCTTGTATGATGGAGAAAAGTTGATGTGTCATTCTAGAACAGTTAACTTGGCACTTTATACTGTAAACTCAAATAGGTCCAGAAGTTTTCTGCCTGGCTGTCGTGTATTGGTGTGCCACTGTTCATGTCTTGAATTCAGCATGCTTTCTTCTTGACTAGACAGTCATCCCAGAAATTGCAGGGTACAGAGATGCCAGTCATCTGTCTTGCTTTATATAGGCTTCATTAGCAAAGTGAAAGCCTATCTTGTAGAATATGCTATGTTTAGTAACAGTTGTATCCTCTCCACATTCCTGCTTGTAATAACTAGAAAGTTTTCACAGTATAGATTGTAAGCAAACACATAGATTGTAAGCGAACAGCATAGATTGTAAACTTCCGGGAATACATTGCGTAAGGAGGTGGTAAAAATTTTCACAGTGTATGTAGACTGTAAGTTTAAAGCTTTTGGGAATATGTTAAGTAATAAGGCAGGAAACAGACTTCGGATGCAACATTCAGTAGTGAACCAAGTCCTCTAAGTGATCATTTTTTCTCCCTGTGATTAACATGGTGTTAAAAACTGTGACAACTTATGTAAATTTACAGAATTTCATAAAACAAACTTTTTTTTTTCTTTCATATAAGCAATGGGTGATCTTGTATTTAAGGGAAATATTTTAAAAAATCTTCAATCTTTATTAGGACCAGACTCAAAAATTGTGTTTTAACTTAAAACTACTCTGTCTAGCTACATTTTACAGTGAGATGTGTAGCTATCCCCACTCTTTATATCAAGAACTTTGGTAGGAAATTCTAGGAAGTACAGTTCAGTTATCAGAATTTATATTCTTAGTTAATGAGCATAGTGAAACACTGCAGTATGACAGAGATGTCACTTAAAGCTGTGAAACTGATAATGTATCTTACTTTTTATAGAAAGAAAAAAAAAAAAAAAACACGTAAAGGAAATGTGGAAATGGGCTGTTGCCCAATAAATAAATAAATAAATAAATAAATAAATAAATAAATAAATAAATAAATAAATATCAGCATAGACAAAGAACAAGGTAGCTTTCAGATAGATCTGGGCAGACTTAGCCAATGTTACAAATGTGATACACTGGTTGCAAAAACCAATGAACAATTGCTAGTCTTGCAGTTGAAGTATGTGATACTTGGATAACTTCTTGTGGAATAAGCTCAGCTTCATTTCAATTTAATTTAGTTCAAAATATATATCTTCTCTTGAGACAGAAAAAAATACATATTTCTGGTGACTGATCAAGTTAAAATTTTAATGAAAAACTAAAAATAAGATTAGTTTTAAATTGAGAAGAGCTTGGAATGGTTTGAGGATTCTGTATTAAATTCACCTATTACTTAGAAGTGCTAGAGATACACCCAGATGAAATACATCCAAGGATTGACATGGCCATTCATAACAAATATACTCTACAGAATAAAATTATTTGAGAAAACCATAAGTATATTAACATAATAGCTAATCAAAGACTGGAGAGTCACTATAAAGTAGAAAATTCCTGCAGTACAATGTAAATAAAGTCATGTGTGCATATGAAAGCTGACTTAAGGTAAATGTTAGTAAGGGTACTATTGTACTGTTGCAGCTGGAAGAGGCTTTCTGGCTCCAGAAAAATAGGGAAGTCATCATGGGAACAAACCCCAATCTCATGCAGATTTGCAGATTTGCATATTATTTTGCACAGTGGAATGATGATCTTGATTGCTTTTTGATTTATAGATATTTCCCAATCCCTTCTAAGGGTGCTAAACAGTGCAAGTATTTTAACTGCTTTTTCTTTTTCAAGCTTTATCTTCAAAGGTTTTAATAGCATAAAGAAAAGAAGTGTGGGATGGTTTTGTCTAAGTTCATGATCAAAATGTAGCTCGGGCCATACTCCACTTAAAGCTTTGGTAGAGGGCTTATGCCTCTTTTTTAAAGACTGAGAAAGCACCATGACTGATGAAAATTCTCATCTCCCACCAACATCAAAAATCAAAAGAAAAATTGAGTCAAGCTTTGTGAGATACATGTCCTTGAATTGGCCTGGCCTGACAGGCCTGCTCATGCAGGGAACTTGGGGATCAGAGTGTTTTTGTGTATGCCCTCCTTTGGCTGCAAAAGTCAAAGGAGCTCTGCTGCAATCTTTCCTATAAGGGACTTGGAGTCTCCAGTCACATGGTCATAAAAGCATGCATAAAATATATTATGGGTAAAAAAAAGCGAGAACAGTTGCAAGAATCAGTGTACAGTGTACAGCTTTCTTGAGAAATACTATGGAATAATCAGGAAGATGGATGTGTGGGTAGGATCATATGTGTCTTTATCTTTTAAGCCCCTGTTTTGAGTTTAGGCCACTTTATGCTTTTGAGATTTATGCTACACTGTATGTTCTTTTTCCATAAGTTATCCAAATAAAGACATGGAAGCGCACTGGCTAATGGGCTGAGCAGCAGTCAGGGAATACAGAAGTCTTGACTTTTAATCCCCAAGCAGATTCTGTAGCCCAGGAAGGAGAGACTTTTTGATTGCCTGAGTCAAATTGCCACTGCACGGTACCATTCAGTTCAATGTTAGGGCATTCACTAATTAGAATTTGATCACTTAGAAGTGAAAGAAAATGCAAGGGCTTGTATGCATATTGTTTATACTTGTAAAGAAGATTCACAATGGTAGGAAAACATTTGCTGTTCTTAGGAAAGCTCTGGAGTCTGCCTCAGGTATTCATTTCAATGTGTTCAAATTAAGATGCTATTATATGAGACAGTTTCCAAATTATGTCTGTTGAATTATATACTGAAATAGCATTAGGGCTTTGAAAACTGCTTGAAGAGTAAGTTTGGGAAAAAGTAAAATGTTAATCCACTGAGTTACTGTTTAGCAATGTCTTTAATTTCTTGAAATATAGTATAATGTATCTCAGACTTGGAAGTGGGAGAAACTAAAGTGTGTTAACAATTGGTTATTTTAAATAGTGTGAAAAAAGTCCACCTACTACATGAGTTAACATCTGAATTGGTATTCAGAACTAAGAATCAGTGGTGCAGGTTGCTTTTAGGGGTATTATTAAGAGTGTCCCTGGAAAAAATGCTGGTTTTAAGAAGTCTATTTCACCCGTGCATTAAGAAATACATATTCCTCTTCAGTGGATATATTATTAGAGAAGATGAGGTGAGAAGAGAAAGACAGATCATGCACACAACATTTAGGGCAGAAAGTGGTTGACTGTAGCTGTAGGCAACAACAGCAATGAAAAAAATGTATACATGTAGAGGAAACTGAAAGCGAAAGATTAGAAAAGTTTAAGATTTTGATGGATGTGAGTAAATTATAGGCAAGTAAAGAGCAAAATGGAGCAGGAAAACAGTATCCAGGACAAACTTCGATGCAGATGAGTCAGAACAAGCTGACACGCCATAGCTGTATTATCAAAGACAAAATGAAACTCCTGTCTTTGCCTTATTTTAGCAGTCAGGCAGTCTTTAAAGAGAAACAAGTAAACCAGCAAAGAGGATAATGCAGGTCTTAGAGTTAATGCTTTGATTGTTGCTGCCAGGGCACTAGTAGGTCTTAACTGCCCTGACCAGCTTCACCTGGGGCCTCCAGTCATACCTGGGGCCCTATTTAAGCTCAGTCTTTCAGGCCCTAGTGTGCTGCTACTTTGGGGGGGGTGCAGGTGCAGGTGCAGGTGCAGGTGCAGGTGCAGGTGCAGGTGCAGGTGCAGGTGCAGGTGCAGGTGCAGGTGCAGGTGCAGGTGCAGGTGCAGGTGCAGGTGCAGGTGCAGGTGCAGGTGCAGGTGCAGGTGCAGGGCCTTGAGGGTAGCAGCAGTTTGGCCTGGCTGTGGGCCTCGCTGAGGTAGCCCCTAGCTTGTAGGCTGATGCCGTGCTCTGGGCCTGTTTCTGTAGATCTGGCTGCTACTGGGCTGTGTCTGAACCTGGCTCTCATCACCAGGGCTGGTCCTGATGCATGGACTGACTTTTTAGCTTGGCATGTGTTGTTACTATGGCTTTGTTCAAGGATCTGGGCTCTTGGCCCAACATGGCTATGGCCTGCCTTGTTCCCTTGCTTGGGTGGCAAGGCCCTCGGCTGGCAAGGCCCTTGTCCTGCTGCCTGAGCTCTGTGCTTGGCACCCTAGCCTACAGGGAGCAACTAGCCTCTGCTGCATCTCAATGGCTGCTTTATTAGCTGGAATATGGTAGGGTCAAGGAAAATTGCTGGTTTCTTTTTTATTTATCCTTTCAAAGGATTAGGTTGGGTTGGCAGAGGGGAGTCAGTATGCCTCTAGATGTGAACTGCTTTAACATTTTTTTCAATTCTCTGATAATTAGTTGCATAATAAAATAAGAAAAAATAAATGGTATTTGGTTATTTTCCCAAATATTATACTTCCATTAAAATAATGCCCCTCCCACCCCCAGGTTTACAGGTCCACTAAAATGAGATGATTCTTATGGCAATATGCATTACTCTGTTGTTGTAGTAGCTGGAGGAATACAACAGTAGATGTTTGTTGATCAAAAGGCAGTAATATTTCTGTAGTCCAAGACCTTAGATCAAAGATGTTAAGTACTATGTTTTAGGACAGCTTACCTGGTGTGTGAAAACAGTTTCTTAATATCTTTGGAGATTTCAGCTGAAACTGTATAGTAGGTACTAACATGTTAACTCTTTTATTAGCACACCACGCAATAATTTGGTATAATTCTACATCTTGAGAAGTAGTTTATTTAACAGTTAACAGCTATACAGAGCTCTTTTTGCAGTGATTCACTTCTATAGTCTGTTCTATTATTTTAGTAACATATGACTTTGCCGCAAGAAAGACTTCAGCCTTTGCTATTCTCTTGCAAAAGGCTTATTGTATTCATTTCTTCTTTATTTTATTAGGAGAGAGCCTTGATATTAAATCTAGTTTCCTTCCTTGCATTTACAGTGCATCTACTTTCTTGAGGAAGTATACCTGGTTTTATGTTAAACGCTTAACGAGATGTTTCTTTACATTGAACACTTCTTATTCAACTATCTCTTCTATTACTTCTAA
This sequence comes from Aythya fuligula, assembly GCF_009819795.1. Lineage (NCBI taxonomy): Eukaryota > Metazoa > Chordata > Aves > Anseriformes > Anatidae > Aythya > Aythya fuligula. Next base: position 16,695,925 of record NC_045573.1, on the reverse strand, counting down.
TTTATAAAATGCAACAAACATTTCCATTCCCAGACCAGCTTTTTCTGTCCCAATGATGCATTATGTAAACTGTCCTATTAACTAGGCTGCATTAAAATGAAGATAAAGCGATAACAGGCATCAACCACGACCCTCAACTTTTGCTGGATATGCAAGCTCTGCCTTGTGAATCGTCTGTTTAGGAGACTGAAATAGGGTATGTGGTTGCTAATACATGTTCTTATGCCCTTGTTTTACATGCAGGTGTTGATTAAATTGTTTATATTAACTGGTACTCTTTCTGACATTGCAAGTACTGGTGCTTCAGAATATCACTTCTAGACTTGAGTTTGCTTTCTAGTTCAGTAGCTATTGTTTAATGGTAGCATTATCTTTATTCTGGCCTTGGTAGTTGATTCTGCCCATTCTCCATTTTCGGAGGTGCAGTGCGTGCTTCAGCTGTGTTATGAACATGTTGTAGAGACATGCAATTACTTAAATTGTTTCTTGATTTTTAGCTATGTGCTTACTCACAAAAACAGTAACTTTACTCATCTCCTTGTGAGATACGGGAGGGTGGTTCTGGGAGTAATACAGCACTTCAGGTCTGATGGAGAATGTCAGAAAATGAACTAACTCTGTAAAGGACTCAGTATTGAGCTGATTTGCTTGTCCCATACAAGGGTTCATTTTCTTTTAGTTGTACAAATACAACAAACATTGCCACTTTCCAAACTTTTTTGTTTGGTTTATTGTCTGAATAATAAGCAATACACACTCATTACCACTGCCTATTACAGTGGAGGGGTGAAATCATAGAGTAATAGTGAAGGCATCAGCTGTAGCAGGAGAAATGACTTAAACTTAAGATTAGTGAGAAATTATGAATAAGAACAGTATTTCATCAAAACCATAGCTCAAAAAGTAAAAATTGGAGCAACATTTGTGCTGCTACTAGGGAACTTTAGTTTCATGCCTTAGGGCTTCTCCAGGAAGCAATATTGAAGAAAATCTTGATGATTTGATTTTTGGGCTGTCAACCTACAAGAAAAATCCAGAGCCATTAAACATACTATATTTCGTTGCCAGCTGATCTTGGTATTCTTCTGGTACTGATGTCTCATGACAGGACCCTGAGTTCTGGCTGGCTTTCTTTATACTTCAAGGGTATGAAGTAACTTACAGACTTGTTCTTAGACTTCCTGTGCTTCTTTCTTTTAGTGCCATTAGTGAAGTGTACGGTACTTTGTAAACACATAGAGTAATAGTGGAGGGTCTGTAAGCTTGCTCTCTTTCATGACCCTGAGGAACAGGGACCTTTTGTTTTGTCTTCTACCCTTCTAGCGTTTCCAGCAGTACTGGATCATGGTCTTTCGTGGGAAGTTAGCAAGTTAGTGTTTTTACAATTTAACTCTACTTTCCTATTCCAGAAGATAGGAAACTATAAGTAGAGCTTTATTAAATACAATTTCAGTCACTCTAGAACAAGTATCCTAAAGAAGATCCATGAGTAAAAAAGGCTTGAAAATGATTTAAAAATGGGTTCTTTGGGTCAGTTGCACAGTGATGTTACTATAATAATAAAAAAAAATGAACATCAACAAAAAAAAACTCACTACATTTCTCCAATGAGATGGAGTGCAGGAAAGCACTGAAAACCAGGTTCCAATTTTATTGAAATGTCGAAACATAGATAATGTAACTTAAACTTGAAGCGTCAGTTCATTACATATCATCTGCTGATAAATGAACTTTGGTGAGATTGCAGTGACTTGCCACTGAATAGTTGGCTGATTATAGCCTCTCTAAAATACTTAATTTAACTTGTTCATGAATTATTGAAAGTACATGATAGCCAAACAGATCTCTTGGTAATATTATTGATGTTCTGTCCTCTCCTCATTTAATCATGTCTCCTACTTACTGTGACTGCTCTCTATAGAGCAATGAAATGATGCGATTTTGTCATTTTCTCATAGATCTCAAAGGATGAAGTATTCCATTTTCACAACAGATGATCTAACAACATCATGTCCCTGACTAAAGAATGTTCCACCTGCACCCACCACAACTTCCAGGTATGCATCCTTCCTATTCTCTAGCAGTGTGCTGTCAGACCCATTGCTGAGCCAATTCAGCTTACTTTGCTGCACAGCCAAGAAAAGTTACATGTTTTTGCTAGGTCAGGGAGTTGTATCAATTCAGCAAAGACTCACAGGATTAGAAACAGGAGGAGCTGGGACTGTTTGCTTTTGGCAGCATTGGAATTAGCTACATCCTCAGTCTTCCGTATCATTATATGATTTGCTGTTGCATTGAATATCTGGCTATTTTGCTTTTGTTGACTATTACAGTTTTCATAATTAAAAAACAAAAGTTTTAATGAAGATAGATATGGAGTTACTTGGAATGAGAATCCAGAAGTATGGAGCCTTAAGGCTTCAAAGGCAGTAGTCTAAACTGTATTTTTATCTTCAAAGTACAGATTTAATTGTTTTTGCTTATTCCTGAAATTAATATGAGCCAAGAGCTCCTGCCTTTCACAGTGGTGAGATAATACTTTGGTGATCTGCTAGCTGGCAGCACAGTTGTCTAGGTGTTGTCCTCTAATTCTGTCCTTTTCCCCCCAAGTTCCAGCAGCCATGTTTTTTCTTTTAGTCTACCAATAGTTGTGCTTATTAATCAGTCTTCAGTACTGTCCTTCCTTATCTTTTTTTTTTTTTTCTATTAACAGTTGTTTTATTGTTCTCCCTTTTTTACTTATTCTTGTTCTCAGAGCTTTGATTGCAGAAGAACATAATGTAGAAGTTGTCACATCACTTAAAATACACTATGCTTCCCCTGTGTAATGGCTGGAGCTTTTGGAGAATGTGTAGTGATTTCAGAGATTCAAGTGATGCGGAGATGTTATTCTGCTTACTGGTATTATAATGAAGCTTAACAGACATTTAGCTATTCTATTTAGTTTAGTAAATGAAACATATATTTGCAGACAGTGAAGGTGACTTTGTTTTTGCTAGTCAGGTGGGCTTGCTTTACGAAAGTGTAAGTAAAATGGGTTAATAAAATTATATTAGCATGGCTCTCTCACAGCCCTCCTTTTCATGAATATAAGACACAGCACAGAGGAGTCTAGCTCTACATAAATGATGCCATTGTGTCCTGGTTTCAGTTAGGATAGTGTTAAATTTCCTCCTAGTAGCTGGTAGGGATGTTTTGGGTTAGGATGAGAAGAGTGCTGATAACATGCTGATGTTTTAATTGTCGCAGAGCAGTGCTTACACCAAGCCAAGGACTTTTCAGCTTCTTGCTCTGTCCTGCCAGCGGGCAGTTTGGGGGTGCAGCAGGAGCTGGGAGGGGACAGACCCAGGACAGCTGACCCAAAGTGACCAAAGGGGTATTCCATCCCATCTGGCGTCATGCTAAGTATCGAGGGGTGGTTAGCTGGGGTGGGGGACCAGCTGCTCGGGGATAGGCTGGGCATCGGTCAGCGGGTGATGAACAATAGCATTGTGCATCACTTGTTTTGTACATGTTCTTATTAGTAGTACTATTATCGTTATTATCATGATTATTTTCCTGTCTTAATAAAATGTTTTTATCTCAACTCACAGGCTTAATTTTCTCATTTCTCTCCCCCATCCCAGAGAGGGAGGGGGGAGGATGAGCAAACGTCTGTGTGGTGCTTAGCTGATGACCGGGTTGGTCAGCAACAAGTTTGCTTGAGCAAAGGTCTACGTATGCTTCTGTAATATACACCTTATAGAATTGGCACAGCACATTTTCTGTCAAAATCGTTCAGCCTGTCCTAAATATAGTTTTAATGGCTGTGGGGGAGTAGGTTGGAGCTCTCCTTCCTCTATCAATTCCTCAGGTTGTGGTAACTCCTGTATCGTGAAGGACAGATTGCACAGTGCTGCCTTGTGCTGGGGGCTGCATTTGTGCTTGTTTGCTGTGGTTGTTTTTGTTTTTGTTTTTTTTTTTTGGCAGGATGAACTTGTGTGTTAATCTGCATCAGGAGAAATTACAGGCAATTGCCTTTTCATCCTCCTTTTGCATGATTAGATTCATATACTTATTATTCTAGGCAAAAAAAATACGTAGTATAAGCAGAGTTACTGGGTGTGTCATAATGTTCTTGAATCTTCAGGTTTTTTTTTTTCAGTTTCTAGACAAATTTCCTCATAGCATCCTGATAAAAGTGAACAAACACTTAAAAGTGTTCAAATGTGTTAATGGCACTACTTTTCCAGTAGTCACTGTGTGGGAATAAAAACGTTGTTTTTGCAGAGTCACATTGTTTAAAGGTAAGGATTGTGGTACTGAGATATGCTCGCAGTGATAAGAAAACTTAACAGGCGACCTTGTAAAATGCAGGCAACCAGACTCCTTAGAACAATTAAGTGAAGATCATGGTGTCAAGTCAGATAAGTGAAGAAACACTACCACTTCAAACAGTAAAGAAGTCAAAAGAAATTTGAAATTTTACAGGCCGGCAACTGAAGGCCATGTATTGTCTGTGAAGCATCAGCTAGGTTGTGAACCTGGATTACCTGCTCAGTGGGGAAGCAGGGGAGGGTCCTGTCATCAAAAAGTATATAAACAGTGTTTTGGAGCTAGTAGGGGTGCTCTCCAGCTTGTGGGGTGCCCGCCATTGCAATCACAAATAAATTACTACTTCACTGAGATCCTCGCCTGAGCCTAAGTTATTGGCTACAGAGTGTTTCTCACAATTTGGGGGCTCATCTGGGATCCAGTCACCTGCTGAGGAGCCCCACTGCCGCAACAGCAGGAAGGCATGCCCTGCTGATTTCAGCAGCCCTGTGCATCAGTGGTGACGGTTCTGTGGAGAGCTCGCAGAGGGCCTGAGACTGATTAAAGAGGGAGGATCCATGAAGTAGTGGGGAAAGGAAGAAGGTAGGCACTCCAGGTTTTAAGAATTGATCTGGTAACTCTGTGCACAGACCAAGGTAAGAAATACTAAGTATTGCCTTGGGGGTTGGGTGATGTGTGATTGAGATGTACTTCTGTACGAAGCGAGTGTGGAGTCCTGATTCGCGGTACCATAGCTCCATGAGAGGCATGGCCAGAGACAGATGGAGCATGAGATAAGGAAGAGAAAGGAAGAGTCTTGGGAAATTTTGTGTACGGTAAGCCCTTGCACAGGGAAGTGCTTGGCAGTACACGCCCATTTTCCAGAATCGGAACATTAGTGTGTGGTACCCTGAAGGAAGGAAACTTCTGTAGCAGCACACTGACAAGGGCTAGGAAAAATGGGAAATATGAGTTCCAGGGGACAGGGAGATATCCCTGGGGGAGTGCCTACCAACAGTTCTTCCTGAAGAATGATAAGAAATTGGAAAAATAATCTCAAAATTAGTGGAGATGATTAAAATGGTTAAATATTGTGTATCAGTCTGGACAAAAGAACCAATTAAGGAAACAGCAGTATTTTGGCCAAAATATGGGTCTGATGAAAATTTAGGCTTTTAAATTTATATGTAAACAATAAGATTCCTTTTTTGGAGAAGGAACCAAGTTACGCTCCCTATAATCCTAATATTGCACTGGTGGCAGCAGCAGTTGCTCCAGGGAGACAGGGACTGCAATTAACACTGTCCCTAGAGAAGAGCATACTCTAAGCTCTGGTAAGAATTAGAACAAGGTAGAGAGATTGAGAATTTTGCCTTCCCTGATACTAACAGTACTAACACTAACTGTGTATCCTCTTAGGTGAACTCCGTCCTCTCCTTACTAGCAGAGAGGTGTTAGGGATTTTAAGAAGGAGATGATGTTTTTAATTGAGGACTCCATCAGGCTAGCTGAACAATTAGACCAGTTCCTAGGGCCTAACTTATACTCTTGGGGGGAATTATGTCTATAAGTATGTTCTTTATAGGGAAAGAAATGGGAATGATCAGGAGGAGAGCTGCTATACAAGAATGGGAAAGAGCTCATCCTCCAGGACCAGGGGTAATACCAGCATGGCAGAAATACTCACCTGCCAATCCTGGCTGGAATCATAATAGTGTGCAACACAGAAATCATATGAGGACTTGGGGTCAGAATGAGAAAATAATCAGGGATTAATCCTGAGGACCTGGTATCCCAAGGGCTCTTGAAAGTTCATTTTGTGATTAAAGCCTGGCAAGATACACAGAAAATGCTCCAGAAGGTGGGAGGATGTAGTGAACAGTCATAGGGGGGCCCCCCTGTGGGAGGCCCTGAAGGTGTGTGTCAGGAGGGGAGATGAGAAGGAAAAGCAGAGAGTGAAACTAATGGTATTGACAGTGCAGTGGGTAGTGAGGCAGAGGGTTGGAGAAAGAGGAAGAAAATCTTTAGGGTGTTGTATATGGAGTGGTAATTCGTGTAGAGAAAATGGTTGATATTAATAAAGAAGGTGGAGACTTGGGAGTATGGCCATGGGGGTTGGAAAGCCCCGTGGTTGAGATAACATTAGACTCCTAGAGACTGCTCGCCAGGTGCTGAGCAATCCCACTGCAACCTTGTCATTTTTAGTTGCAGAGTCCCACACCTTGACATCAGTTTGGTTCCATGTTTCAGGATCATAAACTGTCCGATTGTTAGTAAAGAGAATAAGCTGTAAGGTTATCAGGATAGTCTTTGTTCCTAAGGACGTATGATTCCGCATAATGCACAACTGCTTACCAGCAAGGGGCAGCTGTGTGCACGGGTCCTCTTCTCTCAGCTTGAGCTTCTTCCCAGCTCTGGTGCGCCCATTTCCAGCGACTTTCTGTATGAGCTTCTCTGGGCAGTTTGCTGAGTTTGCCAAACCTATCTTCATGAGGCAATCAATGTGCCTGTTCCTGTCCTGGTCTCCATTCCGCTAGCCTGTTCCTTTTCATTCCTTCTTTCTGCTTCTCTATTGATGATATAACTTCATCACATTGTGTTGCCTTCTTTTATCTTGAGGGCAGGCTCCCCTCATACCCTTCTCTCCACAGCAGTTCTTTTCAAAACAACTTTTCATTGGTCAAACAACTTTGCAAATAACAGCAACAGTAAACACCCAGAAACTTCCATGCCTAAATGACTGGAGAACAAGCAACCAGCTGAAGAACCAGAAACTGGAGACTGCATGGAGTCTCCTGAGTCACCCTTCTTTGTTCTCTCTAAACTCTTTCACATTCATGATGGCCTCATCGTTAAGAGTCTAATGTTATCTCAACCACGGGGCTTTCTGACCCCCATGGCCACACTCTCAAATCTCCCCCTTCTTTATTAATATCAACCATTTTCTCGACACGAATTACCACTCCATATATAACACTCATATGCTAATCACTTAACTATTATATCTCAAACAGTAGGAACACCTACTCAAAGGCAGAAGACAACTATTTTGCTAGGCATTTCCACAAAAACCCTGTGTATTATTTTAAGGATGGTGTTTCTACTCATAATCCATTTTTCAGTTATGAGTAAAATCACTGGTTTTCTGAGAACTCTTTAGGAGGATAAGAATCAAGAGATACTTAAGTGAATATCATCGAAATAAGTACTTTATAGAGAAATGGCTATTTAAGTAAGCTAACTTTCATTTTTCAGCAAGTGTCTTCACTGCACAGCTGGCATCAGATTTTGTTTCATTTAGAGTTAAGTGCTAAAAGTCAGTTTAGTTTTGGTGACAAGAAGTTTGTGTACTTGTTCTTAAGTAATAAAAATACAACTTATGTGATTTTAACCACTTTTAGACACCACGTTCATATGTAGAAAGCCTTGAAATTAAAGCATTTATCTTCAGCAACGCAACTGTTTGCCAAGTTGCCTATTTTATCTGGTTGCTTAACTTGAAATTTGAGCAGTTTTAGAAATACGAGTTGGCACTTGTGATTTTCCATTTGATGTTTTTCTTCTGGTACACTCTCTCTCTGGCCCCATGAATTGTTGCAGTGCACCTTGTGCAGTTTGTAGGCTGAAGAAACTCTTCATATGCAAAGGCAGCGGTTTGTTACCCTAATTAAAGTTTTAACAGTCTAATCAGAGTTATTATTAGTCCAGGAATAATTATTGCAAGTAAAGAAAGAGTATTGTTGGAGGAAAAAATCTGTCATTAATAACTAGTTAAAATTGTTCTTCACATGCACCCTAGTCCTTACTCTTCCCTGCAGTTATGTTCACCTGGCTGTTAGTTTTCTGACTCCTAAGGTCAACAGAGGCAACCTCCCTCAGCAAGGAGTGGGGAGTGAGTTACAGCCAGCCAGCTTTTCCAAGGAGGACGATGGCAGTTGTCTTAATTTACAATCCACTTGGGACTATTCTTATTTTCTAATGTGTGCTTACACCTTACTTTCTTCGTATGTCTGGAATGCCCCATAAAAGCTGAATTTCCTGTATGTAAAATATACTGTATATATGTGTTGGATGCTTATTCTTTGTTCTCTCTTCACGTGTTTTACCCACCTCCTGAATTTACATACTCTTAATGAACAGTAATCAATCACCTGTATTCATGAGTTGAATGTAGGTAGGACCTCTCTTACCTTCCTGTTCCCACACTTTCAAGTTCTTTGCTGTTATCCTGTGCATGAACTACTCTGCACTATGTTGTTATTTAGGGTAATAAATAGTTAATCTGTATAGAATAAACTACTTGTCATTGCTTTCTACTGGTCACAGAAATATCTCAATTACTGTAACCACAGGTCTTACACTACACAATTGCACAAAGCTAAGCTAAAACTGAACCAAGGTGAGCAAAAGTTTTGTGGTTTAATGCAGCTGGCAGCTAAACACCACACAGGTGTTAACTCATCCTCCCTCCTCCATCTCTGGGGTGGAGGAGAGAAACAGGAAAATGAAGTGTGTGGGTTGAGATAAAGACAGTTTATTAAGACAGGAAAATAATAATGATAATAGTACTACTACTAATAACATGTACAAAACAAGAGATGCATAATGCAAGTGCTCACCACCCGCTGATCGATGCCCAGCCTATCCCTGAGCAGCCGGCCCCCCACCCCAGCTAGCCACCCCTCTATATTGTTTAGCATGACACGAGATGGTATGGAATACCCCTTTGGCCAGTATTGAGTATGGAGTTATGTATCTACCAACCTGGAGAGACTACAGGAGCTGGAGAGGTTGCAGAGGTTGGAGTGGCTGCAGGGGCTGCAGTGGTCACTGGGTCCATCGAAGAGGTTGGAGTGTCTGTAGGAGTTGAAGTGGCCATTGTGCCTGTCACAGGACTTGGAGCAGCTGCAGTTTCTGTCACTAGGTTTATAGTAGCATTGATTACAGCTTGATAGGCATAGGACAGACCCCAGCACGCTACAGTGATTTGTGTCTCTTTGGAACTGCCAGTCATGACGCCCCTTTTTCAAGCGTTCTACCATTTTTTTTTAGGATTTTGCAGTTGTTCGGGGTGAATTTCCAAAACACTGAAGGTGCCCACTGCTCTAGAAACCTGCCCCTATCCTCCCACACTCCCTGCCACTCATGATTATCCTGCCTTAGGACAGATCTCTGAATGGCATTCCTAAGTAGTTGTTTAACCTTAAACAAAACCTGAAGTGCATTTAAGACATGTAACAATAACACCATTCTTGTCTGAACATGCCAAGGATATTCAACATCTTAGAGAACTATCCTAACTAGCTTTGGAGGATAAGAGGGGGGCGAAGGAGAAAGGGAGAGTGAACAAGTAGGAAAAAATATCTCCCCGTCCCCTCCACAGATTGGCTTCCTGAAGAAAAAGGCAATAGGAGTAACTGTTAATAGTTTCTGAGATATGGTTTCCAAAGTACTGAGTTGATGACAGTGCTGAGTACAAATACCAGGTTAGTCTCATGACCACAAATTTCATCATATCATAAGCCAGTGTTACACTGCACAGTACCATAATGATCTTAAACCAGGGCCCAGAAAGGATAAACAGCATGGTAGGGAGCACATACAGTAAGTAATGTGCTATATAACTTAATTTGGAAAACAGGCACAGCAGACCTGAGATTAAAGCAATCAACATTGTGACTATCAACAATTAAGAAGGTCTAATACTTATACCAATTTTAGTTTAACACACTCTGGTCAGATCTGTCATTATCTCAGCCCTTTGTGCCTCACATTGGGCGCCAAAAGGACTGTTGTGGTTTAACCCAGTCGGCAGCTAAGCACCACACAGCTGTTTGCTCACCCTCCCCTCTCCCTCTCTGGGATGGGGGAGAGAAATGGGAAAATGAAGCCTATGGGTTGAAATAGGGACAGTTTATTAAGACAGGATAATAATAATAATAAGAAGAAAAAGAACAATAATAATAATAATGTGTACAAACAAGTGATGCACAATGCAATTGCTCACCACCTGCTGACCGATGCCCAGCCTATCCCCAAGCAGCTGGTCCCCCCACCCCAGCTAGCCACCCCTCTATATTGTTTAGCATGACCCCAGATGGTATGGAATACCCCTTTGGCCAGTTTGGGTCAGCTGTCCTGGGTCTGTCCCCTCCCAGCTCCCGCTGCACCCCCAGACTGCCCGCTGGCAGGACAGAGCAAGAAGCTGAAAAGTCCTTGGCTTGGTGTAAGCACTGCTCCACTGGGGTGCTTTTCCCCACCTGCCTGGAGATGGTTGAAAAGAAAGGGCCTATAATTAGAGAGATTGATTTTAGTTTTGGTACTACTTGTGTCAAAACAGTGAAGAAAGGGAAAAACAAACAAAACTACCTCAGCTGTATTAAGTGTGCCAAGATAGTTGTGATTCACAGAAACTGGCTGTCACAATCAGTAAGATTGTGAAGTAGGTATGTTTTTTCAGTGCTGGGCAGCACAGGGGGTAGTCCCACCAAAGTCATGCACCCCTAACACGGCAAGTTGCGTTGGTTATATGCAGTAAAGATTTACATATGTGGTTTACATATGAGGTTTCACAGTATGCCTATACATATTCATAATCTGTCCCCACTTAGTATTAAAATTAGCTCCAAGAAGTCATTTGCATAAACTCCTCCCCTCTGCGCTTGTGCAGTGCCTTCTGGTGGTGGGTGCTGATGGTCGTGAGCATGAAGTAAGATGTCTTCATCAGGGTTGAACTTTTCACCTTGTCTCCTTGTGCATGCTCTCTGAGCCCTTGGTCACAATTGGGGCCATAAGGTTGGTTTGGTCCAGTTCTCTGGATCTGAGGGGCTCCTGTTATCTCGAGGCCTTGCATGTTTGACATCCTTTTTTAAGAACAGTCCTCCTTATCTCTGAGCCCTTGGTCACACTCTGGAACCATATGGTTGGTTTGATCTGGTTCTTGGGGCCCCAGGGGCTCCTGTTATCTGGAGGCCTAAGCACAGCACAGGCACGTCGCAAATGTAGCACATATTAAACAATGAGTCTTGCCTACATATTCATTTTTAATCTGTCGCTCTGTAATTTCTAATCCCATGTTTCAGTTGCATTATCTGATGTAAGATAGAGGAGGTAGTAAAAGTACCTTTTCCCTCAAATTCTTCTGGGAGGCCACAGTTCAATTATTTTTGCATCCTCTTGTTCAACCTTTGGTTTACTTGACCTCTCTGTTCTGATCGCTCCTTTCTGCTCATTTAATCTGGACACACCAGGAGCTTTTTGAAAAGAAAGTTTTCATTTGTCAGTGTATTTATTCTTGTAGAGCCTCTTTGGAGATTCATTGAGAGGGATCTCAATTTTAGGGGAAATCCTGAGTATTTTATTTTATATTTTTTGTATCTCATTATAAAAACGCTAAGCACTTTTGAAGGTCTTGGTTGTGCTTTTGATACAAAGTTAATTGTATGCACTCTTAATACACGGTGAGAGACAAGTTATACTTTAATGTTTATGGAAGAGATGCGGATACTGTCTGAAGAAACTAGTAGTAAAGCAGTTTTTGCAATCTGTTCAGCTTGGTGGTCATAATGGGCGATTATAATAAAAGATAAACTTCTTTATGGGATTTAGAGCTCTAAGTAAATGTGCTGTTGAGGATTGGGTCAGTTAAATTAGTAAAGTGGGTATTAAAGTTCCTGTTTTGCTTATGGGCCAGTAAGAAACTGCATGCCTGCCAACCTCCTTGACTCATCCTCAGAATTAGCATAAAGCAGGTCATTCATAGGTTAACTTGCTGCCCAAAGTTTTGAGGCTAAGGATGGGATGACTGATTAGAGATTATACTGGAGTTTTGCAGTGTAAATGGAGGGTTGCCATCAATCAGAAATAACAAGTTCATCTGTCTATGGTTCTAGAAGGAAACAGTGTCTGTGTGTACCTGAGTGTGCTTTGGATGGGGTTGGCTGTTATAATGTACTTCAGAGTATGGAATGGTGAAAATGCTTTGTTTTATCAGTGGTTTCCTCAGCAGTTTTCTTCCATTCAAGTTTTCTCCTGTTCATTTTCTTTTTTGGGCAGAGGATTTCAAAGCCTACAAACATCATCCTCTGTCCTACACTTGTGAATTGTTAAAAGCTTTGAGGGTTCAACTTTGGACCACTTTTTCTACTGCTATGTCCTCAGCCTGAGTTCTGATTTTGCTATAAAGATGTAAATGTTACTGACAGTGGTTTCAGAGTCAGACATTTTAGAAGTGCTTTTGAGCTGCAATAAGCATTAAGACTTCCAATGTTGTACAGCTCATGATGGTTTTGTTAAGGTTAAGGATTCTCTATGCCAGGTATCCAAACTTGCTGTAGTTAAGTTGCATTGATGCCACTGTGACTTTCTAACTCTGACTATACTATACAGCTATCACTATAAGCATCTACTTTTTTTTTTTTTTTTTTTTTTTTTTTTTTTTTTGGGGGGGTGGGGAGGGGCAGATTTTTCCATGTTTTTATTAAAAACAAAAATACAAACTGACAAGGAAATTAAAAAGAAATCTAACCCCCCAAATCTGTGCAGTACACCTCTTTACCCAGGTAAGATAATTTTATTGTATTTATACAAGACTCTTAGAGTTCCTTGACATTCTGGTTTTGTGGGTGCATGGACAAGAGGAAGACATTTTCAAAGGATGTAAGTTTTGACCCTTTAGTAGAAGCAACTGAGTTTTGAAGCAATTTATCTTTCAATGTATCCTAAATTATGTCCCTTTTCATACTAATATAAAGCATCTGATTAACTCTGCTGTACAGCAATCCTTTGCTTTTATATCTTGTGTAAATCTCATCTCATGAATGCTTTATATGAGGCACTCATTTCTGACATGCTTCTTGAAGGTCTCTAGATACAGCCTTTGGAAGAATGTCAATTTATAATTAATGCTTAAATGTTGAAAATCTCTAAGCTGTAACTTGTAACAGAATGAGGCACGTGAAACAAAAGTAATACACATTAGAATGAGGCAAATGACTACATTTAGATTAGCTTTCAAATTTGAGAGTATAGCCATAATTGTGAACTATTACCTAATTTATTTAACTGCATGGGTGTATAATCAGGGTTTCTTGAATATCAGCAGTTCTTAACTGATCATCAGTCCAAGTTTTGTTAATGCTTGAATAGGCATGGTGGAAATCTTCACTCTTCACTTTATTGGAATAGGTGAAGGCCAAAAATCCAAACACATGTCCAACCCCTACCTGTGGCCAAATATAAAAAATGAGCCAGACAAGGTATGGGCTGAAGAACACACAAAATTCCACTAGTGAAAATACAAGTTGTCTCCTGAAATGACTTTATGGGAAATATCAAGATGTCACATTTCAATTTTTACTTCAGGTAAAGTTTATATTGAGAAGCTGCTTTAATTAGAAATGTCGATTTTTTTTTTCTGCTTGAAATAGTACGCAGCAAAAATATAAATGCTCTTTTAAGTACAGTTCCTAATATATTTTTGTCTAGATAGGTGTGGAGCTAAGTGCTCAGGTGGCTCTTGCTTTATCAGTTACTGCAGGACAGCTTGACCGAGGAAGGACTACAATTCATTTCCCTTTTTTTCAGTGATTTTTCTATATAGATACCTCACCATACAGGTAACTGTATCTAAGTGAGAGTGTGTGCTAGCTAGGGAACAAAATCCTTTTGCAATGCAAAATCATTTGCTTTGTATTATTACCTGTCCTGCCAATAAAATAGAGAAATTGCCCATTAGTCAGTAGCAGTTTACTGCATAGGTCCCTAGCATCTCAAGGAAATAACGTAAATTCAGGTGGAGCATAGTTTGTGTCGTGAAGCATGCACAGCTGCAGTACTCAGCACTATCATTCATTAAAGGTCATTAACCATCTTTTATTTCAAAAAAATTCAGCTGTGAATTGGGATGGGTTGTTGAACACAGGTTGGAAATTACCTTCTAGATGAATTTAGAAAAGCTAAATAAACCATTAAAAATTAACTTGTATGTAGCTGAAAAATATTTGGAAATATGTTAGTAGTGATGAGTAAGTGCTTTCACTGTATACTTGTTTCACAGCTGCTTTAGTCATCAATAAATGTTCTCTAGTGCTGTTGAATCAGCACCTGATTGGGAATGTTTGAAACAATCACAGAGATCTAAGATGACTTCTAACCATGATATTTGATATTTGTGCTCTGCAGTTTTGAAGATCTGAGCATTTAACATCTCAATACAATAATCAATGGTATCAGGTAAAGCTTTTTGGAGGGAACAGAACAGCTTTTTCCCTTCCCTTCCCTTCCCTTCCCTTCCCTTCCCTTCCCTTCCCTTCCCTTCCCTTCCCTTCCCTTCCCTTCCCTTCCCTTCCCTTCCCTTCCCTTCCCTTCCCTTCCCTTCCCTTCCCTTCCCTTCCCTTCCCTTCCCTTCCCTTCCCTTCCCTTCCCTTCCCTTCCCTCCTTTTTTTTTTTTTTTTCAGTTCTCAGAGGAAACAGTTGAAGGTAAAATCCATTACTTTTTGCTCACAGAATTAAGCTGAAAATCAATCTCATGTTTTTGCAATCAAGAGTATTGCCATTGATCTCAGATCAAGATTAAGCCAGAATTCCTTGCTTGTTGAAGGGCATTAGACTGTGACTTGGAATTTTTTGGTCTTGATATAGTATAAACTCACTTTAGGATAGAATAAAGCTTGTGGTTTGATATTGTATAAACTTACTTTAGGATAGAATAGAACTTGTGATTAAAAGTTAGCAAGGACAAAGTAAACAACATCTTGTTATCTGTAGACCTTCTGTTACGTTTAAGCATTTTGTTATTTGAAAACACCCCATTATCCGTTAACACTCAGTCAGGCTAAGACTTGAGATAACTTGAGTCAACTGTCTGTTATGTCTTGTTAACTGAGACATCCTGTTATCCGCCGACCCCCAGTTAAACCGAAAGACAACTCAGCATTTTTACAGCCTGGAAAACAACTGATTAAGAAAGTGCATTACGAGGAAGACCTACGGCCTTCCTCCCAAAGACCACTGCCCACATCCTGGAGACCCTGGCCCACAATTCTTGGAAGGCTTTGCGCAAGCGCAAGGACTGATAAGCTGATTAGCATACGAAGCGAGGGTGGGCGGGGTTAGATAATGAATATGTATGGGTGCTAATTGAATATTCATTGTTTCGCTGTATAAATACGAGATAGTTTGTCACTTCAAATATGCACGATAGGCGGAAGGATCCCCCGTGCATCCAGCGCTGCAATAAAGAATATACCACTTAAGGAAATTCGGCTTTGATCTTTAAATCAGTCTAATGCCATTTTTGGTGGTGTGAATGAATGAGTGTTGGCTATTTTTAAACTTAGTCTTAAGGGGTTTAGTTGCATGTCATTTAATTTTGCACAGAATTGGGCTGACAGCCCAGATGATCACAGTAATGACTTTGGTTCAAAGCATGCAACAGATTTGTTTGAGAGTAGCTTCTAATGCAAAATGCTGGAACAAAATGGGAAGCAAACACAGAAATTGTGGCTTGCAGTTTGTTTTATGTATTACGTGTATTATTGTTACAGATGCGTTAGAAAATAATCTTCTACCTGAGAAAGTTCATAAACTACATAGAACAAATAGATACAGTGCACAGAGCAATGGGAGAAGCAGGCAGGAAAGAGTGGGACTATAAGGGAGGCTCACAGGACTCATTGGTGAAGATTAAATTCTTCCTGGTTGTATTGGTTATGAGGAATATGAATTTAGATATTTTGTTGTTGTCGGCCTCCTTTTATCTTCTTGAATGGTAGTTCCCTGCTGGTACAGAGAGACAGGGAGTTTTCTTTCATTTTGCATAATTTGATTTCAGGCTTTGTTAATTTTACCTCTCCTACACGGAGATAAAACATCTTCCAAGACTCTTAAGCAGGGAGCCAGTCTATTCAGCATTATGGAAACTGAAACTTTGACTCACGACTTTGTATTCCATGTTGGTGTCAATAAACCACTGTCTTTCTTTGGGCCAGTTTCTGCTTCTGACTAGAAATAGAGTCCTCCCACCCCGTCACCCCCCCATTTCATTTATTTATTTATTTTTGCATTGGTACTTCCTATGGAAACATTTTTTCTCAAAGAAATTCCTGCCGAGAATTTTTTGTTATGTTCTCTCTGTTGTGAAGTGATGGGTAGATACTGAACACCTGGATGAGGAAAAGAAACTGGAAGGGAAATGAAATTGTTATTAGCTCATAGTGAAAGCAAATGCAAGAAAGAGCTGCATCTGAGGAAAACAGTAAGAAAGGCAATCAAGAGGCAGATGAGGTATTTAGAAAAGTTAGATTGACAGCTTATGACGTTGCAAATATTGAAATGGAGAAATGGAGGAGTTATGTCATCCAGATCTGCTGCAAAGAGGGTGAGGCTCCTGGCACAGGCCTGTCTTTTTTTTTGTTTGTTTTTTGTTTTGGCATTGTGAAAGAATGTTGTATCTTGGCTTTTGTTGTTGGACAGTGCAGCTGTGGAACCTGCATATCTGAAATGATCACTATTTGTGTCTGCTTTCAGTGATAGGAATCTCTTCCTCTCATTTCCAGCGTTCAATGGATTTCAGGTACTTTTCAGTTTAACGTTCCCAAATTTCACGAAGGTACAAGAGAGTTGCTTGGAACTGAATTGATGCCAATCTTTGTAACTCCTGAGAAAACAGGCTACATTGCCATCTTGCTTGTGTCCACACCTGAAGTCCACAGTCACCTTTGACATGTCCACCAGAAATTAAACAACGTCTTGCTCTAGAGGATGGTTCTCGTGGATATTTGTTGAAAAGGAATGAATGAACTGGCAAAAGTCACTCTCCAAGTATTTTGCAGTATGATGTTTTCTTACTTAAACATATTTAAAAATCAAAAAGAGTAAATTTTACTAGAATGAACTTGTGCATATTTGAGAGGTAAGTAGCAACCTAGTGATTTTAGTGCCAGTCTCAAAGAATCTGCAAAATAAAAACTGCTGAGTCCCTCAGTGTGTATTTAATTTGGGAGATGGTGAGTATTTTTCAGTCAAGTGAATGGATAGCACCTGCTGTTTGCCAGTTGTGCTGAGGCTGCAGTGGTAGAATATGTGTTGTGTTGGCAAGGGAAGGTTTTTTTTTGTTTTGTTTTGTTTTGTTTTTTGTCTCTCTTTATCCTCATCCATAATGAACAGGATGAAAGTACATACAAACGGGCATTTCTACTGCATCACCAAGGCTGTGTCCCTACTTGGTTCTTTTTAGAAGATTTATGTTATGGAAACGGGCTGTGAATGGCCAGTTAAAGATATCAAATAACACAGATGGGTACCTGACTGTGTGTAACTGACTTTTTTTTTAGCAAAAGAAAACTGGGGTTCTGAACAAACCATGATATGTCTGGCTTCTTGTTTCTGTGATCTTGTTAACACTGGAAATTACTCACAGAAGACTGAGGTTTTGAAAACAAAACGTGCTTTTGTTGTAGACCTCATTCCTGGTGAGCAAAGAGGTTTCTTCTATCTGGCTGTCAGGGACGTTCTGTTGTACCCCTTGAGGTGAATTGTGAACACCTGTTTCAATAGAAAAAGATTCAATGAGCAATGCATTAGACAGTGCCACTGCCTTAAGTGTTTCTAGAGGGAGTCCTCCAAGGTGTGGGACAAGTGAGATCCTCCAGTACGCTGCCACTAGCACCGATCCCATGACACAGGCATAGGGTGCTTCAGCCTGATGTTGGATTGGTGCCTCAATGCTAGCTCTGGGGTGTCCCCTGCATGTTGCCCTTCTGCTCTTGCTACATGGCACTGCTGTGGCGCTTATCAGAAAGGGAAGCATCACCCCATGTCATTCTGTGGTCACAGATTACCCTTGCTGAGCAGTTACAAGTTACAAGAATTTCTCCTTCATGGCCTCCAATGCAACATTTTAGGTTGCAGCTATTCAGTATGATTGGTTTACTAGCCAATTTCTCTTATTTCTTCATTATTGGTCTAGTGTGTGATATATGGAGTAATAATCCGTGTCAAGAAGATGGTTGATGTTAATAAAGAAGGGGGAGATTTGGGAGTGTGGCCATGGGGTTCAAGCCCCATGGTTGGTGGTAACATCAGACTCTTAACGATGAGGCCATCAGGAATGTGAAGAGTTTAGAGGGAGCAAAGAAAGGTGATTCAGGAGACTCCTTGCAGTTTTGGTTTGCTTATTCTCCAGCCATTAAGGCACTGAAGTTGCTGGATGTTTGCTGGTTGCCAGGCAAAGTTTGACCAATGAAAAGTTGTTTTGAAAAGGACTGCTGTGGGGTGAAGGGTATAAGAGGGGAGCCTGTCCTCAAGATGGAAAGGCAACACAATATAATGAAGTTATGTCATCAATGAAGAAGCAGGAGAAAAAATTAATAGGGACGGGCTAGCAGAACAGGGACCAGGAAAGGAACAGGGACACTGATCGCCTCATGAAGACAGGTTTGGACAAACTCAGCAAACTGCTCAAAGAAGCTCATATAGAAAGTCGCTGGAAAGAAGCTCAAGCTGAGAGAAGCAGACCCACGCGCACAACTGCCCCTCACTGGTGAGCAGTTGCGCATTATGGGGAATCATACGTCCTTAGGAACAAAGACTCCTGGTAACCTTACAGCTTATTTCCTTTATTAACAATCAGGCAGTTTATGATCCTGAAACATGGAACCAAATTGAGGTCAAGGTGTGGGACTCTGCAACTAAAAACAACAAGATTGCAGTGGGATTGCTCAGCACCTGGCGAGCAGTCTCTGAGGCCCTAAAGAGCCATGTGGGGCCACAATCAGAAACTTGTGTTTTGCCAGATATTGAGGGAGCTGTGGGCTTGTCCACTGATCCTGCTACCGATTCTGCTACACCATCCCCCCCCCCACTGCTACAGCCATTGCAGGCCTTTTCTGTTCCACCTCCTGGTGACCTGGACATGCCTTTTGACCCACACCCTATTGTCCTTGAAAAGGAGATGGAAATGTTTCCCTTCGATCCGGGAAGAATAGGATACATAGGGCCCAAAGGCCAAGTTGCTTAACAACTTAAAGTGAGACATATTGTTCCCACGACTAGTCCTGGAGTTCTCTGGTGTTTGGAATCAAGAAAAGGAATGGAAAATGGAGACTGTTATATGATCTGAGAGAAATTAATGAAGTCATGGAAGATATGGGAGCACTTCAACCAGGATTACCAACTCCAACTATGCTCCCCCAGTCATGGACATTAATAGGATTTACAGGATTGTTTATTAAACACTTGCCAGAATTTGGAAAACTTTGATGTTTCTATTGATATCTTTTCTGATTGTACATATGCATAGGCGTACTTGGGTTTCTTATGAATATGTAAAAGCAATGTTCTATATATATTTAGAAAGTTCAACGGCTGTGTGTGCGTGTTGGTAGAGTGTAGACTCCCCACACACCCAGTGCTGTTTACTTGCCTTTTATAAATATTACTAAATTCATATTGATTTGTATCTTCATTTATAACAAGTGGTTTCTTAGCTTGTTTTGGTTTCAGGCACTTAGCCAAAAAAAAAAAAAGTCAAGACCCACTTTCCAGCTTCCCCCCCAGCACACTGCATTAGTTGGAGTTTGTGTCCCAGAATTGTGGCTGTCACTGAGAATATGTAAGCTGTAAATTCTAGCTTGGAAATATCCAGTTTCTTAAGATCTAGGTCAGAGGCTGATTCAAACGTAATAATTTATAATAATGGAACTAGGGCAAAACAAAACAAAACCCTCTCACGAAATGCAGCTTTTCAAATATGGAGAGAGGGAAGTAATCCACTACAAAGACATAGCCAGCACATCATGAGTTGAGAGAACAAATTACTGCTCTTCACCAAATGAAGCTGTACAGACCCACTCAGGCAGTTTTCTTTAGTAACCATTGTTCAGTTCCTTATTGCTTAGTCTTTCCATTTCAATTTGTGCAGAGCAGTGACATCTACAAATATTACTGCAGCTTACAAAGAATAGAAATGAACTTAGCAAAGAGAAGCTGTCTGACCTCCTTTAATGAACACCAATTGACAGTATAAACAGTGAAAATCTGCTCATCAGGAGATTAATCTCCTCTGATTGTGCATTAAGAAGTTAAATGTTTTTAAATATCTCAGTAACATCCTTAATAAGTCTGTCCCCTCTTTGAGATTGCATCTTGGAGTTGTAATTCTGTTGCATTTGTGTTTAAAGCATAGCTATTCTGAGCAAAATAAAATATTGGAGAATTTGTTTTAGTTTTGTATACTTGTATAAAAGTTCACATTTGTAATAATGATGTTGATTCTGTTGCTCAGGGTTTGTAATGTAGTGCTTGTCTTCTACCGAAATTTCGTACAAATGAAGCATCCTCTTCTTCCCTGTTGACATGAGAATTTATTGGGGAATATTTTTATTACCTAAGGTGTCAGTGTTAGTTCCTTCTACAGATAATGTATTTGTGTGCTTTTTTGTTCATCTTTTCAGTGATGTTGGAGGCAGTGTTCATAGATTATTATGGGTTAAAGTTATCAAAAATGGTGGAGAAAGATTTATTGCATAGTCTGTGCCTAAAAATTTGTCCTCCCAGGTAGTGAGGCTACAGGGTTGTTGTGTAATTCTGGTGGTTGACACCCATCAGTCCTCTCTCTGATCTTTTCAAAATGCTTCATGAGGAAGGCAGAGCAGTGCATAAACTTCACTGGATGCACTGGTACCCTACTGGACCACAATATTTCTTTAGAGGAGCGAAGACAGATAAAAAGGGATACGCAAGGTAAAAGGTTTCTAATGCATTCTACTTTTGAGAAGAACTGGGCTGTGTCTTTTTGTGGTTGTTTATTTAGTAGAAAATATGGATTTGGGTTAGCTGAAGGTATGATACTGCTATCTAATTCTATTGAGTTTGTCCAGCTGTTAAAGAAGTGATTTTGGCCTAGTATTTTTGAAATGGTGTCATCTTGCTTAGGTATCCAGTAAAAAAAGTTAATGTGCAGCACTTCCTTCAAAATAAACTTTTGATTTAAAGGGAACAAAATCGTTTTGCTATCTTGGATTAACCAGAGAACTCAGAATACATTCCATTCACACAGCAGTATCTGTGATGCTTCTACTGGGAGAAGCTACAGACAATTCAAAGCTTCAAAGTAAATCTGCTTTAATGTGTTTAAAAAACACGCAAGACACTCCTTGATGGGAAAAAACATTTTTATAATATTATGTAAAAGTAAAGAGGCTGAGGGGAAAAATGAGGCTAAGTGACTCATCACCAAGAAAGCTGATCACAAAACATTTGCCCATTTTCTCTGAGATGCTGAAATGCAAGTGGGGGACATTTCTAGTTAGAAAATCCCACACATTCTCTCTTACGTTGTAACCCTCAGAGATGACCTAGCTTTTGAGCCGTAGTTTAACTTTTTGTAAAAGCAATACAGATTTGGTTCACAATGATTACACGTGCAGAAATGTTAATATGCTGGAAAGAGAAGGATGTGAGGTAGAACCATTAGGATCTGTAGGTTGACTGGGTTCCTACCTGTGCTGCAACATCTTGTTCCCTTCCACTCTGTGCCTTTTCACCTAACTCAAATGATGTTGTTGCTGTGGTGAAGGTACAAACTCTGACTTGCTGAAGTGAGTCCATGGTCCCAGTGCTGAAGCAGCAGGGGCAATGATGGGGTAAAAGAGGTAAAAATGGATCTTCCCTCTGGCATACAGAGAGGACAGAGTTGGTTCTTTACAAGAGGTGGTGCTAACTCTTCATAAGAAGTAGTGAAATAGTGCTTCAAAGCAATAGCTTGCTTTGGCTATACCTTAGGCTCCCTGACAAGTCTTCCTTAAAAACCTTTTAAAAGAAAAGTCACCTGTATTTAAAATCATGGAATGAAGGTACAAACTTAGGTATGACTTGGGGATGACCTGAATAATTTGATTTCAGCTCTTTGTGTTTGTAAGAGAAGGACGGGAAAGGAACCTAAAAAGTGTTATCTGCTTTCTGTTGTGTGGTTTTCCCCTCCAGGAAGGCTATGGACGTAATGTAACTGGAAACTAAGGAAAAGAAGCTACAGGTGCACTTTTGAGCTTGCCATGTCCTTAAATAAATGACCAGGGTTGGAATATATGCCCACTGCTTTCACAAAGTGGGTAGAAGAGCATCCTGAGAAACAAAGAACTTCCCAGTGCTACACTCAACAAAACAGAGAACCTCAAATTTTCAGGCAGTGACCTGAAATGATAATCTGCATTTGGAAAGGTTTTGGCTGTCAGTTTTCACCAGGGTCAGGGAAGAAGGCGAGCCTCATTCGTAACTTGTTTTGCTTGTGTGCATGCTCCAGAGTACTTGAAGGCACTTCATGTGAACACATGCCATGGCTGTATGCTTGTTATGTTCTATAAATGTTCCTCTGCCCCAGGCAGTTCAGTCTGGAGAAGACCTAAATTATGGGATTTCTTCAATGCTAGCTACACTCTGGCTAATTTGTTTGTGTTTGCTATTTGTTCTGCTGGTCTCTGCAGAGTTAAACGTGCTATTCTTAGCTCTATCTGTTTCTTTGACTGCTTGTTTCACCTCTGATGCAATGCAGTGCTGCCACTGCAATGCATTGTCAGTTTATATCAGATTACACTGGTAACAATTTTTAAATCAACATGAGGTTACTTGATTTCTTTTCCTTTCCTGTGGTTAGATGCCTGTTAAGTAATCAGGGCTGCATGCTAACAACTCCAAGAGTAGTTACAGATCACTCCTTGACAAATAATTTGATGTGGACAGTATTCTGAAACAATTTTTATATAAACAATATAAATATAGCTGTGCACTGGAAATCTTCAACCCAGTTTTGAATGTAGTTTCCATGCAGAAACAAACTAAAATAACTTGCTTATGCTAAACATTAACTTTGGGCTCTTTCACATGGGACAGGTTTTGTTTTGCAAAACAGTGCTGTTGACTAGAATCAACTGTTTTATGTTCTGGCTGTCCAAACAATATTCTGCAAATGTTTATACAGACTGGGGGGAGTTCTCTACAGTGACTTGTTTTTTGCTCATGGAGCGAATATGCTCCAACCATATGTTTGGTGTCATTCTGGACTTTTTGGACAGTGGGACAGAACCACAGAGAAATTTTTCTTTAGCTCACGCACCAGGAGCTGTAAAGAAATACCCAGCCAGGAAGCTTTGTGGACCTAGAGTCTTCTATATCCAGCTGATAAAACTGATACTGTGGTACAGATGCAGGCTTGGATTTCAAAGCTAGTCTGAGACAATTTTAAGTGCTTGTTTTGAGCACAAAGTAAGCTTTCAGCACATCATTTTGCATCTGCCTGCAGAAGTGTGAGAAGCTTGAGGACTGACATTCACACCACAGAGGAGTTCTCACTGGGTGGAATTGGTACCAACAGCCCGAGCAGCGCACAGCCTTAGTGAGCTTAGTCATTCTGCTGTTGTGGTTGGGAGGCACGATGATTGCTGAAACAGCTGGTTTCATCTTCTGCTTTACCTTTCATATAGAACAATGTGCTGCATGCAGTTGCTTTGTGCTTATGCAAGACTGCTGTACTCCAGTGACATGCAGCCTTTGCTAGGTAATTGCCATCCCAGGCAATGTATGAAGTTGATTTTGGCCCACTTGAGTAGTTCTAATGGTCTTTCACTAACAGACCATCTTTCTGTTAATTTTAGGGAGTGGATTATACCTGCTGTTTCCCCTCCTTTCCTTGGAGGGAGATCAGACACTAGGATGCTGTTAAGCTTGGTAAGAGTAGCCATTGTGGGGATCTGGGGATTTAGCCAGAGCTTTAACTATTCAGAAGCCTTGGGAGTGAAGCAAATTATTCTGAGAATATGACACTTTGAGAGGAGCATTTCATACAGTGATGTACTGAATACTAAAAATAGAAGTGATTTTGTGTACTTAAGTTAACAATTGCATGCTCCGCAGGTGATACAAGTACTGTTTCTGGCTGTGTGTGCTTCTTTAAGACAGGATGTGGTGGGCTCTCAGCATTCTCTGTAGTTGCTAGAAATGCATTTTTGTGTGACACTTACCAGTGCATTTGTTTAGCTACGACAGGGCAAGGTTTGTTGAGCTAGGGCTATTTGGGTTGAATCTGCAGTTTAGGACAAGTGAACAACTCAACTGTCAGGCCTGACCTTACTGTAAGTGATTCTTTGGGTTGTGATGTCCCAAGGCCCTTCTACAGGAAGACTATAAATAAATAAATTGATCATAGAAAATGTAAGTGAAATAATTTCTTCCTGCAGCAATCCCCTTGGTGCAGTTTATAACTTTTTAGTCTGTCTTTTTTAGAAACAGTGCTTCATACTGTGTCTCAAAACTCAGAATTTTGTCTTACTATTCCCTCCTCTATGTTAGTGTCTGCTATGGATCCAGATATAAAACCAAAGTTTCTGGACCTGTGATGATCTGTGCGTGTATATTCTTCATACTTATAAAATTAACTTATTTGGAGTCTGAATGAGAAAATACTATTTACTCACTCCTTAACAGTGCCTTAACTTCCTCGTCACTGATTCTTCATCAGTGCCTTAACTAATCACCTTGAGATGAGGTTTATCTCAGCAGTTAATTGAACATCAGGGAGCAAAACACACTTTTGTTTATAAAAGTGCAGCTGCTCATGTGATGAAGGCATTGGATGTGCCACTGCTCCCCTGTATTGACTTAACAATTCATGGACAAAACAAATGATTAAATCTACATAAGAAGCAGATTATCTCAAGGCTTATGAGAGTGAACTATAAAATCTTAGCATGCACTAAAAGTACCAAACCTTTATGGATGTAGTGTGATCTGTTGGAGACAAGAAAAATTGGAAAAGTAATTCAGCTTTCTTGTCTGATGTGATGTTTACAATATATACTTTATACTGTGTGCATGAAACTTTTTTTTTTTTTTTTTTTTTTTTTTTTTTTTTTTTTATTTTGAAGTAGTAAATATATAGCAGTTTTGCATATGGGATGCATACATGTGGATTATTTAGGTGATCTCTTGAGGAACGAAAAATCTGTCATTTTAAGAGAATAGCTGAGTTTTTTCCTTCAGAACATGCTCCACTATGATTCCTGGAGGATGTCTACTTTGGGCTGAAATTGTACATTGCTCTAGAAGGATAAAATGTTGTCTTGACTACTTTCCTAGTTGTACACTATTAGTGTTTGGTATTATACATTGCTCTATGCTCTGTGATTTTCAATCTGACCCTGGACTTTAAAAATCAGAGTTATAGTTCAATGATTTATCAAAAGTACAATTCCATTAAATTCAACAAGCTGTTCCCTAAACAAGCTGCTTCAGTGTATAGAGATAAATGCTCTCTTACTCTTTTTACAACCCTGCATCAAATGAAAGAGATCTAGAGTTCAAAGCTATTTTTGCTCTGGGGTTCTTCCTTTGGCTTTTAGATGTGTGTGGCACCTGTGTGTTGTCAAACATTAAGCTGTCTGGCTTCTGAAGACCAAAGATCTAACATTTTTGTATATATATATATATGTATATGTATATGTAAATATACATATATACACATAAACATGCATATGCATACGTTTGCACACCTCAAATACACAAAGTTGTTAATGAGTCCTTACTGCTGGATTTGAAATGGAAACGTTCTCCCTACGGTATGTAATAGAGGGCAAATCCATCTCTTATCTGGCTCTGTGATGGTGGTTTCTGGTTGAACAAAGATGGTCAGATGGTCTTCAGGCTTTCATTGCTTCTCTTAACTAATGCACTTGCAAATAAGGTGTGTGAAGAAATGAATAGAAGGCTGTAATTTTTTGAAAATTGAGGCTAAGTGTTGTTATCTTTCCATGTACACGCACCTAAGGATGTTCATGCTGTTGTAGACTAGTTAAGATCCGAGCGCTAATAATCCTCTGAAGAACAGGAAATGGAAGAGAAAGCGCAGGCTGGAGGCACTGCTTACCTGGGGCAGGGTGTGACAGTGGTTTGAAGTTACAGTGCAAGGTATTAGTGAGAATGTTTATAAACTTTCTGTATTTGGCACAATCTAAATAAAATGAACTTGAGTGAGGCAGCTGATGATGGAGGGAAGGGTGAAAGAATACCACTCGGAGTGGTGGTAGGTGGACAGCAAGAGGTTTACATTAGAAAGCATATCAGAGCAGTCTTGTCCCTGTTATTTTTGTTGAACTTGTTTTTTGTTAGAAATGAGGTCTCAACTCAATCTGAATTTAGTAATATTTATAAAACAAATATCTCTAAGAGGTATAAAAGGCAAGTAAACAGCGCTGGGTGTGCAGGAAGAGTCTACACTCCACCAACATGCACACACGAACATTAAACATTCTAAATATACAGAACATTGCTTTACATACTAAACCCGAGTATGCCTATACATACGTACAATCAGAAAAGGTAACAAACAATCCTTTAAGTTCCATGACTTAACAGTCTCCATTTTCCATTCCTTTTCTTGATTACAAACAAGTCTCCATTTTCCATTCCTTTTGAACAATATGTCTTGCTTTAAGTTGTCAAGCAACTCGGTCTTCAGGCCTTATGTATCCCGTTCTTCCCGGGTCGAAGAAAAGCATATCCATCTCCTTTTCAAGGCCAATAGGCCTGGGTCAAAAGGCACGTTCAGGTTGTGGGAATAGAAATGTTGTTTTTGCAGAGTTACATTGTTTAGAAGGAGGGAATGTGGTACTGAGATATGCTTACAGTGATAAGAAAGTTTAGCAGGCGACCTTGTAAAATGCAGACAATCAGACTCCTTAGGACAATTAGGTGAAAATCATGGTGTCAAGTCAAGTCAGATAAGTGAAGAAACATTACCACTTCAAGCAGTAAAAATGTCAAAAGAAATTTGAAATTTAACAGGCCGGCGACTGAAGGCCATGCATTGTTTGTGAAGCATCAGATAGATTGTGAACCTGGATTACCCACTCAGTGGGGAAACAGGGGAGGGTCCTGCCATCAAAAGGTATATAAACTGTGTTTTGGAACTAGTAGATGCGCTCTCTCCTGCTTGTGGGGCGCCCGCCATTGCAATCGCGAATAAATTACTACTTCACTGAGATCCTCGCCTGAGCCTAAGTTATTGGCTACAGAGTGTTTCTCACAAGGTCAACAGGGGGTGTAACAGCAAAAGCCTTCGATGGCTGTAGCAGCAGAGGGGCCGATGGTGTAGCAGTCGGATCAGTAAAGGAGCCCGCAGCTCCCTCACTGTCTGGCAAACCACACGTTTCTGACTGTGTTCGCACAGGGCTCTTTAAGGCCTCAGAGATTGCTTGCCAGGTGCTGAGAAATTCCACTGCAACCTTGTCATTTTTAGTTGCAGAGTCCCACACCTTGACCTCAATTTGGTTCCATGTTTCAGGATCATAAACTGTCCGATTGTTAGTGAAGAGAATAAGCTGTAAGGTTACCAGGACAGTCTTTGTTCCTAAGGACGTATGATTCCGCATAATGCGCAACGTCTTACCAGCGAGAGGCAGTTGTGTGCGTGGGTCCGCTTCTCTCAGCTTGAGCTTCTCTCCAGCTCCGGTGCGCCTATTTCCAGCAACTTTCAGTACGAGCTTCTCTGAGCAGTTTGCTGAGTTTGGCCGAACCTATCTTCATGAGGCAATCGATGTGCCTGTTCCCGTCCTGGTCTCCGTTCTGCCAGCTTGTTCCTCTTCACTCCTTTTTCCTGCTTCTTTATTGATCATAACTTCATCACATCGTGTTGCCTTCCTTTTTTTTCTGAGGGCAGGCTCCCCTCAGAGGCTCCCCTCTTCTCTCCACAGCAGTTATTTTCAAAACAACTTTTCATTGGTCGAACAACTTTGAATATAACAACAGCAGGAAACACCCAGAAACTTCCATGCCTTAACGGCTGGAGAACAAGCAACCCGAGACTGCATGGAGTCTCCTGAATCACCCTTCTTTGTTCTCTCTAAACTCTTTCATATTCCTGATGGCCTCATCGTTAAGAGTCTAATGTTATCTCAACCACGGGTTTTTCCAACCCCCACGGCCACACTCCCAAATTTCCCCCTTCTTTATTAATATTGATTCAAAGATCGAAGCCGAAATTCCTTTAAGTGGTATATTCTTTATTGCAGCGCTGGATGCATGGGGGATCTCTCCACCTATCGTGCATACCCAAAGCAGAAAGCAGTCTTGAATTTATACAATCAGTCTATCAATATTCTACAAGCACCTATACATATGCATTACCTATCCCCGCCTTCCCTCGCTTCTCATGCTAATTAGCCTTTTGGCACCTTGCGCCTGCATGGAGCCTCCCAAGAATTGTGGGCAGGGGTCTTTGGGACTTGGGCAGGGGTCTTTGGGAGGAAGACCCCGAGTCTTCCTCATAGTGTACTTTTCACCCTTGGTCGGGAATCTGCTGAATTGGCATGTTTCTTAATTGCAAGAGCTGGTTGTTGCTAATTCTCGTTTGTTGTATCTTTATAATGAATTCCAATGTCCAGTTTTGAGATTTATAGTCCTTACATTTGTTTCTCTGTCTGTCTGCTGCTTCCTTGTCATGAGTTCCAGTGTCTTGTTTTGAGATATACAGTCCTTGTCTGGGGATTGTCCTTGCCTTCCCAATGCCTACCCAATACCTCCTTAATCAATATCAACCATTTTCTCAACACAAATTACCACTCCATATATAACATTTTTGATACTTATATTAGAAACCTTGCCAGCAGAAGTCTCTTTCCATCCTCCTGTACTCTCTCCAGTAGCACTGCTCTTGTAAGTGGTGTCTTTAACTTAGAGTGGCTGTATTACTGACATTAGTTATGTTTTAATGATACTAAATCTAGAGGAATTGGCTACTCCAAAATCAGGGTTGTTAGCATCCAGGACTGATGTCAACTGTCAGCCTCTTTCAGATGCCTTCAGGTTAGCAAAGGAAAAGCAATTCAAGGGAAGCAGATGTTCTTGCTATGAAAACTGACAGTAGACCTAAGATGAATATCTGTAAATCCATTTTTATTCATGTACACATGTTGATTGCTAGTGGAGCTGATGAAAGCTTGAAGAAGATAGACACCAAATGAATGTGAAGGGTTAAAACGAATTGTGTAAACCCCACACTGTGGCTCCTATTTAGAAACTGAGACGACTCCCATTTCAAAACATTAAGATGTGCATCTGTCCCATCCAACCCTGAATGGGGAGTGAGGAAAAAATAAGGAATTTTTCTACACTACAAACGCTCTAATTAACTCCTAGAGTAAACTGCTGGTCTAGGACTTGGTGTTACTTAAAAGTTTATTTTGGTTAACTAGGATAAATATGAAGGCTGGAAAATCTGCAGACTAAATACAGAGTTTACTTTTGTGGATTCAAAAACAAAATGAAATGTTTGTCTGGGATGAGCCTTACAGTTGCAATTGAGAATGGGTGTTGATAACCAGAGAAGATGAAATGTCAATTGGTAGAGAAAAAAATAATGTAAAGTTCTTCAGACTTGTATCAAGGAGAACTTGAGACCATGAAGTAAATCTCTGTGATGAATCAGGATAACAGTGAGATCACTGAGATCAAGTAGTTGTTAATCTAATGCTTATATAGGAGAACATAAACCCAAAATTTCTTGAAGAATATAGCTGTTTTACGTTAAATAACTACTAGGGATAATGTGGCAGCACATGCTCTTTCTCCTGCAAATATTCACAATTCTGTGGAATTTGATATGGGAGCATGGGAGCATAGTCAAGAATGGAAGGATGGAAGCTGTAAACATAATGCAGGGTAAATGCAGAGGCGCTACCTCCTGAACCCCTTGCCCTGTGTTCAGTGCCTTGGTATAGTGCATTCTTCCCTACCTTTTAAGAAGGTTTAAATATAAAGCCTTATATTGTTGCTTGTCATATTCCAGGACTTTGGCTTTCTGGCTAACATCAAGAAAGCAAGAAATCTGTCATAATTTTGCAGATGAAAGATAAGATTTGGCAGGTTTAAACAAGAAAAATATTCTTGTTCCTACATATATCACAGTTATTTTGGAATATGTTGTAGAAAGAACTGGTGGAAACAGAAATAGTTGTGTGAAAGTAGTTAACATACAACTGTCTGCCAAGAGAGATTCCAGTTAATTGGCTTTAAGCAGTTATATATTGTTTCTAGAAATTAGGTCTGGGACCAATCCTTTCAATAGGTTGGTAAAATACCTTTAGATGTTTATATTTGTCTAATGACTCTGTATTTTTAGTTGTCACTTTAAAAAACCTAACCCTGTATGTGTTTGTCATTGAATGTGCGTATATTATGCAGATGGGCAGATAAAACAAAACTGAGGACTCTTGCAGTTTAAAACATATACTTGAACATATACCTGAGTCTATCTTGTCAGTTAAAAAGGTTTCACACCTGTGTTGATCTATCAGTGCTGTTGTTTAGCAGATGCTACTTCAAAGAGTAGTTGAGCTCAATTTAAAGAATGTCAGCGGTAAACAAGGATTTCACTGATACATATGTAAGTTGCTATAATGAGGTCATGATCACGAAGTCATTCCAGTAAATCATGGAAAGCTTCTTATTTGAAAAGTCACTTGTCTTTTGCTTTCAGTTGCTTAATTTCTTAATGGCTATCATTAAAAAGTTCATTTGGGAGTATTCATCTATGTGGATTTTAAATGCAAAATCTATGTAGGCCTCTATGCTCAAATATTAAAACAACAAAAAAAAGTCTTTGTGCAGGAGATTAATGTCATTGAATGCGAACAGAATTGTGTATTGAACACTGAAGCAGCTTTTGAAGATCAGATCATAGCAATATTGTGGGCAAAGTCTGCAGTCAGCAGAATCCTCCCCAGTCAACTGAGGCTCCCAAGCATAGGATTCACATAAATACCAGCCTCTTGAGCTCAACTTTCTTTTCAAAGCAGCATAGAGCTGTTTTGTGTGGCACCTGGAGAACTAGAAGCTTCACATCTCCAGCCAAGTGTTTAAAGCAGTAGCATGACCTTTGGGGCTTAGAAGTAACGATGTATAAAAGCTAGAAATGAGCCTGTGCTGGCCTGGACCTCTCTTTGTAGAATTCATACAGGAGTGGATTTTCTTTTGTCCCCTTAGGGCAGGGAAGGAGGAAAGAATCTGATTGCCAACAGTAACTTTTCTGGGAAAAGGCCTCTTTAAACCTGTAACTTTTGACAGCATTACAAATAACTTAGAAATCACCACAAGTAAAAGCAAAAGGCATGTCTACGTCTAAGGGTTAATTTCATATGAGTGATCTTGACAGCAGTAGGCAAGAGAGAGGAGACAGTTCCTGTATAGCCAGCAACCTGAAGAAAGCCCTTGTATCCTCCTTTCCTTCCTCCGACCTGACCTCCCCTGCCGTACAAGGCAGAAGCCAGTTCTTTCAGGCTTGGGAGTTCCTGTCAGCCAGACAAAAGTTTAAAGGAAGGT
Organism: Aythya fuligula; assembly: GCF_009819795.1. Classification (NCBI taxonomy): domain Eukaryota; kingdom Metazoa; phylum Chordata; class Aves; order Anseriformes; family Anatidae; genus Aythya; species Aythya fuligula. The sequence continues at coordinate 16,664,266 of NC_045573.1, read as the reverse complement.
GAAACAGCATTTACTTTCCTTAGGTGCAGGCTCCAGAACTTTAGGCATGATTGAGTTGGATATCAGCTCCTAGAAATGGGGTCATCTGGGTAAGCTAAGCCTGCAGCGCATAAGGTAGATGAATGTGTTTTAATATGTTATTTTATTTAAAGCCCCTTTGTCTTCCTCTTTGTTCCCACCAGTGAGATTAATCCATGCAAAGTTTGAAACTAATGAAACTAATTAGATCTAATAATCATGGTTGATGTAGAGAGCACTGTGGCCAAGAATTCTCCTCAGGCAGGGAAAAATGAAAGGCTTCCTCTCTGAAGGAGGGGAGGAACACGTGGGCATGGGTGGGAGCAAGAGCTGAGGGAATGCAAAACCTAGAACCGTGGCAATTGAGCCTGAAAGGGAACTAACTCCCAAAGGGCTCAGTAGCATCCCTGTGTATGAACAAAAGCCACAGAACATGTACTGCAGAAATAGGTAACAGAAGGCTCTGACTCATCATGTGGAACTGTAATTTAAGACCAAGGGGGATTTTTCTGTTTTGGATCTATTCCTACTGGCTCAGATGTCTCATAAGCCTTTAGCACCTAGTTTTAATAGCGCTAGTGCCTACAATTGAGAAACGGGCTGCATGCAAGGAGCAAAATACTACTCATCTTAAAAATACGTTCCAACTATGGCTGAGGTAATTGTGTGTTAAGGAGCTTCCGTCGACCTTTACTAAATCTGATTTTCTGGACTTAGAAAAGTCTGAACTCCCTAAGTGAAAATGTGCTTAGTGAAGCACTCGGCAGCAGATGCAGTGTAGGCATCTCGGTGCTTCCTACTCAGCACAGCTTGCACTGGGCAAGCAAGTGCCACCGGTGAGCGACGTGTGAGGGGTCGCTGCTGTCTGTGCTGGGCCCAAGTAGTAATATTTGTAATGAATGTAATATTTGTGATGAATCAAATCTTGAGCAAAATAACCTCAGAATATTCCCCAAAAGTTTGTTTTACAAGTAATGCTAATATTGATAAGACTGTAGTAGCTCACCTACCCTCAAGGTCTGTCCCACACCATGACTACAAAATACATGTTAATTTATCCAAGGGGCTGGGCTTTGGAGCTAAGTTTTGTTTCTTCAGAAGATCCAAATGACAGTAATCTGTGTCTTGAAACAAAATTTGGTAATATTTCTGAAAATATACCCCACTTGTATACACGGGAGCTTTTTTAGGTAAATAATCTGTCTACATAAATGTAGACTGTCTCAAATACAGACACAAAGTGCTCCATGTGAACAGCAAAACTACTTCTTTATATGCTTAAAGACTCTGAGCTAAACTAATATAAGCTGGTAAATACAAGGCCCATCATGCTGCCCAGAAATAGACATGAAAGAGATTTATATGGTTCAGGGCATGAGTGAAAAGATGACTTAAAATAGTATTTAAAAAATCTGATTCATAAAGGCTTGTCACTTCTACTGAATTCAGTGCAGATGAGGAGATCATATGTTGGCCCTAAACAGCTAAGGGCGATCTTTTGCTTGTTCCTCTGCTGTTCATTAATGAGCAAGCTGGCAGTGCAAGGGCGAGGTGTTTACTAGGGTGCTTCCTAGAAGGTTTTATTATAAATATATGGATATTTAGCAATTTCTGCTGGGGAAGAGGGGGAGAAAGAGAAGCAGCATTAAGCTAGGTATTTACAGATAATTCGATTCTCTGAAATCTGGTCCTTGTGCAAGCTGCTGGATGTGCAATGGGGTTGCTCCTGACAGTCTTCACAGGGCCACAACACTGTGACACAGATCTGTTAACTGAGCAGCTTTAATTAAAAGGTACAGGGTTCACAGTGGAATTCTGGCTTGACCCTGCGCTAGATCTGGCTAATTCAGTGATTTCCCAGAGAAACAGTCTGCCTTCTGAGAATTGCACAGCAGTTTGGAAATAAAGCTGAAGATTGATTTGGTATGGAAAAATAATTACAAAAGAGGCAAAGACACACTGCTGGTGAACTTCAAATAGCTCCCTGGGCACAGTGCTGGCCAATCTCCACTAACTCTTTGGTAGCTGGGGTGAGGTGGGAAGGAGCACCTCTGTCTGGGCTGCTCCCTGCTGGGGTGGGTTGCTCAGCCCCCAGGTGCTGTAGCAGCCTCTGGCTCCACTCAGCGATGTCACCTCCTTTTGCTGTGGCAGCCAGCTCATGTCCTCTGCAGAACTGGGAGTAGCTTAAGGCCATCATTTCATGCATGATTTGGTAAATTGTACAAGAAAGGACACTGCCAAACGAGGAGCTAAGCCAGTTTCCAATAAGAGGGCCATCTGTGACCAAATATTTTATTGTGGGCTGCAAACAATTGAGTTTTTCCCTATTTTTACTTTTACAGTTCATTTGATATGCCTATAACTTTGCAGCCCACCCCAAATTAAGGTTGCTACTGCATACTTGTTTGCTCTGCATTATGTTTTTGCTGAGTCGAGTGATTTCATTACAGACTTGATCCTATGTGGCACTGAAAAATGGTTTTCCATCAATGTCGCTTTCAGTTCTTGCTGTAGAAGTTTTGTCAGGGTAGGGAGACTTCAGATATTAGTAGCACATAAGACACAGGTAAATACTTTTCTTACTGGTTGCAGCAATATCCCCTAAATACAAGAAGAGTTACTGCTGGAACTAGAGATGATTTTAAAGGCAGAATAAATTCAAAGTAATAGTCTTTCTCTGAACCTAGCCAGATACAGGTAATTTCTTCCTACCTTTTTGTTTCACCAAACTAATGGAGTTTTTCAGAATGGTGCTTCCAAGAAGCAAGAATTACTGGGTGGATCTGCAGTTTGTTTTTGAGAAATCTTGAATCACAGCTTAAATTGGTGCTGCAAACAAATTTGACTCAGTTGACATCCAATTTTTGCCATTCCATTCTCAATGTGCTGAAGTATTTTTCTTGCCTGATTTGAGTGTCATTACAAGAGAACAATTCCCTTTTTAAAAGCGTGACCATAATTACTCTGTGTAATGCTCCTCTATCCAGAAGTGAGAGGAAAATTATGTTTGCCTGAATCTGGGGGTAAAATTTGGCTTTTAGTTTGTCTCTGAGGTAAGCATTTTACAGATGGTCAAGTAAAGCAAATAGAGAAAAAGTAACAGACACAATGGTGAAGTCAGCAAGAGACAAAAACGGCCCTTGTGCCAGACCATGACTCCCCACTGCCTCTTCTGCCCCCTTTGGAGTTATTTCTTGTACTTGACAATTCAGCTGCTCCCTTCTATTGACAAGAGTACTCTGAAAGAGGCAATTTGTGAAAATGGGAAACCTTTTGTAATTTGATGTTGCTGTGGGGGAAAGCTTGACTTTTAAGGGTTTGTGAAGTGGGCAGAAGGCAGAGAAACCCCAGCTGGAAATCCTTCTCAGAAGGGCAGGAGTCCTAACTTATAGAAGTTAGGTTGTGGCTTCTTTTAGATGGGCATACAGCTGTTGGTGGGGAGAAGGCAATAACATATATTTCAATCCATCTGCCTTTCAGAATAAATCCCCATGAAAATACTAAATTTGCAACTTAATCTCCCAAGTGCAGGGATGTTAGTGTTTGTTATATTGCTTTTAAAGTGTCTGTTCTCTTTTTTACACGTAAATTACAAGGGTGAATTACAGACACTTAAATGCAAATTGTGCTTTCTTGTTTCTACTGAGTGAAGTTGATGTCTTACCATGTTTGCAGCTCCTCTCTTTAATCTTAAATTAAACTGTGCAAAAATGCCTAGAAATGGACTACGGATGTATATTGTAATAGCAGTCTAATTTTGCAGCATTTACTCAACCCTGTAGGCAGTAATCTACTTGAATTCAGTGAGGCTTTTGGAAAGACTGCCTATATACTGCCAAGATTGGTCTCTGTGTTTGAACAAACTTTTAATCATGTTTTACTTTAATTCTAATTCATAAATTAATTTGGGCTGCTTTAAATTCAGTACTTCAGTTATTGGGTTCTGAAGGTTTTGTAAAAATAATTAAGGAAAATATTTGAAATGATGCCAAAATATATCTAAACTTTGATTCATGAAAGTCATATAGCCCTATTAGAGTTTAAAATAAAATAAATAATAATAATAATAATAAAAAAAGACAAACAACTGAAATACCCGCCCCACCATCTTGATTATTTCTTTTATTGGTCTTTCAAACCACCAAATTCACCGCATGTATTGTACACAACACATGTGCTTATTGTTTTCCAAAGACACCATGACATTTTTTGGTGTTTTAAAGGTATGCTAACGTTAGAGCTATGTTTCCCCATTGTGAATTTAACTCGCATTCAGGATACTTATGGTCTTGAATCCCTGTTTTTGCTGCTGCTTTAATAAATCTGCAGGTGAATGATAACACTGAAATAACCTTTACACCGGGCTGGGGATGCAGCCTCATCTCCAGTAAGTGTGACAAACATTGCTGTAATATTTACAGGAGAGAAGTGTGCATTAAGGGTGAAATGCAAGGATGCATTTAAACATCAAACTTTAAAAACTGGTACAGTTGCAGCTGCTTAATTGCTTTGCTTCAAGGACTAATGCAATGTCTAAGGAAGCCATCTCTAAAGCTAGGAGACAAGATCTTTAAAAAAAAAAAAAAAAAGGCATAGACCTGGGGACTTTTATGACAAGACTGTCAAGAGCAGTAAGACTGGTGCATTAAGTGTCTTAGGGACTAAGCTCTGAGGTGTGTGCCTTAATGCAGTGAGAAGCAAACTTCAGCGCGCAAGGCCACTTGGCTTTTTCCTGATTGTTCCCAAATTTTTCCTCTGCATATGTGCCTTGCTGAGTGGGTCTGCGTGGCCCTACTCCCAAGTGTTTAGCTTAGGAGTGCATGTGGCTGTAAAGGACTGAGCACAAACACATCACCTCTGTGGTGTGGCATACTCATTCGTACAAAACCAAGTACATTGTGGCAGCTGGAGGAGGGTGGTGGTGTAGGAATAGAAATGTTGTTTTTGCAGAGTTACATTGTTTAGAAGGAGGGAATGTGGTACTGAGATATGCTTACAGTGATAAGAAAAGTTTAGCAGGCAACCTTGTAAAATGCAGACAATCAGACTCCTTAGGACAATTAGGTGAAAATCACGGTGTCAAGTCAAGTCAGATAAGTGAAGAAACATTACCACTTCAAGCAGTAAAAATGTCAAAAGAAATTTGAAATTTAACAGGCCGGCGACTGAAGGCCATGCATTGTTTGTGAAGCATCAGATAGATTGTGAATCTGGATTACCCACTCAGTGGGGAAACAGGGGAGGGTCCTGCCATAAAAAGGTATATAAACTGTGTTTTGGAACTAGTAGATGCGCTCTTTCCTGCTTGTGGGGCGCCCGCCATTGCAATCGCGAATAAATTACTACTTCACTGAGATCCTCGCCTGAGCCTAAGTTATTGGCTACGGAGTGTTTCTCACAATTTGGGGGCTCGTCCGGGATCCAGTCACCTACTGGGGAGCCCCACCGCCGCAGCTGCAGGAAGGCATGCCCCGCTGATTTCAGCGGTCCTGTGCATCGACGGTGGCGGTTCTGCGGAAAGCTGACAGAGGGCCCGAGACTGGTTAAAGAGGCAGGATCCGTGAAGTAGTGGGGAAAGGAAGAAGGTAGGCACTCCGGGTTTTTAAGAATCGATCCGGTAACTCTGTGCACAGACCAAGGTAAGAAATATTGAGTATTGCCTTGGGGGTCGGGTGATCTGGTGTATGGTAAGCCCTTGCACGGGGAAGTGCTGGCACTACACCAGGGGAATCTGGTGTACAGTAATCCTTGCACGGGGAAGTGCTTGGAAGTACACCAGGGAATCTGGTAAACTCAGGTGTGCGGTAACGCTGGCACGGGGAAGTGCTTTGCGGTACACCCCCATCTTTCAGTACGTTGGTGTGTGGTACACTGCAGAAGGGAAAATTCTGTAGCACATACCGGCGAGGGTTAGGAAAGATGGGAAGTACGAGTTCCAGGGAATCTGGTAAACTCATAGGTGTGCGGTAACGCTTGCACGGGGAAGTGCTTTGCGGTACACCCCCATTTTTCAGTACGTTGGTGTGTGGTACACTGCAGAAGGGAAAATTCTGTAGCACATACTGGCGAGGGTTAGGAAAAATGGGAAAATATGAGTTCCAGGGGACAGGGAGATATCCCTGGGGGAGTGCCTACTAATAGTTCTTCCTGAAAAATGATAAGAAATTGGAAACATAATCCCAAAATTAGAGGGATTGTAAAAGAAAAATAATTAAAAAAAAAAAAAAGGGTTAAATATTGTGTATCAGTCTGGACAAAAGAACCAATTAAGGAAACAGCAGTATTTTGGCCAAAATACGGGTCTGATGAAAATTCAGGCTTTAAATTTATGTGTAAACAATAAGATTCCTTTTTCAGAGAAGGAGCCAAGTTATGCTCCCTATAATCTTAATATTGAACTGGTGGCAGCAGCAGTCACTCCGGGAAGGGAGACAGGGACTGTAATTAACACTGTCCCTAAAGAAGGATTGTACTCTAGGCTCTGGCAAGAATTAGAACAAGGTAGAAGATATGTTGAGAATTTTGCCTTCCCTGATACTAACAGTACTAACACTAACTGTGTATCCTCTTAGGTGAACTACCCCCTCCTCCTTACCAGCAGAGAGGTTGGGACTTTTTAAGAAGGAGAGGAAGTCTTTATTCAAGGACCCCAACAGCCTAGCTGAACAATTAGACCAGTTCCTACGACCTGATTTATACTCTTGGGGGAGGGAATTATGTCTATAAGTATGTTGTTTACAGGGAAAGAAATGGGAATGATCAGGAGGAGAGCTGCTATACAAGAATGGGAAAGAGCTCATCCTCCAGGACCAGGGGTAATACCGGCAGGGCAGAAATACCCACTTGCCAATCCTGGCTGGAATAATAATAGTGTGCAACACAGAAATCATATGAGAGACTTCGGGTTAGAATGAGAAAGTACTTGGGGATGAGACCTGAGGACCCAGTATCCCAAGGGCTCTTGAAAGTTCATTGTGTGATTAAAGTCTTGCAAAATACGCAGAAAATGCTTCAGAAGGTGGGGGAATGTAGTGAACAGTCACTGGGGGACCCTCCTGCGGGAGGCCCTGGAGGTGTGTGTCTGGAGGGGAGATGAGAAGGAAAAAAAAAAAAAAAAAAAAAAAAAGAGATCGAAACTAATGGTATTGACAGTGCAGCGGGTAGTGAGGCAGAGGGTTGGAGAAAGATGAAGAAAATCTTCAGGGGGAGTCAGGGCCAGGATGGAAAGGAGAGGAAGAGAGATGAAGGAATGGCAGGCAAAGAGGGCTGCCTGTATTGTGGCCCGAGTCCTAGCAGAGACAGGCTTTGATAAGATGTTTTAAGTGTGGCCAGGCTGGCCACTTCGAATAGGAATATCTGGAGTGGAAGAAGGAGGAAAGAAGGAAAATGGGATGAAATATGCTATATTGATATGTTGTTTCAGTATCTTGGAGGGAAAAGGTATGGAATTAAGTTGGACTCTGACTGAGCCTTTGGTGCTGGTATTAGAAAAGTGCGGGCTGGAGAAAGATAAAGGAAGTGTTAAAAGTCTTGCCGAAGGTGTTAAAGGTGTGGCATGTAATATTTAACAGAGCTGTTTGAAGTTGAATGAGCAGGGAAAGGTGATGTAGGCGTTATCTAAGTAACAGTCTAGAAGTTTTGGTATATTTGCATATTTGCTGTGGTGTTTGTTCAGTTTCCCAAGCATCGGGGAGGGGGGAACAGCCTGCTCCACCAGGGGCCTCTCCAGCGGCCGCAGGGGGGCTTCGGCTCCAGAGCCTGGAGCGCCTCCTCCCCCTCCTTCTGCACTGACTTTGGTGTCTGTGGGGGGGGTTTCTCGCTCTCCCAACTGCTGTTGAGCAGCAGGTTTTTGTTTGTTTCTTTGTTTGTTTGTTTTCGTGGATGTGCTCTCACAGAGGCACGGACTGTATTGCTCATGGCTTGGCTCTGGGCAGCAGTGGGCCCCTTTTGGGGCCAGATGAAATTGTCCCTTATCTGCCACGGGGAGGCTTCTGGGTTTTGCTCACGGGGGCTGCCACTGCAGTTTCCCACCCCCCCTACTCACAGCCCCCGAACCTTGCCATCAAACCCAATACACTGGGGAACAACTAGGTCATTACTGACTTGTAAAGTATCAGGGATTAAATTAACTAATGAAACCCTAAAAAGTGATGGGGGTAGAAGGGGCTGGGATAACAGTGCCACTTTTGGGGGATACCAAGCTGAGACTAGGGGATAAAATGATCACTGGGCAATTATTGTATGTATCCAAGGCAGAGACTAACTTGTTGGGAAGGGATTTGATGATTAAATTGGGCATTCAACTAGTAAATTATTAGACTGGAATAACAGTGTAATTAATGGAGTGCTCTCAGGCCCTGAGAGCAAACGTATATTCACCTCTAACTGGGAAGACCCTGAAATGGGGGCGGAAGCAACAATATAGGTGGACAATTTTACCTTGGGGGGTTTACAGGGCCACCTATCTATTTGGGTAAGTTCTAAAAAAGATTTTGGAGCAATTACAACCTCCCAAGGAGGTATTAATGTTACAAATATGTGGATCATTTTCTGTTGTCAGGACAGGAGAAAAGAGTTGTGAAGAAAGCTACTAACAAGCTATTCAACTTTCTGGGAAAGCAGGGCTTGAGAGTATTAAAAAAAAAAAAAAAAAAAAAAAAAAAAAAAGTTACAATATGGAGAAAGAGAAGTCAGGTATTTAAGGCATCTAATGTCTGAGGGAAAATGAAGAATAAATCCAGAGAGGATTCAGGGAATTGTTGAAAATTAAGAAAGAACTAAAAAGTTTTAAAAGAATGATTTTTTTAAGGAATCAGGAGCCATGAAGTCTGAAGGAAAAAGGATACTCCCTGATGGGAGAGAAATGCTGAATAAAGTGATAATGAGGCAAATATTAACTGTTTTACATCAAAAGAGTCATTGGGAGGTGCAAGCAACGTGTGATATTGTGCTAAGAAAGTATGTCTGTGTAGGAATATACACTTTAGGGAAGCACATACATAGAGGATGTACCATATGTCAAAAGGTAAATAAAAAGGTGTTCTGTAACCCATTTAGAGGGGGACGGGAGCCAGGGGTTTGACCTTTCCAAAGTATACAGGTAAACTTTACTGAGTTACTTGTTTGTCCTAATTGACCACGTGACTAGATGGGTGTGAGCTTTACTGCAAGGGTTAAAGCAGGCCTTAGAGATTGAGTGGGATTTTCACAGCCCCTGGCACCCCTCCTCTTCTGGGAAGGTGGAGCGAATGAATCAGACATTAAAGAAGCAATTAACTAAACTAGTGTTAGAAACCCAACTTCCTTTGGTAAAATGCTTACTCCTACAGGTTTAAACAGCACCAAGAAAGGATATAGGAATTTCACCATATGAGATGCTGTTCAGATTGCCCTATCTGGGCAGAAGGGATGAGATACCACAATTCAAAATAAGAGAGTTTCCTTAAGAACTGTATTCTGGGGTTGTCTTCTTCTTTGTCATCTCTCAGGACCTGTGGGTTGTTGGCTCAAACCCCACCTTTGGAATTCCCCATTCACCACCATCATCCAGGAAACTGGGTCCTGATTCGGACCTGGAAAGAGTCAACTCCGGCCTGAATGGGAAGGACAATTACTGACCACTGAAACAGCCGTAAGAACTGCGGAAAAAGGTTGGACTCACTATACTCGAGTGAAGGCATCTGTCGACGCTAGTACCTGGGAAGCTGTTCCTACAAAAGACTTGTTGGAAGTTGAAATTGAAGAGAAAAATCTCGTAGTGGACTCTGAGCAGGATAAGAGATTACAATTGTAAACTAACCTTTTATTTTCACAGGTAACTAATGAGTGTGACTTGTGATTGAGAGAAAGGACAGACCTATAGCGAACTGCAGTGCTCCCAAGGGGGGGGTTGTTATAGTAGTAGTGTACATCTTATTTTTGTATCGATAATTATTTGGAAACCTAAGGTTTAAAAATAATGACAGGGAAAAATTGATTACTAATTTTGTTTTTAGTGATTCTAGGCCTCAGAGAAGGCCTTGGTCAATTGGTAACTTGGAAAAGGCATGACCAGATAATAGCAAAAATGGGATACCCCATCAAAATATGGGTGACTGTGACAGAGGGTTATGTACCACAAGCCGTCACGTTTGATGCTTGTGAGGTGTTAGCTTGTGGAGATTTAAATGCCCAATGACAATTGAGCAGAAAGAACAAATAACTGGGAGAGACACAACAGCCAGATTGAGAATAGCTGTATGGAAACAATCCTCTATTGCCATCAGAGAAAGGGAGAAACTCAAGGAGAAAACAGGAGAGTAAACAGGAGGCCCTCTGAAATGTGGCAGTTCAAACATTTGAGATTCAAACAGGGTATGGGGACGTGAATGCCTGGATAGAATGGGTCAAATATACTGTCCAGAGTCTCAATCGTAGCTACTGCTATGCTTGTGCCTCGGGATGACCGATTGCCCAGATAGTGCCCTTCCCATGGGGGTGGACCAAAGACTCCCAAGGGATGCGATGTATGATTGCATTGTACCAAGAAAAGACTGCCTGGGGAAATGAGGCCTGTAAGTCTCTCTTTGCTGTTTCTTGCATGATAACAATATCACAGTTCCCCCTGCATTCTCTACAGCTATAGGTAACCATACAGCTTGCCTCTCACGGCAGGGTGTGAGTGCTACCTGGCATCTTGGAGAATTTGCCTTGTGCTACCAAGGACTTGATGGGAAACTGCTCAAGACTAGAGATCCCCAGGGCAGATCTCTGGTGGTACGGTGGAGGGAAGATCTTACGGTCCACCCTACCATCTAATTGGGAAGGCACTTGTGCACTTGTTCAATCAGCTATACCCTTCACCCTGGCATTTGAAAGAGAAACATCACAAATACCCAGAAGAAGTGAAGGAGGCTTAGGAATATCATTTGATGATAGAGTATACATAGATTCTATTGGGGTACCTAGAGGAGTTCGGGATGAATATAAAGCCAGAAATTAAATTGCTGCAGGGTTTGAGTTACTGTTCTGGTGGGTAACAATCAATAAAAATGTGGATTGGATTAATTATTTCTATTATAATCAGCAGAGATTCATCAATTATACCAAGGATGCGATGAGAGGAATCGCTGAACAACTAGATGCCATCAGCAAAATGGCTTGGGAAAACAGGATAGCATTAGATATGATGCTTGTGGAGAAGGGTGGTGTATGCGTGATGCTGGGCAACCGTTGTACTTTTATCCGTAACAATACTGCCCCGGATGGCACAGTAACAAGAGCATTGCAAGGGCTTACCACCCTTGCCAATGAATTAGCAGAAAATTCGGGAGCAGACACTTCCATCACAGGATGGTTGAAATCTTGGTTTGGTAAATGGAAAGGGATGGTAATGTCCATATTTACATCCTTGATTATAGTAGCAGGAGTTTTGACAGCTATTGGCTGTTGCGTTATCCCCTGTGTAAGGGGACTTGTCCAGCGGTTAATTGAAACCACATTATTGAAACAAATGACCATAGATCCACCACCCTACTCAGATAAAATGATATTAGAGGAAATGGAGAGCAAAGAAAGTGAAGAACAGGAAGATATTTACCAAATTACATTTAAAATAAATAAATAAATAAAAATAAAAAGAGTTTTTGCAAAAATCAACAGTTTATAAAAAAAAAAGAAAAGGGGGGAATTGTAGGAATAGAAATGTTGTTTTTGCAGAGTTACATTGTTTAGAAGGAGGGAATGTGGTACTGAGATATGCTTACAGTGATAAGAAAAGTTTAGCAGGCAACCTTGTAAAATGCAGACAATCAGACTCCTTAGGACAATTAGGTGAAAATCACGGTGTCAAGTCAAGTCAGATAAGTGAAGAAACATTACCACTTCAAGCAGTAAAAATGTCAAAAGAAATTTGAAATTTAACAGGCCGGCGACTGAAGGCCATGCATTGTTTGTGAAGCATCAGATAGATTGTGAATCTGGATTACCCACTCAGTGGGGAAACAGGGGAGGGTCCTGCCATAAAAAGGTATATAAACTGTGTTTTGGAACTAGTAGATGCGCTCTTTCCTGCTTGTGGGGCGCCCGCCATTGCAATCGCGAATAAATTACTACTTCACTGAGATCCTCGCCTGAGCCTAAGTTATTGGCTACGGAGTGTTTCTCACAGTGGGAAGGGGAAAGCAGCGGAGGGAGGGAGGAGGAAGGCAGGGTGTGCGGTGCAGGCAAGGGCCGTGAAACATCTGTGTGGGTCTGACACCTGGGCAGTGCCAGGAGAGGGGGAGCTGGAGAAACGGGGCCACGGTGCCTTGGGAAGGGGGGTGTCCAATTATCATGGAGCAGCAGGAATGCTCAAATGCAGCCAGCTTCTCTGGAGTGTTTTTGTGGTATTTGGCTGCAGTTTGGAGCTTTTAGGGTTGGTTTCAGTGTGGAAACTGCAGCTCCACGCTCATTCCCCTCAGCCCATGGCAGGGATTTCTGGTTGGCAGCCCCTGCGTCACGGGAAAGGAGAATACTCGGGGGCTTCCCGGGGCCACCAACCTTTCTCTGGGGCTGTTAAGTTGGGACGAGCGCTCAAGTTCGCCACTCTTCTGCCCCAAACCCAGTGCTGTCGCTGCTCCCCAGATCCAACACCTCCTCCCCCGACCGCCTGGCTCTGACTCATTCGCTGGTGCCGGCAGAAGCAGAACGGGGAGGTGGCGGCGGCGGGGGGGAGCCTTCAAAGTGGCCGCGATTCAGCTTGCTCTGACGAGGGGGGCGGCGGGGCTGGGGGCGGCGGAGCGGAGCGGATCGGATCGGCCGCCGGGTGGTTCCCGTGGCGCCTTCAGGAGGCGCCGCTGCCCGTCCCCGGCGCTCGCAAGAGACTGAGACGAGCCGGGGCTCAGAGGTGCCGTCCTGGGGAACTGCCGCAGCAATATTGCAACTGCCCTTTGAACAGCCAGAAAAATAAATAAATAAATAAATAAATAAATAGAGCTAAAAAAGGCAGAAGAACTGAAAAAAAAAAAAAGGAAAAAGAAAAAAGGAAAGCCATGAAGATGCCTAAATGCTTGCGGCCAAAAGTAAAGAGCGAATCTCAGTTGCGCTGGCTCTGCTAAAACTTGACGATGCGGGCGGCGCGGAGCTGCCGGCCTCGCGGTTCCTGCGGCGGGCACGAGTTGCGGGCGGCCGCCCGGGCACCAGGGACCCTGTTTTCCACCGGGCTGCTTGAGGAGGAACCTGCTGGGATGAGCGGCACGAGCAGGAGAGCGGAGCGGAGGCGGCGGTGAGTGTACCGGGCGCTGGTGCGGGGCTTGCTGCGGGCTCCCGGCCGACCGTGAGGGGCAGCCCCCAGGCGTCCCTCGCCTTGCCTCAGCCGGGGCCGCTACCAGCAGTGGCCTCGCGGCCACCGGCGAAAATCCGAAGCGAGTCGAGCTTTTGCTGGAGCGACCTCCTCGCGTGGCTCCCCCAGGGTCGGTGCTGATGGAGCGGGAGCGGCACCGGATCGCGAAGGGATCCTGCCCGCACCCGATCCCACTCTTTCCCGGACCGTGCTTGGACGGATCCTGACGGGGAAGCTCCCGGGAGGGCCTGGGGGTTTCTCAGGGGGCCTGGGGGCTTCCCGGAGGGAGTCTGGGGGTTCCCAGGGCAACTTTTGCCTCTGGTCGCTCCCGGAGTGCGTCCGGGTCCCCGCGCCCCGCCAGCCCCCAGCCTGGCACGGGGTCTTCTCCCCCAGCCCTCGACCCCCTACTGGGGGCCGCTCCCGAGCCCCCCGCCCCGCTGCCGCTCCGTGTGCTGAGGCGCGCGGCCGCCAGGCGGCGCCATCTTCTCGCTGCGCCTCCGCCCAGGGGCGCCCGGCGGGGCGCGGGGGCGCGGGCGCGGGCACAGGCCAGGGGCGCGCCCGGTGCCGTCCGTGGGGCTGGGCGCTGGGGGGGGCTCGGGGAGACATGGGGAGGGGGGATCTGGGGGTGCCAGCCCCGAGAGTCTCCTTGTGGCGGCTGCGCGATGCTCTGCGGCGAGCCGGGTTGTACGCGGCTCGGGGAGTCCCCTCCTGCCGCTCGCAGTTACGGGGGTGGAAACCCTTCGGGGCGCAGCAGCAGAGGGATATCTGCAGTTAGACCGCCGCTCCCTCCTTCAGCTAGTTCAGAGCACTTCTGTATGACTCTCTCCGTCATACTCTCTCTCCGTATTCAGAGCCCTACAGGGATTCAGTGAAGAGATGAAGTAAACCGATGCAGCAATGCTCGTTCGTGGAACACCCTCCCCTTCAGCACCAGTGGCAACTTCGCATCTGATATCAGCAGTTCTGAGATGCTCAAGTGAATGCTGTGTCAGAGGAGGGAGAAGAATTAAGACAGAATATCGTGCTTCTGAACCTCTTCCAGAAACGCAGTTAGACTGTGCATGAGCAGCAGCTGCCTAGGACAGAGCTCCAGAAATAAAACAGCATGTTTCTGGGATGCCTCGAGATGTACGAAGTATGTGGACTGGGGTTTCCAGCAGACCCTGGCTTACTTCTATCATTATAAGCTAAAGCACTTCTTCCTATTAGACTGGGACTAAGTTTTAAATAGACGTTTGCAACAAAGGAAAATAGACTTCCATTTTTTACCTATTTTAGGAGAGCAAGGTTAAGAAGAAGGATGGCAATGTCTTTTTTTAATGATTTCTGCCATTCTAATTTTGTTAGCCATCCAGGAAGAATTTTAATGGGTCTGTCTTCTGAACTTGTGCTTCATTTTCTGCCTTGCATGTGGGAGACCAGTTGTAACACTACCTATCATTGGCAAGTCAACTTTCTGAGGGAATGTAAGAGGCTTGAATTGAAACTAAGATGAAGAACAAGTTATAAAAAGCTGCTAAAGTTTGCATTGTGTCCAGAATCTTTCTATTTAAAACCTCTGTTGAAGATACACAGTTTTCCTCTCTATTTTTCTTATACAATGTGATCAGTTTTACAGGGGACAAAGCTGGCAAAGATGAGGAAAATTGGCTGTGCTCTCCTGGTACTCCAAGCTCTTCTTGCGCCTCTGGATCTTGTTCATGGAGCAGAGAAGAGTTATCCCATCCTGAACATTGCAGTGATTCTGGGAAGAACAAAGTATATCACAGAGAGAGATATCAGAGGTCTGTGGACCAGGGAAATGTCTGCAGACCTGACTGTTGATGTCAATGTAGTGACCCTTCTGGTGAACCAGACTGACCCTAAAAGCATCATAACACATGTTTGCGACTTGATGTCCGGCACCAAGATCCATGGAGTGGTTTTTGGAGATGATACTGATCAGGAGGCGGTAGCTCAGATTTTGGATTTTATTTCATCGCAGACTTCTATTCCAATTCTTGGAATTCATGGTGGGGCCTCCATGATAATGGCAGATAAGGTAGGAAAATTATTAAAACCTTTTGCTAGTCTAAAGTACTTCACCGCGTTGATTTTTATTGCAAATAGTCACCACAAGCAGTTCAAACACGATGCCTGTAATTATATGTACTTTAAGAAAGAAAAAAAAAAAAATGTACAGAACAGTGTACTCATTGACTACTCATCAAATACTCTGAAATATTTTGGGGTTCATGCTTGAAACTCAATTTTCCTTCTGCTGTAAAGGCAGTCTGATTAAACTTTACTCTTCACTAAACTGAATGCTTATCACCTTAAAAATTTTATTAGCAAATATGACGTATGGCTGTAAACAACAAAATAGGCCAATACAATGATTTAGGGGATAAATTATAATGATTATTACAAAATTATAATTAGATACTGTTCTGGCATGCTTATAACAGCTACCAAGCTATAGACCTGAATGTATTTAAGGGCAATAGAAGTTATAGGACATTTATATTAGGATGGAGTTTTGTGATCCACTATGGTCTATATGAATATAAGGTCTGGTTCAAGTTTGCAAGACCACTTTAATTTAAGTGCTCTTAATTTAATTTAATTTAATACCACTTATATTCATTGTATTTATTGAATTAGACTTTCACTATCTGGATACTTCTAATTTCCTACTGTAGCTCATGAAAATCCACAATGGCATTGTCAGAAGTCTGGAGGTAATGACAAACTGTTTTGTTGGGAAACATTTCTTTATGTAACCCTCTGTGAGTCTGTGGGACGACAGACAGAAGTGACTCACATATGCAGCTCATCTGCCTTTGCGCTGTAACAATTAAAAAAAAAAAAAAGAAGAAGATGAATCTGGCACTGCAGATTCCAATTTGTAAAGTGATCACTGCTGTTTCTGAAACAGTAGGTGCTTAGCAGCTCGCAGGACTAAGCATTCTGGTGTGGACAGCTGCTTGGCCTGAAAGTCTGCGAGGAGCTCCTGCCGATGCTGAGGAGTACGTGCTGTGTAAAAGAGGAAGCTTGGGAGTGAGAAATGGTTTATTGATTTTCCTGCATTGCACATATATTGCACTTATATATGCTTATATTGCACACATTGCACGCAATGTTGATTGTAACTTATTTCCTAATACTTGTACCCTTTAGGGTTCCTTATTCACTAAATACTGTTATACCTTATAGATGGTTTTTGAATAGCACTTAAAGACCTCTCTGAATCTTTCTAAAAATGAAGTGATCCGGATAGGTTTTTTCATAACCTGGGGGAAAAGAAGCAGGGAAGATGCAATGATTAGTTACAGTTGAGGAATCAGTACCAAACTTTTGAAAACTCTTATCTCTGGGAAACGTTTTCATTGGGATTAAAGGGATCCAGTGTCTCTTAGTGTTTTAAATTACCTTCTTTTAGAATTTGTTATGCAATGGCGACAATAATAGATTCTGAATTATAGCAAAGATTCTATAACAATGGGCTTGACAGCTTGATTGGTATGGAGAGAGCTTTCCATTCAATGCTACTATCTTGAGTGTAAATTCAGTGACCAAGTAACAGAGACTGTTATTTCATTTAGCTTTTAAATTGCTACACAGATTTTCTCATCTTTCCAAAGTTAGCTTTAGGTATATTTAGGAATTTTATGTGATATACATTTCACTCAACTTCCTATTCCAGCATAAAAACTCTTGAAACTGAAGATACTAGTGAGTGTTGAGTGATAAAACTCAGGCAGTAATTTGTACAGCATCAACTTCATGCTCAGTAGCTGAATGCAGGATGTTACTGATGAAGATTTTTTTACTTTTATGTAGAAGCCTCTAGAACATAAAATAAACCATATTTTTTCCTATCCCAGGAAGTTAACAGGGTTCCCAATGTATGCTAATATTGTCGTTAGTATGACACTGACTTTGATTTTAGGTTATCACAGTATGATAATAAAACATCTTCGTGCTGAAACTCAGCTTCTAAGATTTCCATTTAGGAAATCAAAATCATTCTCTTGTGTGTTAAGACATCTAACAGAGATGACTTTAGCGGCTTGAATTGGCTGAAGATATTGTTTCTTCATTTAACTAAAATTGCCTTAATTTTTAAATGTGGTTTTCCAATGCACATTATATCTTGTAACTGGGCTTGGCACACTACAGTAATAAGACTTGCATGTGTCACTCAATTAACTGTTCATTTGGGAATGAATTCTTGTGAGTCAAAGGTGGAATTCACAGTGCTGTCATAAAGGCAGAGGAGATGAAACTCCCAGTGTAAAATCTGTCTGCCAAGTCAGCGTCAGGATTTCAGCTGAAACACATGGATGCTGGCTTAAATTATAAAGTTGATAACAATTTACAAACTCTTCTCTTTTGTCTCTCACATTGAGATCGCTGGATATGCAAAAACAGGTGCTTGGTCCTACTCCTGCTTGTGGATGAAGTTCCTACCTGTGGCACTCTAACAAGACCGTTTAATTTACATCCTTATTGTGTGGCTCTAGTAGTTGTTTTCCTTCTCTGTGGAATCATGCTGATACTGTGTTTTAGATGTCTTTTACAACTAAATAAGTGTCCATGTGTTGTGTCTGCTTGTTTGTAGTCTACAAGTGTGGCTGACACAAAGGCAGCATAATGATTCACTGAACTCTGAGCCAGGTAGTTATATGATGCCTAACTGTCCTAAATGTGAGCTGGGCTGGAGGGATGTGAACAAGAAGTCATTGTCTATAATGCTGTGTGCTTCACTGGAATGACTCTGGGTAGAAAAGCTCACCGCTTTCTGTATTAACAAACACTGCGGCAATGTGAATGCCATACAAAGAGCCATCCCTAAAAAACAACAGGTTATTCTAGGTTTATAAACATGAGCTGTGCACACACATGGAGCATGCAGTGATTATTGCAGGATGTACAGCTTCTGAAGTACTGAGTCCCGGTGCCAACCTCATCTGTGCAGGGTGCGTAGCTTAACCTGCCTCTCAGTAGCCAGTACTTGGCTTTGGTTTGGTTCCTGTTTGGCTGTACCACTCAAATATGTTGGAAATACATTGCTTCATATAGACTATGAGTATTAGGACAGGAATGTGAAGGCTTCTGACCCTGCCTTGACCTGACATCTGCTGTCAAAACGCTACCAATAAAGCAGTGGGACAGGTAAGGATGCAGGGTACCTACATGAACTGGCTGGGGGTGCCCTTTGGGCTGTGCCATGTGCTCTGCCTCCCACCGGCTGCATCACCTGCTGCTGGCACCGACTCCTCTGCCAGCGAGGTGCTCCTTGGCTTTGGGCCCCTGTTCTGCTATGGGCTCCAGGCATGCTCAGATGTGAGACAGTCGGCTGAAACAAGATGAGAATTGTGTCTGGGGCGCCTGTGCCAACCTGCTGTGCATCAGCAGCCCTTGGAGGATGCTGCAAACAGACTGGCTGTTTATTCATCTTGTGTCTGTTGAAATTTGAGCGATCTCAAACCAAACACTGCTTAGGAACTGTTTCCTGACTTCAGCATTTGGTTTTAAACTTAGTTACGTTTGTTTCACCACATGCCATCATTATAATGATTGTAATCATGATACCTTTCTAAAACAGAACATCATGGTTAGTTCTGCGACAATAATGAAAAATTGGTTTCATTCAGAAGTGGGAAGAGGCCCTTATGTATCATAAACACATCCAGGAGTACTGAGCATCTTTTGCATGCTGCAAAATTGAGTCTAATTTCTCATTAGAAACCTTTCTGAAAGACATAGAAACTTGAGGCATTTTAGTGCTGTGAAAGTACTGTGAGTCATAATGCATAGCTGGGCAGCATGAAAGGTGAGGGTAATTCTCCATTAGAGCTATTGCAAAGTGAAGCTTCTTGAGAGAGCTCTAGGAATGTTAAACAAAACAAGTCTTTTTCCAAAAGTGCTATGCATGAATAAATTATCTTTCTTTGTTATTCTCTGTGCTGATAAATTAACATTGGCAATTAACACTTTCATTAATTGCCTAGTACAAAATCCATTCTGTGTCTATCACCACCTTCAGCTTTCCTTTTTGTATCCCTCCTCATCTCCTTCCATAGCAGTGAGGCCAGAACCACAGAATAGCTGAGGTTAGAAGGATCTCTGGAAGTGTCCAAGCCAACCCTAGCTCAGTGCCTGGGGTCGGACTGGTTAGGGCCCCCTCCAGTCAAGTAGTGAGTATCAACACAGCAGCCTTTCTAGGCAATCTGTTCCAGCATTTCAGCTCTCTCACCATGCAAATATTTTTGTTATATCTCATTAGGATACAACTCTGCACCATGACCACAACCTCCTTTTTTTTTTTTTTTTTTGTGGTGAATCTCCAAGCTGAACTCTGTTTAGTTTAGGCTGTGATTACACCTGTCTGTACCTGTCCCATCCCCGGGTACAAACCAGTGCCTTCTGCCTTTCCTTACAACCTCATGTGCTCCAGTTCTTTGGACTCACTCAGAGGTGTTGGTGTCTTGTACGGGGGGATCCCAGAACTGGGCACGGTACTCCAGCAGTGGCCTCTTGAGTCCCCCAGAGGGGATAATCCCCGTTCCTGAGCAGCTGGCTGGGCTCGTTTTGTCACCAAAAGGGCGCACTGCTGGCTCCTGTTCCATCCCACTGCTGGTTCCTGTTCCACCCCTCTGCAGGCTCTTGCCTCCTGGACTGCTGCAGGGTATTTATCTAGGCACCTGCTGTGAATAAATACTGAGGGAAAATGAACTTTTAAAGCCTTGCTTTGTTCTTTCAGAGGATATTTTTCAGGTGTTCTGATGAAGTAGTTTCAGACTTCTGCGTTACCTGTTGTTTCTAGCTTGCTGTAGAAACAACCTGGGGCTGCTTTCCTTTCCCTCGTTCCTGAGATCCAAAGACTACATGGCACTTGTGCAAACCAGGATCTAACCACAGCCTTGCTGCTGGGAGTAGAGCACACCCAGACTCCTGGCTCTGGTGCTGGCAGTTTGTTCCCTGTTTCACCTATAACTTTGTTCACTGCTGTTAAGTTGTTTCTACACGCCTTACAAAGTTTATTTTTTTTTCACATATCCTCATAAGGCAGTGGCCATTATTTTAAAAAAAAGAAAGTTCAAAAGCTACATGTCACGTTAGTACTGTGCATATGAGTGCTTCGATTCTTATGCTTTAAAAATTGTGGCAAGGAAGCAGGGGGATGTAGGGTTTCTTTTTTATTGTAGAATCACTTTAGATATCGTAATTCATGGCATGTGCTTACTGATTTGTATGCCTTCCATGTGAGTTACATAGATGTTTTTCTAACTCATTGTAAAAGTAGTCCCATATTTTTACAGAAAAAAAATAAATTTAAGTTTTGTAACATCTCATTCTTCCCTTACTGATAATTGTATTAGCATGAATATGGCACTGTGCTCCTGAGCATGTTAATAATTTTGGATTTGGTTAGTATTGCTGAAGATTGGAAGATTAAACCGTAGTTAAACGTTTTAGTGCAAAAATACCTATATCAATTGGCGTTTCATGTCTAGGTACCTTGCGCTGCTCCACTGCATGCAAGTAATAGTTCCAGCTTCTGCCTCCTGTAAAGGTGCAGGGGAATTGGATTTTCCTTCTTTTGTCCTGTACTAATGCTGCCATGAGAAACATAACTTTCAGAAATTCTCATTTGTATTTTGAACTGCAACAAAAATGAAGCACCGATCTCTTGTGAATCTGTGTTTACTTGACCATAACCATAAAAAATCAGTATGTATTTTAAAAAGAGTTGTCTTGCACATCAGTAAAGATTTTTAGAACTGGGCTCGTAATCTGTGAGTGCACCTTTTATGCACAGGCACCAGGACCATTGTAATAAAATGGTTAAAACATGCTTGAAATCTGTCTTCCTGAGGCATACAGAGTGGATACAATTTCTTGTGCTTTTCTGTATCTGGAATCGCTCTGGGAGCACAGGGTGGTTACCATGCAGCCTGCTGCTGTACATTGCTATTCGTGGGCTGTCATTGCTACAAGAAAGTGAAGTTCAGTAGCGAGAGCCGTGGTGTTCTCTGCATTGAGCTCTGTCTCAGAGCTTGGAGGAGTGTTATACATGTATTCATGGTATGTGCCTTTCTTTCTTGCTCTCTTTCTCTCCTGCTCTTTACTAAGTTTTATGGGATTTCCCTACCTGTTTCTGAGACAATTGTATTTTCCTTGTTCTGGTCCTCACAAAAGTCCCCTTCTTAATTTGATGAAATAAAGTGAGGCTGATTTCCTGAAATACTGTGGGAGTAAACTTGAACTGTTCCTCTTGGAGATGGAGACAAATTTGGTGTAATTAGTCCAAGTAGAAGGAAGATAGGTTTGAAGAGATTAGGAATTTCTGTCACTAATAATCAAATTGTAGAAAAGTAGACATCTTTTGCATAATACCACATCCTAAAGTTTACCTGGCTTTTGAAGCAGCTCAGGCATGGGCAAATTTCCTATTTTGGGCTTGTTGGAGTTTACGCTACTGCAGCTGAGCCCAGGATGCAGGATGGGATCCTATAAACAGCTCTTATTGAGGAGAGTGACATGTTGGTTTCATTGAGATGTAGTTGTAGTCATTTGCAGTAAGAGTAATATATTTTCATCTCAAAGGTACTATTTTCTTTCTCCTCCAACTGTCTGTTCTTGGAAATAGAAATCCATAAGTGCCTCAGTATGTTTTGCGCAGTAACGTCTTAAAAATGTTAGTAAGTCAATGTTGTAGATCATCCATGCTATCCAAACTATTGCCTGCATATAGGAAATTACAACACGGCAGACTCCCAAGCTGTAAAAGTAGGACACCAGACCTTCAGCATAATTTTCTGCTTGCAGGCATTCTTGGTGGCATCTTATTTTATTTTATTTATTTTTTTCAAGGGCATTCTCAAACATAAAACCGAAGATGGTTTCTTTTAAGCTACAAAATAATAATGGAGCGATTCTAAAGCACATAAGACACTTCTGGTAATCAGAATATATCCAGAGAACATGCCTGAAAATATTCATCCTAATAAAACTATGCAGTGAAGGGAAGGGTATTGGTATCGTGTTAAAGCCATTTTGTGTCTTTTCTATTAATTATTTTTGAGAGCTTGATTAGATTACTTGAATGAACAGTTTAATAGCATTTTAGATTTGTCACGTATTTAAACTAACAGTTTAATGTGAATAATTTCTTTAAGATTTTTGTATTAATTATATTGGACTTCCTTGAAGATATCCTTGATAGACCTACTGACATCTGTGCTGATACGAACAGCTTTTTGCAGTTGAGCAAAGAATCTTTGCTGTCCACAACAGTTTGTTAGAAATCTGTGGTCATCTAGGCCAGCTTTGCATGTGTTTTTTTCTCCAGCCCCCGCCCCCCTTCTGCCTCCCCTTGTTCCTGGAGCTGTGAAGTTGTGTGGATTTTACTGAGGGAACCCAGCCTGGATTGTCTCCATGCCATCTGTCACCACATTGTTCGTTTAAATCCTTGAGATATTTTCTTCTGCACTTTACTGGAATAAGTAGAACTGTAGTGGCATCATTGGCTATTTATATTTGATTTTCACTTACTGTTCTTAGGAGAAAAACCAACCCTGTGTTTGCAACTGAGGTGTGTAAACTAGCTGCACAATTGAAAAGAAATGGACGTGGTTTAATTCTGTTATCGCAGAGCTCCATCTGTGCTGCACGTCCCACCTCTGACCGAGACCCCCCCACTTCTCAAGGCAGAGACCTCCCTGGGGGTCTCATGGTAAAGCTGAGTGTCTCCCCAGAGACTTAAGGAAAAGGCTGTATGCTTCTGTATGAATGCACAGCAGCTAGCAATTTATTTTTAAAGTATTTACACTCAATGAAGCCATGCTAGGAGGAATCTGTCTGCATCTTCCTCTATTGTAAGACTTGATATATTAGGTCAGGGAAAGGTTGAGACTCGCAAGTTTTGTGTGAAAGCATAACTGGAAATAAGATTGGTTAGGAGGCGGAAAGTTGCAGAGAGCAATGAAATGAAAGTGTGTAGAATAAAAGCAATATAAAATCTGAACAACCAACAGAAAAACTATTTTCTTTCCTTTTTTTTTCTCTTTTTTTTCTCTTTTCCTGAGCCGTTCCTACTCTCCCGATCTGTTCAGCACCCACAGAGACTGAAATAAAACTGACTTAGGAAATCCAACAAGGCATCTGAGGTCCTGAACTGGTCCTAAACCTCCGGTGCATGGGCAGCAGTGAAACACTTGCATTTGCTTGTATGTTTACCAGATGGAGAGTGTTTAGCAAGATTAACCTGTGTTTGGACGGGGAAAATTCAAAGCGAAAGTACTAGGCTGTGGTTGTCCCCTTTTTTGGGTCTGATTTCTGTCACTTCTGACTGTAATGCACCAAGAAGCATATTGGAGGGATGTAGATGGGAATTTATTAAAACATAGTAATATTTTCTCTACAGATCTGAAATGACTTTTCTTGAAAGTCATCCTTTGC
The DNA here is from genome assembly GCF_009819795.1 of Aythya fuligula. Classification (NCBI taxonomy): domain Eukaryota; kingdom Metazoa; phylum Chordata; class Aves; order Anseriformes; family Anatidae; genus Aythya; species Aythya fuligula. The sequence goes on along the minus strand of NC_045573.1, from coordinate 16,640,499 downwards.
TTCATATTTAGGCATGTGCTGCTTTGAGAAAGCTGTTTTTTGTTTGTTTGTTTGTTTTTGTATATATGTACATTCTCCCTGCTTTCTTCCAGATCCTATTGCATAAGGTGGGATCCCATTGCAAAGGGTGAGAGAATAAAGACCATCTTCATGCTTTAATGTTTTTTGTGGAACTACATTGATTTACCTACTCCTCAGGATTGAGTCTACAAGTTGTAGTGGTATGGTGTATTGGATTGGCTGAAGGTAATGTATTCTCCTAGTAGGACGATGCACGTCCATCTTTAAGTAACCTGAACGAAGTAGGTTTTTCAGACCTAATTAGGAAAGTCAGCAAGGAGACGTACACCTTTCAACTATATAATTATGTATACCTTAACATTGTGCTTTGAGTGAGCTCTGCTGGGGATCTCCTTCATTGCCAGATGACCCATCAGTCAGTTTGGAGTCTTCTGCCTCCATCATAATTCTGAGAAAGTAATTTCATTTTGCCAGTAGGCTGGGCTGTTCTGTTGTCACAAGCAGCCCACAGCTGCAGCAAAGAGGAAAGCAAGAGAAGGCCAAACGCTGCTGCTGGGCTCATTGCTCAGCCCCTGCTGGCTGTACACAGCTACCTGGAACCTGTCTTTTGTGCATCTCGGAGCAGGTCACTTCCATAGATGTTTCATTCAAGGCATTGCTGGGTGGGAAGTTGCTCATCTTTTGTTTTAGTTTTCGTTTCTTGGTGGTGTTTGTAATTTTGTTGATATGAAGTTTGAAGCATTTGTGTTTACCAGTTTGTCTCTCCATGTGACTAGACTTGCAATAAGATTGCTTTGTTGTCTAGTGGAAATGCATTGTGTATGTAAAGACATTATGAAAGAGGAAAGAGCAAGGATTTTATAGCCACCTTCCAGCTCAACACAATTTACAATACAATTAGGAACGACAGTTATAATTGGATGAACAGAAAATAGAATTAAGGTAATCTGTTCCACACGCACAACATTCCTGTAATGAGTTGCTTTTAGGAGTTACAGAAACATATAATTACCAGACAAATTGTATGTTATTTTTTTCTGTGTGTGTGAGGCTAATTAAGAGTTCTGGGTAAATTGTGTTGGCAGAAGCATCAGAGTTATGTGAAGTACCTAATTGGGACAAGATTAGGTTTGTAAATTAGTCATATGAAAACAGATGCAAAAACTATGGAAACTGCCTGTATTCTACTCAAATTTTGTTAGGATCATCTGTTTTGTTTTATATAGTCACACTACTTTTGTAGTAAAGAAGCTAACCCTGCCCTCTTTATTTTGATCCATTTGCTGTCCCTTCACCTCTCCTCTCTTGATCTGCATTTCAGCTATCACCTGCCAAAAGGCTGAAACTTGGTGTTGTGCAGTCTGGTTTCTGGCAAAAGCTGTGGATGTATCCAGTGCTTCTGATGCAAAATGTAAAGCTCTGTCACCTAACTATGTGACAACAAATTGAACTGATACCAAAGCTGTAAAAGAAACACTTGTTTCCTTTGCTTGCTCTGAGATTGAGTTTTTAATATCCAGTCTATTTCATATGCAAACCTCTTTCTCCAGACACTGGTTTCCTCCAAACACTTCCATTATTGTATTTTTTTATTTTTTTTTTTTGCCTTCCTCTTCATCCATTCTATTTGCTTTTCCTACTTTATGCTTGGCCATCACCCTAGTGTTTAAAGTTAGTTTTATTTATTTCTTCAATGCATTAGTTCGCTTCTGATAGAGACAAGGGTGGCTCAGAAAGAATACACGTCTCTCTCCACCTAAATTGTGTGTCCCTTCATGTTAGGAGGACCGGCACTCTTTCAGTCAATATAGAGAAAAAATGTTAGTTGTGTTAAAATAAGATGCATTGGAGGAAATGAGAATTTTCTGGAATCCCAAGAACACAGACAGAACTGTTGCGACTTTAAGCCAAGCCTGTTTTTATTTAAGAATAGCAAATAGAGGAAGGACGAGAAACTAGATCGGGTGAGTCAGGGTAATAGAGGTGGAGAGCTGAGGTTAAACAGCGCCAGAAATTACCGATGAAAGGGGTCTATTTGTGCAGAAAGAATATGAGAAAACCAAAAGGATTCAAAACTCCAGTTTCCACATCGGTATTTCTTCAGGATTCCTGGCCTTGGGATTTTGGATAATTCTGCTGCTCTGCTGAGTGCTTTCTGCTATCGTTAAGCAGCTTTGCATACACATACAGGGGAACTTTTCTAAAACGGCATTTCCCAGCTCATAGTAGGGAGTTTGGGCTGTAGTATCTCAAAGTTGATGTATCATGGAGTCTGCATGCCTGTCTTCTAAAGACATTTTCTATTTCCCGACTTTTTTTAAAAATCTTCGTTCTGTTGTATAACCTGGGACAAGGTCTGTCTAGAAGCTTTCAAACCACACAATCTCCTTCCCCGCCCCACCCTTCTTTTTTTTTAGTGCCATGCAGTTGGCTGGCTAGTGTGTCCAGCACTGGTGTGCTTCTAGACAAGCATCCATTTCTATATAAAATTGAATTATTTTTGGAATAATTCTCTGCTTTGTGGCAACAGATGTACCTTTTTCCATGTGTGTTTGTTGTGTTCAGGTGTTTTAGGGTGGCTCCTGCTACCTCAGATTTTAGGAACTGGTATTTGAAAATATATTGACGATTCCCTTCTATAATGATTTTCAATGCAGTTAATCAGAATTTCAGATCTCCCGTTAGGGGCATCAGAATATGTGGGAGCAGGGCAGGCTGTCAGTTAAAATATGTGAAAATAAATTGCTTTCCACGGTGTTAGGTGGCTTGCTGATTATGCAGTTTCCTCTATAATGGTATTTGTGAAGGTGCTTTGTGCTTTGCTGTTGCTTGCTTTAAATATTGAGACTTACGGTTACTGGCATTTATAACTTAAATTGCAGCTATGTGCACAGAACAGCGTTATGGATCATTCACTACATAAATGCTGATGTTGTCTAAACAACTGTCTGTATGAGGTTGCAAACAAGCAACATCTGAGAACAGAGCATTGGAAAGTGTCAGATTAAGAAAATTTTGGCTCATACCAGGTTAAGCTCACTTGCAGAAAGAAAAATACATGTTTGTATGATTTCTTTTCCTCACATTGGCTAAAGTAAACAAATGATCTTCTTTGCATTTTCCAGATATGCTCATTCTGTCTTTCTCAAAAAACAAAACAAACAAACAAACAAAAAAAAAGTAAGTTGTCAAGTTGTCATGTTTTTCTTTTCCCAACCTTTTCCACATCAAGACACAGGCTTCTGGCTACAATCTCTTTCAGTTTCCTGTTGCTTTTCTATTACCATTTTGTAGCATAAAAATTACTGGAATTTTTCCAGTGGTCAGTGAGTAAGTGATAAGGCACTAGGAATGGTGCAAATGACTTGGGGCAGGTATAAATAGTAAATAATCTTCATGTTTAAAATATCCTGAACAGTTGTTCAATAGCTTCTCACTATATACAATATTTTCAGGTTTCTAGTTTGTCATGAAAATGCATCTTATGGTCTCTAAATTAAAATCTAAATGAACTTGTGGATAGCGTATACAGTAGTCAGCTGTCAACTGCAGCATGTGTGCCTTTAATGGTCTTTGAAAGCCTTACTTGTGTGCTTTCATGAGTTGTTTGCTTTCTGTGTAAGCGTGGCCTGTTCCCTGTTTCCTTCTATGCAGTGACTGCTGGCTTGAGAAGAGCTGTTCTGTGTTTCAGCCTGTTCACAGTAAGGGGCTGAAATGTCAAACTAGTGAGCAGTGAGTAATTTCATCCAATAATAAAATGTAGCAGTCCAGCTCTGTAATTTGTATTCCAATGTAAATCTTATTGCTTTGTTAATCTGCAATGGACACCTCAGTTGGACACTTCCTGAAAGCAGCGGAAAACAACAACAAACAAACAAAACCCACAACTTTGCTCATTCTCCAACATTTACTGTTTTTTAATTTTTTTTTTTCTTTCACCATGTCCAATAAGATATAGTCATGTGAAATCTTAATTTTTAACAACTCATCATGAAACCAGTTCTTCAGGTCAGCAGTGGTATTTCCAAATGTCCGGGTGATAATTCTATCAGAAAGGGGGAACATCCACGCTTACAGCATACAGGTCACGCGTGAGGCCCACAAGGAGAGCAAAGTCCTGCTCGTGGTCTCCCTGCTGCAGCGTGGTTGACCTGATTATCAAGTAAAGGAGCAAGTGCAAAGCAAGCAAATACTTAAAATATCCTTTAATGCCTACTTAAATGCTTCTCCTGAAGATCTGAATGCTACAAGGTAAAAAGAAGATGGAGTTTTTTTTTGCCTCTCTTAGAAGGTGCTCAGTACATTCCTTATATAAAAGACATAAAGATGCAGACATAGCCTCTTACTATATGGGGCTGAAACTCTAAGCAACACATTTAATTTGAGGCATATTCTGCTTTAAAGATCAGTCTCTGGTTAAAAGAATGATTTGGTGTTAGGAGCTGCTAATGCCACTTTGGGTGCTCTCTTCCAGATGACTGACTTTACTGCTGCTTAAATGTTTTTTGGCATCCTATCTGGTTTTGCTTAAGTTAAACATGATGTTCTACTTAAGCTTCATTTTGAATATGAAAATTTTTATCTTCCTTGGGTCACTTTAAGGTTTCATTTGCATGTTTGACCCAGTTAAAAATTCTGTGTTATTAAACAGCTTTTCTGATTCAGCTCAGATGGTGGTATGTTTTCCTTCTTAACAAGCTTTCTAGAGTTGTATATATAAAAAAAATGTTCTCCCTCCCTTAGCTTCTTTTGAGATGAAGTATGTACAATAAGTCTGACTCCCTGTAGAGCTGGTTTAATCATTTGTTTTTCCATCTGCAGAGAGCCAGTTCCCAAAGTAACTTCAAAGAGCCCTGCCTGAGTAAAAGCTTCCAGCTTTGGAGCAGCAACGATTACAGAAATATGCTTTTGCAATAGTTTGAAACCTCTGGCTATCTTTGCGTGGAGGTGAAATCTGAGTATTTGCCTCTATTATTCTGTTACTAGAAAACTTAAAGGTTTATAACTGAAAAATTTACTGCCGCTTTGCTTTTACCTGCTGTGGTACCTGTGCGCAGCATGATGTTACGCAGGTGCACAGATGTGGCATCTAACGGCACAAGGGGAATTTCTGGGTCTGGAGGTGACAGACACCTCGTCAACAAAGCAACCACAAACTTCAGGCTTGGCATAAGTTGCCAATAAAACATTTGCAGCAGAAAATTCAGAACATGTTATATTTTAGACTTAATCCAGCCTGATCCGTGCAGGCTTTAACTGAAGAAACTTGAAGTGGAATTGCTCCTGGGAGAGTGGTATCTTTCCTCCTTCACTTTTACCATTTTCTACGCTGAGATCTATAATATGCAAAAAATAAAAACAATGCCCCAACCACTACAGATAAATATATTTTATATCTAATATATATGTCATGTTTCTGAGTACAGTAACAAATGTAAAGCTGTTCAAATTGTCATCAGCGTGGCTGTGAGAATCTGCTTCATAAAGTTTCAGTGTAAGTACGTCTTTATTTCTGTGGTCTTTCTCAGTAAATACTGTGCCTTACTCTTGGCACTCCAGTCCAGCAGTTGTTCTCATCATTTTGGAGAGATGCTTGATTTTTCCTTTTTTCTTTTCTTTTCTTTTTTCTTTTCTTTTTTCTTTTTTCTTTTCTTTTCTTTTCTTTTCTTTTCTTTTCTTTTCTTTTCTTTTCTTTTCTTTTCTTTTCTTTTCTTTTCTTTTCTTTTCTTTTCTTTTCTTTTCTTTTCTTTTCTTTTCTTTTTTCTTTTCTTTTCTTTTCTTTTCTTTTCTTTTCTTTTCTTTTCTTTTCTTTTCTTTTCTTTTCTTTTCTTTTCTTTTTCTTTTCTTTTCTTTTCTTTTCTTTTCTTTTCTTTTCTTTTCTTTTCTTTTCTTTTCTTTTCTTTTCTTTTCTTTTCTTTTCTTTTCTTTTCTTTTCTTTTTTCTTTTCTTTTCTTTTCTTTTCTTTTCTTGACAGAACTCCTAGCTGAAAGTCAGCATGTGGGAGATTTTGCCCAAATTAATTTCCTGTGGAGAGAGGGGCTATGAGTTTGGTCTCACTATAATGACTTTTCTGGATAATAATGTCAGTAGAAATGCACTACTTCGATTTTAACTGAAGCTATTTCAAACTGTGGACAAGATCTTAATTTTTGACTTAATCAAATCCTTACCACAAGCAAATCTAATTCTGGCATACTATTTCAATCGCACAGACTTTCATTTCTGACTAAGGATTGGAAGGATTAACCCAGATTTTAGCAGCTCTCTCCATGACCGCGTGGATAGGATTAAAATCTATGTGCTGCTCATTGTGGATGTTTATTTCAGTTTTTAGGCATTACAGTTAGGTCTGTTGACTGTGACTGGGAATTATGGAAGTTTTCCGAGAGTGAGAGCACAACTGAAGGACAGCATGTTGAATTTGCTGGATGTCATTGTAATTCAATAAAAAAAGCATGCTTTGCCTGCTTATGGGAAGGCAATGTACAGTTTATTATATTCCAGATTTTAAAGTTTGCAGTATATTTATCAGCTTGAAGACATGGTAAAAATACATACTTTAGAAAAATATAGCGAGGTAAAACAAGAACAGGATTAGGTTTAATTGGACCAGTTGTAACATCTTGCTGAAGCAGTGGTTGTATCAATGAACACTTTAGTGCTGATGAGGGCCAGCAGCTGGCAGGGTGTTCCTGCATTTATTTATTGATTTATTTTTGGTAATGTTGCCTTTAGAGATGATTTTACTTTCCTGTGCAGGAAATAAGTGAAGCTTCTGGAATCTTGTCTGCAATTAGTCTCCCTCACTCTGAAAAGCCCTGGCTGGTACAGTCATTCAGAAATGGATTATGTAAGTGACTGAGGTATGGAAGGTCTCACCTGCAGGTGAGTTGGTTTTGTTATATCTGGTAAAAGGGAGCCTGAGAAAGGACTGTGATAGCTAGAGGCAGGATGAAGAAAAGCTGTTTAAACAACATAAAATAAGACAGGGGGACTGGAACTAAGGCGGGAGTAACTTAGATAGGAAATTGTATTAAATAGTATTTAGAAGGGAAATTGAGAAGCTCAGGGTATGGTAACAAGCCAGCTAGTGTTATGATTGAAACTGATAAATGAATGAAGAGGGAAGAGGACTTGTGGTGTAAAGCTCTTTCCAACCCAATGTTTTTATTCACTTTTATAAAATGCTGGATATAACTATACAATGCTATAATAGGATTCTCTCCAAATCTAGCCAGGCATATATAAATGCCACATTTAGTGAAGATGAAGTGTGTCAAGTAGAGTCTTAATGTGCAACTGGTCCTAAAATTAATGACTGTGCTGATCAACTTTGGAGAAGAGAGATGGGCCTTGGGATTTGGTAGGAATACAGAAGACTGTGTTGCAAGAATTTCTAAAGTTTTAGCTCATGAAAAAGGATATAGATTTTATTTCCTGGGGAATTTTTTTTTATTTTTTTATAGGAGAATTTGTGGCTATTCTTTGGCCATTTTTGCCTTTTTGTATTTCATTCTTCCCTTGTGCCTTGGGCTGGCAGCAGAATTCTCAAGAGCAATGTGATGAAGACACACTCGACTGGAAAAAAAAAAAAAAAAAAGAGCTGTTTGCTGCATGTCGTCCTCTTTTATTAGGGAAAAGGAGAACCTGTTAACAGCCATGGAACTGCATGGTTAGAAGGCCACAGTACTCGCAGATGTGAAAACCTTGTGAGCTCTGTGGTTTAATCTCATCACAATCTGCAGCTGATGTTGGCTGTGCATCAGTCAGAAACACACAGCTAGGGTTGCCCTGGGGTTTACGCTGCATAACTCTGTGGGCAGTTTGGGATGCAGTTGCAGCTGGACACCCAGAATGCTATGTTTTTTAGTGGCTGTGTTGGGAATTCATTGCTGTTCTGTGGATTGATGACAGAAGTGGGAAAGCATGAAAAAGATCTGATGATTTACTGCCAATGGGCATGTAGTTATATAAAAAGCAGGTCCTTGTGTTTTCTTCCTGTGGTTTTGTTTTGCTTTGGAGAACCAAACCAGTAGCACCCTGCTTGCACAAATATCTTCCATGAGTTGTTTTTAGTCTTGTTGTGTTTGGTTTCTATGCTCCATAAGCATGTAAAAGCTATCAAAAACTGCCATGCATGTTTTTTCATGTTCTTGCAGATCATCAGGCTCAACAAGTTCCTACTCCTATCTAACTGCTTCTACCTAGTACCAGTTACTGTGATCATTTCTTCCAAAGGTCCAATCCACAATCTCCAAGTACCAAAGAGGAACATCTAAAATCTCTTAATGCTCAAATAAATATTTTCAGGTTCAATTTTGAGCCAGTATTTCTGTCTCTGTAAATGATCAGGAGTACTAGGCCAAGCAACCTTCATTTGAAACTGAGAAATGACTTGTTGAAAGTGCTGACTCATTCAAAAGTTTGATTTACAGAAGAAAATTCCATTATTTTTTGCTTGTGCTCCAAAGAAAAAGTTTTTAGTGAGTGCCATGACACAAAGGCCAAACTTAATGTGCCATGAGTTCATATGCATGTAGTGAATATATAGAGAGGTAATGATAGTATGACTGTTGTAAGTAACCATGTCAAGGAAGTAGAAACTGCTGTATAAGGACATTGAATTTTTTATTTTATTTTCTTTTTGTGGTGAGGTAGAAAAGCTGATGGAACAGTGTCTGTGATGAGATAGAAGAAATGTCTTTCTTCAGATGTGGGAAAGGATATACATATATATATATATATATTTAAGCCTAGATATGTGTACAGATAATAATTCTGGTTTTGGACATTTATGTATTTTTTCATCGCATTTCAGGGTCCTCGTACCAGTCCCTTGTCTGGCCACTCTTTGTAATTGTTAACTTCACTCCTGAGGTTGTACCTGGAGCAAACGAATTCCCTCCAGGTGGAAACCTGAGCATGAAACATGAAATGAAGGACAGGTTGCTCCAAGGTGTACTCCTTTTACCTGGTGCATGTGTAGCTCTTCTTGCTGGACCTAGAGACCAGCACTGGTGCTGTGGCACCAGAGCAGCAGGGCTGCAGGTGTCCCTGCTTCTATCTGGGGCTGACTTAAAGTGTGAGAGAGTTTCAAAGACTCAGTGAGAGAGGTGTTACCAGTACAGTTTTAAACTTTGAAAGTCTTTCCTGGGTCTTTCCCCTAGGCTGGTGTGTTTTGCTTGCAGCTGTCCCGAGGAACTGCTGTTCCAGGTGTCTGCTCACATAGCTTGCCCGCTTGTTGGCTGTGAAGGGCTCCACAGAGGCAGCATGCTTCCCCTCTGGTCTTGTTGAGCGACTGCAAATGAGCATTACTATCACCGAGAGTTTGATTTTGTTGCTGAATAGACCTTAAATAAGGCTAGAGAAGGTAACATGTTGCAGAATCCATAAACCGTGCAGATTTGCGCAGGGTGAGAATGTATTCTCTGTACTCGAGAGGCTCTGCTCCAAATGCAGGACACGATACACATATACAGCAGAACATTAGCAAGGGGAGACTATAAAGACAGTAGTTATGCTGCATTATTTGTATGTCATTCTGTGCAGTGGTGCTTAAAGAACTGAAAAGATGTCCTTGCAGGAGTTCTTCCTAAATACTTTAATGAAATAGCCTAAATTCTTACTGACAATTTAGTGTGGTTGGAAAGCAAGGTTAAAGTGATGTGCTAATGAATGTTACATATGGTCTGCAACACATGGGAAGAACTGTTTATAAATAAATTTTTGCTCTAGAAATGACCGAACAGCAAATTGGATAAAATTCTATTTCAAAGTGACCAAGCTTACTTCCTCCCTGAAGCAATTCAAGCTTCTTCCAGACTTCATTAATACCAGAATTATCATAATCTATTTGCCTCTTGCAGCTGTTTCATTTTCAGGGACCTGCAGAAGGCAATTATTTTGTGATAAAGTGCTTATTAAAGAGAATATGTGGCCATGTGGAAAGAAGAGGCCTGTGCAGGTGTAAAAGCATTTCAGAGGGTGTTTTAAGGTACTTGTAGATACTTACAAGTGAAAGAGAGAAAAATGACAATTCAAAGTAGCTTCTTAGTGGTTTTTTTGTTTGTGTGCTGGCCCTTGATTTCTTGCAGTAGGATTGAGGTAAGAGGAGTGGATTTGAAGGTGCAAAATAAAGAATGCATCTGATTTTGGATAAGGAAATAGATGCGGGTTCTGTTTGTACTCACATCCTTAAATAAGGCAATATGAAGAGTTGGAAAAAATTAGTGAACAAAGTGAAAAAAATTATTAGAACAAGGTTGTGTTGCATAGCCAGAACTCGTGGAAGTGCCTCCGTGCGTGCCAACGATGCCTGCTCCTCTGCACACCCAGGGCTGGCTTTCTTCGCTCCGTTGACTGCAGGGCAGCTGGTATCTTACCGCATGGGGCTTGCTTGTTATAACAGCTTCTGCTCCTCATCTGCTTCATGAATCATGCCCACATGTGGTTTTCCTCATAAAAATAGCTCTGATGGTGTGTTAGTAATTATTTGTTTAATGTTACTGTTCCCCTGATTCCTATAAGCATGCCATTGGGAATGCATTCACCATTTTAGTTTTTTTTTTTTTTTTTTCTCATTTCCTTTATCAATTGAGGTATAGGGTTTCTGATTTTGAGGCAATGCCCATGTACTTTCAGCTTTATGTTCTTCATCTCAGGTCTTGTGCCTTGATTCCCCTCTTCCACCCCCACGCTGCCACTGCCTTTTTGCTCAGGCTGACTGGTACTGCAGATAGAGGGGGAGCTTTGGAAAGGTATTTTGAGTTGAAGTTGTCGTTTACATTCTCTTGTTCGTTTGCTGCATCTGATCCAATCTGACTGGCACACAGAAGCCTTCAGGGCCTCAGCTGAGTTGCCCATGGTCAGCCTCAGCTAAAAACGTGAGCTGGCCTCCTGCCTCAGTTTCATTGGGTATGGCTTTGAATGGCAGCTGTGCTTTGTGCAGTGTTTTGGGGGAACCTGGCAGGACTCGGAATGTGCTCTTTGTGAAGTGAAGCTTGACATGCTGCCGAGAGGGCAAAGGAGCAAGAAACATTTAGCAAGTCAGCAAATTATTTTCTATCTTGTTCAGTGGTGCTTTTGGAAAAAAAAAAAAAAAAGAAAGAAAACAAAAGAACCCTGAGGTATTGTTAGTTTCTAATTTTAGTCGAAGTAAAATATTCATTCTACATCACACCCTGATTTCCAGACTTGACTATTCCCAGGATAACCATCTAAGTTGATAGGTACCTAAGTACCTAAATAGACATCCAAGAATATCTTTAATCAACAGAGGACTTAAGTGCAATACCGATGTTAGTGTATAAGTAATTAATATGTTAGGTGCTCACATATGAACAACTGCTAAATGAGTTGCCCTCTGAGATGTCGTCTTCTACTCATGTATTTTCTTTTGTTTGTATTTAAGACGGGATTAGTTAGCCCTGGTGATGATAAATTTGCTCAAAATGTGGTGCTGCTACTAAAGAGAGATTTCTGCAGCCATGGCTTCTTGTGGGTCAGCCTCCTTCACTCTTATAGGTGCCAAGAGCTCTGCATCTCAGGCTGGCTGGCAGCTTGTCCAAGTGATAGTAAATCTGCTTACTTAAACTTAATTTGTGGCTTGGGAATACCAGAAATTTTGATTATTTCAGACTTGGACTGTTGGACCATGCTGCAGTGTTAGCTTATTCCATGTACTTTTCTGCTTGGAGAGAATTTTTGTGCATTTGTAATAATCCAGGTTTAAAGCTGTAGACATTTGTGACCATGCAGATTTGGAAGAAGCAATTAGACAAAGCATTATGACAATGAAGCATAGGACTCTACTACTGACATTGACAGAAAGCACTGACAGAAAGGTGCTTTCTGCCAATTGTAAGAGTTTAGTCTTTTTAGGAAAACATAAATAAATCACCCAAAATATTTTCCCACTCTGGCACTTCTCTAACCTTACTCATCTCATCCAGGCTGATCCAGTGGGTGCAGTCCCTTATTGACCCCAACAGGTATATGGAAAGCTGTTTCTTTCCCCTGGAATTTATACTATCTGCCATGTTGATTAATTCCTGCTGATCTGTTTCTCCTTGGTAACTGCCTTGTTGAAGTTTCAAGTGGTGAAGTAAGCTGCCTGCTGCTGCTGCAAACAGAGCATCAGGTAAATAAGCTGGAAACCCCAACTGAGAACAACTGTCCTAATAAGATACTGGGTATGAACATTAATTTTGCATTATCAAGTATTCCCAGTAGACACTTAATCCAGTGGCTATTCATAGCCCTAGCTCTTGTCAAGTAACCCAATTTTCATGTCTGTGTAATCCATTATGGCAACAAACATCTATGAGGTAACGTATGGGTAGTGAAATGCTTGCTTCCTTCTCTATCATCTGGTTGGGCCTTTCCTTGTGAACAGCACGGCTTTTGGTTCCTGGCAAAGACAAAACAAACAAGAAACTGAACTGTTCTTTATTTCTCCATAGTTTAACTTGGCATTAACATGGTTGTGTGTGCATTGAGAAGAAAGCTAGAAAATACCTTTTTTTTTTTTTTTTAATACTGAGACACACCTCACCAGGATAGATCAGTCCAGAGGAATATGCTGAAAAATGTTGAAATGTTACACCATATTGAGGATGTAAGCTATTCAGCGAGTGTTAGGATGCTCTTCTGTGTGAGTACTCCTATACTGATGTGAGGCTGCATTAATCTACTGCAAGTGAAATTGGAGATACGCATGTCATATGTAAAAAGCAGAATAGCCCCTGGAGTCTTGAATGATGCTTTTCCACTTAAAGTATTTATTCCTCTCACATTGTTAAGAGTATTTATGTCTGTGTGAAAAGCTAAAATAAATCAGTAAATCCATTTGCTGATCTTCAGGTATCACAATTCTTGCATAATATCAGTAATTTACTGAATTGTTTGGGAAAAGTTCAGAACATCATGTGTGACCCTAGTTAACCTTTGTTATAAATGAAGTCTCAACTCAATCTGAATTTAGTAATATTTATAAAAGGTATAAAAGGCAAGTAAACAGCGCTGGGTGTGTGGCAAGTCTACACCAACACTCACACACAAACATCAAACATTCTACATATACAGAACATTGCTTTTACATGCTAAACCCAAGTATGCCTATACATACGTACAATCAGAAAAGGTAACAAACAATCCTTTATGTTCCATGCCTTAACAGCCTCCATTTTCCATTCCTTTTGAACAATATGTCTTGCTTTAAGTTGTCAAGCAACTCGGCCTTCAGGCCTTATGTATCCTGTTCTTCCCGGGTCGAAGAAAAGCATATCCATCTCCTTTTCAAGGCCAATAGGCCTGGGTCAAAAGGCACGTCCAGGTCAGCAGGGGGCGTGTCCTGGTTTCAGTTAGAACAGAATTAATTTTCTTCCTAGTAGCTGGTGGAATGCTGTGTTTTGGCTTAGGATGAGAAGAGTGCTGATAACACCCCGATGTTTTAATTGTTGCAGAGCAGTGCTTATACCAAGCCAAGGACATCTCAGCCTTTTGCTCTGTCCTGCCAACAGGCAGGCTGGGGGTGCAGTAAGAGCTGGGAGGGGACAGACCCAGGACAGGTGACCCAAACTAGCCAAAGGGGTATTCCATACCATCTGACGTCAGGCTAAACAATATAGAGGGGTGGCTAGCCGGGGGGGAGGGGGCCGGACTGCTCGAGGTTAGGCTGGGCATCGGTCAGCGGGTGGTGAGCAATTGCATTGTGCATCACTTGTTTGTACATATTATTATTACTTTCCTATTATCACCATTGTAACATTATTATTATTATTGTTGTTATTATTATTTTGTTATTATTATTTTCCTGTCTTATTAAACTGTCTTTATCTCAACTCATGGGCTTCACTTTTCATTTCTCTCCCCCGTCCCAGAGAGGGAGGGGGGAGGGTGAGCGAACGGCTGCGTGGTGTTTAGCTGCCGGCCGGGTTAAACCACGACAGGGCGTAACAGCAAAAGCCTTCCATGGCTGTAGCAGCAGAGGGGCCGATGGCATAGCAGTCGGATCAGTAAAGGAGCCCGCAGCTCCCTCACTGTCTGGCAAGCCACACGTTTGTGATTGTGGCCCCACAGGGCTCTTTAAGGCCTCAGAGACTGCTCGCCAGGTGTCAAGCAATCCCACTGCAACCTTGTCGTTTTTAGTTGCAGTCCCACAACTTGACCTCAGTTTGGTCCCATGTTTCAGGATCATAAACTGTCCGATTGTTAGTGAATAAGCTGTAAGGTTACCAGGACAGTCTTTGTTCCTAAGGACGTATGATTCCGCATAATGCGCAACGTCTTACCAGCGAGAGGCAGTTGTGTGCGTGGGTCCGCTTCTCTCAGCTTGAGCTTCTCTCCAGCTCCGGTGCGCCTATTTCCAGCAACTTTCAGTACGAGCTTCTCTGAGCAGTTTGCTGAGTTTGGCCGAACCTATCTTCATGAGGCAATCGATGTGCCTGTTCCCGTCCTGGTCTCCGTTCTGCCAGCTTGTTCCTCTTCACTCCTTTCTCCTGCTTCTTTATTGATGACATAACTTCATCACATCGTGTTGCCTTTTTTTTTTTTTTTTTTTTTCCTTTTATCTTGAGGGCAGGCTCCCCTCTTATACCCTTCTCTCCACAGCAGTTATTTTCAAAACAACTTTTCATTGGTCGAACAACTTTGAATATAACAACAGCAGGAAACACCCAGAAACTTCCATGCCTTAACGGCTGGAGAACAAGCAACCCGAGACTGCATGGAGTCTCCTGAATCACCCTTCTTTGTTCTCTCTGAACTCTTTCACATTCCTGATGGCCTCATCGTTAAGAGTCTAATGTTATCTCAACCACGGGTTTTTCTGACCCCCATGGCCACATTCCCAAATCCCTTCTTTATTAATACCAACCATTTTCTCGACACGAATTACCACTCCATATATAACACGGTGTTAGGCCACAAATAGATACCTTGTTGCCTCTTTTTATCATCTATTTTATGCTTTTCCTCCAAACTTGCTAATCATATTTAATGATAATTAATTGTAGTTCAGACTGCAAAGTCAAAAATGATGGTATTGGTGAAACTATGGAGCAATATTTGTTTATGGAGTGTGAGAAACACTCCATAGCCAATAACTTAGGCTCAGGCGAGGATCTCAGTGAAGTAGTAATTTATTCGCGATTGCAATGGCGGGCGCCCCACAAGCGGGAGAGAGCGCATCTACTAGTTCCAAAACACAGTTTATATACCTTTTGATGGCAGGACCCTCCCCTGTTTCCCCACTGAGTGGGTAATCCAGATTCACAATCTATCTGATGCTTCACAAACAATGCATGGCCTTCAGTCGCCGGCCTGTTAACTTTCAAATTTCTTTTGACATTTTTACTGCTTGAAGTGGTAATGTTTCTTCACTTATCTGACTTGACTTGACACCGTGATTTTCACCTAATTGTCCTAAGGAGTCTGATTGTCTGCATTTTACAAGGTCGCCTGCTAAGCTTTCTTATCACTGTAAGCATATCTCAGTACCACATTCCCTCCTTCTAAACAATGTAACTCTGCAAAAACAACATTTCTATTCCCACAGGAGGAATGATGGATATGTGAAGTACTGTCACAGAGGGAGAAAACCACTGACATTTTTGTATGCATAAATGCCTTTTCTGCTTATCACATGAATAGGTTTTATAATTACTAGGATAAAAATGTGTTTTATGTCGTTTGTACTATGAAATCATTTAATTTATCTGCACAGGCTATGCAAATGCAAAATAAGCAGTATTTGTGGCATTTTAAAGGTGTTTTATTTGTTCTGTGATTAAAAGGTGAAAATGGTCTGTATCTACATGAAAGAGCACAAAACCATTATGTACTGAAGAAGTTTCTAAGCATAGATCTCAGCCGGCCCTTCCACTAGTGTGCTGGGGCAGGTAATTCATAATTCTGTGCTTTACAAAAGCTCATTGTTGTCCAGGATGCCACTGAAGTGGCAGTTCCAATTCACTGCCACTCTCTTCGAATTTGTACTCATCCTTTTCTTATAAGAACGAGGAACACTACTCTGTTTAATGATAACTGCTAGTTTGCCTTCTTTAAGTTGGGAATAATGACAGGATCCCATCTTGGAATGTACTACTCTGCTGTTTTCAGGAGGGTCCAAATAAAAGCTGTGTTTCCCCCTTGCACATCAGGGGTGTAACAGAGGTCTCTTTCTGGCAGCATTTCAGTAAAACAGTTAGGTTAGTGAGGAGGAATCTCTCTTGGCAGGACTGTCAGTCAAGCCACAAATAGAGGGAGAGAACCTCCTGCCCAGCCTTGGGAGCCCGGGGCCAGCAAGTTCCAAGTTTTTGCCAGCTAGCATAGGCAATGCATAACTCTTATCCCAATAGTTTGGGATTTATAGCCTATGGATCGACAAACTAGTTTGAACACTCTTTGAATTTAGACAGCATGCAGTCTTTGAGATGGGGCAGAACCTCTGATATTTTATGATTTGTGCTTTGTAACAAGGTATGTGTCAAGGGGAGGCAGCTGAGCTGTGGCTAAATCTTTGGGAAGATTTCCAGAATGACTTAAATAAGGGAAGTTTTAGGGAGAGAACTGAAACAATTGCCTCTATCAGGCTTTGGATTTGCATATGCATGATAACATGATTATTCATATGCTTCGTGTAAGTTGAAGATAATAGAAGCACTTGGCATTTGTCATTTGCACATCCATAGTTTATTGTAGGAAACAAAACAAGTGTTAAAATGATAAGTAAACAGATACTTGAATGCTTCTTTGAACACACCTATAGGAACTAAGACAACAGCCCGTGGTTATTTTGTTTCAGAGGCTTTACAGTAGAGTGCTTTTAGCAAAGTATTTCTTCTATGTAAACACAGCCAAATTTTCAGTCTTTAACTTTCATTTCTCGTGATTCAAATCGATGACATGTCACAAGTGCAAGTTACAGCTACATTAGTGGTGACAGCTCCTTCAGAGAGATTGCCTTATTTTAACAAAGAAAACAGATAAGCCGTGTCTGCTTGGGACTTGCCTTGCAGGGTACAGCTGTGCACAAGCTGCTGCTTTGTACTTACGGCGTGTGTCTTGGAGTCCAGTAGCTTTCGCAGCTTTAATTATTTTAAATATGTAGCAAAAAAGCGAGGATCATAACATTCTTAGTTCAACTTGTGAAATGTAATATATGAAACCATCCTCCTATTTTGTGCATGAGAGTTAGCTTTTCAGATGGGATGTATAGAAGAGGGCATGAAAATGTGGGATGAGTGTTTCTCTTTTTCATGTTAGACTGACTTTCCTTAAAATTCTTCTTTTGCATTTCTTGTTGAAGCGTTAGAAGCTTTTATTTCCCATGCAGTATGGGAGGCCTCAGGGCTCTGCACTGCACTCGAGTTCTCTGCCGAGATGCCGCAAAGTGGTGGAAATTCAGATCTTACTTCCTCATGGTTAGACTCTGCCTTCCTCTCTGACTCCAGTATTTTTGTGAGAAACACTCCATAGCCAATAACTTAGGCTCAGGCGAGGATCTCAGTGAAGTAGTAATTTATTCGCGATTGCAATGGCGGGCGCCCCACAAGCGGGAGAGAGCGCATCTACTAGTTCCAAAACACAGTTTATATACCTTTTGATGGCAGGACCCTCCCCTGTTTCCCCACTGAGTGGGTAATCCAGATTCACAATCTATCTGATGCTTCACAAACAATGCATGGCCTTCAGTCGCCGGCCTGTTAACTTTCAAATTTCTTTTGACATTTTTACTGCTTGAAGTGGTAATGTTTCTTCACTTATCTGACTTGACACCGTGATTTTCACCTAATTGTCCTAAGGAGTCTGATTGTCTGCATTTTACAAGGTCGCCTGCTAAGCTTTCTTATCACTGTAAGCATATCTCAGTACCACATTCCCTCCTTCTAAACAATGTAACTCTGCAAAAACATTTCTATTCCCACATTTTGTTAGCTGTTGATCTGGGTTGTGCCTTACCGCCTCCTATACCACACAGCTGCACCTGGGGAGGTTGTTTGTGCAAGTTCATTATCTCTTTATAGTCTCCTGCAATTGACTCTCACAATGTCAGGGTTTTACCCTCTTGGTCCCTCCTGCCAGGAGTTTGCAGTGACAGTACTCTCAGGTATAGATCTCCTGCAGCAACATCTCCAAAACTCAAGCTGATCTTCAAGACTATTTAATCAGGTAAAGCTTCAGAGTCCCACATTCAAAATATAACATGCAGTATCATTTACCGATGGCTTGTAGAATATTTAGCAACACTCTTGAAGACAGATTTTGCTAAAAAACTTGTGTGTCCTTTAGACCAGTGGTACAGATTACCAATTTTTTTTTACCAGATTACAAGCTTTCAGCATGTTGCATGCAGATGTCTCACGTAGTGGTGAGTAGAGGGAAGACCTGAGAGTACAGAAGAAGTAAAACTTTAGATTGTAGCTTATTTTCTGGCTTCTATTTTCTGTGAACTTCACTGTTTTTTGTTCATTTGTTTTTAATTTAAGAAGCCCATTTTTGGAGCATCTTGTCTTTGGTATATGGGACAGAATTTCTCCAGGCTCTGTCTTTCTGTTAAGATATATAAATGAAACTTGCTTTTTCTCATATGCAGCTACACTGAAGATAAGCCAAATTTGTTCAGTGGCAACTGTAATGTTCCACTTTTAATTTTAATGTAAATTAAGAGCTCAGGTAAAGATTTTTTTTTTTCCCCTTGTCTATTCTATAGATTTGTCTAACTACATTGTGCAGTAGCAAGCAGTTTTTTTTTTTTTTTTTCCCCACTGTTATCTGTCCTGTTTCCAAAATGTGGTTACATGCTAGTATTACTACAAGCAACCATGTTATCAGACGCAGTCAAGACTGCCTGAACAGAAGGAGTATTTTTCTAAAGTACACCAATTCCTTTATGGGAATATGCAATGTTTTGGGCAGTGTATGAAGGTGTACCAAGGTTTGCGTTCAGGGGACAGAGTGGGTTTCTGAAAGTAAGTAATTTTCTGCATTTCCATTTGCATTTGCAATTTCCTGCACTCAACCTCAAGTGCTCGCACACAGGAATTATGTGAAGCTAAAATTTGTGTTAGAGAATCTGTGTGCCACTGAAAGGGTAAGTGGGTTCTTGGACTGAACATGGATTGAACCTTTTCAGACATGCAGGATCTAATCTGAAGCAAAATTAAGTGTTGTTGATTTCTCTTAAGTACTGAAGAGCACTGACCATTGCTACCATCTTTTTTACCTCACGTTGATGAAAAAAGCTGAAGTTGCAAAATTTACCATTTATTTAAAAACTTGCTTGAAATCATTTGGCCTGATTGCAAAAAATAAGTTTAATTGGATCTAATGAGCTTTGTATTTATAATGCTTTAGTTCAGATGAAATAGTTATGATTTTTTTTTAAACAGATTTAACTTAGATCCTGTACACTTATGCAATTGAAATGGAAACTCAGGCTGTGGAAAGCTAATATTAAGAAAGATGAAACGTAACAGATAATTTTTAGGTTTATTTTTAAGTTGGAATGTTTAAACTGAAAATGAATGTTAAAAATAGATGCAACGTTATACCTGTAAGAATTTCATGCTTTACCTCATATAAACTATTTTGGTTTGAATAAATCCCATTTATTTAAAGTTCTTTGTTTTTTATTGTGCCATAATTATTTATGTTCATGCATAACTGCAGCACTGAGGAAATAAGTGGAACTGGAGGCTGCAGCACGCAGCTGGGAGGTGACTTAAGCTGTGGGATAAGCATAATAGTTGGCTCTATTTGCTTGAATGATCAGTAGTGATTGGAAGTTACATCTTAGAAATGAGAATGCACTTTCTAATGATCCCGCTGAGATGAACAGTTTTGAATAACTGATCTTCTGAATATTCAGACAGATATTATTATATCATTTTACATCTGCTTGATATATTTAAGGATGGCTTCATTGGTATAATGCTAGCCATAAAACTCCTTGCAGAAATTGAAATCTAGGACTTGGGTTCAGTATTTTGTGGGGGAAATGGACTTTTCATGCAGAAGAGTTCTCTAAGCACTGTGTTTTGAATCCTTTTGTACACTGAAGGTGAACAAAAGGAATCCCCTGGTTTATTACAATGGAGCCCTATCTCACAGTTAATTCTGTGACACAAATTGCATGAGCGCTCATGGGCATTTGAAAATGCTATCACAGGAATGTTGCGTCTCCGCTTCCTGCTTCTAAAGATGATGATTTAGCAGCCATCATTTCTCTGCTGAAGCTTCAGTTGTTGCCTGCATGAGGCTTTTAGCTACAAACTTCAGGGACTGTAAGAACTGCTTGTCTCATGGAAAAGAATTAAGATACTATCCATTAGGAACATCTGACTCAGTCTGTAGGAAGCTGTTGCTACTGCAACAATAGCTGCTCTGTAATGGTAGGATCCACTGTCTGTTGTTTCTTGCACAGCTGATCTGGTGTGTGGGTTTTGTGCTGATGAGTGTAACAGGACAGCTATCTCCAGGAGGGGCCCTGGGCTGGCTGGTACTGGGCACAAACAACAGGAGTTTGAGTTAAGTGGACTGCTCCTGCCATTGGAGTCCTGATACTATCCTAAAAGTATGTGCTGGGGCAGGAGCTCCTCTGACAGTGGAATTAAAAGGGAAACTTTTGTTGATCAGTGTCTGTACCAACTGTGAGTGTCTCCTGGTCCTTCCTAAAACTGGGTGATTTATAACTTGCTCAGATCTGTGCCCACGGGGTTAGGAATTCTCACACGTGTGGGAGTGTGCAGAGTAACCTTGGGAGAAATGACAGGTTTCTCATTTCTGTCTGCTATGAGGACTACAGGAAGAGAAAAGAGTTGTGATTGTGACAGCACTTAAAACAGCTAGTTTTCTTTGCAAGCTATGGCCAGTGAAGTGCCCCTGTGTTATACAGAGCAATCTGTGGGTTGTGAGATGACAACACGCTCCCTTGTAGCTAGTTGTTCTAGGTCAGCATTGATGTGCATTGGCTTTCAGCATCCATGAATGTCAGTCTGCCACATCATTAATGTTAGGTTTTATTTGTGTGTTTTCTAGTTGAGTAAACTTAGAGCTTGTGGAGGTGCTATGGACTTTGACTGCCCAGGAGACAGAACCTTAGCACATTTAGTCTTGTACCTTACTTACTGAAGTAAATCTTCCTTGTCAGAGTGTTGTGAAACTGTATCAAATTATTCTGCTCATAATTTATTTCTGAGTAACATCCTTTTCTCTTGCCTGAGATCGTGAATGCAATTCCTGCAGACTATTACAGCATGCAGTTTGGCACAGAGTACATGCGGACATCCCATCGATGGAGATGCTCAATGCCATCGTTACTGAATCATGCCTGAAGTTATAGTACAGGGCTGTTGGTGAGAAGGGACTAATTAGTTGAGTAGGCTTCTGTACTTGTTCACTTGCTGGGATGGTGCCAACTGAGGTCATGGATCTAAACAAAGCCAGAGGTCGCCTGTGTACATCCCCCGTAAATCACCAGTGCCATGAATCTAAGCAGGGCTCTCTCAGCAAGCTTGCCAAACTCAGGATGTACGCAGTTCTACATCATTATTTCAGTAATGTTTGTTTTCTGCCACACTTGTTTGGCTGCACAATCCCTTCTTAAATTTCTCTGGCAACCATGCAAGGAGCCTTTTACTTTGTGAAAGTGGCAGACAAGACAACCCGAAGAGAGCTGCAGGGATTTGGGATTGGGTTGCAAGCTGTTTTGGTGTGAACCTGTCTGAAGGACAGGCCCATGTCCTTGGCTTTCCTCTGCCCTTGTAAATGCAGAGCTCAGGTAGGGAATGCACTGTGGGAGCTGCAGTGAACCTGCAGTGGATGAAAGGACTGGGACAGAGAGGAGAAAGCCTCAGTGCAAGGCTTTTAGGATGGTTGCACGGGACCAGACAATGACAAGGATGAAGGAAGCTCCTCCTGGAAGCTGGAGCTGAGATGCTTTTGGGGTGGGTGACAGGGGTGATGATTAATGCTGCTGTGTGTGAGGAGAGGAGAGACAGGCTGCATAGTGGGGTTAGATATATATATATACGATGAAGAGAGTAGGATGGGTATGGAGAGATTGATGAAATTGCTTTTTTTTTTTTTTTAATTAAAAAAAGGCCCAGTCTGAAAACGTAATGAACTTCTGCACTACTAAACAAATGTTTTTCTTCTCTTTCTTCTGTCTTCATTCAGATCCATTGTAGCAAATACCTGGAATCCTTTTCCCCCAGCTGTACTGGTAGCTCTTCTCTTCTCCTCAGTGCCCTTTTTCCTGTGACAGGAGGGAGAGCAGATTGCTGCTGCATGAAGAGAGCGTCTGCGAATAGCTAATAGTCATGTTCCATTCTGAAAATCAATACAGCTGGGAGATTTCAGTCTCAGGCAGCATGCTTGTTTTCAGCTACAGCTCACATGAAACCTAAAATTTATGTGCATATTTCCCACAGAAGCTCCAATCTGTCAGCTTACAGTGAGTTTTCATATGTGTAAATACACTTAATTTGCTGTTGAGAGAACATAAACAATTACCTATAGTCTCTATGGTACCTATAGGTATCTACGGGGTTGCCTTCTGCATTAATGTGATGAAATGAAGACTGTCCAAGAATCAGTATTAACCTTCAAGAGTAACTTTTGTGGCCAAGGATCAGCTTAGATTGAGCATTTCCCTTGGAAGTATGTTTTCATTTTTCATAGAAGGACAAAGGCGTAGGTTTGCTTGGTTTGAATTCAGCTTGTTAAAGTGGCTGAAGAAATAACCAAAAAGAAAAACTTTTATATTTATTTTCTTGATACTTTAATGCTATACGTAACCATCTGAAAATTCCAGAAGAGGAAGAATTGCATCTTTATAGACATCTGTATCAAAAACAAGTTGTATCTTGTTTTGAGTGTAAATTATTGTTGGTATTTCATAAGTGCCTCACTGCAAACTTCATTGTGATCCATTTTGTGGACCAGAAGGCAAAGAGAGCAAGTCTGTATCTATTCCGATAAGTTGCTTATGAAGTGGATCACTGGAGAGGTTTGGTTTTGATGCTTAAATTAAGAGTGATGCTTTTAAGGACATCTTAGTAACTGCCGCCTTTGCTGACAGACTGGTACCCATGCAAACACTTCTTACTTGGCTGGGGCTCTAGTTTTTAAACTTTTTATCTGCAATGCAAATGTACAGATACCTGTTCCCTGGCTACAGATCACTTTATGTGTGTAATTAAGATTGCCAGTGGCTGTAAAAGGCTTACCAACTATGAAGTTTCTCATGACATTTTCAAGTTTTACAAATGCCAAAGCAGTGTCATATGCTGTGAAGCTACTGTTTCACAAAGCAAGTACCCTTTTTTTTCTACTGTTAATTGCTTTGTCTGAATTTTGATCAAGAAGTGTTAAAGGCAAAGGAACAGGATGGTCAGGAATCAGAAGTGCTTTTGTCATGCATGAGAAATCACCACCCACCTTCAGTTATCCTTCTTTTACAAAGCTTTTCTGCAGTTTCCTAAAAGCTTCTCACAGTATTCTGTTAAATACCAGTGACCTATGACCAATAAGCAGGGGACTGAGATACTGATTCAAAGATCGAAGCTGAAATTTCCTTAAGTGGTATATTCTTTATTGCAGCGCTGGATGCACAGGGCATCTCTCCACCTATCGTGCATGTTCGAAGTAACAAACTATCTCATATTTATACAGCGAAACAATGAATGCTCTATTAACGCCTATACATGTTCATTACCTAAACCCGCCTACTCTCGCTTTGTATGCTAATTAGCTTACCAGTCCTTGCGCTTGCGCAAAGCCTTCCAAGAATTGTGGGCCGGGGTCTTTGGGACGTGGGCAGTGGTCTTTGGGAGGAAGATTGTAGGTCTTCCTCATGATGCACTTTTCACCTTTTGCTTAAAGAATGCCAGGTTGGCTGAATCAGTTGTTTTCCAAGCTGCAGAAATGCTGAATTGGCTCAAGCTATCTCAAGTTTCAGCCTGAGGGTCGACAGGTAAGGGGATGTTTCAATTAACAAGATGCTTCAACATAACAGAAGGTCGACAGATAACAAGATGTCATCTATTTTGTTCTCATTAATTTTTAACCACAAGATTTATTCTATCCTAAAGTGAGTTTAAACAATATCAGTACCCACCTGGCAAGCAGGAAGGTGAGCTGGGAAGTAGCTCCAACACTTGCAATGTGCATAACCTCCAGGCTGGAATGGGGGTGGGTGGACTTGTACAGATGTGTCTAGGATCATGTAGGAACAGAATTGTGGTAGGACAGAGAATACATATCTAATTCCAGGAATTCCACCTGGGTTGAAGAAAGAGCGAGAGAAAGGTTTTGTAAATCGCCTGTTCTGATAAACTGTTTCACTGGGCTACTTCTACTGTCAAATATGATTTCCCTATCACTGAAAAATTATGCAATAATATTTCTCGAAGTCTCTTCTGTTCTATTTGGATGGCTCAAAAAAAAAAAAAAAGAATCAAACCAACCAACCAAAAAAACCTCTTCAAAAACTATGGAAAAGGAACCCCATACCCTACTCTTTTCTGTGTTAGTTCTAACAACAGTAGGTAGTGTTTTCTCAGGTAATGTCCTGGTAAAGAAGGGCACCCTGTTTTGCTTACTACCCTGCCATCAGGTGTGCTTGACAAACCTGTGAACATATCAGCTAAACTAAGGTAATATTCCAACTGCTGCGCATGCACCCGTTAAAATGGGAACCTTGTAGCAGGTTTTGCTAACCAACTTGCTAGAAACTAGTTCACTTAGAAAACTTACTGGGATTGAGAAATAATTGCCTATTTTGCATGAGAGAACAAGCAATGAAAATTAATGTGCAGTGAATTTGTCTAAAAGCATTAATAGGGAAAGGGAGTGAAAAAAAACAACATTAAATATGAGTTGATTCAAGGAAGTTCACTGCAGTATGAGTAAGGTTACCTGTGAAATATGAAAACAAGCAAACAAAAATTACACTTCAGGGAAACATTTCATAGCCATGAGCTTTAGTGATATTTTAGGAGGGTATTTATTGATACAACTCATTAATTTGTGGTTATTACTCCTATTATAAAGATAGTTGACTTTCCAAGCTTTGAGAGCTAACAGAAGCGACACAGCCAGGCTGAAGAGTTGGTCTTCCCATATCACCATTGAATGTGGTGTGTTCTGTTGTATAATGAGTGATCTAGATTAAAACTGCTGACATTCAAATAAATGCACCCAGTGAGAAAATCCCGATGGTTCTCTTACCAGTTCTTCTCACACTTCCCTAATGTATTTTACACCTTCTTGAACAGATAAGCTCAGAGCTTTCTCATAGTGTTTTCTTTACTCTGTAGAGAGGTGTGAAGCAGACTTCTGTAGCAAAATAGGCTGGAGTCACTAGAGGTTTTGCAACACATTCTTGTCTTCTTCTAAATTTTTGTGACTCTACAAGAACACTCTGATGCAAATTTTAATAAATGCAAACTTTACATTTTAAGTAATGGTAGCTTGTAGTTGAAATACAGAAGCAATTTTGTAAGTGTAAGTGTTACTTAAATGTCCATCTGAAATTCAACCTGGTCATGCATCATTTTCTTAATTTGGATAGGAAAAAAGTCAAGTTTAGCGACTGCTTGCCTTCAGGCTGCTACACTAGCTATTAAGCCCATTGCTAGTCTGATGATTTGTTGCTTAAGTCTCAGCAATTATTTGTTGGATTGTGCAGTATAAACTGTACACTGACACATAAATAGTCAGAGAGGAAAAGCTGTATCGGTTTTTCTTTTATATTCCAACTTCTGACATTTAGCTGGACAGAAAATAGCTGTAAATGTATTGCACATGTAATTTTTTTTTTTTTTTAATTCTTTTATTTTATTTATTTTTAAATTTTCCTTCTTCTGTGAGCCACATAATTTTGTCTGAACCCAAATGCTCCGTGTGTTGTTTTTCAGTGCAGAATTTCAGCACGATCCTTTGAAGAGTGTGTTGCACAACTGTACTTGTGTGGTAACTGAGGAAAAAGTGTTGACAAAGAAAGTCTCATACATCTACATGTATATAGGAAATCAGTTTAGATCTTCACTGCAAACAGGAGCTGGATTTTTCCAGTGAAGCTTTGTTTGTTGCTGCTCTCTTCTCTGCACTTTTAAATAAGACATGAGTCAACTGTTAAGCCACTTTTGCCTCTGAGTTCTGAAAATACAAGAATGGGAAATAATTTATGAGTAGCACAAGGAAGAAGGTTTATTATCATAATAGATCTGCTGCTAAAGGTAGTTCACTTTATGAAGTCGACTCAACTGGTGCGAGTAAAGATCTCACTCCTATCCACAAATCTAATGAGTAATACTCAACAGCATCTATAGGACATAGTTTAGTCAGCTAAGTAGAAATGCTGCATTCAGACAGAAATATGCTGGTTCGTGTAAGTGTGTGGTTACAGATATATTTGGGATGTGGTGAATAAGTTGTACTTGGCCCACATAATTCCAAGGAACCTGGTTGTATCCAGAGAAACAGAATTGCCTAGCATTTTGATGTTTGCAATACCGGCCACATTTCTGTTAAATGCATTATGAAGAGGTATCTTTGTGTGGCTCTCACAAGCCATTCTTTTCCCTCTGTCCTTCAGTGCATGCTTACAGTCTCTCCTAGACTTTATTCCCAAGACTTGCTTGGTACTGACCTATTCATATTTCTGCATAGCGAAGGAAAGAGATCTTGAAATCAAGTAAGCCTTCAGTACTATGACATGAGGATCTAATTAATACACAGCGTTTGCAATTCCTTTAGCCATTTTGCCTGTGCTTAAGCTAAGAATTCATGCTCCCCAAGCAGATATTAAAGGGTAGGAGGTGATTGACCAGTCAGACTTTCTGCAGTGTTCATGTGGAAAATGTAGCTACCTAAACTAGATGTTTAAAGCAGCTATATAAATACCCTTGTTCCTTTACCCATTTTGCTAGAAAATGTGCATATATTTTTTACTTTATATTTTGAGTTTAGCTTTTAATTCTGTAAATGTATTTAAATGCAACCAATTTCCTTTCAAATTTGAGTCCTTACATGATGTTTTTCCAATTCAAATATCATGGTAAAATACATTCCCCCAGAGGCTTGGTATAGCGTGAAAATGTACGAATAATGGATGCATGTGCATTGTACATCTTCCTTCCAGATGGTACTGCTCAAATTTTATAGTGTTGCATAATCACTTCAGGAGAGGCTGAACAAATTTGGCTAATTTAAAAATTTCTTTTGTAAATGTTAAAGGATTTTTCTGCAATATCTGCTGTTAGTTACATTTCAACCTTTGCCACAGCACTGGCTACAGAAAACTAAGTTAAAAGAAAAGTCAGTGTTATATCTCCTACTAGTAGGAGGGCAGACAGCTTTTGATAGTTGAAGGTCTAGTTTAGCTATTAATTTCAGCATATTGGTAAAATAAGAGTGTTTTTTTTTTCCTTTTTTTTTTTTTTTTCTATAGAGCTACAGTTCATGAGACAATGTCTTATGATAAAGAATGATTTTGATTATTATAAGCAAGCTTGGTAAGCTATGTTTGATTACTGCTTCCTTTCCACTCAGCCCTTATATTTCTGTTAGGATACACACTGAATTTTAAATTGTGGCCTTGTATACCATTAGTTGTTAGAGTACAATAGTTAGCTACTTTTTGTAGTGCATATAGTTTCTAGTGTGTCATAAATTGCTGTGGAAACTAAATGATGTCATTGTTGGCTTTGGAAGCTGTCTTAGCGAAGCCTATACTCCTTCAAATGGGCTTAACAAATTTAGAAAAATTCTAATGTTTCTTAACATTATGTTAAATGTAAAGAACACCAATAAAGCAGACTGAGAAAGGATGCTTATAAAAGTATGCTGGTTGAGTCATTTTGTACAAACAGATGTCTTCATTGCTTAAAATGAAGGCCATTTGTAAAATATGAATTTTTAGAGACTGGAATCATGAGGCTTCTGCAAACTTGACCTTGGACAGAATTTTGTATATGACTGACAATGTATTTGCAAATATATCTATGCATGATTTAGACTACAGAGCATTTTACTTTGGAGAGGGATAGAAGCAAATCTGAAGGGCATAAAATGCAAGCAAAAGGTTTGTGTCTTGATTTTTCTCTGCAGTTCTATCTGCAAACTACTGCTGTCTTCTAATGGAGCAGAACAGAATAAGATCTTTGTTTCATCACCTGTTTCTGTACAGTTTATAACTTATATATATATATTTAATAATTTTGCTTTGATAAGAACTTTCCTAACCATGGTCTTACTGCCTTGAAATATTGTCTTTGGTTGAAAGCTCTCTGCCTTTTACTTGTATTTCAGGTTATTGTGCCAAGCTTTTCAATTTTCAGTCTCAATTTTAGTGTGTTTTGCTCTCATTATAATTGTAATCAGTTTTGGTTTTGATTTTTTTTGTAAATTCTGTGCCACTGCTACCACTTGTCTGAGGTTGAGTCAGAACTGAGATGATCAGTTAGAATAAATCAAGCAAAAAAAATCTAATAGTTAAGTATTAGTGTCCATCTGGTTTAAAATCTAAAAATAGTAGCACAGTGTAGTGCTAGACTAGCTATCCTCTAATTCCGTCTGCTGATGAATGTTTAGAGAGGCTGACAGCATCTTTGTTGTTTTCCTCTTTAGATTAGAGAGGATTATTTTGGTTGGTCTGGAGAACTTTTGCACTATGACCATGAAGGCAAGGCCAACGATGAGCTTGTTTCCAAGCGGGCTGTGACTTACAGTCAAAGACCAAAATTAGCTCTTTACATTGCAGCCTTACTAGTTTTTATCAGGAAATGTTACCTCCTGTTCATAAACTCCACTCAGCTTCTATCTCAATAACTGCATAACAAAATCCCTCCCAAAAACTGTGCAAATATTACATTAAAATTTGCTTGTTGTGCATAATATTTCTTTCAGAAGAATGACATTTGATAGCCTTTATATTTTCATGGCTAGACACCTTTCTTTAGGAGTTGGACTTGATGATCCTTGTGGGTCCCTTCCAACTTGGGATATTTTAGGACTCTATGATTGTGTTTCTGAACCTAAATTTATTCAGGGTTACTTCGCATACACCGTGACTTTGTAAGCAGCATTCTTAAATTCCGACAGCTTTTGCACTTTTCAAATGCTTATCTTCTATCCCATTCACATGGTAGACTAGTGTGATTTCTTCAGTTTCCTGTGTTAAACCAGTTAAGTTCTCCCCTGCATGTTTGGTTCTTGATTTTCTCTGTTAATCTTATAGCTCTTTTCTATGCTTGCCCAGTTTCAGGTATTTTTCCCGAAGAAGAGTCACTAGAATTGTGTAAGACAATACTTCTGATGATTGTTCACCAGTGCTTTGTAGACAAGCACTAATATTTCTGTCGGTGTGCTGCAGGAACTATAATCAGTGCATCCTGGGATGAACTTTTTGTTTTCCAGGACTGTGATATATCATGATCAGTGATAATAAAATTCATATTTGGCTTTCCATTTTGGGAATAAAATAACATTCAGTGATATGAATGTGTTATCTTAATATTGCTCACCATGTCTACAAAGACATGTTTATGATATTTATTTTTGCAATAAATGTTATTTACTAAGAGTATTTTTTTTACCACTTAAAAGGGCATGATTTTTCAAGGTTAGATAGAGCTGAACATACAGCTCTCCTATGAATTCGGTATACTACACCAGAAAATACTCATTGTAAAAGGCTGCAGTTTCTTTTATTTGGAGGGAACGAAATGGGAGCCTGGTTCTGCTTCAAGTTGTTCTCCTTTTTCTTTAAGTTGTAGCCAAGTTGTAGCTGTTGGCTTTTGCAAGTTCACACTCTTCTGTTCATTTGAGATTGGTATCTTGAGGACTCAGTGTCTCAGATAAAGATAGGCTGTTTTTCTTTTATTAAATCATTGGAAATTGACAATTCTTTTATGGTTCTAGCTGAACAGCTAGAAGAAAATTTAAAAACCCTAGATGGTTTAAGAGCAATTAACATTTTTTATCTGCTTTTGAGTAGAACTTCTGAGAAAATTCTGAGATGTGCTATTTTCCTTAAGAGTACATTGATTTGCCTGTGTGGAATTGGTCAGGACTGTGAAATTAATGACATTAGTTCTGTCCTCCCTGCATTTTCATAGTTGATGGGAAGTTCGTACTACTGAAAAAAAAATATCAAAGGGATCATTTTGTTTATTGGAAAAATATTGAATCGTAAAAGGTGATTTAAGATCACTTAAACATTACGAGTTTTCAGTGTATGTCTTACATGTTTATAAACAGCTTGTGCACTAAAGTAAAATATGAATAATTGAAAGGGAATCATACTGACCACTTTGGTCCTAAAGTACTGACGTAACAATGATAATAAATACCACTGAAAGGGGCATAATATGTATTTAATTGAAAGTACAGTTGGTGACAGCACCAATTGCATCCATGTTGAAAGAAGAAATAATAAAATATGGATATATCTGCTTTAATAAGCTAGCATTCATATTCTGACACAAGATTTGTGAAATTAAGGACTCATTAACAACAAATTAAACCGTATGTTAATACGTATCTCATTTGGTCAGTCTCTTTGCCACTGCACTCATAATGCTACTAATGACTGTTTACCAAAAATAAGACTATTTAAGAATAGTTTTACAAGTGCTAAGCCCAGCTTTCCTTGGTCTTTCCTGTACTCAACTGCATAACAACTGAAATCATTCAATTTGTCTGTGCTTTGGTAATTGAACAGCTTGCTGAACTTTGTTCTGAATCCATAATTTGCTATTTCTAGAAGAAAATATCAGTTACTATTCTAGTCTACTCACAATCTGTAATGGACTAAATTTGGATCTTCCAGGAGTCAGTGTGTCTGTCTGTGTTTTGGCCTCATTTGTCACTTCATGGAAGACTGATCTTTGCTTTGTACTTCATGGCCCATTGTGCTCCCATAAGGTTAAACGTAGTCTATTCTGTCTAACTGTTTTACAGATCTAGAATAATACATTTGTTTTACTAATGATTCACTTCTAAAAGTTTCAGATATACTTGTTCCAGTACTTACAGCATATGGGTTTCAGACTAAAAAGTTCACACTTAATTATATTGGATTTAATAAATCTAGCAATCAACCCTTGTGAAGTGTAATTGATGTGTTGCTAATGTAGTCAGACTGTCTAGAATACAAAGTGATTTAGAGAGGATAGCAGGACCTTATAATGGGGGGAGGGAAACTACCCTGTAACTTTTAAGCTTTCAGATGTAAGATTGATTTTTATTTATTTATTTATTTATTTTCAGTAGAGGGAAAGAATAATGGTGTTTTGTTAGTAGAATCAGAGATAATAGAAATCTTGGAAGAGGAAATATTTTACAGTTCCACAAGAAGAGTAGGTTACATGCATTAGTTCTAGTAGTAGCAGTGCCATGTTGGATTTTTGTAATTCTGCCTGAATAATTTCTGCCTAAATTTCCTATCTGTAAAACAGATAATTGAGAACCATAATAGTTTGAATAATTTTTCTCTTGTGACAGCATACTTTTAATTTTGCATCATTTTTGGTCAAGATTTTATATGATGCAAAGTTCTTCTCTATAGCAGAACCTACCCTGAGTTTTGTCCTCTGGCTGAGAATACAGGGAAACCTTGTTAACACAGAAGTACTGTACTCTTATCTAGCAACAGTAAAAACTGAAGTTACAAGGAAAATCATATCCTAAGAATGTGACAGTTTGCTGGAGAAAGAATTCACCAGTTTAGCACCTCAAAGCTGCGTGCTGTTTTGATGAGCTCATGTTCACAAGTTAACAAATGTCTTGAAGTAGTAGAAGAAAGGGCTTGGCACCATTTGTTCTTTCTTCCAGACAGCCCTGGTGACAATATAGGTTACATCTGTTCGTATGGACGTGCGATGCTGACTAGTGCTGACTTTTTGAAGTCTGGCATATGTGTCAAAGAAAAGTGGTAAAGTACTGAATGAATCCAAAGCATTTAAGGACTTTGGTGTAACCTGGAACAAGTCCTGGAATATTTTGCTTCTTGGCCTGTGATAGATGTGTTGTGCAGGTCTGCACCTACATCAGCATTACCAAAGTGTCAGCTCCAAGAATAAGAGTGAAAAACCGGTCTCTGCAGAAGGCTATAGGCAAAGCTGTTTTTTAGGGGTAAACAACTAGAACAGCTGTGCTGAAGGGAGCAGTGTGTGGTGGGAGTGCAAGTGATGCTGTGTATAATACACACGGGAG
The DNA here is from genome assembly GCF_009819795.1 of Aythya fuligula. Classification (NCBI taxonomy): domain Eukaryota; kingdom Metazoa; phylum Chordata; class Aves; order Anseriformes; family Anatidae; genus Aythya; species Aythya fuligula. Next base: position 16,608,255 of record NC_045573.1, on the reverse strand, counting down.
GCAGGTGGTTAAAATGTTCCCCTATGGGTTCCACTTCCCCTGTGGACAGATGCTTGTATCTTTTGGCTCTGAGCTGGCTGCTGAATGATAGACGGGCTGTAGTCAGTGTCCTGGTGGTGAATCTGCTTACAAGGAAACCAGGATGATGGCTGAATGAAGTGGTGCTGGAGTGCGTGTGCAACTAAATACATGCATATATATATATGCACACACAAAAGCAAGCCTTCATGACATGATAGCAAAAAATGTGACTGTTTCCTTTGGAAATTCCCACTATAACTCTGCCAGCTTTACAGAGGGGATATCCAAGTCAACCTGAGGCAAAAAATTGAGAGCAGTGAGTTTCCAGCTCAGTGGAGCATATTTTACCTCTTCCCCAAGGGGAAATGTAGAACATTTCCTTATAATTCAGGTGTATAAATGAGGAGCACTCCTGGTGTGTTACATCAGTCTTCTCCTGTAGTTACAGCTTAATTACAGAACCATTTATTTTTTCAATGGTTGCATTTATTCTGTGGTCACTTTTATTACAAAAAGAATTTGGTTGTTCTGATTCACTTGAAACTAACTTAGATGTCAAATAAGAAATTTAGGTTATAGCATGCACATTTGCATAGGTTTACACCTACCAGGAGCCTGACCTTCAGTAGTTAAAAGATATTTTTGGAAAACATTATCCCATTTATAAATGTGCCAGCTTTTTTTTTTTTTTTTTTTTTTTTTGTAGACCTTTGCACTGTTCAGTTAAATTAATAAAGATATCTAATTTATTAGATAACAAAATACTGTTGTCACCTACTTTTACAAAGAATCTTGTAAGGTATATAAAATGTGAGTCTTGATCCAAGTTGAAATGACAGCACTGTCCTGCACTTTTATTCTTTTGGTACTCAGAGGAAATAACCTCTGACATATACACCTCAGAACAAATGTGTTTTACCATGTTATTGACAGGCAAGCAGCCCTGTATAAATCAGTACATTCTGCAGTTCAACTCTTAGCCTAATTTGCCCTAATAATAAGTTAATAAATAAAATGTTGTATCAGGGCCGAGGATTCCTCCTTCTCTTTATGTGGCTTTGTCAGTCATGGTTTCATTATTTCATTATTTCAACACTGCTGCATTAACCATGGGCCATTCATCTTGATGCGTCTGAGCATTTGAAGGATTTGCTGGATCAGTGAAACAGACGTGGGAGAACAGAGGAAGCTGCAGCTTGCTGTAGGTGTAGGAAAGTTTTCAGCATTTTAAATGATAGAAAACATTGCCTGACTTGAGGTCTTAATCTGGCTTTATCTTAGTATTTGGTATTTGATACATACAGATGGTAACACCTTCCTTAGATTTTGACATAAGAAGTGAATGTATTTTTATCTTTTTACCGTTCTGTTTATATTGAGATTACAATATGGGAATGATCAAGTGCTACAGTTGTCCTAGTTTTCTTGTCTGACTTAGTTACTGAGCATTTTCAAGGATGATGTGCTTTCAGTGAGAGAGAGCAAAACAAAGTGAGGATTGAAATGTGGTGAGTGCTGCAAATCTATTGACATAAAAGAGAAATCACTCAACTGAATGCAGTATTAACCAAGGAATAAATCCTCTATGCCTGGAATAAGGCATCTGCATTCAGTTGCTGTTGTTGCCTGAATCCAGTGTGTTTCCTTTGTCTTTCAAGCAGAAGTTTTATTCAAAATTGGTTTTATATGGAGCAGAAATGAAAATACAGTGGACTGCAGGTGACTTTGAATAAGAATCTTGTATCAGTCTTGGGGATATTCGATTATTTATTTATTTTTGAATCTTTTATACCTTTTTTCCTCCAACTTGACTTAAACTTCTCTTAAACTTAGTGTCCAAGACAGAAAGTTAGACTCAACGGGTTTATATGGCAGTATATAGTGTGATATCAGTTGCATACTGTCTGCCAAAAAGTGGAGAACTGCAATGCTACAAGAAATGAATTCATAACTTAAGTGTTGAGACTGTTAACTGTTTATCATGAAATTAAAAAGGTTGAAAAAAGAGCGCAAAAATATCCCCCCAAACCTGATATTTTAGCAATAATGTAATCTAAGTGTAATGGTATTCTTACAAGTGCTAGAAAATAAAAGTTCTAGGTGAAGATGATATCATCTCCAAGAAAAAATATAACACAATAACAGCTTTGAAGATAACTTGGAACATCAAATTCCACGCAGGTCAGCTCAGTACTCCAGCAGGCTCTGAAGGATATTTCAAGCAAAGATGGTCTGAATATGTGAGTACTTATTAAAAGACATATTAAATAAAATACTTTTCATTGTTTCCTTTGTGTGACTCCGTAAATTCCTTCAAAAATCTTTTTAGTATGGTAAATAATATCAGCAATATAGTTTCTAAACTTCCTCCTTTCTCTCTGCTCTAATGTACAGGGTGATATAGAATGCCTCTGGATATATTTAATAAGGTTTTAGTAATTTGGAAGAAGTGAAGAAGTAAATGTGGAAATAACCACATTTATATATAAATAATATATTTATATTATATAATATAAATAAAATATTATTTATATAATAATATAATAAACCAATATTGCAAACAGAAGACTTAATGTTTTAAAGAAGTAAACGATATAGCAGGAATTCAGTGACAGAATGTAATCAAGTACACATACACAGTGTACTTGATTACAAAAGCACAAAGAAAATCTAATAACCTACCAGAGTTTAATTCAGTATTGCAGTGTATTATTATCTGCTAGATTTAATATGATTTTAATTAAATAGGGGTGGATTTATATTATCTTCATTTCTCTGTTTATCAAATAAATCTTTCTTCTTTTCATTGGTGGATGCACAGCATGAAATCTTTTTTTTCTCTGTCTTGCCAGGATTGTTTTTCTTAGCAGAAGGATGTGTTTTAGCCGCATTGATAATGATCAGAACATAGAGCAGCCTCCTTCAGTTCTGTAATGTAGTACATGAAGCATACTGAGATCTGAAAAGCAGTTAATCAAATTTTAGTTCTCCCTTAGCCTTTTTATTAACTACAGCAGTATAGATGTCTCTTTAACGCAATTCTCGTAATTCAATGTCTTTAGCCATTTAAGTAATTTTCAATCTTTAAGTGTCCTCCTTGTGTCCGACACTTCTACCACTGAGCTTTGAAATGCCAGACAGTTTTAGAGGTGAAATTTTAGCAGTGCTGCCCAGATTTACTTGATTTGTGCTGTGCCTATAAACATGGCCCAAAATGATAATGGCTTTCTCCTATCTTTGGTACATCCTTTAGCTGGATGAGACATAGAAAGACATCTGTGGGAACTTCTCTCTGACCTTCACTGATGATCAGATAATTCAGTTTTTGTCGCAATTGGTGATAGTTTCTGGTTGGCTCCATTCAAAATGGCTTACAGCTTCTTACTATGACAATCCAGGTTCAGCACGTTGTTTTCTATTGTGTATTCAGTTACTCCAAGCTTTATGTGTTAGTCTTACTGCCATCACTGGCATTTGGCTGGGTTGCTCCGTAGTTGGTGTCTAGCCTCTCCTGTTCTATTAGATGCCCTGATTCATGCACAGGCAAGCCTTGAAACTATACTGTTGACTGTGTGTCTAATATTAAATGGCTACAGAAATATTCCCACATTCAAATGCTAAAGTTCTTTAGTCTTTATGTAGCATTGAGAAAACACATGGTTCGATGCACAGCTGTTGGAATGATTATCAATATGAACTTTTGAGTCCTAGGCCTTACAAGAAAAAAAAAAAAAAGGCACATCTGTTCTCTCTGTGGAACTTTTTACCCTTCTCATTATCCATTCTGTAGTTTTGTCTGTGTCCTGTTGGCCAAAATTATACACTGAAATCCATAGAAAACCCTGTTTCAATGACATATCCAGGAGCACCTGTTGGCTTAAAAAGGGCCTTCTTCTAGCCCAATGAATCTCTTGAAGCTTTAGTTACTGGAAGCATATTGACACATGGTTCTGAGGTGAATCTTGATAAGAGCTCTATTCTTTTTAGTTCCCCTTATAGCCCTTAAAATACTTAAGTAAATGCTGAGACTGCTGACTATAGTCAACTCACTGTAATTTTTTTTAAATTTATTTTTATTTTTTGGCTAGTGTAAACGTTTTTTTCTAGGACTGGGGAAATGTTTTTGAATGATCGTTTTGGATGCAGTGTTGGATTTGCTTTTCACACCAACTGCAGAAATACTGGCTGATGCAAAAGCAAAGCTGGAGGAAGCAAGATCTCTAAATGGTCTTCCAGAACATTGTCCAACATGAGAACTCCATAATCAGTTGTCAAACTCCAAATCTAGTCATTCAAAAAGTTTGAAATTCCTTTTGGAGAATTTATGTAAGTCTGTTTCAGTGATGGTATTCCCATGATTATGCAGTGTTCTCGTTTAAATGACAAGTCTGCAACCTGCCAGAGCCTAAGCTCTCTGCAACAAAGGTAACAACATCTGCCAATATTTATAGAAAGAGTTGAGAGAAAATTCTAAATTTATTAATGTATTTTTTTTTCTGTTACAAAAAAACAACCGTTACATAGGCACACAAGCACACCTGTATATGTACATGCAGCCAGATATGTGGAAGTGTGTTTTGTGTTTGCAAGATGCTATTACCCAAAGCACTTCATGATGCAATTTTTGCTTAATCTTTAAGCCTCTTGGAATTAAAACATTTAACCTCTAAAACTGTTTTCACATGGAGCAATCTCAGCAGAGATTTACCTAATTGTTCACAAATGTTAGTCATTATGCTTAGCAATGCCCTTTAATGATATGGAAAGGAATATCATTTACTATGAAGGAAATGTTTTCTTGCCACCCACTTCCTTGGATAACTCCTCACTTTTCCTGCATTTTCTCTGTTGAGAGCTTTGTTCTTTCCAAAGAGCATTTTGGTAAGAAAGATTTCACTTTTCTAAATGTCCTCATTGATACTGAGTTTTTGAAGTGTTATCTGTTCGTTGGTACCTGGGCAAGCCATGCTAATTTACCTTCCGTGCCAAAAGTGAGTACAATACTTTCTGTGTGCCTACAGAGCCTACCACACATTGAATCATACTGAATGCACACCATGAGAGGTTGAAGAAAACATCACACATTTTATCATACATTTTCAGAGAGCTCTCTGATCGTTCCATGGAAGATACTGGTGCAGTTCCTCCCGTGAATGGAGGCGGCTGGTTCGAGATATTTGCAGCTTCAAGGGAGTTCAGCGATACTTGAAGTAATTTTTTTTTCTTCTTTAAAGTCAGGCAAGACATCAGGCAACCACCCTGGAATGTACATAAGCCTTCCTTGGAAGATGTTTGCTGCTTTCTGCTTTGTTTTTTGTTTTGTATTGCCACTGTTCCCTCCACCCTTGTCCTTCATCCTCCAGAACGTCCAGTATAGCATGGTTTTTAAGTAATCCTGAATCAAAGGATTAGTGTTAGACTGGTGGAGAAATAAAAGGTATGGTTAAGACTGAATAGTTTTGTGCATCTTTAATCTGGTTCAGGAACTCAGTGATATTATTTTCATATTTTAAGGCTGAACAGTAAAAACAGACATGTTCTCATATTATTCTGGACCTGTGGTCTAGGTGGGCAGTAGAGGTGGATGATTAAGCCCCATCCGCAGCACTAACCTGTGGCTTTCTGCCACTTTTAGTTAACACACAGTACACACTTTTGGTGATGAACTAAGAAAACATTTTGATGGTACTTGTGGATAAGACATAGCAATAAAATTTGCTTTCCACTGTGGTTTACTGCTGTCTCTAGAGCAGCATATGCTAGTGCTTTGCTTGTTTGCTTCATCACTGACTGTCTTGTTGGGCAAACCGGTTGTCACAGGTAAATCTGCAGATGGTTTTCTTAGCTTTGATCCAATTTATCTAATTTGTAGGTTCCCTGTGACTTCTGTGTCTTTCCTAACTGTGAGACATAGCAATATTAGAGCCACATGAAAACATTATGCAGCTTATTTTCAGCTAAATTACCCCAAGCACATAATTATAGCTATTAGTAAAGCACCCTCTGTCTTCAGCACCCTCCAAAAAACACTTTTCTTAGGCAAGATAGGTAAAAAGCCTATGGAGGTTAGTAGCTAGACAGGCAAGTCAGTCATTTAAGAAATTTCTTGATGTGACCAAGACAACTCTGTCTGGATGAAAAGGCTCTGCACAACAGTGCTGTTTTTTGGAATTCATAACTGCAGAAAAAGGAACTCTTCTTTGTTTAGCAGCTTTTATAGTTACCTCTTTGCAGTGTACACATCCATTTCAATGGTAGGAGAATTCAGGTTGACTACTGTAGGGCATTCAGGATGTTACAGAAAATATCCTTCTGAGGAGTAGCCTCATTCAAGTGTTCAAGTGATGTAGTTACCGCTGTCACTATTTCATGGCCTGTAATCTAAAGTAATTTTTTTTTTAATTCATTGTTTTCTTTTTTTTTTTTTTCTTTCAAGCTGTATTTCATTTAATTTCACTGCCAAAAGCAGAATACTTAATAAAACGTACAAATGTACGAAATTAAAATGTTTTAATTTTTAAGGAATCAAGATTTAAAAGCAAAATTTATCCTTTTTGTGACTGATTCCATAGCACAGCAGGATCCTCCTTGATGTTGATGTGGCTGACAATCCACATGGCTGTGTCAGAGTTCAGCACTATAGAGAACAGGCTTGATGAAGCAGGCTAAGGGAAAATACCATTTTGTGTCCCAGGAAAAATCTGCCTAGTGCTATGGAGAAAACAGAGAACACCAAAAATGCAGCCACATAAATAAGTTCAGCTCAAGGCATTCATTTTATTTTCAACATTGCCTCCATGATGGCTTGGTTTAGCTGGTTTCCTGCTCTTACCTTTTTCAAACCAAATCTTTAGCTGCAGGTATTGTGGGCTGGTGACGTGGGTGCTGTCCAGAATATGTCTTGGGTAATCCAAAGATCTGAAAGTAATGCTGGGTTTGAAGGAAGCTGAAGACAGAGGGGAAAAGCCATGCTGCCAGTGGATGAACTGGGTGGAGAAGTTATTTTCTCTCATATTTGTACCTCTGTCCTTCCACCTACTTCAAAAAGATTTCAGGCAGAATTTTGTACTGAAACAGATTTCTTGCCAAATTTTCATGTGTCTTCTCATGAGATGATACGGAGTGGGCAATTATCTTCTGAGGGTTATTTATATAGATACTAGCTCTGTTGCTGCATGCACATTAGTTTATAATAGCTCTTTCTTTTTTAGACTGGTGATCTGAAATAGAAGTGACTGGCAAAGACAAATGTCTTAAGGGAGTTGGGCATCTTAACAGAAGAGAAAATGTTCTGATATACCATTGCCTACCTGACCAACTGACCATGCACACATGTTCCTCTCTGAGGTTTACGTGGAATTGTTAATTTTTCAACATTGCTTTCTCTGTTCTGATTTTACTTTTCTAATCATACTTGCTTATAAACGTTCTCAAGACAATCGTTGCACAGTAATATTTAGTATTTCAAGCGGCGTATTTGTGATCTGCCAGGCAGTGTGCTGGTTTATCAGTCCTACCTTTTACTTCAAGCTGTATCACATTGTCAGCCTATTCAAAAGTGCAGGTCTGTTCATGGGTTTCATGTTTATTTAATGACTTTCATGTATGCTTGATTCCTAGTCTTCTGAGTATCCTGTGAATCTACACATAGAGTTTCTATTCCTCATAGCCTTTGTGTGATTTGATGTGTATGGAATTTTTCTGCTGCACACAAATCCAGAACAGGACCATGTTATTACAACTGCAACTATAATTACCATAATCTACCACAAATCAAAGTTCTGATTGCATAAAGAAGTATACAAACATATTCAGTCTCTCCTCAAAGACTTCACTGACTTCAATAAATAATGAACTCTTTTCCTCCTGTCAAGGTTTTGGTGACAGAATTTATACTAGAAGCAGGAGATTACCAACCACTGGGAGATACCACTGTGTAGATGCTAACAATGTAGAAAAACGAACAAGAGAATACCAATTGTTTTATTTGGAAGCAGATGTCAGCAAGCAGCGAGGGAGGCTGTGATGGAAGGGGAGCCACAAGTGAGGGCAAGGCAGTGTTGTCACCAGGTGTGCAGTTCCTCAATACCCCACCAAGGAGGGCTGGGGTCAGTTCTGGAGACAGTTCCCAGGCTCAGCCACATTCCAGTGGCTGCCAGTTAAATCTGTGGGGACAAAGCTGGAGGTCAGGCTGGGAAGTCATTCTGCAGTCAGTGCCACGATCAGAAAGGAAGGGAGGTGGCTTGCACGGGCATGCTTAGAACACGGCTTGTGCAAGGGCCAAGAGCAAGAGCCTGAAAGAGCAAGAGCCTGAGCTTCAGCACAGCTCCATGTGAAAGAGCGTAAGTCCCCAAGAAGGCTTCTTCCAGCTCCTTCTCACACTGCTCTTTTCCCAGCAGTCTGCCCCAATGTTATGGAGCTGTGAGGTCTTAGCTGGCCCCCAGTGCATGCAACCAGACCCCAGGAGAAGGGGAAGAGGCTGTAAAACCTTGATGGTGCATATAGAGGTTTGATGGGTGGAGGTTAAATTAATATAGGTGAATTAGTAATATTGGAAACACCCTTGTTCAGTTTCAGTTTGTAACAAAGGTATGTCTTCAATAATAACATATTTTTTTTTCATCTCTTTCTTCTTTTTGTCCTTTTCTTCTTCATGGTTTGCAAAGAGAAAAGTCAGAGATTTTAATAGTTTTCTCCTGACCTTTCTAGCTCAGCTCTTGAGAGACTCCATAGTTTGATGTGTTTATTCAACCACATCTCTAAACAGCCTTGGAAGAAATATATTGTCTAATTACATCTATGTGCCATAGGCATTTGAAGATATTTATTTGGATGCATAGTTGGCCAAAATATTTTTACAGGTGTCCCTCATCCCTTCTGCTACCCTTCACCACAGCAAGGAAGAGAAGAAAGTTAAATGTCATCAGTGAGTGAAGAACTCATTAAAAAAGAGAATCCCTGCCATTAATAAAATAGATAACTCTGATAAGCAGGTGCTTTAATAGAAAAGCATGCCTTCCCAAACTGGCGGTATCATGTCTACAAGCTGTATATGGTTTGTCTGACACAAAAGATATGAATGAAAACTTTCCAAACTGTGATTTCTGTTCCCTGTCTTACTGAAAGGTTAAAATAAGGAGCATGTTTGAGCTGTGGTTAACTAATTCATCGCATGAGTGAACCATGGGTAGCAGAAGAGCAGTGAAGTACCCTGAACATTTTTTTTTTTCATTATTTACAATGCCAAGTAACATTTACCAGTAACCAGCCCAGTTTCTTAGCTAATGCACTGGAAATCTTGCAGTTAAGATGTGTGATTCCAGTAAAATTAGCTGCTATACAACTTGATCTCCAAGTCTCCTTCTGTGCAGACTGTGTAATTCCTTCTTTTACATGGGAAATACTTTAGTTTTGCCTTCCTCAAAAGCATTGCTAAGTCTTTGAATGATGAGAGCCAAGTTCAATGACTTGTTTAGTGAATCTTTTTAATTTTTAATGCATTTGATTCTGGTACAAAGAAAAAGGACTTGACTCATATGTAGTACAGTTTATTTCCTAACTCTAGGAACAGATTCCACACTCAGAGGGCAAGAAATGGCATAGGTACAGGTCCAGAAATCAGATTTCTATTTTTATTGCTGTGTACATGTGTGTAGCACAAAATCCTGAAGTGCTGCATTGGTCAGGCTGTGCCAGTTCTGCTTTTGGTTGTCTAGGTTCAGTCAAAGCATGTGGTTAATGTTTATGACTCGTCTGCAGAGAAGTGGCTTTTCTCATTTGTCCAGGCATGGCCACTCACCCTGTGTGCTGATTGCAGCGATGTTCGCCTGTGGATTGTTTTCCCTGCTTCGTGACCTGGAATAAGAACTGTGCTTCTGCTGTCACCAGGAATAGATTTGAGGGGGTACACACAACCTTTTCATCAGTGAACTTGACCTCAGGCAGATGCTTCTTTGGTGCAAGCCATAGTGACCTCACCAGGTCTCTGTCTTTCTGAATTCTGTTTAGAGGTGGTATTTTCTGGGTCTCCATTAAAGTTCTCTGGACCAAAATGATAGTAGGCTCAAATTATTCAATTGCTATGATGTGCTTATCTTGTACAAATAGATGGTAGTGCATAGAGGCCTGTACAAAGCGCTACAAAAATAGTTCATATATGCATATAACAAATAATGCAAATAATGCGTATATCACTCCTTCAGATAGTTGTATTTGCTCTCAGGTAAAACATAGAGGATATAAGAGAGCTTAAATGAAAAACCTGTCTGATGTTCTATGCATGTGCTAACACAAACTGTGTTGCTTTGGCCCTATGTGATAAAGTTTTTTAATAAAAAAGATAATTTGCTCAGGAATTTGGGTTTGTAGGTGCAAGATCAGTGAGTGACCAGGAACATCCCTGTGGTGCCCCTCCTGGCTGTCACTTCACGGTGTCCGTGCCCGCCCCTCATTGCTGAAGGAGGCAAGCAGTGTGGGAGATAAGCTTGTGGGCAAAAATAAAATGTGCAGCCTAACTGCAGAAACACTGCTCTTTGCATTCAGGAAGAGAAGGCCATAGCAGTTGTAAATCCTTTGTGACCGAAGTGTCTCCTAACTGTTTCAAGGTCTTTAAGGTGAGATGCCAAAGAGCTTATCTCATTCACAGCCTTGAGAAGGGAGATGAAAACTGGTGACATTGCAGTAGCTCTTTATAATAGATGTAATAATGGGATAAGTAGTACACTTGTTAAGGGAGCATGCAAGATAAAATTCAGTAAATTATTCACACATAAGAGTACTTAATAAGGAGCAATTGAAGAACAGTGTTTATTTTTTAACGTATGCTGGCTAATTTGAAGCCTTTGCAGATGCTGTGGGGAAGTGGGTCTGAATTGCAGTCTCCTCCATCAGGAAAGGAGTATCTCTCCCACAGCAGTGTGTACCAGTGCAGGTACCCAACAGTTAGTTTGTGATACTGCTGGCCAAACAGATTATCCACTTTCAGCTAAAAGCAAAATATTAAAACAGGAAGTACAGAACGCTTGTGATTTTACTAATAATTTTTTAGCGGTCACCAAATATTAAGTACTGTTTGGGAGCTTAATATCTGTCAGGAGAGAAAGAAGGAGAAGGAAACATTTGAGAACAGTGCTGCAGGTGCTAGCAGCCACAAGAGGTGGAACAAGAATAAATCTTCTGGACTCTCCTTCCTCTGGATAAACTGTAAGTATTCCACTAAAATAATGACAATAAATCAGCTGGTCCAATATACAGAGTCTACTAAAAAGGTAATTATCAAGAGACTCCTGCTCCAAAGTCATCACAGTTATTATTTCATATCTTATTATCAGGAGTAATATTGTATATATTTTAAAAGACTTGAATGGTGCTAAGCAGATGGATTTTTTTTTTTTTTTTAATATCAGAAACCTCAAAGATACAGTTTTAAAATGGAAATTTAATAACAGCATGAGATGATTTTCAGTGTCACCACCTACTGTGCCACGTCCAATGGATTTGTTACATATCAGCCTTTGGAAAAAAAAATAAAAAAAATTCTTTACAGTTATCCTGTTCCCTAGGCCTCACGAAGTCTAGCCAGAATCCACATGTTGAAAATATAACTAAAATATTTGATTCAGTAAAGGATTCTTTATGTAGCTGATCATTTATATTGTTGCTTTCCTCTTGGAAGGAGTTTCTGTTCTGAAACGTATGTTTCCTTGTAGGGCTGCAGCAAAATTTTCCTGTGAAAGGTAATGATATCACATGCCAACAGTGGAACTGCTGTTGTTCTATTTTCTAATGTAATTTGCTGGTGTGAGCTCTGTTAGAAGACCAAAACTAGTTATGCTGTGTTTGATTCACTGCAAATGTAGTGACAGAGTTGTAACAGTATGATTTCTTACTTTACAAGAAATGGGTTGCTATTATTAATATAATTATGTCTGTGTTTTGTGTTGTGAATCCAGACCTTTAAAATCACAATGTCTGAGAGAACGGTGGGGTTTGTACTGAATTCTTTGGCTTGGCAGAGGTGAGACAGACTTCCCAACTGATGTATCAGTTTGTGTGTTTCGGGGAAAGCAAAGGGGACAAGGTCAGGGAAGGGGAGAGCAGAAGACAAGAGCACTCATTGACTCTAAGACCAGAGCTCTGCCAAATGGAGTTTTCTTTGCATGTGAACTGTGAGCAAACTGTTCAGCAGTTGTGCATGACCCCAGCTGTAGGAGTCCAAATTACTCCCAGCCTCTGCAGCAGGTCAGTACTTGCTGTTGTTCAGTTAGCATTTGGAGCCAAGGAGACTGAAAGAAGTCTGCTTCGTTTAGTCAGCCAGGTCCAGCTGGCTCAGCAGACCTTCTTCCATCAGAAAGCACTCTTGTTTTGGCTTTGGAAATGGCTCATAGAGCCACAAATGCTGGATGTAGATTTGTGGATTATTAGCTTGAAATTGGAAATACAAATCCGATACCAAACATAAATTGTGGCTTGATCTTAGGAGGAAAAAGAGGGTTTATAAGCTTTGGAAAAGTGGGCAGGCCACTAAGGAGGACTTTAAAGAAGTAGCGAGGCTGTGCAGGGACAAAATTAGGAAGGCCGAAGCTCATCTGGAGCTCAATCTGGCTACTGCCGTTAAAGATAACAAAAAACGTTTCTATAAATACATCAACACAAAAAGGAGGACTAAGGAGAATCTCCATCCTTTACTGGATGCGGGGGGAAACTTAGTTACAAGAGATGAGGAAAAGGCGGAGGTGCTCAATGCCTTCTTTGCCTCAGTCTTTAGCGGCAATACCGGTTGTTCTCTGGATACCCAGTACCCTGAGCTGGTGGAAGGGGATGGGGAGCAGGATGTGGCCCTCATTATCCATGAAGAACTGGTTGGTGACCTGCTACGGCACTTAGATGTGCACAAGTCGATGGGGCCGGATGGGATCCACCCAAGGGTACTGAGGGAACTGGCAGAGGAGCTGGCCAAGCCACTGTCCATCATTTATCAACAGTCCTGGCTATCGGGGGAGGTCCCAGTTGACTGGTGGCTAGCAAACGTGACGCCCATCTACAAGAAGGGCTGGAGGGCAGACCCGGGAAACTACAGGCCTGTCAGTTTGACCTCAGTGCCAGGGAACCTCATGGAGCAGATCCTCCTGAGAGTCATCACGCAACACTTGCAGGGGAAGCAGGCGATCAGGCCCAGTCAGCATGGGTTTATGAAAGGCAGGTCATGCCTGACGAACCTGATCTCCTTCTATGACAGAGTGACGCGCTGGGTGGATGAGGGAAAGACTGTGGATGTGGTCTACCTTGACTTCAGCAAGGCTTTTGACACCGTCTCCCACAGCATTCTCCTCAAGAAACTGGCTGCTCTTGATTTGGACTGGCGCACGCTTCGTTGGGTTAGAAACTGGCTGGATAGCCGGGCCCAAAGAGTCGTGGTGAATGGAGCCAAGTCCAGTTGGAGGCCAGTCACTAGTGGCGTCCCCCAGGGCTCGGTGCTGGGGCCGGTCCTCTTTAATATCTTCATCGATGATCTGGACGAGGGCATTGAGTGCACCCTCAGTAAGTTTGCAGATGACACCAAGTTAGGTGCGTGTGTCGATCTGCTTGAGGGTAGGAAAGCTCTGCAGGAGGATCTGGATAGGCTGCACCGATGGGCTGAGGTCAACTGCATGAAGTTCAACAAGGCCAAGTGCCGGGTCCTGCACCTGGGGCGCAATAACCCCAAGCAGAGCTACAGGCTGGGAGAGGAATGGTTGGAGAGCTGCCAGGCAGAGAAGGACCTGGGAGTGATGGTGGATAGTCGGCTGAATATGAGCCAGCAGTGTGCTCAGGTGGCCAAGAAGGCCAACGGCATCCTGGCTTGTATCAGGAACAGTGTGACCAGCAGGGCTAGGGAGGTGATCGTCCCCCTGTACTCAGCTCTGGTGAGGCCGCACCTCGAGTACTGTGTTCAGTTTTGGGCCCCTCGCTACAAGAAGGACATTGAGGTGCTTGAGCGGGTGCAGAGAAGGGCGACGAAGCTGGTGAGGGGCCTGGAGAACAAGTCCTACTAGGAGCGGCTGAGGGAGCTGGGCTTGTTCAGCCTGGAGAAGAGGAGGCTCAGGGGTGACCTTATCGCTCTTTTTAGGTACCTCAAGGGAGGCTGTAGCGAGGTGGGGGTTGGCCTGTTCTCCCACGTGCCTGGTGACAGGACGAGGGGGAATGGGCTTAAGTTGAGCCAGGGGAGTTTTAGGTTAGATGTTAGGAAGAACTTCTTCACTGAAAGGGTTGTGAGGCACTGGAACAGGCTGCCCAGGGAAGTGGTGGAGTCACCATCCCTGGAAGTCTTCAAAAGACGTTTAGATGTAGAGCTTAGGGATATGGTTTAGTGGAGGGCTGTTAGTGTTAGGTTGGAGGTTGGACTCGATGACCTTGAGGTCTCTTCCAACCTAGAAAATTCTGTGATTCTGTGAAATACTATTGCCAAAAATCAAAACACATTGAAAAAAAATGTAATGAAAGTAGTAGAACAGTAGTATTAAGGTAGTGAGAAGAATTTATAGAGGTCCTTCCCCAGGAAACCCAGTCTTATTTGTAAAACAGATTTGTAAGTTTGTAACAGGAATAAATTAATGATTAAATATTTAGCATTAGGAAAATTTCTGCTTTAATAGAGAGTCTTTATAAAATACCTCTGACTAGGGCTACTGTACATCCAGGTTTTCAATGCATGCCTTTTCATCCAAAAATCTTATCTGGCTAGACTCGGAGCATCTGGGATATTTGCTCAGGCGATCTGGAAATCCTTGGTAATCTGCTGGTTTGTGCAGATGACCTGTTTCACTGTGTTCAGATGTGCAGATAGCCTGTTTGGATGGGTAACCTGTATAACACACACACAGTTTGGGAAATGTGAGAAAATGTGAGTTCCATGTTCAAAAAATACCATGTAAAGGTCACTGGGAATAATTATTCTTTTCTTGCTGAACTGGGAGATTATGATGTTTCTTATTTCAAAGCTTGCTTGGGACGGGAGTTGATTTTCTGCCTGCTCTCAGTTTATTCTTATATTTTCTGAGATACATTAAAGGTGTTTTCAAACAGCTGTGCAGATAAAAGTACAGAAGAGCTATTATGCAAACTTAATGTGCTATAACTATATGGTGTATTACCATTATGTAAAGAAAGAGACCATTAAATCTTTTATTTACAACAAATTCACACAAAGGTGAAATTGGAAGTTGCTTAAAAGTCAACAGAGAAAAATGAGTATGAGTTTTTTTTATTAAGCAAGCAAATTTTGAGGAGAAAACCTATAGTTATTAATTAAAAAGCATTTCTAATAACCTTGAAAGCCCGCCCCCCCCCTTCTTATGACAGAAAGATAGAGAACATGGTTACCTCAGAAAAAAGTAATGATTAGATAGGCATGATCGGAGATGAGGAAGCACTCAAGGGAGAACTTCGCAAGCCTTTGCTCAGTCAACCCTGCAATGAAGTGCAACCTTGTGGAAGTAAAGATACCCGAGAGGCAGAGGCAAGGCACAGCCCAAACTTGAAAGCCTCTACATCTTCCGTAGGCGCGGCTTTATGTTGAAATACTTAAATGTTACCCTAGATGCAGACTATGATTTCTTTCTGAACTTGCCAAAGCCTATAAATACTCCATGAAATCAAGTGCATTTTATTACAGAACAAAAATGCAATATATATTCAATTATTAAGATTACTAAGTGTTCTGGCAAATGAAAGCAGGCAAAGATTGGTCACTAGTGTCAGTCTTAGCTTGTGTTAGTTCTAACAGAAGAGAGCGATCCCTTTATAAGGTAAAAATTGAGGTTGCTTATACAAGATATTAAGATTTATTTGGCTATTTCCTTTAAACTGAATTCTCACTAGTATTTTCTGAATTTCAAATAAGATTAAATAGTCCCTTTTTTGTTAATGTCTCATATAAAATCTCCCAAATTATGTGATTAGGAAAGCTATTAATGCTACTTATGTCTAAATAGCTAAAAGGCTAGTGCATTGATACCATCTAAAATACAAAAAAAGATTTGTTGAAACATGGCTGGCTACTCTCACATGTATTTTTATATTGCTTGGGGAAGAGGGTAACGTGAATGTGAAAAAGACTCAGAGAAATGATGCTTCAGTGACTGCGAGTGGGACCAGGCTGCAAGATGCATGTGTTAGTGCTAATGCAAGGGCTGTTTACTCACTACAATGAAACAAATGGGCCTGCTTCTGTCCGCATGGGCAGCGATCCTAAAGCAAGTGAGCCTTTGCTTAGGTGCCTTTTGTTTGGAGACCTCAAAGGAGCTTACAGATGAGAAGGATTCAGTGTTACTGAAGCAGCAGGCAGTGATCCAGCAGTCAGGAGGAGAACAGAGGTGTGGCCGGCTCCAAGGAAACATTTCACTGAATATCAAGACTGAGAGGAAGAGTTGTGGTAATGCAGTGATCTTGTTACAGATATTTGGTTATGACCGAGCAGTTATAGAAGTTTTACACTAGATTCATGCTGAATCTAGCCGTCAGCCTGCAGTGACAGTAAGTGGCCAGCCTCCTAATCAAAGGTTACAGCGTTACCCAGGAACCTACAGGGACTGCTCTGTGCCTGGCACCCTATGTGTGCTGAGCACATCGTGGTGTTGGATGCTCCCCTCCTTGTGAGAACGGGATGCTCCCCTTCTCTGCCTGGCAGCTCTCCAACCACTCATCTCCCAGCCTGTAGCTCTGCTTGGGGTTATTGCGCCCCAGGTGCAGGACCCGGCACTTGGCCTTGTTGAACTTCATGCAGTTGACCTCAGCCCATCGGTGCAGCCTATCCAGATCCTCCTGCAGAGCTTTCCTACCCTCAAGCAGATCGACACACGTGCATAGCTTGGTGTCATCTGCAAACTTACTGAGGGTGCACTCAATGCCCTCGTCCAGATCATCGATGAAGATATTAAAGAGGACCGGCCCCAGCACCGAGCCCTGGGGAATGCCACTAGTGACTGGCCTCCAACTGGACTTGACTCCATTTACCACGACTCTTTGAGCCCGGCTATCCAGCCAGTTTCTAACCCAACGAAGTGTGCGCCAGTCCAAGCCAAGAGCAGCCAGTTTCTTGAGGAGAATGCTGTGGGAGACGGTGTCAAAAGCCTTGCTGAAGTCAAGGTAGACCACATCCACAGTCTTTCCCTCATCCACCCAGCGCGTCACTTTGTCATAGAAGGAGATCAGGTTCGTCAAGCAGGACCTGCCTTTCATAAACCCATGCTGACTGGGCCTGATCGCCTGCTTGCCCTGCAAGTGCTGCATGATGACTCTCAGGAGGATCTGCTCCATGAGCTTCCCTGGCACTGAGGTCAAACTGACAGGCCTGTAGTTTCCCGGTTCTGCCCTCCAGCCCTTCTTGTAGATGGGCGTCACGTTTGCTAGCCACCAGTCAACTGGGACCTCCCCCGATAGCCAGGACTGTTGATAAATGATGGATAGTGGCTTGGCCAGCTCCTCTGCCAGTTCTCTCATCTCTCTAGGCAGATGGTAATTCAGTGGTGTCAGAATTCACTGATTACTTGCTGCTGCTTTTCAGCTTCCTGAAGGGAGGGGGAATCATTTAAACTTATGTTCATAAAGTTTTACACAAGAGTTTTTTTCTACCTAATTGAGATGTAGTGGGCTGTCTACTGTTATGTTTGTTCCATACAGCTTTCAGGTTTTGGAAACTACCTTTAATAATACATTTTAGTGACAATTCATAATATCTTCTGTTCCTTAACCCTGCATTAACCAGAGAACGCAAAATGCTATTAGCAATAAAACGAAAGCTCAAAAAAGAGTGCAGATCAGAAGTAACATTCAGT
The DNA here is from genome assembly GCF_009819795.1 of Aythya fuligula. Taxonomy (NCBI): domain Eukaryota; kingdom Metazoa; phylum Chordata; class Aves; order Anseriformes; family Anatidae; genus Aythya; species Aythya fuligula. The sequence goes on along the minus strand of NC_045573.1, from coordinate 16,590,421 downwards.
GCAGACACAGGTACCCATACCTGTTGGGTTTTCCTTCTGTTCCAGACCCTTGGCAAAAAGATCTACTTTTGCATTTTCCTCCACACTTATTGTCTGGCACGCATAGAGCAAAATAATTTGACTTTGTTTTGTAATGCTGTTAGTAACTATTTACATTTCTGTGCTCAAAGCCTTTTAAAGGTTAAGAAAGATTGCACATGTACTTGCACAGCGGAGTTGGTGTTTGTTTTGAGGGATGAACTGCAAAAGGGCATCCTTTGCTGTTAAATTGAACAAATGGATATGATAAGGGCTGGCATACTTTTCCTAGCAGTCTATGTAGTTAGATTTTTCATTTTGTTGTTCCTTTGTAGTTTGAGAATGTAATAAAAGGGAAAAGCTGCAGGTTATTGGGCTGGAGGTGCAAAGTAGTGCCTGAATGGCTTTCATTAGACATTCCAGTTTTGAATGTTTGTACAGGGACTCAAATATATAAATACACAAGGAAAAGTTGAATGAATGATAGAGTTATGAGATGGTTTGGGTGGGAAGGGACCTTTGAAGATCATTTAGTCCAACCCCAGCTCCTACCACTCCCCTGGAAGGCCAGCAGCAAAGAAAGACAAATGGAATTTAGTAGCAGAAGTAGCAGCAAGCATGATTGATTGCAATGACCTTTTACAAAAATATTTGTCCCTTTCATCCATCTGATGCCTGCATGTCTGCTGAAAACTTTTGACAGCTTTTCTTCTTACACTGTATTTTTTTAGGCAGGTGCTTGCTGTCTACAAGAACCTGCTGGTGAAAATATCTAATTAAAGCGTATTCTCTCTGCTGATAATTTCAGAGCTGGACTAGCCAATTTTGGTTTCAACAGATTTTGTATTTTCAAGCCTCAGATGTGCTGCCTAAATCTTTGGCTCCTAGATATCCATCATCTTAAAAATAAAACTAGGTATTTGAAATTCATATGAAGTTGAATAGAAGCAACTCCTCTACAAAATTTGATTTGTGCAAAACTGTATATATGAAATTAAAGCAAATGCAACTTTGCTTGTTTGGGCTTGCTGACGTTTTCTGTGAGATGCGTGATACATGGTGTGGAGGACATGTCTTGTTCCACCTGTGTTCATCTTCTTCCATGTTTCCATGCCATGGTATATCATGAATGGAGGGACGAGCTAGAAATGGCTCTTAAGGGCCTTCATGATCTTTTAAATTTTCTTGATTTCTTTCTTTAAGTTATCAGGGGCAGGTTGTTTATTTCTGCTCAGGCCCTGTTGAACATTGCAGTAAAATGGAAAAACGTCCTTGCACATGAGCTGGGTTGTTGTTATCTGCATGGTGCTCTGCAGGAGCATCTTCCATGCAGCCTCAGGTGTGTGGTGCTGCAGGCCAAATGGCAGAAAATAGCTCCCGGTAGACACTGTAAGTTTTATTTTGGTTAGTAGCAATGGGAAGGTATTGATGTCCAGTAGCTCGGCGTGTGTGACAGCAGCATTATGTTTTCATTACCACGTGCAGCTCAGATCTCTGATCTATGTTGCTGTACAGAAGTGACTGGAACACTACTGTCTAGTAGCTGAATTTTGCAAACTAATGAATATAAGCTTTGCATGTACACGTCTGTTAATGCCACTCCTTTTACTGACAAGTTCTGCTTTTAAGTGTCATTCACTGGAAATCCTGGCCAGCGTGACAGGACATGTGTGACTGTAAAATCCACTGTGGAAGTCAAGCACCTACATGCTGGGTTCACTTATACTGGGGATTATTGAAGTTCCATGAACATTTTCATAAATATTTTTTAGTTTCCAAGGTGTGTGTGCTCACTACAGGACCCTGCTGACTCCCCTTCCAGAACTGGGAAGGCCTTTCAGCAGGAGTAGTGCTTGGAAAAGGCAGGATCACTTTTCCTAAGGGATCCTCTGGACAAAAGGAGCTGTAGGTGGAAGAGGACAGAGTCAGCTGTACAACAAGGGAAGCAGAAGCTGTGGAAACAGCTCCGGTATTGTGGTTGGAAGTGTTTTGCTCCCAAAAGAGGAGCCCAAGCAAGCCATACACCTGGTTCACTGAGCAGTAGCCTTTGGAAATGCTCCATGATAAAAGCTTCATTTGCTTTCCTGCTTTTCAACCTGTCCTGGCAGTGGCAGTGTGCAGCTTGAATAACTAATTATACTTCATCAGGAACCTTATACACGAAAGAAAATCAACCTTTTCTGTGTTCAGTTGCCATGTCTGCAGTGGACTGGCGAGGTGAGGAGTGGGGCCAACTCCCTCTGCCAGAACAAACAACACTTCTGGGGCTGTGGAGCTAAGCTGATATAGTATATTTAGTAAAGGTTTAGCACTGGAAATGCATGATTTAATTTCCTAATTGCAGTGCTTTTTGTGATTATGGAAGAGAACACATCAAGTGTGATTTGGGGCTAAAACATGTTTTTACACAGATTGATTCAAAGATCGAAGCCGAAATTCCTTTAAGTGATATATTCTTTATTGCCGTGCTGGATGCACGGGGGATCTCTCCACCTATTGTGCATACCCAAAGCGGAAAGCAGTCTTGAATTTATACAATCAATCTATTAATATTCTACAAACGCCTATACATATTCATCACCTTTTCCCCCCCCCCCCCCCCCCACCCCGTCTTCCCTCGCTTCTCATGCTAATTAGCTTTTTCGCACCTTGTGCCTGCATTGAGCCTCCCAAGAATTGCGGGTAGGGGTCTTTGGGACGTGGGCACTGGGAGGAAGACCCTGAGTCTTCCTCACAATGTACTTTTCACCTTTGGTCAGGATTCTGCTGAATTGGCACGTTTCTTAATTGCAAGAGCTGGCTTTTGCTAATTCTTCCATTTGTTGTATCTTTATAATGAATTCCAATGTCCAGTTTCGAGATTTATAGTCCTTACATTTGTTTCTCTGTCTGTCTGCCGCTTCCTTATCATGAGTTCCAGTGTCTTGTTTCGAGATATACAGTCCTTGTCTGGGGATTGTCCTTGCCTCCCCAATGTCTATTATCCTTGCCTCCCCAACGTCTCCTTAATCAAGTGAAACCTGTTTGTAGAAGAGCTGACTGAAGACGAGACACAGCAAAACAAAGTTTTTCACCATAATGGTACCTCCCAGAGTTAGACTTCTCTGTATTTACAGGAAGCTGTCTGGGTTTGTAGCTAATGTAATTCAGAACACCCTTTCAAACTATATGTTATATCAACTGTAAAACAAGACAGAATGATGCCTTAGAGATCCTTTTATCTGTTTCTATTTGTATTTACATACTAATTTTATCATATTCATCACTTAGTTCTTTACTACTTAGAAATTTGTTTGTACCTCCTGAAAGTTATGAATTCATGGAGCAGTTGTAGCTGAGATAGAAAAAGTTATGTTTTGAGATAGAATGCATTTATCAGAAAGAATCATTTATTTTACTTACAAATCTTCTATTATTACTTATGTATTTTTTTTAAGCATAAGAAAGGTGAAAATGTTCCTGGCTACTATGAAAACATTATTTATAGTTTTCATTCAGCTATCTATGTGCTATTTTTTCACTATTCTTCCTTGATTTTTATATTCTCTGTAAACTGCTGAGGTTTGTGATGCATTACTACTGCAGGTGACGTTAGCTGCAGCAGTGTGAGTTGGTATGACTGTCTCTGAGATTGTTTGGAAGTCATGGTTATGCCCTGGCTTTTCTCTTTTTTTCTCTCAAGGGAAAAAAAAAAAAAAAAGCATAGGGTGTAGCTTTATTTGGGATTGCTGCAACTGGAAAGATCAAGTGATGTGCACTTGGTTCCCAAACAGCTTGTTATCAGGGAATGCAAAATCTCAAGGTCCTAATTTAAAGCTAGAAAAATCCTTTTAGGAAGGAGAAATGCTCTGTAGATGGCAGCATTGATGAGGCCTTAGTTACTTTCACTCTCAAATGAAAATCCATACAGGAGTGGTTAACTGATGGCATTTTCTTAGTAGCTTTTTATACAAACATAGAAGTAGCACTTGGCATTTTGCTTACATAATAAATTGAAGTTGCTTCATAGTCCAGTGACTTAAGACTCATTTCAAAGCTATAGTTAATATAAGTAGCATTTTTTTAGTAATTTACAACTTCCACTTTTAGCAGGGCATATATATGTTTGTTTTTTTTCCTTCCACACTGCATGAGATAATTGTATTTGTGAGACATGTATTTATTTGTGGAAACAGGAATTAATAAGATCAGTTACTGGTCCTATTACTTGGTTAGATGTTTGGTGAAAGAATTTCTGACTCTACATCTGGTATAATCACAGACATCATTATAGTTCTACTTACTCTGCCTGAATTCTTGTATACCTAGAGTTTTCAGGCATTCATACATCCTATATTTTGTTGAGCAATAGTGAAAGCCTTTCCAAAAGCTTAAGACTTTCAGGATGTTCTTCCCCTACCTCCCTACATTAAGACATTTTTCTTGCTAAGGATTAGATGAGCTTCATTATTAGGAAAGAGAGGATATTCATTTTGCAACGTATCACAGTCACTTAGAAGCCACATATCATGTTCACTGAAATTATAGGTCCTTGAAATATTCCTAGATTTCCCCACTCGTGGTCTGTCTGCATCAAACCTTATCTTCTATCTGTGCTGATGTTTCCTGAAACAGCCACAGGGCTTACTAAGGGCACAAGGAAACTGGGGTTTTAAAGGAAGCGGTAGCAGGTGCTTAAAATATGTTGACTAATTAAATAGATATTTCCTTAGAAGGTGCACAGCACATTAAGCTGCATGACGCTGAGATGTCATCTTTGTATCAGTCATCCTACCCTTTCTATTGGTCTGGAAAGCTATACCTAAGATTTCACTTGGCTACAATGTCAGAGAGAGCCACCATTTAGTGCTGACTAATGAACAGCAGCCTGAAGTTAGTCAACTTTACTGGCATTTGTTTGCAACAGTTATATTCTTCTTGCTTGGGGGCTTCTTTTTCTGTTAATAGGGTAGGGAAGCACAGTGATAAAGTGCTTGATGTTTTTTGGGTCACCTGTGTGCTAATGCATTCTTAAATATTATTTCTGAACTTACAGGGCATATCAAAAAGATAGCCAATTGTCTTCTTTTGGATGTCTATAGATGCCAAAAGTTGCATTAGAAAAAATACACACATGGAGCTATTTTTTTAATTTGGTTTCAAGTTTCAAAATTTGCAACTGCTGATATTTACACAATTTTATTTTTGAGGAAGAGTCTTTGAGGGAGAGTCTTAATTATTGTGGATTGGTAGTTATTATTTTTACCCTGAATTATCTGAGTTGAGAATACACATGAAATGAGATAACTTCCCTACCTCCAGTTACATTAAGTATTATCATAATTTGGTAAATAAAAAAAAACACAGTAATTTGGCTGGGAAATCTAATAGTCATTTGTTATTCATCTGATTCTTATGTTTTCCTTAGTCCTTTCTTATTTTAGAGCAGAATAGAACAGTTCAGTTGGAAGGGACCTACAAAGATCACCAAGTCCAACTGCCTGAGCACTTCAAGAGCACTTCAAGGCTGACCAAAGGTTGAAGCATGTTCCTGAGGGCATTATCCATGTGCCTCGTGACCACTGATGGCCATGGGGCACCAACCACCCCCTAGGAAGCCCAGCCCAGTGTCTGAGCACCCTCCTGGGCAAGAATTATTTCCTGGTGCCCAGTCTGACCCTCCCCAGGCACAGCTCTGAGCCATGCCCTGCGTCTTATTGCTGGTTCCCAGGAACAGAGAGACAAGCACCTCCCTCTGCGCTTCCCCTCCTCAGGGAGCTGTGGAGTCATGAAGCCACCACTCGGCCTCTACTCCTCCTGACTGGGCAACCCACGTGCCCTCAGCCTCTCCTCACAGAACATGCCTTCAGCACTTTTACCAGTTTTGTTGCCATCCTCTGGACTCTTTTAAGGGCTTTAGCATCTTTTTTTTAGATTGTGGAGCCCAGAACTGTCTGCAATATTCAAGATAGGGCTGCACCAACACTAAATATAGTAGGAGAACCACCTCTTTTTACCAGCTGCGTATGATGTGTTTAATGCATCCTAAAATGCAGTTTGCCCTCTTGACTGCCAGTTCAACCTGTGAAGTGAGAAATGTAGGCCTTCATACTCAGAAATGTGGACTGTAAACAAATCCTGAACCACAGTGGGAGCAGTGAAGTATTTTGTCAGCTCTCTGGCTATGCAAGCTGAGGCCAGTTTCAAATGTGTCTGCATGCATCACTCAGGACATCACTCTCCTCTCTGGAAAAACAAATATACGTCTTACAATGTGGGTATTGAGAATTTGTTCATTTATATTGTTAAATTGCTTTGAAATCCAAAACAGAATAGTCAGAAGACTGTCAGGAAACTGAAAAGTATTAATTGTTGTAGTAATATAATAATAGAATATCCAGAGTTGGAAGGGACCCACAAGGATCATCAACTCCTGGCACCGCACAGGTCTACCCAGAAATTCAGACCATGTGACTAAGTGCACAGTCCAAATACTTCTTAAACTCTGACAGGCTTGGTGCTGTGACTGTGTCCCTGGGGAGCCTGTTCCAGTGCTTGACCACCCTCTTGGTGAAGAACATCTTCCAAATGTCCAGCCTGAACCTCCCCTGCCACAGCTTGACTCCATTCCCTTGGCTCTTATCACTTGTGACTAAAGAGAATAGAATAGTGCCTGCCCCTCCACTCCCCCTTGTGAGGAAGCTGTAGGCTGTGATGAGGTCTCCCCTCAGCCTCCTCTTTTCCAGGCTGAATAGGCCCAGTGATCTCAGCCACTCTTCATATGTCTTCCCCTCTAGGCCCTTCAACATCTTTGTAGCTTTAATACTTTAATCACCGATGGAAATGCTCAGAGCATGAGACTCCCAGGAAGTGAAGTAGGAATGTTATCTTATTAACATGCTAAGCAGTCTATTTACACCTTCATTTACAAGTGAGGCAGCCTAGATATTAGCTTCAAATAAGCATAAACTTGTCTTGATTATTTTTCAGTCAATGTGACAAAACACAGGTATGAAGGTAAAATCAGCACAGCATTAACTGCTCTGCCACAGGACCACAGAATAGACTGAGAGGCCGCGATGTACAGAGATTAAAAATGAAAAGCCTGTTCTTCATATACATAGAAATCACTACTACAAAAGGTATTAATGAAGTTGTATTAATAATGAAGCAGGACTTAAGATTTCATTCTAGTAGTGTTTCGATGACTACATGGATTTCTGACAGTAATTTTGAGCAAAGATTTAAGTTATAATGACTTTTTTTTTTTCCTCCAAATTAGGCTAACATAATTTGGTAAGTCTTATCATCTTCCAGTTCAGAGCAGATATTGGATGGATACTTCATTCGCTGTTCCATTTCTATCACCTGCAATGAAGTCATTCTAGACTCCTAGTTTCTACAGTTAGTTCTTGTATTATGCAGACTACTAAAATGCCATATGAATTAGGGAAGAACCTTTTATGCGCACTTGAAGTGACACAAATGCACAATCCAAAAATAAATGAACTTCACTTGCCTATTGTCATATTAACTTTTTAATTTTTACATGCTAAAGTCTGGAATGTTTTATTCATTGAAAGAAGCATATTTTTGTTAGCCTGTTGTGTCCATTTTAGTTTCCTTTCATTTAGTTTGCATAAGCCTTCCTGGCTTGGAGAGCAAGGGTTTTGTAGCTGATTGTGTGTGTGTTGGTACAGAACATTTACACTCCTGGCATTTTCCTCTGAGACTGCATACTACTCCAAGAAAGTTTTGGCTTGCATGTTAGCTGCTGGGTTTGTCAGCTTAATGAAATCACACACTCTGCCTACTGAAGTCATTTCGGTATAGGTGGAGATACAAAATCGGCAATAGCAGGCTATATTATTTTTATCCAACTTTGTTTGTATTCCTGAAGTCTGACTTGCAGAGCCCTATTCTAAAATTTCTGAGAAAATAGTATTTCTGGTCATTCAGTTTTGGACCTTGCATTGCGTAGCAAGAAGTGTTCAGCAGAGGGGTTTGGTGCTTGGAAGTGCATTGGGACCTCCAGATTTTTCCAGTGGAAAGTTCCGATTTAACTGTTCATCATCATAGAGATAGTATTTTTTGTCCAATGGGCTAGTAAGATTGTAGAAGAGAAACAACGGTGGAGAGAAAGTATTTCAGAATGATTGTGCAAATAGCACTGGCCCTGTTAAAGTACATGATGCTCCCTCTCCTTGCCTTGTATAATTTTAAGGCCAAAAAAGAACTCCATAACATTAGTAGAGCTAATTAATTAAATCACTTAGGGTGGGATTTCCTAAAATGACAAATGAATTTGTGTGATTAGTACTAAATCATTTAGGCATTAGTACTAAATCATTTAGATTTCTCCCATTGTTTCCTCAGTGATGTATCAGTATTAGACATTAAAAGCAAAAGCTTGTCACTAAAGTGGTGCTTGTCCACTGCATGATAAGGAGGAAGCAGTGACTCTGAGTCACTCTTGTTCCATGGAGCAGGCTGGCTTTCACCTTTTCATTTTGCTTCTCTTGAGATGGGCTTCTGTTCTTTTGTCATATTTCTTTTCTAACCTTTTTACTCTGATGGTGTTTTACATCATATGCTTCCTTGCTACTTGCGATAACTTGCCATCACAGTGATTTAATGGGCTGCAATAGAGACCAGGGCCAAGAAGAATTACTCCAGCTGACAGATCTTTAGAATTTAGATCTAGATTTTTAGCTCAATATTTCCTCTGTTAAATCACTGCTTCATCTTGAAATACAGCTTAAACTAGATATCACACAAGGAGCAAGACAGTTAATGTGGATATCTAAGGACCGTATGGAATGACAGAGATGGGGAAAGCAGACATCAGGGCTCTGTGATGATGTTGCTCTGTGACACATCTCCCTGGGGTAAGCATGGCAGCAGAGGACTGCTGACGCCTCAGTGGAGGACCAGACTGTCACAGGGCATGTGAACACCATGATGGAAGCAAAGGTTTTGTCCATCTGTTGCTGTCTCTGAAATAAGTCATAAAATTATGGACTTACATATACTTGGTACAAAAACAGGTATAAGAGAAGCTAAATTTTCATCTGTGACTCATATTATTCTTCTGTCATTGCACAGATGAGGACTTTTATGCCAGCAAGAGCTACACTGCTATTTCCCAGACTACACAACTTCCCTTAATATAAAATCATGCATGAAAATGTTATATCTTGATAATAGACTATACTTAAATGTGAAATGTGTCCTTGGAGCTTGTTTTTACAGTGCTATACTCTTTCTGTGTAAGATATCCTTTTGCAAAAGTAATTGCTAAAACCAATGGAGTACCCTGGAAATAGCTCAGGCTTCCATTAGTACTTCTGAACTTTCTCTTCTGAACAGTTTTTGTTATGTATTAAGCAAGGCTTCTGTGGGATGAAAGGGGCGTGGGATACCTTCACACTCAATTGTGTGCCTCCACACACTGACTCCTGAGTTTGGAAGCAGTTTTGGGTTTAAGCTGTTGTATTACATCCTGAGAGTAGTTTTCCTGTTGGCAACTCTGGAAAACAACTGGAGTATTTAAACTGGAGTTTAAACACTTCAGCTTAAATAGCTTGTTTAGAAAGGAAGTATTGCCGTATTTATACCACAGCACAATAAGGTGGATTTTATATAGTTTTGTATGAAGGGCTCAGTCTTCAGAACAAATCCTCTAAAAATTTTATCTGCTAGCAAAGAAGGGATAATTCATTATGATTTAATACAAAATGACTGTGGTGGGCTGTTTAATTTGTTAGTTTTCCTCATCCCTCTGCATTTAACTAAACAGCAGTAACTAGTAAAGTGTGTGCTGTAAGAGGCGGCTGAAATTTATTTGGTTTTAAAAGTATCTCATTCTTTGCCTATTTTGGCTACATCCTTGATGTCCACACTCTAGACAAAGATGCTCATCAGAACTTAACTTTAAGTAGTTTGTCAAACTGATGAGGTTCTCACTACTCATAGCATAGATGTAGGTCAGAGTTTGCATGACCTAAAGAACGCAAGCATCAATTGTATCTTCATTAAAACTTTGATGGATGTTGTTCTATGAGGCCTGGACAGTTGAGTTAATACATGTATGAGGGTCTTGGATTGTGTGAAAGAACTTGGGAAGAACAGTGAACCTCCAAATGTTACAGGCACTGACGTTTAGATCTTGTTCTCCATTGTGGTCCCCCTCACTAGTACGAAAGAGGTGCTTTAGCGGGCACACATTGTTCCATGTGCTTGCAAAAGCAACTTTGAATAAAGTAACATGAAGGAAATAGCAACATAATGCCTGGTTTATCTCTTGCTGGTGACTGCAGACCGCTCTCTAGTGAATAATTACAGCTTTCTTTTGGGATTCGAGCACTTGATAACCGCACACTTCTTGATGTCAGTATTAGCCTTTCACATCAGTGAGTCCTGAAACGACTTTTACTGCAAGGCTGAGATTGCTGAATCACTTCCAATTAGAGCTGATATGATGTTAATTAGCCTGATGCTGCTTGGTAAGCTGTTTAGCACTTTCGTCTCACCTGTAATAGGGAACTGTGACGTTTTCTGTTGAGTGTGTTGGTGAGTTTTGGGAAGTGCCTTGAGATTCCATCTGACTGGGTGAGGCCTGATTTCACACTTTAAAGTTTCTCTCCTTGGATAGATTGCTTGTAAAATCCTGGGATCCACAGCAAAATCCTCTGTTGTTTACAATGTAAGTGACCTGGCTATACAAACTCTGAAAATCTCCTTAAGAGTGGCAACAAATCTATGCCTCAGATTGCCAAAATGTCTCAGAAATGTTCTGTGTCTCAGTTAGGAAATCTCTGTATCACAGGAAAGCACTATTTTGTCATAGGATCACTTTCAGAAAAGAAGAATTCAACAAACTTCAAAGTTCCATGTGAAAATGATCTCTCTATAAATTAAGAAATTTCCCATCCGGGTCTGATGTTGTTGTCTGCTTATCCTCACAAGGCAAGCTTGACACCTAGCAATTTTGTTAAGCCATATTTTAAACAACTTGCAAGTATTATCTTAATGCTTTCCACATTATTTGTGAAACATTTTCTCTTCACAGATATCAGGGAAGGTGAATCAGTTGAATTATTTGTTATTTGGCTTCCTACAACAGAGCCAGTGAGCTCAAAGGTCTTAACTGATCCCTACTGCCTGCCCTTGTCTCAGCTGACACAGTGCTGGCTCCCCTGTCCTGTGGACATCAGTGAGCATGGGCTTGTCCTTTGTACTTCTGTGCATTTGTCTGTCTAATGCCCTAGCTGAAGACATCACTGTCTGCTTGTGAGATTTGGCTGTGTAATTTCATTTTATCTTGCATCTTCCTAGTGTTTGTTTGCTAGAATCATTATAAGCATACTGCCTACCTTAGTCATGCTGGTCAGATGCCCTTGCAGATGCACAGCAGCTTGGTTGTATTTTAATATCCTTCATTGCTTCAGTATGCTCATTGTCTGTAATCTAGAGAAATAAACAACACAGCATATAGCATTACCATTGGTGTGTGAAAGAGGAAAGATGGGATGAAGGTTTAGGAATTAGCATGAATGTATCACTTCATAGTATGCTCCAGCTAGATGTGTTTGCTGTCCCCAAAAGACCATAGCTAATTAATTGTCTGATCTGTTAGGGCATTCATGGCTACTCTTAAGCTTTCCTGAAGAGAATTTATGCTTTTTGCTGTTACGCTTTTTGTGTGGAGCCAGGAGTTGGACTTGATGATCTTTGTGGGTCCCTTCCAATTTGGGATATTCTGTGCTTCTATGAAACTGGTACTTATCTTCTTTTTATAGGCAGATGGATAAAAATGAAGGATTAACTTCAGATTTGTTAATTCATATCAGTCTGTATAGTTACACATAATTTGAAAAAGTTTGATGGCATGTTAATGGAAAAGGCTGAGTAGCAGAGCATGGAAGCAGTGTCCTCAGCTGAGCACAGACTGCAGTGAATGAGGTGGTTTCTATTTAATTAGTTTTAAAGTGCCCTTGCCTGGAGGGAACTATGTGAGATCCAATAAAAATACATATTTGATAGATTAATAGAGCTCATTAATTTTGAATGAAAAGACAATGGTCCTAGGGTGCCTTTTTGTTAAAAGCTTTATTAGATACACAGGAATAATGTAGTAGAACTGACAACGTAATTTGGTCCCTACATCCTCAGTAGATATTTTTGTTTGGATTGACATGTCTCTTAGAGTGGACTGGCCTATCACAGAATTTTCTGGTAAAAATGAGAATTGATGTTTCACATGGTTGTATTGATAACTGTGACTATAACAAACCATACAGCTCAGCGTTGTCTCCCTTTGAGAAAAATAATAATAAAACACTCTAAAAGTCTTGGAGGAGTACACCTTAACACTGAGCAGTTTAAGATTATAATTTTCATAAACATTGAATGCTGGTGATTTGAAATCTAAAGTTGCAGGCATTCTGAAGAAAGTGGCAACAATTATTGCTCATTGTGGTACCACTGTTCATTTGGAACTTTTTAACCCGTGCTTCTGAAAGTGCCTGTGCAGGATGTCTGAGTCTTCCTGGAAACGTCTCTGCTTTGCAAGAACTAAATTGTACGAAAGCCTGTGAAGTGTTAATAGTTTTGAGAAAATGGCATGCTCCAGGTCACGATGGTGAGGTCAGCACTTCCCCTCCAAGCCCCAGTCCAGCACCTGTGGGCGCATCAGCTGACATGGTTGCAGGTTGTCCTTGGAGCTGAGTAGTCACCTGCATCTGATGCACTTCTAGATGGACATAGCAGCAGGAAAGAATCAGGTAATCTGATTTTACATGTAACTTACATCAAAACATTTCATTTGCAGTTATTAATGCGATGGGAAGGGAAAATAGGAGAAGAAGCAGATCTACTGCATCCCAAGCTAGCAGAGTAGTCATTAGAGTGTTTTTCTTTAGTCATAACTTTTCCAGTCTTCTTATTTTCTTAGCGTATTGCTCTGTTCGTTTGAGATCCTCTCTCTAAATTATGTTTCTCCTGGGGAGCAGGGTTATGAGCAGGAAACTCATGAGCTTAGGAAACAGAGTTATTGCAAATAATTTAAATATTGCAAAGTGGATGTTTTCTCAAGGAGCCAGAGCAGTACATGGAAGATGAGCAGTGCTGGGCTCCTGGTGCAGTGGTGACTATGAAGTTTTGTGAGGTTGTCTTAGTCATTTAACCCTCTGTACTTCAGATTAATGCTGACCTTTCCTTCCTGGTTTATCTTTATTTGTGGATTTCTATCCAATGCTGGAAGGAATTCTCTTAAAGGAAGAAAAGTATTGAACTTCTTTCATTCTCTACTGAAAAAATGCTATAGGTTCATTTTATTAAAACAGTTTAAAGAGCAGTACGTTTCTGTAAAAATTATGAGTATTTGGAAGTTTGTAGATAGTATATATATTTAGATAGCATCTGTATAACAGATGCTATAAATAAACTTAAAAATGTTTTTATAAAGTTTTATAAAATTTTATAAAAAATATAATTTTATATATATATATATGTATAAATATTTATAAAAAGCTTTATAAAAAGTGTTGTGGCGGCAGCTGTATGTGCTGCAGGTGCACCTGTGGGTAGGATGGGCCATCAAACTGCAGACTTTATCAAATGGGAAGCTTGTGTGACAGGGGCTTCTGCTGCTGTCAGGTTTGATGGTAGCTGCTTAGAAGAGCCACTGGATCACAAACCAGTCTAAAAATGGCTTTTTGGGGAGCCACAGGTTTGCAAGCAATCTTTGTAGTTGGCTAGGCAATCCTCCAGCCAGCGTGGCAGTTTTTAGCAGCGGTGTAGAAAGTGAAATTTGTATATCAAGTCACATTAGACTCTTGCTCAGCCAAAGTTGGGGAAGACTCCAGTATGACAGGTGTTGTACAGATTTTATCAGGGTCTTGGTATAAATAAGCTGGCATTCCCTGGTAGGGAGAGATGAGAAATAAATAAGGATAGTGAATGCCCAGAAACATTCTTATCAAATTTCAATGAAGCAAATGGTATTTGCTGACTGAAGATATACTGAGTAGCAAGGAGGAAAATCTGTTTGAATACCCTGTGAATAATATTTGTTTGAATAACCCACACAGGCATGGGTCCTGCTGCTGTGTGCCAAGCAGCAGAGGGGAGCCTGTGGACCACCAGCAGCTGTGTCCTGCTCAGGGCTGGCTTACGGGGCACTGAGCTCACTTGGCTCTTCATCATAATGAGGCCATAATAAAGTCGGTGGTTGGTGTGGGGCATGGCTTGGTGCAAGAAGAACAGCAGAACAGAGAGAAATGGGAGATCAGCATAAGCAGCTTGTTCAGATAATTTGCCTGCACACCTGATTTTCATCTATATTCATAACCTGAGCGTGTGTCTTTTCAAGTGTTCTTTTTTTGTTTGTTTTTTTTTGTGAGAACTTCTTAATAGTCTGCATGTTGACAAAATGGATTTTTATTTTTTTTAATGTTCATTTTAGGCTTGAATGTGTTGAGGTGCTATTTCAGTCCCATTATTATTCTTTTATGTGTTTGATTCTGTGAGGTGCAGAAGCAGGGAGAGGTTTTTTTTTTTTTTTTTTTTTTTTTCTTTTTTAAGTCTGATTGCAATTTTTTACCATCTTTTCTTTTCTTTTGGGGATGTCAATTTTTTGAAATTTCTCACTTTAAACAATTCCATGGACAAATGAAAACAGGCTGTAGAATATTCCTTACAAACTGTTTTCTTCCTCCTTCCATCAATTGTTTCCTGTTTACATATATATATATATATAAATTGAGTTTCAAAGATGGTGTCTGATTGCTGTATACTTGATATTTTCCACAACAGCATCTCGTTGGATGCCTCCATGACTTTTTAAAATCATAGCATCATTTAGGTTGGAAAAGACCTCTAAGATCATTAAGTCCAACCATTAATGTAGCACTGCCAACTCCACCATTAAACCATGTCCCTAAGCACCACATCTACATGTTTTTTGAAGACCTCCAGGGATGGTGGCTCGCCTGTTCAGGTGATACAGCCTGTTCCAATGCTCCACAACCCCTTCAGTGAAGATTTTTTTTCTAATAACCAATCTAAACCTCCCCTGGTGCAACTTGAGGTCATTTCCTCGTCCTATCACTTGGTGCTTGGCAGAAGAGATCGATCCCCACCTTAGTCCCGCAGTGAGGTAGTTTACACAGCAGGTAAGACTTAGTAATAACAGTGTTGATAGTGTATATAATGCAAATCTAAGTTTTATTGGTGAAAATCCCCAGTTTTTCTTAAGACCAGTGCATCATTTGGGTACAATCAGTCACTTTTGGATAAAAGAGATCTCTTGGTGGGCTTTGCGGCCAAGAGGTAAATCTCTATTTTATCCTAGTTTGGGCCATTCCAGAAGTGAAAATAAATGTACTACACTTTATAGTTAAATTAAGGAGCAAGTCATTTGCACCAGCTAAAGGAGAAGCTTCAGTACATTTTGAGTTATTTATTTATTTATTTATTTATTTATTTATTTATTTATTTATTTTTTTTATCTTCTCATTGTAGGCAGGCTGGATAAGTGGGTTCTGTTTCTTTGTTCCCTTCCAGAATACTTTTTCTCTCTTCCAGTCAGCAGTCTGGATATCAATAATGAACAGTTTTAAGCAGTAGCTAATTAACAGTATATTCATCATTATACATATACATCTTTGAGAGAATGGACTATGTCAGCAATGTGTTTTGATGCTGAGACAATCCATAGAAAGAACCTACAGCTAAACCATTCCCAAAGGTGCTCCTGCATCCTGTGGCATGTTGACAGCAAGAAGATAGATGCTTTTTTATAGCTTTTATCCATAAAAAACATTTATTTGAGATTATTATAAATTTTGCTTAGCCCTACATTGTGTGTAATTGCACAGAAGACTGGTAAGAATGCATCTTCCATATAAATAGATCTCAGTAAAATCAAAAGTAGGTTATCAGTAGAACTGGAGTATTTTAGTGGCATTCCTCTCTTTGAACCTTGGGACACAAGGACTAAATGAGAAATGGCAGAAGTATTTAGAAGCTATTTTTGCTCATCTTTTGAAAAATAATCAGGTAAACTCATTCATATAATTATAGTGAAATACTTTTTATCAGTAATTCTCAAGCTACATGAATGTTATTAAAAAGACTTAAAAATCAGTAGTTCTGTGCATCTGACGCTGAAGAACTGGACAAGGAGTTTTCTGTAGTGTTAAAGCTGATGGATTCTGTTCAGCAAATAAGTTATGGAACAGTAAATGTGTACCAAAGAAAGCAAACAGAATGGGGCAGGGATTTCTTGCCTCAACCCTACATCAGTTTCAGGTAAAAATAGTGGAACAGCTGTTATATGACTTGATTAATAGAGAATTAGGAGAGTAGCATAGTTAGTGTCAATAAAAATGAAGAATAAGCTAATTATAATTTGTAATGAGATTAAAAGTAATAGTATTGATTAAATATGGTTCTGTAAGACCTTTAATTTGGTTATGCTTCATGAGTTTTTGAGAAAGTTACAGTGTCCAGAAGTCATGCACTCAGTTGACTAACAGCATTGATATCCTACAAACCACCACTACAAAATATCCAAATGGATAGCTTCCAAATGGAAATGTGTGTTCAGCAGAGGTACTTCTAGCAAGCCTGGGACCAGCCTAGTCTGGACATTTAGAACAACGATTGTGGGTGCACGTTCAGAAAGGTCACTCTTTGACTTTTAAAACAGTTTATATTTGCTGATTGCCCACCAGAAACTCTTCTGTTACAGGTGAAAGAGCTAATGTAATCTTTTTACTAGTGGAGGAGTTCAGAGAATGAATAGTGAACCTGTTCCTGGCTAAGTGTGAACATTGACTTGATTGAGGAAATCCATCAGGAACAAAATCAACCAACCTCACTTTCTCCCATGTGAACCACGGGAGACTTAAACTGGAAATGTTGCTTCAGCAAGAATTCAAAGCTATTAGTGTTTTTTTTGTTTTTTTTTTTTTTTTTCTTTTTTTTTTGGGGTGGGGAGGCAAAATAAAATGAGCTGGTGTCTGGACCTGTAATCAACAGGACAACAGACCTTTCTCTCAGCTGAGTAACAATGGGTTGGGATGAAAGGTATTTGAGTTTAAATTGACAGAAGACAGGCAGGTTTTAACTCCGAGAGTGATTAAATATTGGAAGATTTTACTGCTGTGATGGATGGACTGAGATGAATACTCCACTGAAAATGTGGAAATCTAGGTTGATCTCCTTCCAAAGTACATACTGTAGTCCCGGTAGGAATAAATCCAAGTCAGGACTGTGTGCCAGAAATCTGGCTAGATAACAGTGGCCCTTTCTGGGCTTCAGATAGACATGCCTTTTACAAAAATAGCACATTCTTTGGTCCAGTCCGAGGCAGGAAGTAGCGCTGCTTAATATCAAAGTTAGATAATAGATTTGTAGTTGCATCACTTCTGATATGCAATTTTGACAGATTTTCTTTTTTTTGGTATCATGCCTATGGCAATGCTTTTCCTGTTGATTATAATGCTAATATAGCATTTGGATGCCTTTTTTTTTTTAATCCCCTTTTTGTATCAGGTAGCTTCTTTTCATTTAAGCTAATACTTGGAAAGGTTACTATTGTTTAACAATAGGCTACAGAAAATGGAAGATAGAGAACTTATGATTTGCCTTCTTCCTGTAGGGTGTTGTAAATTTTTCTTTTCAGATGACTTCATCCTGAAGGTATCTGTATATTGTCTGTACACAGGGGCTATGGCTTCACAGTAGGTTGTTTTTGATAGCAATATGACATAAAGCATGCCTGTTTCCTCACCTTCCCTCAGACATCTGTTGTGCCAGCACAATGTTTGTACGGCTGTGCTGTGAACCAGATCAAGGAACTGAGCTAGCTTTTAAAGCAACCTTGTGAAGACTGTATGACATCTGGCCTCTTTCCAAAATGTGAATGAACTTTGAATGTGCCCATATAGGTATTTCCTAGATAAACGTATTTCATGATGGATGCAACTATTAATGGATTCATCAGTCCTTTCACAAGGAAAGACTAAAAGATTTTGATATGAGAACAGCAAGAATGACCCCATCATTCTGAGAATTCCTCTGTGTGTGTACAAATATTCTAAGAAAAAGTTACTTTATTTGAAAAGTATTTTTTTTTTATTGCTATAGTGTATTCAACACTTTCGGTATATCCTTGCAGATCTAAGACAAGTATTTTCTTCCATTTTGCATTCTCAGCTAAGATTTTTTTGTTTTGTCTTATGGCACTGATCTCAGGTGCAGAGGAATTTTTCCTTTCATTGAATATTTGTTGAGCATTATTTCTATCACCTGTGGATGGGGAGAATACTGTGGGCTCAATACCACTCAGCAATTAGAAAGTATCTTCCACATTTCATTGCTGTCTTATGGAGTTCAGCAACCCCCCTTTTATTAATATTGCTAGACTTTTAATGTAACTCTCCTGGTCATACCTCAAAACTAACAGGAACCAAGGCTGGAAGAATGAAGAGCTTTCGAAGCCATGTTGGCAAAAAAAATAAAAAAATAAAAGCAAGCTTCATGGGGAAATTTAGTGTTTTTCAACCAAATATTATTACTTTAGTCTGCAGGGACTAAATCAACTTTGGGACTTAATTCTGTGTTGGCATTATGGGGAAGTGCTTGTATCACTGTGAGATGAACAAGACCACCAGCCCTCTTGGGGCTGGGAGAATGGTGTGTCATCTCAGTGACAGAACTTTTTGCAGAGATTTTGCATGATGCTATAATTTTAGTTTACATTTCCATGCTCTGAAGAGACTCCCACAAATTTGAGTTGACAAACTGGCTCAAGTAATAGGAGTTATGGGTGATGTACCACTTCATATTGATATACACATGTACTGATGTTAAAATAATTTGAAATTCTGATGCAGTGGAACAACCACTTGTGAAGTATCTGAAGCTCATTAAGAACTAATTTTTATTGCGCCATCCTCAGACTGGTTCAGTACCATTAACTATCCCTCTTCAAAGATCGAAGTGTAAAACTGAAAAGGGTATCAAATAGGGCAGAATTGTAATAGTTTGAATCAGAGTACTGTGATTGCTCAAGATGTTTCAGTACAGGTTTCTAAGTCTGACCACATTCTGTTAATTACAAAGGTCTTCATTAGTCACTGAGGAGCTTAATCAAAGAAAAAAACAGGTTTGAAAGGACCTCTGAAAGGTGTCTGTTCCCATCACTTGCTCAACATAACACTGTACCCCCTGTACTCAGAACCACAGAATCACAGAATTTCTAGGTTGGAAGAGACCTCAAGATCATCGAGTCCAACCTCTGACCTAACGCTAACAGTCCCCACTAAACCATATCCCTAAGCTCTACACCTAAACGTCTTTTGAAGACTTCCAGGGATGGTGACTCCACCACTTCCCTGGGCAGCCTGTTCCAAAGTCTAACAACCCTTTCGGTAAAGAAGTTCTTCCTAACATCCAACCTAAAACTCCCCTGCCACAACTTTAGCCCATTCCCCCTTGTCCTGTCACCAGGCACATGGGAGAACAGACTCAAGGTGCGGCCTCACCAGAGCTGAGTACAGGGGGACGATCACCTCCCTAAACCTACTCGGCTCTGGTGAGGCCGCACCTCGAGTACTGTGTTCAGTTTTGGGCCCCTCGCTACAAGAAGGACATCGAGGTGCTTGAGCGGTTGCAGAGAAGGGCAACGAAGCTGGTGAGGGGCCTGGAGAACAAGTCCTACGAGGAGCGGCTGAGGGAGCTGGGCTTGTTCAGCCTGGAGAAGAGGAGGCTCAGGGGTGACCTTATTGCTCTCTATAGGTACCTCAAAGGAGGCTGTAGTGAGGTGGGGGTTGGTCTGTTCTCCCACGTGCCTGGTGACAGGACGAGGGGGAATGGGCTAAAGTTGCACCAGGGGAGTTTTAGGTTGGATGTTAGGAAGAACTTCTTTACCGAAAGGGTTGTTAGACTTTGGAACAGGCTGCCCAGGGAAGTGGTGGAGTCACTATCCCTGGAAGTCTTCAAAAGACGTTTAGATGTAGAGCTTAGGGATATGGCTTCGTGGGGACTGTTAGTGTTAGGTCAGAGGTTGGACTCGATGATCTTGAGGTCTCTTCCAACCTAGAAATTCTGTGATTCTGTGATTCTGTGGTTCTGACTGGAGATGAGGTGGCTTGCAGTCTTCCATCAGTTTCCTCTTTATTGGATTCTCTTCAATCTTCCCCACCTAGATAGCTAGCAATGCTGAACCTTCCTTTAAAGGTCTTGTTACCTGAAATCTATCCATAGCTCTGACTGCAATGATCTCAGTATTGTGACATTTTTCCTTCTTTCATAAGTTGGAATATCAGAGGTTAAATTGTTCCCTGAGAGTTTAGTGGGAAAAGCGGGAGAAACACTCGTGCTTCAGGCAGCCAGCTGTTAGAAAGATGGACACTGAGCAAAAGAAATTGCTTTTGTGAAACTTGTGATACCAACTTTGCATTCCACTGCAGAATGGTCTATTTAAGGCCATTTATAATCACGAATGCTCTATTTAGGCACAGTTGATCTTACTGAGGATAATTCAATTTAACAACTTGAAATATGTATGAGAAATGGAGGTAAAATTTATATCTTGTGCGGTCAGCAAACATTTGGACCTTGCATAGCAGTAAATCAGAAGCATTGTACTGTTTGTCCTTTTCTGGCAAGCCATGAAGAAACAGGTCAAGAAGTGTTGGCAGCCAGCATAGCCTTTTAGACTTGGGTATTTGGTAATGTACTGCCTGAATTCTTCAGTTCTTGCCAAGGAAAAAAGATAAGATTTGGTACTGTATTTGATTTGTGTTGTTTTGATTTAAGTTCTCCAAATTCTGCTGAGGGAGCAGAATCTCCTCTCTCTTTTACATGCTGCAACCACAACAATCCAGAAGTTGGAGATTTTAACATGTAGTTCTCTCGTAAGTATAATGAAATGTGAGCCCCTTTGTGTGCCTTGTGAAAATGCAAATGATAGAGAGTAAAGTAAGTAAATAACCTCAGAACCTGTTAACAAGCAGATGGGGAAGAATTAACAAGCAGTTGGGGATGAAGTGATAGTGACTACAAAGTTTGTTTGGGTAATGCTCTTGTACTGTGCTCTCTTAAGCACTCCTGCATCAGACTGTTTTCAGACTGTACATCTCCTGCTTAGGGCAGAAGTCCTTCAGTGTCAGGTTCAAAGTCATTTCCCCCTCAACCATATGCTGCTTTAAAGATGGAGAGTGGGAGTGAGGAAATATGCCTCTGTTGCAGTGTTAGAAAATGCATTATTTTTGTGTCTTATGGACTCTTGTTTCACCAAGTGCTTAACAAAAAGAATCATAGAATCATAGAATATCCTGAGTTGGAAGGGACCCTTAAGGATCATCAAGTCCAACTCTTGACACTGCACAGGTCTACCCAAAAGTTCAGACCATGTGACTAAGTGCACAGTCCAATCTCTTCTTAAATTCAGACAGGCTCGGTGCAGTGACCACTTCCCTGGGGAGCCTGTTCCAGTGTGCAACCACCCTCTCTGTGAAGAACCCCCTCCTGATGTCAAGCCTAAATTTCCCCTGCCTCAGCTTAACCCCGTTCCCGCGGGTCCTGTCACTAGTGTTAATGGAGAAAAGGTCTCCTGCCTCTTGACACCCCCTTACGAGGAAGTTGTAGACTGTGATGAGGTCTCCCCTCAGCCTCCTCTTCTCCAGGCTGAACAGGCCCAGTGACCTCAGCCGTTCTTCGTACGTCTTCCCCTCCAGGCCTTTCACCATCTTCGTAGCCCTGCTCTGGACACTCTCCAACAGTTTCATGTCCTTTTTATACTGTGGTGCCCAGAACTGCACACAGTACTCAAGGTGAGGCCGCACCAGCGCAGAGTAGAGCGGGACAATCACCTCCCTTGACCTACTAGCGATGCCATGCTTGATGCACCCCAGGACACGGTTGGCCCTCCTGGCTGCCAGGGCACATTGCTGGCTCATATTCAACTTGCTGTCTACCACGACCCCCAGATCCCTCTCTTCTAGGCTGCTCTCCAGCGTCTCATCGCCCAGTCTGTACGTGCAGCCAGGGTTTCCCCGTCCCAGGTGCAGGACCCGGCACTTGCTCTTATTGAACTTCATGCGGTTGGTAATTGCCCAGCTCTCCAACCTATCCAGATCCCTCTGCAAGGCCTTTCCACCCTCATTCGAGTCCACAACTCCTCCAAGTTTGGTGTCATCAGCAAACTTGCTCAAAATACCTTCTATTCCTACATCCAGATCGTTTATAAAAATATTGAAAAGTACCGGCCCTAAAATGGAGCCTTGAAGGACCCCACTGGTGACCGCCCACCAGCCTGACACAGCCCCATTTACCATAACCCTTTGGGCCCTGCCCGTTGGGTTATAGTAAATGGGGCTGCGTCAGGCTGGATCAGAAGGTCCAGGGAACAGGACACTCAGATGATGCTCAGTTTGATATCTCTTTCAACTTTAAGATTCCAGGGAACTGGAATAAAAGCTTCAGGTTGCTTATATTGTTTCCACAAGAATTGTGTTGCCTAGCTGGAAAGGGTCTATTTTTAAGGGTTATTTTGTAGTCCTGACTATTTAATCAATACCATGAATTTTCTGTATCTTCTAATATGTCTTTCCATGTGCCTATAAATGCACATATCCAGTAACTTGATTCTCCTTTAGACTTAAAAGTAACCTGTCAATATACATATTTCATGTCACAGTATGTATTTGAGACTGTTCCACGATAAACAGAATTTTTTTTTAGTTTCCTTTCTCTCTGGAGATAAGAGAGTATTATTAAAAGAAAAAAAATAAAGAGATTGATCAACAGACATCCCTCACCTTAGTCCAGTTAGGGATTTGAATGTGTTTTTATTTTTTATTTATTTATTTATTTTTTTTTAAAAGGATGCCACAGCTTCTCTTTCTTAAAATAAAGTTTTTAATTGATGTTTCAAACATTTCCTTTCTCCTATCAGGGAAAGATTTAGTTATTTTCTAGCAAGAGAAGTTACTTTTACTTGAAATGATTTTTAGTAAGATTCTTAATTAGATCTCGCTTTGTAACACATTGCTACCCATTTTCCTTTGTTTTGTCTTACGTAATAGTGTTTTTTAATACCGAAAGCCTTTCATCATACCAATTAATAGATTATGCATTGCAATGCATTTTAATTTGTCCCTCTGGTGAAGGAGCCTCCAATGATGAGGCTATAGGGCATCTACAGCAGTGGATTTTGTTGAGGATGAGAAATACATATATGCATAATTCAAATGTGAGTAACCCCAAGAAGCTTAGAACCCCCTGTACTAAGGTGTTGTAGTTCCTGAGCTAGCCATTTCTGAGCTTGCAAAAGAAAATTTTGTTTAGATTTATTCTGGGTCTTCCCTAGGGCTTAGTGCAGAGGGTGGGTGAAGGAGGACAGGGCTATAAATACAGGAGTTAAGGACTGATTGATGGGCTGGACTGTGAGAGAGAGTTCTCAGTATGTGTTTAAGATACAGATTTGTGACTGTGGTAGCTGAGCAGACCAAGAAACTATTTTCTGAAAGCATCAGCTGCTGTTAAGATTCAGAAGTCTGTGGCTGATTTGTTGTCAAAATTTCCAAGCCTTTGGAGGGCCGTGAGGCTGTGGTTTGCATACAGAGTTGGATTTAGTGACAGCAAATACTTAAGGTAAACAAAAAAACTCGGTATTCCTGGTCTCCCTCCTCTCTTTTCCTTTTTAAAATGTATTATTTCTGTAATTCTGAAACATGTATTTCCTTATCTCTAGCCCCACGTTGTCATGTTTAAAACTAGCTTGAAAGCTCATTGTGATGTGGTAAAAAAAAAAAAAAAACAACTTGTAATTATATCAAACATCTAGCATATGTCACATACAAGATAAACGGCAATAGAGGAGGTCAGGCACTTGTGGGGGTGTCATAAACTGTGAACCTGCACTTACCAGGGATGAGAGTAAAGAATCGCAGCAGCTTTCCAAAGCAAAGTCTACAAATAGTGGTTTTGCTTATTCCAGTTGTTCTTCTGAAGTTTGTGAGGGCCTGAAGGCTCTGTAGTTGCCATTTGGCAGCTTTCAGAGATGCTATCGCCACAACAAAAGCAGCTAGCTGTAGGATTTACCTCAAGTCTGTAGCCTCTATATGCTTAGTTCTCTGGATGCTGAAATGTCACCCATAGGGTACACACAATTTTATGTTTATTGTATTTTGTTGGCTGATATAGATGATACTAGGTAAGTGTGAAATTTCTCTCAGGGGAATACTGGCAATGATTACTCAGAGTACTTTTTGAAAATACCAGTCTGTTAGCAATATTCCTAGGTCTGGATCATGGAGGAATTTGGGCTCCTATCTCCCTTTGGACTTCATGAAACTGAGCACCTACCTAAATATCTTTGAGAATTTGAGCCTTGGACTCAGGATGTTTTACTCCTGCAGTGCATGTAGCCTTGGGAACAGCATTTAGCTTTCAGAAGAACTTCTCTCCTGTTGAGTGGATTAAACTGAATAATAATTTATTCTTGTAAGACACAATTTCCTACAGAAGAAAGAATTTAAAACCTTTATAGTTAGAAGTAACAAACTCTATTTTGCAAAGCACAGAGTTAGAAGCAACAAATGAAAAAAGATAATGATGGGTGGGTTCTTTGATAGTTTTGTCTCCCTGCTGTGCTAAGTGACAGCCAACATCCTGTTTTAGAGGGAAGCTTTCCACTCTGAAAGTGGTGGCAGACAAATTCCTTCATTTGGCCTGATTCAAACCACAGCTGGTCCTGGTGATGCTTCATGTGCATGGCAACTTAAAATACGTTGGATGCAAGGATAATAGAGTTCAATCAAGTCCCACCATAGTGAAATGGGGCAAATACAACATTTTCCATAACATTGAAATAATAGTGCTGTGAGCTTTTTTCTTCCATGTTTGTTATTCTGAATGGTATTTGGTGAAACAAGAAGTGAATACGATCTATTTATTATTATTCTGATGGACAATTTAGCTATAAAACAGCTCTCTAAAATTACAAAGCAGTCTTAAATGGCTGTGCTTATTCATGAGAAAGTTCTAGAAGAGCACAGCAAAAACCACTCAATGAAATTAAATCTCTGATTTCATCTGTCTCTGTATCTGCAAAAACTGCTAAATTCAGCATTAAGTTGTAGGAGAGTAAATTATTCTAATTTTGTTCATTGATTGGAGTAATGATAGGTTATACTAATATCATATTAAATTATTGCACTGTTCAGCATTCATGTAGTGTTTTGCAAAAGCACAGATAAATACGTACATGTCTTCTGAAGTTTGGACATCGATTTTTAGACTGTTTTACAGACCTTGCAAACTTAATTTATGCAGTCATAAAAAATGTTTGTGGAGGCACTATTTAGGTTTAGAGTTATAAAAGGAAAGTACTGCCTGGTTTTTAAAATCTATTATCTGTCATAAGTGTTTTTTTTTTTTTTTTTTTTTCTTTTCTTTTCTTTTCCGTAAAGTGTGTATATACATACGGAAAGAGTATCTGTATAAATACAGAATGTATGGTTTGCAAAAGGCAATTTTTCCTGGTGGCATATTAGAAAGTTCCGTGGTCGAGTACCTTGATTGGGACTTTCCACATGTGAAAACTTGACAAATCAGTAACTCTGCATCTGGATTTTTAACAGATTTGTTGAATAAAGTAGCATCATTGCATCTTCTCATAATGAAAGTTTATGCAACCTAATTGTGTTTGCGTACATATTTCCACCTTATTTTCCAATGTAAAGAATCATAGATGTTAAATGGAAAGATCAGTTCACAGTTTTGAAAAAATGGGTACATTCTTAAATCATGTGTTTTTGTTGAACATATTTTGCTATGTGGCAACATTTACTGATTTAATTAGATAATTATAAATGAATACATGGAAAATTAAAAAACAAATCAGCAAACCTCGGAACCTTACATTTCTCGCTTGCTTATGTTTTCCTCTCTAATGGAAAGCAGAAGGGAGCTAAAGGAGGGCAATGACCAAAGAGTTGGATGTTAGCAAGAGAACAGGATTGCAAGCTTTTTGTAGCAAGAAAAACCAGGCCTTCAGGCCTGGGTACCTCTTAGGTGTTAAGTGTATGTTTTGCCTGGCTTGATGCATTATCTTGGGCTTTGGTAGTATTAAATTATTGGGCAGCCAAATCAAAGGTGTGATAATACAGTCATAGTCCAATAGGCCAAGTCCAGTTGGAGGCCAGTCACTAGTGGAGTCCCCCACGGCTCAGTGCTGGGGCCGGTCCTCTTTAATATCTTCATTGATGATCTGGACGAGGGCATTGAGTGCACCCTCAGTAAGTTCGCAGATGACACCAAGTTAGGTGCGTGTGTCGATCTGCTTGAGGGTAGGAAAGCTCTGCAGGAGGATCTGGATAGGCTGCACCGATGGGCTGAGGTCAACTGCATGAAGTTCAACAAGGCCAAGTGCCGGGTCCTGCACCTGGGGCGCAATAACCCCAAGCAGAGCTACAGGCTGGGAGAGGAATGGTTGGAGAGCTGCCAGGCAGAGAAGGACCTGGGAGTGATGGTGGATAGTCGGCTGAATATGAGCCAGCAGTGTGCTCAGGTGGCCAAGAAGGCCAACGGCATCCTGGCTTGTATCAGGAACAGTGTGACCAGCAGGGCTAGGGAGGTGATCGTCCCCCTGTACTCAGCTCTGGTGAGGCCGCACCTCGAGTACTGTGTTCAGTTTTGGGCCCCTCGCTACAAGAAGGACATCGAGGTGCTTGAGCGGGTGCAGAGAAGGGTGACAAAGCTGGTGAGGGGCCTGGAGAACAAGTCCTACGAGGAGCGGCTGAGGGAGCTGGGCTTGTTCAGCCTGGAGAAGAGGAGGCTCAGGGGTGACCTTATCGCTCTCTATAGGTACCTCAAGGGAGGCTGTAGCGAGGTGGGGGTTGGCCTGTTCTCCCACGTGCCTGGTGACAGGACGAGGGGGAATGGGCTTAAGTTGAGCCAGGGGAGTTTTAGGTTAGATGTTAGGAAGAACTTCTTTACTGAAAGGGTTGTGAGGCATTGGAACAGGCTGCCCAGGGAAGTGGTGGAGTCACCATCCCTGGAAGTCTTCAAAAGACGTTTAGATGTAGAACTTAGGGATATGGTTTAGTGGGGACTGCTAGCGTTAGGTCAGAGGTTGGACTCGATGATCTTGAGGTCTCTTCCAACCTAGAAATTCTGTGATTCTCTCATGCAATAGTTAAAATTCAGTGCATAGCAAAGATCACACTAATTGGTGCCATTAATAGTAATACATCTGTAATACATAATACATTATTAATAATTTTATTTGCTATTATTTAGTACATATATATGTATAATATAGATAGTAGTAACTAATTTAAGATTAATTTAGAAAATGCAGGTTCATAAAAACAGTATTCATTTTTCCTGGTGGCAGTGAAAAATCTGACCAATGCTGAAGTTGCTTTTTTTCTAAAATTTAAGGAGGACTTGAGTAGAAACCTGGCTACTTGCTACTTAGTTCCTATAAAAACAGAGAGTAAAGTTTTTCAGTTTGTGATTTAGATTTGCCAAAGTTTATTTCTGTGAGTTGAAAACAGCAAGAATTAGTGGCGAACCAGGAGGGGAGAGGATCTAAATAATCTTTGGTTCTTTGATTTATATTTTAAATGAAATAAATTCATGATATTTGGGCTGCGGTTATCCAAATTGTCATTTCTGGGGACTACTAAGGCTGGCACTGCACAATGTGAGCACGACTGCATTATCTTTGAAGGTGGGAGATTGCTTGCCACATCAGAAAGTTGTGCTCTCAAGTATGTCTTTCAGTCAAAGAGCTGCCTTGGCCACCCGAGACATATACATTCCAAGTTTCAGTGTCTGGTAGCGAGGAGAAGGATGGGAGTGATTCAGAACTCTTTCATCTTTAATTGAGAACTTGCTTCATCTTTTTCTTGATCCATTAGCTGGCAAGCCTGTGAGCAAGCTGATCTGGACAGCCTAACATAATAAATTCTGAGCTGAGAGAGTTTTCAATCAATCTGCAACAAGCATTGTATCTTAAGCTGAATCACTCTCTAATCACCGATATTAATCAGTGGGTGCTTTTCTAATGTGAAAATGAAGGCTTCCTGTTTGCTGGAAAATTAGAGATTTCAGTCTGACATTTTATCTTAAGCCAAAACAAATAACTTAGCATGATCCATTTTTTTTTGTGGAAGTTTCTGTGCGATATATATTAAGGTGGATATGCCTAGCTAGACCTTTCCTTAGGCAATGAGCTTCCCAGAGAAAAGCCACATGGTTTTAAAATTAAAGCAAAGCTTTAGAGGTTTTAAAATGTATTAAGTAACAAAAACTTGAAAGGGCTTTCAAAGAAAGAAACAAATAGGAAAGGCTTTTACACCATTTTCTCGTGAATCGCTTTCCTGAGATATGATCACTCCACTTTGCTTTCCTTCAGCAAGGTAATTACCGACAGACATGTTGGGATGAACTTCTCTGTTTTTAGGAAGAATTCAAACACTGTAATGCTATGCTCATGGAAAGCCTGTAAATTAGCTTTGAGCACTCCAGAAATCATCATTATGGCTCAGTGCATGTGGATTTTAACACCCACAACAGGCTTTTTTTGCTGGAAACAACATTTTTGTTTGTCTCAAATGAAAAGTGGATCCATGCACTATTGGTCACTTGGGAGCTATGTTTCTCTTCCACTTGTAATTAAAACAACTCATTTAAAAGCGTAGGAATTTAATTTCTTTTCATTATTTGTAAAAAGCCCAAAAGTGATTTCTGTCGTAGCCTTCCACAGATCTTCCACAAAGGTTCCTCAAGCAAGAAACATCATGCCAGATTTTAGTGGGGTCCCTCACTGATCTGGAAATTAAATACTCACTTATTTTAACATTTCATGGAAGAGATTTGTTTCCTTTTTGTCACAAAGGAGAGATGGATACTTGCTTTCCTTTAGCAGAAGTAAATTCTTCCAAGTCCTGCTTGTTAACCAGCTAAACACTCAGGTATGGTGAGGTTTTGCATTTAAATCTGGACTCTCGTTTCCTAATAAATAAGGAATTGTCATACATTGAAACAGGGCATGTAAGATCTGAATAGATGTATAAAAGGTATTTTTTTCCCCTGTTTTTTGTTCATATATACCAATTTGCAAGTGTTCCTATATGTTTATAAAATCTTGAGTTGATCTGTCATTCAATTCAACAAAACAAAACAACAACAAAAAACACCACCACAATATGGTATTTCCTCATCAAGAAAATTTAGAATGGGTTACATCTGGAATTTGTTACAAACGTGCCAGTTCTGGGATAGTCCTTCTACTGAACTCCAGTAGAGTCCACTGCCTTCCCTGCTGCCTTCTGGTGGCACAGGCCGATCTCCTGGGTCTGGCGGGTCTTTTTTTTTTCCAGAGGCAAGTCTGAATAGGTCAACACCTCTAAGACTGTTAGTAGTGATGAATGTGATAAATATATTGTAAGAAAAGGGCCTCTATATTTTGGAGAAATGGTAAATCACATTATTAAATAATATATATGTATATTTACTTAGTATTATTTAGTATGTTATAGTACAAATATATAGATTAATAGTAATTAATAATTTGAGTGGTTTTACTGGGATCCCTCAGATCTAGAAATTCAAAAATAATTTAGGTTAAAGTCTTATAGAAAAAGCTTGCATAATTCATGTAACAGATAAAAAATTAAAAAGAGTATTTGCAAGTATTTACTTTCCTTTTATTATTAGGAATGCAAATTTACAGCCATGAATGTTGGTCAGCTCTAGAATTGTGTGGAATTTTGGATCAGGTCTCGACTGTGATAGGAGTTCTAGCTTCTAGAAAACTGCTAGAAAAGCTATGCTGGAAATTGAAGAAGTCTAATTTCTTAGCAGCACTAAAGGAAAGAACTTTATTGCAATCTTATATGTGGATATGTATGCTTGATCTGCATGATGTGTTATGAAATTTGCTACTCGTTTCTGTAGTATTTCATCAGTCTGCCTATGTGCAAGTGTAGTAAAGCCAAGTTAAATTTCTTTGAGTACATAGAGTATTACTGACATGAGAGACAGGGATGAAGGCACTGTGGAAGAATTGTAGCCTGAAGAAAACTTCAGCCAGTCCACCTTCATTAACTTTACATGGCCTCGGCAAGTCTGAGGTGTAATCTGCCAAAAAACTTGAAGGAGCAGGACTGTGGAAAGGGAGTTGGGATATGAAGGGAGTTTGTGGCTTGTGTTGGATAGCTGATACCTGCAGAGCTCAGGACATGATCTAGGTTCTGAAAAAAAAACACCAAACACATCAAAACAAACAAACAACATACAAAATGCTGTATCATTGCTTACCTTCATCAGAAGTCTTCAAAACACCCATTTAGATTAGCATTGCTATGCCAGTGCTTAATTTGGCTGATGGGTATATTATAGGTAACATTCCAATGGTAGAAAGTGACCTAGAAATCACTGTTCTGTCCTCCAGTGGAAAATAACTGAAATAGTTTTGGCATTATAAAACTTGCTTGATTAAAATGAAGTCTGATATTTAAGTTTTTAAGGACTGAAGATGAATGACTGCTAAAGCATCACTTACTATGATGGAGTGACTGTGACATTAGGAATATTTTGTTGCCATATGTATATGTGTGTGTGTTAAAACACATAGATACTACCATGTACATATAGGGATTTTTCTGTGTGTGTATATTGTGTGTGTTGTTGTTTGCATTTTTTATATTGAGTTGTTATGTAACAAATAGAGTCCACAAAATTGTTTTGAAACACATTTGTTGGATGCACCTGGATATGTGTGATGATGTGACATGGAAAAGAGTGACTATCCTGCAGGGAATAGAATAGCTTTATGACCATTTAGAAAGTATAACTTGGTCGAGGAGCAGATAATTCCAGAGGTGGTTGTAACTTCAGGCTTCACTTTTAATCCTATAACTCCAATCAGAGGATGGCACTTACTCATAACTTAAATTAATTGGGTACTAGTGAGCACTCTGTTATGCAAGGGGGAAGTAAGTTAATCATGCCTAATGAACTGTAACGAGCTTATGTCACAGCCATCACCAGTGCTTCTTTGGAAGGTGGTGTGCATTTTGTGATCTGTTTTGACGGAAATGACATTTTCTTATTTTTTTTGCTTATTCTTATGATGAAGTTTCCCTGATATGTTCAATTAGTTGCATTGATTTGTTAATTACATCATTAGTATTTGTTCTTAAAAGTCGAGATTTTCATATTTCTCTGCAAAGATATTAAAAAATAAATGGCACCTATGTGCAATCTGTGTGGCCAAAACCAGAAGTATCAAAGGATGGTGAGAGAGACCTGCATTGTCTTCTAATGTAACAGTGTTACTTGGATTATCTGTTCAGAATATGAAAAGAGGACACCATATGTGTATGCTGGTCAGGAAAAACTATAAAATAATCATTGGTTGATGTCAAGGTCTTGCTCAATAAAAGAACAAAGCAAAAGGAAGTTGAACAGATGACATGTAATACTTTACCTGTAAAAACTGCACTAAATAAATGCAAAGCTTGTTCAAGTGTTTTATGTTTCCAAATAGTCTCTTAATTCTACAACTCAAAAATGGAAAACACAAATCCTTAAAATGAATTTAAATAGGAGGCTGTAATTTTTAAGATAGTCTGTCTGATTTGATTTTTTGAATTGGAATGAGATATAATTTTTCTTTGCTTTGCAGGTAGTTATTTATATCACTACAAATGTCAGTGAATCACTAGGAAATTTTCATTTATATCTATCCAGACTCTGAATCTAACCTAAACTTTACAGAGGTGTAGACAACTTTAATAGATTTCAGTAATAGGAGATTAAGTCTGTGATCAAAGAATAATTGCAGAATTAGCTTATTTCACTTCAGTCAGCATCCTTTGCTGCAATCCCTGCAGTGTTCAATACCATCCCTCTCTTTAGGGGTAACAGCCCTGGCAGCACTGAAAATCACTGAACATTCTTCATCTTCTTCAGAGCAGATCTGGCCATTTGAGATGAATGAGACACAAGAGCCTGTTTAAAATAATATGACTGACTTTGCACTGAAGCAACCAACGAGAATTCACAGGAATCTTTCTTCCAGCTGCACCATCAGGGTGACAGCTGCCAATGGGAGGTAACAAATTAGAGGGCAATGAGAGGAGGAGAATGGGACAAATCAGTTAAACAATTTTGAACACAGCCAGTTTTAATACTGATTATCATTCATTGGCCTGAGAAGCCTGAGCAAAGTCTGCCAGACTATCTGTTCTCATGACTTGTAAGTTTTTGCAGTAGATCGTGGAGTATAGAACTTGGGCAGTGGTAAAAGGTGTTGAGGAGACAGCCTTGGGGCCATGAACTATTTCAAACTTTGTTTCATAGTTGAAATGGGTGTTCTGAAGTTCTAGCAGTTGGACCATGTACTTTGGCAAGAAAGTAAAGGTAGTTCAAATAATAATGCAAAGATGAATATAATTTGTAGAATGTTCAATTAAAATGGGATAACCAACAGTTACCTGTAAATTGCTAGTGGTGTGACTGCTATGCATCTCAGCAGTTATTTAAATGCCATGGCTTACATGTAATGACTTAGATTTTTTTATTTTGTTTCTCAACCAAATTTTTTTAAGTCCTTCAGTACATAGAAATTGATCAACACACTCTTTCAAAGATACATTAAGGTCCCATTAACCATGAGACTGCGTATGGGTCTCTGTGTAGAGACAGAGCTCTGGAAACCAGGTGGTGAGCAACAAAGAGGTTGAATTCCCTAATTTGTATTGCAAAGGGAATAAATGAAACTGATTTATGCTATGTATGAGTATATAGCTGACTGAATCACATTCTCTGAATAAACTTCTGCTTCTCTTGGCCATCAAATACCCCTGAGTCTGCCTGGAGATTTGGAAGTGTTAAGTGACGGGCTCAATCTTTCTGAAGCGGGCAGGAATTTGTCCTAAGTCTTGCAGTTAACAAAGGTGTTCCTGTTTTCATAGAAACATTCTCTTCAGCTGCTGCTTGGTGGGAACAGGAAGAAGTCTGTGTTAAAGACATTAAGAAACCATGAAAATATTTAAATAGCTTGTGAAATTACATCATATCCACAAATAGGAATAGGCACCTAGTTCTGGGCTTTACAATGCACGTGTGCACTTAACTAGCTATCTGAAAGAAACCAAAGGGATGACCTAGTCTTCCCACATAGTGATATCAATCAGGCCCCAGTTGTACCTCTTCTGCTTGTTTGCTGAAGCAACTACCACCATTTTTAGCACTCTCCCTCCTCAAATTCTTTTAATCATTGTATATTAATTTATATGAATGAGTCAAAGAGAATTTCTCTTATACATCCAGTTGATTTCCAAGTGTACCGATGTATGTATAAGCATAATTGCTCTGTTGAACTCTCATTTTGATATAGTTGTTTACTTTTCAAGTAATAATTTAAGTCTTTCCTTTGGAGCAGGCACTACTTTCCCCTATATGCTTATTTCTGCCATAGCACCAAACATTTCTATTTTGCTTTAATGATTCCATTTTTATTTATACTTCATTCTATGCTTTGCATTCAATTTTGCTTACAAATGCTCTATAAAATCTGTTATTTCCTGGAGGTTTAGGTGAGGCTGTCAGAAATAATCTAATCTAATGTAATAATCTAATGTAACGTTTTAACGGATCTCCCCAAGCACATTGATATTTTTATATATTTTTGTAGTAAGCAAGAAAATGTGTTTTGTTTCTATGGAGTGACTGTGTGATAATAAATCTGTTCTCTGATGTGATTAGTTGGGCAAAAATCAAAGGAAAATGTTCTTCATCTGCGGAAGAGGAATGAAGCATTTGGTGTGCGGAAGTCTTTCAGTGCACATAACTCTATACATCATGTATTTCACAGGTTTGAATTTTTTATCAGCATAGAAGTTACAACTTTTTTTTTCAGCTTAAGAAAACTTATTCTGGACAGAGGAAAGCTGTTGCTGATCTAAGCACTGTAAATGAGCTAGCATTTAAACTTGGCTTTAATTTTTATCCCACAATCAGATCATATGTTATCATTTGATACACTGAGATAAAATTGAGTACAGCCACATCCTGTACATAGGCATATATACATACAACATATCATCTGTCTGTAGGAGTAAAACAACTTTTGGACTAGACTTACGACCATGTGAAAGAGGATACTAGAATCTATTTCCTGTATGGCTGATTTCAAGATATTTTCATGAGGTGTGGCACTGGAGCATGAGTTGCACCAAGTTATTCTATGTATACCTGGGGATAAATGAGTGTTCCAGAAAGGAAAGTTTACAAGGAAAGTATTTATACTTGCTTATTCTAAGGCTGTACTCTTAATTACTAAGGAAACTATTATATCTTTGAAAATTGATAGCTGCTGAACTGCAGCTTTTGTGTAAATGCCTTTTTATGAAATGGTCATTGTGCAATCTGAAGTGACAGATTATTGCTAGCTGAGCTGCATTGCTGAGAATAATTGTTAATTACTGCTCTAATTCAGTGGGTTATACTTATAGTGACCCTCACTGATTTTATCTGAAATCATGTTACTCTTAGTATTTGCTTAATAATAAGGACTTTGCTTAGTAATAAGGACTTTCCTTAACAATGGTGTTAAGGAAATTAACAATGGTGTCTAGTCATCCGTCACGATGTATTACTTCTGCTCTCTGCTTTTTTCTTTTGGTATTTTCTGAAGAAAAGTATGTGTTCAGTGTCAGGATTTCGTGTCTGTGTTATCAAGGTGCTTTGTTTAAAATCGGTAAAAATTTCAAAGTAATTATTTCTATCAAGAACCAGTGAGTGTCTAAATATTTATTAATAATATGTGATCCTTACATATTGAAAGAAAATATCTGCTGCTGCCTGTTAGGGATATAATTTTTGCTGCATTATTCATCAATTTCTAATGGCGTAGGTTGGGAGCGGGGAGCTGAGCTGTGGGTCTGTAGGTACCTGCACACCCAACTCCACCCCTCTCGTGGTGCTTTCTAACATCTGTCCTTCTTGTCCAGGCTGATGCAGATGAACTGCTTGCTTTTCAGAGGGCAGGAGTTTGCCCCTCTCCTCCAGTCCTGTTCTCCAAGGTCCTTTGCAGGAGCTCAGATTTTGAAGTCCTTGACAGGCTGCCCTGTGCAAGGACAGCTGAGAAGAAAAAAAGGTTTATGTTGCACGACTCTGACCCATTCCCTGCAGGATGTGCTTGGTAATACAAACACAGCTCTTTGCATCCTTTGCACTGGTATTTTTGATCCTTGTACCTGTTCCATCAGCAACTGAGTTTACTGCCATAGAAACCAGTGAGGGTCAAAACAGAGATTTTCTCTATATGAGCTTGTTTCTGTTTCTTTGTCTGAATTTTCTAATGAACAGACAATTCATTGCAGTTGTGGTAATAAATATTTGCTCACTGAGAAGAAACACAGATCTCATACGAACTTCCATTTAGCCAAGTGTGTGCCTCCCAAAGAGCTTTGTTTTAGAGAGTGATTCTATTGCGTGGAATGGAGACTGTTAACAACCAGCAGAGTTTATACATCTCATTTTTCTTTCTCATTTTGTCAATATGCTGGGCAGAAAGATTGTCTTACTTGGTAAGGATTTGAAAAATCAACACCTCTCTTAATAAAACAAGCAGTATCTGCTCCTGAGCGCAGCACAATTCCTGTTTGCACCACAAATCCACCTTCCTTGCCCAAAAGAAGGGAGATCCATTTCAGTATTATTATTCATCTTCTTTTAATTATCTGTTAATGTAACATGAAATATCATAATCTGGCAAATTCAGACACATTGCTTTTAAAGAGATGATTGTGATTCAGGGAAAGGAGTGCCAGGAGAGCCCAATGAGAGCTGTGCAATGAAGTCTAGCTCTGTTTTTCTGCCTTATTCCAGGAGTTTTCCTTTGGTGGAGTATATTGCAAAGAGTAATGTCACTGCTTTCTCTCTTTCTTTTTGGTCACATCATGTGACAGTAAGCCATGACAAGTTTGAAGATCAGACCTAAAGTTTGTATTTTAATAATTTTTTGATCATAGTGAAATGTTACACCTGCTCTGAATAGCAAGTATTGGATGGAGATGGCTGGGGTGCTGCTTTCAGGTCTCGGTATTAATTTTTCAGACTGGATTTTGGACAGTGAAAGATCCATGGGTTATTTCTAAAGGACTTGCAAAACATTAGCAATCCTGTAGTCTGTAAATTAAGAAATGTTATTCTAGAGTATGGCACTAGGGGACACGCATGGAGACAAATCAAGATATATGAGTTTAAGGCAAAGCACAACTCCTTGTGCCTTTTATATTGAAATCTAATTTGCAACTGCAACTTTAACAAGCATCTAAATTCCTTTGGTGCACAGGCCCATTAAAGAAAATGAGCAAGTGCCCACACTTCATACTGGTAGACAATCTATTTCAGTTAAGTGAGTACTTAAACACCTTTTTTTTTTGGGACTCATGTAGCAGTGTAAATAAAATGGGCACAGCCAAACTCTCACATGACTCTCACAAACTCTCCTTCCTGTGTGAACATCTCCACCCATGTAGGCTGCTGAGCACCTTGAGCTCCCATTGACTTCAGATGGGAGAGCACTTACAATTTAGTTGCATTATGAATATTTGAAAAAATCTATTATCTGTTGTTGTCTATATTGAGACTAGTTAAAAAGCTTTCATGTTTCCTACATATGTTAGAACAACTCTGAAGCTTATTTGGATATGTTTAATATGAATCTATTGAAGTCACTGATTGTGTGGTACTGTATCTTTTCAGTAAATAGCTATATGCATAGTGTTGTAAAGAGCAACTAATTGAAATTTCTGGCATTAAAAACATCAACCTAACTAATATGTATGGTTGCTTAGTCATATTCATTATGAGGATTACCATGACACTCTCTTCAAAGTATAACATTATTGTGCAGGCTAAAGAAGAGAGCTTCATTCCTCTTCGTACTGTACTGAACATTGTGCAAACATGTTTTTTATTTTTTATGGCTATAAATGAGATACTCAATTTGCTACAGCAGCGCAGTATTTGCTCTATCTAGTATGACTGTCAAATCTGAAAGCATTCCCAGAAAGAATTACTGTGCCTTGCAAGGACCTAAGCTTAGCAGTTTGAACATTTCCTTTCTTGAAGTTGCTTTCCTGCTGATATTTATTGCAAATCAGAAACATGCTTAAAGATATTTTGCTTCTACTTAACTAACGAATAGTAACTTGAACTGTGCTATTTGATACAAGAAATAGTTTTACTGCCTGCATAAAAATCTCAGTGACTTGAATATGTGTAGGTAAAGCTTTTCTGCCCAGAATATTATTTGCTTATGCTTATGCTTGGCAAAGCTGTTGATGTGTGATATTATTGAAACTAAATAAATCAATGCATCCTTAAACAGAATGCCAAAAATAAAATGTAGTTTCAGCTCAAAGGTGTGGAACTGTGTGGGTAGTTGGAAGAAGTATGTGCAACGCTTTTTTTTTTTTCTGCATATCTCTGTTGTCTTACTTACCATCCGTCATAGTGTGCACCATGTCCTTGTCTGGTTAGCACACTGATACTGTAAAACTGTTGTATCTACGTATAGCTGAGCCTTCCTTACCACTCTTTTTTCCTTCTCATATGGATGTGGGAGCTCTGAGTACTGGAGATTTTCCAACACCATTGTGTTTTGTTTGTTTGTTTCAGCAAGGGTGATTTGAACTATGATTATTCAAAGTTTCTTAAATGAATATGAGAGGAACATGATGAATTGCTGGTACTTTGGGCTATGTTCTCATCAGTGGGATTCAGTCTAAGATTCACAGTTAGCCACCCTCCGCTCAAGCTAGGTTGATATGTAAGTATTGATACAGATCATTCATCTTAGAATTTTTGTAACTGAAGTTACTTCTGACTTGCTGCTATTACACGTAGAATGGAAAAAGGTATTTGTTGCCATGAGCTGATCACTCCCTTTGAGAAAGCATGTAATTTCTATTAGCATAACAAAAGAGCAGATGTAGCTTTGCCCAGAGGCCAAATATGCCTGAAGTGAGAATATAAAGAAGATAAGCATAAATGGTATTTCCCTTGAGAACGCTCTTCAGATCTGCTGATTGTACATCAGAGCAGAGGAGCATTCTGAGTACTTTAAAGTATCACTTCCTTCTTGGAGAATTTAAAAGCAGCATGCATGTTTTGGATAAATTGTGAAGTTTTTGTGACTTTACCTTCCAAAGGCAGATGAATCAAGTTCACACCTCTTCTTGTTTAAACTACCTGGGAAACCCAAATGCGTCTCCCTTCCTGAAGAGATCAAGAGGGATCTTGAATCTCATGTCTTATCATTGTCATCCTCTGTTACTTGGATATCTCCTACAAATCTGTAGCTGTTCTGAGTGGCTCCTTGAACTACATTTATCCTTTCTCTTAAAAGATTTCCTACCCATCTGCCTATGTCTTTATCCTGTCAGCTAGCCTCATGCTGCTGGATTTCTCTCCTCAGTCCAATGTGGCCAAGGCCAAATAGGTGCACAGAGGTGGCCAGTCCTACACTCCTGGCTCACAGGGGAAAAGCACAGAGTTACAAGCACACAATAAAAAAATAAACTGTCCTTATTTGCTTAATATTTTATACTCACCATTTGGTGAAAGGGGGTGGTGGGGGAGGTTGTTTGTTGCCTTCATTTTTACTTGTTAAAGTGTAGATGTATGGAAATGACTTAGTTAATGGTTTTCTGGCATCTCATCCCAACACAAGTGAGAAGTATTTTAGCATTCATCTGAAACCAAATGTTTTCAGATAAGGAGATGATGTCTTCAGGCATTTTTATCAATATTTAATTATGCATATCTTTCTATATAATTTATGGCTTTTATGCACTCTTAGTGCACTTACACAATAGTAATCAGGTTGTTTGGCTTGGTTCAGCTGCCATTTAATGACAAATTGTTACAGATTCTGAATTTAAGACTGGATTCTTGAGTATAGTGTATTTTAATGGGATCATGGGTAAGTGAAGTTTTGATTCTGTTTACAGGATTAATAAATTTGGTTTGTGTGGGTATTAAAGCTCTGAACAACAGTAGAAACTGTACAAAAAAAACTGTTTGTAAAAGGAGTTGATGTGTGAGGCATTAGCAAGCAGTTGGTTATGCAGAATTTTACTGTGCAATACTTGTACTAGATAAGATACAAAATTTTAACTGAAAATCCTACTTGTCCTCAAGCACTCTAAACCCCTTGTTCTGAACCAGTTTTCCTATAGGCTGGGTGTTTAAGGTACATATTTAATTACCCTATGTGATATCACTTTACAGTTACGTAAAATGGTTTGTGTATAAGATATCAAAAAGCAGGAATGAAAGTTTGTTCCAGGGAAGAATTTCCACATAGCATTGATTCTTGAAAATTTCCATAAACTATTTGAGCACCATGTATTTTTGATTCCATGGCAATAGTAATGTAAACACATAAAATATTACCGTTAAACAAAAACAACAAACAAAATTTAAAATCAACTTACTTTAATATAACAGATTGTTAAAATGCTAAGCAAATTGGATTCTGTCCCAGCATGTTCTGTGGATGGCACACAGTAAATTGCGTGCATGTTTAATCTTATGGCTAGGTTAGAGCAAGATTGATTTGGGTGGCTGATTTTGGAAAAAAATAAATTAGGTTGGTGTTGTAAAAAGCTGTTAATCAAAGTTTGGGCATTACACTTTTTAAAGATGTAACTCTTTGGGGCAATGAGATCTGTATGATTAAAATCTTAGAATGATATTTTGTTTGTTGAAAAATTAAAAAGAAAAATACAGATCAGCACACTTCACTTCTTATGGAAAAAGGAAGATAAAATGTTCCCTCCCCTCCCCTTGGAAATTTTGAAGTCATCCTTTGTGTCTGATCCATCTACTTGTACTGAACTTTGCCTGTCACAGTCTCATTTTAAAATCAGACAGTTAAACCTTATATAAGGTTGCTTTCACTAAGCATGGCCATTAACAATGGGATTGTTCTCAAGATTTATAATTAGAACTATACGTCTGCTCCAAGAAGTCATATGAGCTGCTTTAAACTAAATGCTTTACTTTTATATCTGCTAAGGTTCCCCAGATTGCCCATGAATCAAAAGAAGCTCATCTCTGATGGCCTTATAGGAGCAGCTGTGGTTGAAAGTAAATGAACTAACTGATTTGATAGATAACTCTCAATAGCTTACAGATTGGATTTCCACATAGCTCAGCATGTTGTTTTGTTAGCAAAATATGTAGTATCTGAATACTGATAAGAAGCAACATGAATATTGGAAAATAATGCTCTAGTGTGAATAGAAGAGAGTGAGGATATTGGGTGTGAATAGTCTGTGACCCAAGATATTTTTTTTATTTACTTATGTGGCTCATCTACTTACCTTTATTTGGCTGATATCCTTCATTCATCCTACATTTTTATGGTGTTTTATTTTTAGAGGAGGTAAATTATGTGAGTTCCAATGAAATACCAGTACTAGAAGAGGAAAGCTATTCAGACTTTCCTTCCTGAAACATCTGCATTTATGCCTGCTGGATTTCTTGGACTTGCACCAGGCTGATTCACGAGCTTTTTGGTGCCCTCTATTACTGTTTTTTTTTTTTTTTTTTTTTTTTTTTTTTTCTGTTACCTGGTGAAAAGATTTCTATGAGTTTGCAAAATGCATTTTTGTGTTTCTGAAAATAAATCTGGGATTTTATCATTTTGTTTTCAGCAAAAGTACATAGAAGCAATGTAATCCTGAGCTGCTCCTAAGTCTTTAACTGTAAAAATTTATTATCCAAGCCCGGAAACTAAAGAGATTTGGGTGTAAAGTTACCTGCTGTTGGGTTTGTCAGACCCTAATGTGCTCTGGAGTCATTTTGATACTTTTCCCTACAACCATGAGAACTGGAAAAATTCTTAAATAAAACCACTGTACTTACGATTTATTTATTTATTTATTGTGATCCCGTGACACCAGAGGTGGACCTTTGGTTCCCCTCCTCTGTTTTGAAAGTTTTGTGGTAAAATCATGGTAGCTAACAACACTTCAAGACCTTCTGGTATGCATTCAGGTTTCTTTCTACCTAATTTTATAGCATCATTTTGTGCGAATTATTTGCCTCATCTAGGTAGGTAACCCATACAGAACAGATCATCACCAGCATATTCTAAACTTTTTTTCTGCATAGCAACATGATAAGAAACAGGACCTCATTTACTTCTAGCTCTGTCACAATTTTGTTGTGATGCATCAAATGTGAACTGTTGGCAGATTAATGTTTCCACACATCAAAAAGTCTGTTACTTTCCCCTATGTCTTTGGAGTAACTTCCCAGCAATGGTCTTCTCTGTCTTTGAAAAGTCATCAGCTTTCCTGATCATTTCCTAGTCATTCATAACAACTGTTTGTAGGGTTTTCACTGAAGGGACAGACTCAAGAGCTCTCCAAATAACTCAGGTGTTCCGTAAAATGGCTAATTTCAAGTCATTTCCCCATGGAAAATTATGTCTCTCTGGACCGTTCAGGAAACCATTTACTTGTATCAGTGCTGACTAATTACATGAATAAAGCATAAGGATACTGGTTGTACATACCATGAGAAAATAAGATATCTAAATTAGATAAATGGCAAAATATTAATCTGCAATTACAACAAGGGGCATAAGAGAAATCATACTCTGCTATAATATATGGCATAAAATCTTTCTTTCTTGCTAAAAAATGGATATACTATATGTTGCCATATTTTTCACGGTGAAATACTTAGAGAAAGTACAGAACTTGTACAAATCTCTTTTTCTCCAAAAATTAGAAATATTAGGCTAGTGCTAACAGTTCACCTTGATGTTCAGCACCATGTCATGGACCCGCATGGGTAAAAGAGGGACTGATCTGTATTCAGGAAATATTTGTCCTCCCTTACCTTTCATGCAGGCATCAGTTCTGTACTACTTATGTGTTGGGATTCTCTTTCACTCCAGAAGTTCTATGAGCCATCATTCATCCAAGTAGCTATGGTGCAGCCAGCTACACACTGCTTTTAACAGAACTACATGAGTCAACTCTTCTCTCCTTCATTGAGATAAGTGTAAGCCATTTCTGTAATAGTGGAAGATGAAAATTATCTGGAAAGGGGACATCTTGAGAATAAATGTTTTATCAAATAGTAACATGAAAATCCCCGCTGTTTCACATCATTTTTTTTCCCCCTTAATCAGGTTCAGTCAGAGGCTTGTTGATGTAATTTCAGTCTTTGAAAGCATTCTTCCCTGATCGTGGTGGACCAGGAGCTGAGGCTGAGACTTCAATTTCCAATATTTGCGCAGTCCATGAATGAAGACCCAGCTGGTGCGTTCCAGCCTAGGGAATGGTTCATGACCTCTATACAAAACTAGTCATCTTTCATAATTACGTTATGCTGTTTCAGCATGATGGCATGTTGAGTTACTTTAAATTCATTAGACATGACACTAGTATTTGAAGAATGTAAAGGATTAAAAACCATTGGACTCTGCAATGATCGTTAGAAACCCTGTTTCCATCCCTTGGTATTTATTTGCTAATTTTTGTAAATGTAAAATCAGTGACAAACATTGACTCTTGTAGCAGGCCCTGATAAGCCAAAGAAGTATATTATAATTAAGCAGATATAATGAAGAAAAAATGTTATCTAGTGAAATTCTTAGGATAAAACCAGGACCTGAAAATAAAGAAACCTCTACAAAATGAATCCCTGCAGGCTCCCTCAGGAGATGGGAGAGAACATGCTTGATTAATCTGGTGCTAATCTTTGACAATCATGCTTCTCTGATATTTATTCCTTGAAATAATAAAAGGGGACATGTCAGAC
Organism: Aythya fuligula; assembly: GCF_009819795.1. Classification (NCBI taxonomy): domain Eukaryota; kingdom Metazoa; phylum Chordata; class Aves; order Anseriformes; family Anatidae; genus Aythya; species Aythya fuligula. The sequence goes on along the minus strand of NC_045573.1, from coordinate 16,547,530 downwards.
ATACGAAAGCCATAATGTACTCCCTTGCTTGCTACTGCCCTTTTCTAACTTGAGTGTTCCTCTCCCAGAGCAAACTTTTAAAATAAAAAGCCCTCCACTCGTCCTTTCTGTTGACCTTTACTATTTTGTGGCTCTGCATTTGCACAGTTAAATTACATGGTAAGAAATTTTCCATCCTTTTTCTAGCTCTGTCAGAGAGTATTCATCTTCTCAGTACCAAATTGTGGAACACACAAAATCTTCACAGGTATGTGTGGGCAGATTTGGAGAACATAAAATCTATCCTTGGCCATAGAGTTCCTGCCCTGCCTATCCTGCAGCATGCCTTGCCATGTGTGGAAGTGGAGTGACAAGTCCTAGGGAAGAAAGTCTCTTCTGCTCTTTTTAGTAATTACTAAATTATTTCCACAGTCACATGTTGCTCTGTTTTGCCTGGAAGTACATAGTTTTGTATAATTTCCCCCCAAATTGGTCCCATGGTGATAATGGGGGAGTTTTCTCCCTGGGCACCTCTGTGAGATGTTTGTGTTGGGAATTGCATGTTCCATACTCTTAATGAATTGAGACAGGAATGTAATAACTTGAGACTTTAAAAGTGTGCAGGGTGTCTTGAGAGGAAGGGTTTTCCTTTCAGCTCCTCTATTTTGGTGTCTGCATTTACAGAAATTTTTCTATGGGTCTCTATGGAGGGAAGAGACTGTATGTCTGAAACCTGGATATTAATCACATCTAAACACAATTCACCTCACTTTTACCTGGGAATCATTGCATCATTTCAAGTAGTCTGGTATAAATGGTACCAAGGTAATGCACTGCAAGATATATTATTCACCTACATTTGAGATTCATAAAAATAATTTCCTTCTGGATATTTTTGATGTGATGTGAAATTATTCAGCTTAAATTCATGACTAATCTCTGTTTTTCAAAATTTTCAGTCTTCATAAGAATGCCAAATATCTACTATAATTCATTAAACAGGAAACAGCTTGCACTGTATATGTAGACCTAGCACCACATGCTTTAAAACTGTTATAAAAACAGAATATCTGCATTACAGTGGCATAAAATAGAACAATTATTTCTCTATATCTCTTTGGAAGATATAGAGTGAGAAAGAATGAAGTAATTAAGATATCTTTAAAGTTTTACTTGTTGTCTCATAGTAATAATAATATTTTTAACTGAATAAAGTCATCCCATGGGTTGCTTTTTAAACCATATTCCATATTGTTTCTTGCTTCTTGTCATAATATCATTAAATAGAAATATTACAAGCCCACCGAGTGGAAACTTGATTTTGGTCTTAAGTTGACCCCAATTTTGTTCTGGTTTAGCATTTCATTTTCATTTAATAAAAGTAGTATAGTATTTTATATAAGCATTCCTTTCTCTAACCAACCAACTATTGCAGCTTTTCCCCCAGTAGCCATAAACCACGGTCAGGGCTAACCTCTGCTGTTACAGCAGCAGTGAATCTGCCCTGCTGATCTCATGAAAAAGCTGGAGCTGGAAACTAAGATGGCATGAATATAGCTGAGGATGTGGTTTTGAGAGAAATACTCATGTAATTTCTTGGAATTAGGGAAGTGAAATGTGCAATACTGATGATAGCGACTGAGTTATAGGCTCAGTACACTAATTAAAAAGCATCTTAATCTAATATACTAATCTGTCAAATGACAGCTCTAAAGAGAGCTGCTGTCCTGTGCATGAACAAGGGAATGTTGAAATTATGGTCTGTAATGACAATTTTACATTGTGTACAAAATTCAAGAATACTGTTAAAACAATAGCAACAACAAAACAGTTGAAGGATTCCTTATTTTTGGTGTGAAACATACTGGGAGATCACAGAATCATAGAATCATTAACCATGGAAAAGCCCTCCAAGATCATCTGGTCCAACCATCCCCCTACTACCACCGTCACCCACTAAACCATGTCCCTAAGCACCACGTCCAACCTTTCCTTGAACAACCCCAGGGACGGTGACTCCACCACTCCCTTTGGCAACCCATTCCAATGCCTGACTGCTCAGTATAGCTATAAACTGTTAATGTGCAAGATAGAAGAAAATAAAATTTTCATTTATTCTTTTCTTTCTCTTATCATTGCTGTTTCTTTGTTTACAATGCTGTGCTAGAATCCAGCTAAGAAGCTAGAAAAATCAAGTCAGTTTGAATAAAGCATTTCTTAATAATTTCCATAACTACTACTAACTAAATTTTTGCTCATATCAGTGTAACATCTAGGGGTTTTCATATTTTGAGATTTATCTACAGAATTCCTTTGTATAAAAGTCTCTTTTATTGGGTAACTGGTATAGCTTTCTTGTATCCTCCACCAATAATTTCAAAATATGGGGCCAAAAGAAAAAGTACATTCATTTGATGTACATCGAAAGCACCTTTGATATAACATCTATATTCCTCCTTTAGAAATGACTTTAATGCGTGATGAGATGACAGTTAAATGAAAATAGCTGATTTTTTTTTTTTTTTAACAAACATCATTTCAGTTTGTTTTTTGAATATAGAAAAGTACCAATTAGATTTTGCATGTGTAATAAAATACTAAGTCTGTATAAAGCAAAGTAATAATTGTACTCTTTGGGAGGAATGTGAAGCTTTAAAAAATCCCAAATGAATACTTCTGTAGGTGTTTAAGGATACAACTCTAGAATCCCTTATAGTTTTAATTATTTGCTGTTTTCTTCACAATTTTTTAAATTTATTTTTGGCTAAGCATAGTGGATAATGTGTCTTTGAATATTCTCTTCATAGGTGTTTAAATATCTGCTAAGGTTCCTAAAGCTAGAATTTACTTGCAGTCTAACATCTGTTTCAAAATCATTGTAAACACATAGAGTCAGATCTTCAGCTGCTATAAAAGCATCACATGAAGTTAGTGGAGCTACGTGGAATTTCTTCAGAGGAGAATTTGGCTTGTGATATTTGTATCTGCACTTTTATTGTTCTTGGATGTACATACAGGCTAGGGAACAAGTGTCTGGTGTGCCATTCTGCAGGGAGGGATCTGGGAATTTTGGTTGGCAAGCTCAGTATGAGTCAACAGTGTGCCCTGGGGCCAAAAGGGCCAGCCATATCCTGAGGTCTATCAAGCACCGAAGAGCTTAATGTTGGAAAGAAGTGATTGTCCCAATGTACTCAGCACTGGTGCCACCTCACCTCGAGTACTGTATGGGGCTTTGGATGCAACAATATAAGGAGGACATAAAACTATTAGGGTCTGTCTGAAGAAGAGCTACAAAAATGGTTAGAGGGGTGCGGAGGAGCAGGTGCTGATCTCTTTTGCCTGGGGACAGCAACAGGACCTGAGGGAACAGCATGGAGCTGCTACAGGGGTGGTTCAGGATGGATATCAGGAAAAGGTTCTTCACCAAGAGGGTGGTGAGGCACTGGCACAGACTCCCCAGGGATGTGGTCATGGCTCCGAGCCTGCCTGAGCTCAAGGAACATTTGAACAATGTTCTCAGCTGTTTGGTTTATCTAGCATGTAGGTTGTCCTTTGTGGAGCTGGGAGCTGGACTCATTGATCCTCATGGGTCCCTTCCAACTCAGGATATTCTATGATTCTGTGAAATCTGGTACTGGCATTCAGAATGCTGCCTTTGATGTGACAAATGTGCTACAGCAGATGGTTTCATTACCACCAGTGATGTGTATTTTATACCTTCGACATCAGTCTTCATGGTCTGACACCAGTTGCAAGACTGGTATTGCTGTTAAGCTATATAAAATCCTGGTGTCAGGTTCTTAATGTTCTGAAAGTAATAACACTCCTCATCTTCTATTAAAATAAAACATACAGGCACTCAGTTTCCTGTGAATAGATTTCAGTAGATAAAAGCCAGAACTTGGAGAGCTGAGTTATTGTTCCCACTAATAATTGTAAGTTTAACACCACCTTCCTTTGAAACCTAAGTCAATTAATCTGCTTCTGTTCTCCTCACCTGCAAAAGGATAGCAGTTCACAACCGCATTCATAAAACTGAAATTAAACACGC